>NW_026988443.1:23092500-23717500 GCF_030222135.1 Aotus nancymaae | reverse complement strand
AAAAGATATAATAATATCCAAAAAGCACACGAAAATGTGCTCAACATCATTAATCACTAGGGAAGTACAAATCAAAACCATAATGAGATATCATTTCATATCCACTGGAAGGGCTATAATTAAAAGGGCAGACAATAACAAGCCCTGGTGAGGAGAAACTGGAACCCGTATACACTGCTAGTGAAAATGTAAAATGGAAAACTTTGGAAAACAGTTTGGCAGTTTCTCAAAAAGTTAAACATAGAGTTACCATATGACTCGAGAGAATTGAGAACACATTTCCACATAAAAACTTGTACACAAATGTACATAGCAGTTTTATTCTTAATAGCCAAAAGGTGGAAAAAATTCACATATCCATCAACGGATGAATGGATTAAAAATATGGCATATCCATACAATGGAATATCATTCAGCAATAAAAAGAAATGAGGTACTAGTACATATTGCAACATAGATGAAATTTGAAAACACTGCGCTTGCCTTAGAAGCAAATATACCAACACTGGAATGATATCGAGATTAGTGTGGCTCCTGTGCAAGGATGACAGGCAAATTCATGGAGTATTCCATATTTAAAATAAAAAGAAAGCATTATGCTAAGTGAAAGAAGCCAGTCACAAAAGACCACATGGTGTATTTCATTTATATGAAATGTCCAACTCCCAAGTAAACTCTTAGAGCAGCAAGTAGAGTAGTGATTGCTCGACTGGTAATGGGCACAAGGTTGCTTTTGGGGTGATGAAAATGTCCTAAATTGATTGTAATGGTGATTGCACAACCCTGTGAACTTAACAAAAACAACAACACTGAGTTGTACACTGTAAATGGTTGAATTGTATAGTATATGAATTCTATTTCAAGAAGTCTGTGTTTTTAAAAAAGGAAATTTTGCGAATGGAAGGGTCGGAAGGAGGACTGCAGAATTTATTTTTCAGTGAAGCTGGAAAAACAGAAGCAACAAATAAAAATATTCACATACTAGAAAAGAAGCAGTCCATGTGTATAAGCAGGATCTGCTATGAAACACATCTCTGCCTCCCGAAAACTCAGAGACCAAAGGCTTGGGGCTAATCTCACAGACAATTCCCAATCATTGCTCCCCTCAAACAGACGAAGCAGAAGATCCGGATTCTTTGGTAAGCTGCCCACTACAGGAACCAAGTCCTGCCTCCAAGCAGAACCAAAGGCTCTCAGCCAAGCAGAACCCAGGGCTTTCCCACTGCTTTCTGACTGGCATCGTTTCTGCCAGCTCTTCCTCTCCTTACTTGTCAGTAAATGATGGTGCCAATATAATTTCAGTCTTTACTGCTTCAGAGCCGGCCATTTAATGTGTAACTTTTTTTTTTTTTTTTTGACAGAGTCTCCCTCTGTTGCCAGGCTGGAGTGCAGTGGGACGATCTCAGCTCATTGCAACCTCCCACTCCCTGGTTCAGGCGATTCTCCTGCCTCAGGCTCCCAAGTAGCTGGGATCACCAGCATGTACCACTACGCCCGGCTAATTTTTGTATTTTTAGTAGAGACAGGGTTTCACCACGTTGGCCAGGATGGTATCGATCTCCTGTCCTCATGATCCACTCGCCTCAGTCTCCCAAAGTGCTGGGATTACAGGTGTGAGCCACCGTACCCAGCCTAATGGGTAACATTTTTTTTTTTGAGACGGAATCTTGCTCTGTTGCCCAGGTTGGAGTGCAATGGCGCAGTCTCGGCTATCTGCAACCCCTGCCTTCCGGGTTCAAGTGATTCTCCTGCCTTAGCCTCCTAAGTAGCTGGGATTACAGATGCCTGCCACCACACCCGGCCAATTTGTGTATTTTTAGTAGAGACAGGGTTTTACCGTGTTGGCCAGGCTGGTCTTAAACTCCTGATCTCATGATCTGCCTTCCTCGACCTCCCAAAGTACTGGGATTACAGGTGTGAGCCACCGAGCTCGGCTATGGATAACATTTTTAAAAGCCTTCTAAATTTTTATTGTTTCTGCTTTTGAAAAAATATGAGTATTATTTGAAAGTTTCTTAACAGAGGCAAGAAAAACACTACAGATTCAGACTCTTGGAAGTCCTTATGTCAAAGGCATTCAAACCGGAGTGACTCCACTTTGAACAGGGGCTGGGTAAACCAAGAATTCAACTTGCTACCTTCTTTTTTTTGAGACGGAGTTTCAGTCTTGTTGCCTAGGCTGGAGTGTAATGGCATGATCTCAGCTCACTGCAGCCTCCACTTCCTGGGTTCAAGCAATTCTTCTGCCTTAGCATGCTGAGAAGCTGGAATTACAGGTGCCCAGCTAATTTTGTATATTTTTAGTGGAGACAGGGGTTTCACCATGTTGGCCAGGCTGGTCTAGAACTTCTGACCTCAGGTGCTACACCCGCCTTGGCCTCCCAAAGTGCTGGGATCACTGGCGTGAGCCACCGTGCCTGATCGCTACCTTTTTTAGAATTTTGATTTTGGGTTCTTTGTCATTTATTTTGGGTAGATGGGAAAGTGGCTATGAAACCTCTGGCTTGGGAGCCCGACTACAGCCTCCGTTATCTGGGTGCCCCAGAAGAGAGCACACCAGGCCGGCCACTTCCTTGGTAGCCCACCTTGTCACTCCTCTCTGACATTTGCTCTCTAGTTTATAACGATTGGCCATTTTACTTTACTGCTTTTACTGCCAAATTGCATGCTTATCCTTATTTCTTTGTCATATTTGTAGTTTTTGCTCTGGCTAGTTGGGCAATTGTTAGTAGGACACTTGGTTGTGAGTGGTCCTTCACTGTGTCAATCCTGGGCTGCCAGAGTCATGCTGTTCTGTGGCCCCCAATTGCATTAGGTCTCATGCCTTTGGGGTTCACTGTTGGACACCCCCGAGATGCTCTGGGGTTTTCAGCATTTGGTACTTTTGGTCGCCCCTGCTCTAGGATGTTTGGAATTGACATTCCCTCTAGAATTGTGGGTTAGAGTCCTACCCTAGGGGAATCTTGGTCTTGCTTTTTCTTTTCTACCCTAAAGTTATCATTTTCTGTAACAGCATTTTCTTGACTTATTGTCACTTTATTTAATGCCTTGCTGCAGGAGGTAAGAATCTGCAGGGGTAGATAAGTGGATAGAAAGATAGAAAACTCCTATGTCTAGTAGAGATCCTTGTTAGACATGGGGACTATAGTGAGTCCTGAACGACCAGTTGTTGAGGTGACTTTTAAGCAATTGAAGCAAATTCAAATTAACAAAGTTTAGCCACGTGAACAAGTCCTGATTATTTTTTTTTTGAGACAGAGTTTTGCACTTGTTGCCCAGGCTGGAGTTTAGCAGAACAATCTCTGCTCACCACAACCTCCATCTCCTGGGTTCAAGTGATTCTTCTGCCTCAGCCTACCAAGTAGCTGGGATAACAGGTGTGTGCCACCACGCCTAGCTAATTTTGTATTTGTAGTAGAGACGGGATTTCTCCACGTTGGTCAGGCTGGTCTCAAACTCCTGACCTCACGTGATCCACCCACCTTGGCCTCTCAAAGTGCTGGGATTACAAGCGTGAGCCATTGCACCCAGCCCAAGCCCCGACTTTGTCAGAGAAATAATTTGGATCCAACTATCTTTTATGAAACAGTGAGTTTGTATTACTATCTCATTACTAGAGTTTCAAGATAAAAGCTATTCGATCTTTGTTCATGTCCATGTATATATGTCTAGATTGCGCCATTGCACTCCAGCCTGGGTAACAAGAGCGAAACTCCGTCTCAAAAAAAAAAAAGTGCCAAAGAAGATAAGCTGCTATTGGGAAAAAAAATTTTTTTGTGCCAATTCAGATGTTATTTAAAGTAAGGTTTAGCTGGGTACTGTGGCTCACGCCTGTAATCCCAGCTTTTAGGGAGGCAGAGGCAGGAGGATAGCTTGAGCCCAGGAGTTCGAGACCTGCCTGGGCAATATAGCAAGACCCCATTCACCACAAAAAAAAAAAAAAAAAAAAAGGCAAAAAATAATAAATAAATAAATAAATAAATAAATAAAAAATAAAGTAAGTTTTAAAATGTGAATTTAGGAAGAAAATAGAAATAAGGTAGAAAGAAAAAAAACAGTAAGTAGGGGAAGAGATGAGTAGAAAGTTATGGATATAAAGATGTATTTTTGGTAAGGAAGGTTATAAGGAAAAGAAATTTTATGTGAGAAAGAATCTTTTATGGTAAATTCTTTTTTTTTTTTTTTGAGATGAAGCTTCACTCTTGTTGCCTAGGTTGGAGTGAAATGGAGCGATCTCAGCCCACTGCAACCTCTGCCTCCTGGGTTCAAGCAATTCTCCTATTTCAGCCTCCAGAGTAGCTGGGATTACAGGTGTGTGCCACCACACCCAGCTAATTTTTGTATTTTAAGTAGAGACAGGGTTTCACCATGTTGGTCAGGCTGGTCTCGAACTCCTGACTTCAGATGATCCACCCACTTTGGCCTCCCACAGTGCTGGGATTACAGGCGTGGGCCACTGTGCCTGGCCTTTTATGGTAAATTCTTGTCCTAAAGTAGAACAACTGATTATTTAGGAAAGAAGAAAGTATAGGACAAGTAAAAAAGTCGAAGCATGTCATAGGTGGTCTATGTAAGTCGTGATAAAGTTCATAAAAGATGCCTTATTAAAAATTTTTAATACAATTAAATAAGCCATAATGAAAGAAAATTTATTTATAATAGTCTATCTAAATTTTGGTCCCCTAAGTTAAAACACGTTTTTTAAAGTATTGGTTTGCTTTCAGTAAGACTGAAAGAAATGCTGACTTTTCATTCTAAAATCTGTTTTCTTTTCCCTTGAAAAGGTATGCTCTTTGCAAGCTCAAAATGGCTGCTCTGGACTCCTGGGAAAAACAATATGGTGCTTACCTTTTGCTGTAGCTCAGTAGCTAAGGCTTTTCTCTTTTGTGATGGTGGCCTGGGTTAAATTCCTGGCTTAGGAATGAGTTCCTTTTGGTTTGACACTTGTAGGAATTTTGCCATTTATTTATTCTTTTTCCCTCTATGGACAGCTTCTGATTTCCCGACTTGAATTTTCTTTTCTCTGAGCTACCTTAGGCATGATTCTAGATATTATCGAAACTGCTTGCCATCTCTTTGGAGACATCGTGTGCATCCATGGTTAAGTCATAACCTTTATTAAGGCTTTTTTGTTTTACTCGGAAAAACACCTTTGTGGGGAAGGGGAAGAGCTTAAAAGCCAGAGATGTCGGCCGCTTGTCCTGGCTAAAATCTAGATTTAAAATGAATTTTTTTTTGAGACAGAGTTTCACTCTTGTTGCCCAGGCTGGAGTGCAATGGTACAATCTTGGCTCACTGCAACCTCCGCCTCCCAGGTTCAAACAATTCTCCTGCCTTGGCCTCCTGAATAACTGGGATTATAGGCACATGCCACCATGCCCAGCTATATTTGTGTTTTTAGTAGAGATGGGGTTTCACCATTGTTGGCCAGGCTGGTCTCAAACTCCTGATCTTGTGATCTGCCCACCTTGGCCTCCCAAAGTGCTGAGATTACAGGTGTGAGCCACCTCACCTGGCCCTTTTTTTGTTTTTTAGACAGAGTCTCGCTCTGTCACCCAGGATGGAGTGCAATGGTTCCATCTCAGCTCACTGAAACCTCTACCTCCCAGGTTTAAGCGATTCTGGTGCCTCAGCCTACCAAGTAGCTGGGACTACAGAAGCATGCCACTAGGCCCAGTAGTTTTTGTATTTTTAGTAGAGAAAGTGTTTCACCATGTTTGCCAGGCTAGTCCTGAACTCCTGACCTCAGGTGATCTGCCCACTTCAGCTTCCCAAAGTGCTGGGACTGAGTCACTGCACCAGGCCCAAAATGATTTTTTTTTTCTTAAAGAGCTCTAGAGTTAAAGTCAGCTTAATTAAAAACAGATACCTAATGTATTAGTCTATTTTCACACTGCTATGAAGACATAGCCGAGCCTGGGTAATTTATAAAGAAAAGAGGTTTAAATGACTCACAACTCTGCATGGCTGGAGAGACCCCAGGAAACTTACAATCATAGTGGAAGGGGAAGAGGCATGTCTTACATGGCAGCAGGCAAGAGAAAGTGAGCAAGAACTGGGAAAACTGTCTTATAAAACCATCAGATCGGCCGGGCGTGGTGGCTCATGCCTGTAATCCCAGCACTTTGGGAGGCCGAAGCGGGTGGATCACGAGGTCAAGAGATCGAGACCATCCTGGTCAACGTGGTGAAACCCCGTCTCTACTAAAAAAATACAAAAAATTAGCTGGGCATCGTGGCGCATGCCTGTAATCCCAGCTACTCAGGAGGCTGAGGCAGGAGAATTGCCTGAACCCAGGAGGCGGAGGCTGAGGTGAGCCGAGATCGCGCCATTGCACTCCAGCCTGGGTAACAAGAGCGAAACTCCGTCACAAAAATAAATAAATAAATAAATAAATAAAATAAAACCATCAGATTTCATGAGAACTCACTCACTATCATGACAACAGCATGGGGGAAAATATCCCATCATCCAGGCACCTCCCATCTGGTCCCTTCCTCAACACATGGGGATTATGGGGATTACAATTCAAGATGAGATTTGGGTGGGGGGCACAAAGCCAAACCATATCACCCAAGTTTTATATATATATATATATGCTTTATTCTTTTTCTTTTCTTGGATCTTGTTTTTTTTTTTAAAGGAAGTCTTGCTCTGTCACCCAGGCTGGAGTGCAATGGCGTGCTCTTGGCTCACCGCAACCTCCGCCTCCCAGGTTCAAGCAATTCTCCTGCCTCAGCCTCCCAAGTAGCTGGAATTACAGGTATGTGCCCCACCATGCCTGGCTAATTTTTTTTGTATTTTTAAGTAGAGATGTGGTTTCACCATGCTGGTCAGACTGGTCTTGAATCCCTGATCTCATGATCTGCCCGCCTCAGCCCCTCAAAATGCTGGGATTACAGGCGTGAGCCACCTCACCTAGCTGGATTGTTTTTCTTCTCAGTCAATTGAATTATTTCTCCAGTCTGTTTTTGTGCTACCCTTGATGCCCACATGAGAGGACCTATGTTAATTTCTGATAGCCGAGGACTCCTTGGGAGAAAAAGATAAGATGTCACAGATCCCATTTTGGAAGAAAAAGCTGTTTTCCTCATGGAACTCTAAGAACTGTAAGTAGACAGCTCCCTCTCAAAATCTAAAGCTCTGCTCTGTTTTGCATTGCATTACTTGATCTTTTTTTTAACTCTTGGGAGTATCAGAAATTACTTTGCATTATGAGAGAACTTTTAGCCTTGGTGTGTAATAGCTAGGTAGGACACATAGTTTTAGGGATAGCTAATGGTATTTGCATACAGTGAGTGGTTATTACTACAGGCCAATACTTCTTTCTTCTCACATTTAAATGAAAAAAGCATGCTCTTGGGTACCTAAAAGGTATGAAATGGGGAATGGGCAGATTGCCTTTGGGTTGGCCGCCAGCCTCGGGGGAACATCTTTGCAGTCAAATACACAGTAAAAGCACTGCAGTGTCTGGTCCCATGGTTTGGGAATCCAGAATCTAGTGTATAAATGGGATCCTTGATTTTTGGGGATCTGTTTTGCCTTCTAGCTGTGCCTATTTATTTGGCCCTAGAAACTGCAGGCTTTAATGAGAAACTTAAAAACTGGCAAATGAGAAATCTTACAACTACTAGATCTTCTGTCTGTCTATTTATTTATTTATTTTTTAGAGATGGGGTCTCACTATGTTGCCCAGGCTGGAGTGCAGTGGCTATTCACAGGCACAGTCCAACTACTGATCAGCATGGGAGTTTAGACCTGCTCTGTTTCCGACCTGGGCTGGTTCACCCCTCCTTAGGCAACCTGGTGGTCACCTGGTCCCGGAAGGTCATCATATTGATGCCAAACTTAGTGTGGACACCCAATCGGCATAGCACACTACAGCCCTGTATGTGTATTTATATGTGGTGTATGTGTGATGTTTATGTAAAAGAGCTCTAAATAATAGGCATAAAGAAAAATAAGACTTAAATCAGAGACTCCGTTAGCAAAATAAATACTTTAGTGCCTTTTAGTTCACATGACTAATAATCTTTTGAAAATAAATACAGTTTAAAGTTACTGGTAAAATAAAATAAAAATGTCTTCAAAATGTGGACATCTGTCTAAATCATGCAGGTCAGATATTAGGTTTGCTAAATACGTTAAGGTCATAAACTGTTTCTATGACTTTTAGTAATTGTTCACTTTATCTGTGTTAGAGCCATTTGATTCAAGATAAGGCCTGGGGACATAGAGGATGAGCCATTCCCCCTAACTGTGCTGGAAAGAGTCAGACTTTATCTGCAGTTCTGTCCTGTATCCTAGGCTCTGCACCTGGTATGTAATTAAAATTTCTTACACTAAAGAAATTAAAATTACATGTTTTTTGGTAAAAAGGCAGAGAATGTGTTTTTTCTTCAAAAAAGAAAGTAATTTTGTCTAAAGGGTTTAAGAATCATTTTAAATTTAAAAAGACAGGATAAAACTAAAGGCTTAAACAAGTTGTAGAACGTTTGTGAAAATTTAACCTTGTAAAGAATTGTGTAGGAGCTGGTTGACTAAAATTAAAATAATATTGGTCGGGCGTGGTGGCTCATGCCTGTAATCCCAGCAGTTTGGGAGGCCAAAGTGGGCAGATCACTTGAGGTCAGGATTTCAAGACCAGCCTGGCCAACATGGTGAAGCCCTGTCTCTACTAAAGATATAAAAAATTAGCCAGGTGTGGTGGCCCGCACCTGTAATCTCAGGAGGCTGAGGCAGGAGTAATGCCTGAACCTGGGAGGCCAAGGTAGCAGTTAGCTGAGATCATGCCACTGCACTTCAGCCTGAGTGACAAGTGAGAGTCTGTCTCAAAAAAAAAAAGAAAGATAGATTTTTGTTTGCCTTTAAGATGAACTATAAGAAAAAAGGATTTCCTTGATATGTACAGGTATAAAAAAATATATTAAAAAAAAAAAGAGGAGAGAAGAGAGACAGATTCAGTTGGCCTCATGCTGTTTTTATTGGATCTTGTTGCCTGGAAAGCTAAGTCTTCCTTTATCAATGAGCAAAGGTTTTTGCCTTTTTGAAATCTTTGAGTTATAATTTTAGCTAAATAAATAAATGACCTGTGATTCTATTTTATAATATCAAGTATTTTAAGCCTTTGATAATTGACAACTTTCCAAAATAAAATTCTAAATTAAGTCTTTTTCTGACCTGATTATTAGGTCCCCTAAAGTCCAAAAATGACATATTTGGTATATTAAAATCATATAGGAAGGACTGTTAAATACACAATGGTATTTGACTTTCTTTGGGCTATATTTGCATAAACGTGTTATTGGTACATGTTCCAAAATTACGTGAAACTCCTATAATTCTGATATGACTTAGTGTACATTATCAGTAATAATTATAATTTTTATGCTAAATTATTGTCTGTCACAGAGGTAACCAAATTTCCTTGCTAATCGCAACTTTGACTATGGCTGCCCTAAGACTTTTTGTCATTCACAGACAATTGTCTTGTTTTGATCCTCTACAAAAGATGATTTACAATCAGCTATAGGACTCTGAAAAACAGTCTTAAATATCCATCTCTGATAACTTTGGAAAGTGTGTCACTAAAACAGAGAAAAAAATTTTCAAGACTCTCTTGGAAAACTAATGTGTTTATAGATACCAAGAAAAACTAATTGCATAGATTGAACTAATAAAAGATTAAACTAATCTTTTTATAATTTTTTGCTTAAAACATTGCTGATCGTTTTGTTTTTCAGAGTCAAAAAAACTTTTGAGCTTTTTATAGCTCTCAACAATTGAGTAAAGTATACTCCTATAATGAGTATAAAACAAAGTTTTTGCCTAAAAACAAAATATGGAGCATGTGTCTTTCTCTCTACCTGATTTCTCCAGAATTTGGAAACTATTTGTGAGTATTGTTAACTATGGCAATGTCATTATTTGCATAAGTATAATAAGAATCTGATTTCTGCCAGGCATGGTGGCTCACGCCTATAATTCCAGCACTCTGGGAGGCTGAGGCAGGCAGATCACCTGAGGTTGGGTATTTGAGACCAGCCTGACCAACACGGAAAAATCCCGTCTCTACTAAAAATACAAAATTAGCTGGGTGTGGTAGCACACACCTGTAATCCCAGCTACTTGGGAGGCTGAGGCAAGAGAATCACTTGAACCTGGGAGGTAGAGGTTGTGGTGTGCCGAGATTGTGCCATTGCACTCTAGCCTGGGCTACAAGAACAAAACTCTGTCTCAAAAAAAAAAAAAGAAAAAGAAAAAAGAAAAAAAAAGAATTCGTTTTCTTTTGTAATAGGACATAATTACAGACACTGGTTATTTCACCAAGGGGTTTTGACTGGAACCGCATGCTTTCAAATATAAACAGACTATTTTAAGGGATTAAAGTTGACTTAAAGAGCCAATAAAAGTTCCTTAGGAAAACTGGCCTCATACCTTATCTACACAGTCCCTGTACAGAGTTTCTGACCTGCAGTAAGTAAACAATATCACTTTCTGACAGGCCCAGGAGATACAGATTATCTTGGGATCTTAAGAGAAGAGGACTTTACCCAACTCATCAGGTATGTACAGGCACAGATGAATTCATGGCTGGACTCAAGGCTTTACAAAGTCTGAGAAGGCTGGGCATGGCAGCTCATGCCTGTAATCCCAGCACTTTGGGAGGCCAAGGTGGGAGGACTGCCTGAGCTCAGAGGTTCAAGACCAACCTGGGCAACATGGCAAAACCCTGTCTTTACTAAAAAACACAAAAATTAGCCAGACATGGTGGTGTGCACCTGTAGTCCCAGCTACTCAAGAGGCTGAAGTGGGAGAATTGCCTGAATCTGGGACCTTGAGGCTGCAGTGAGCAAAGATTATGCCACTGCACTTCAGCCTGGGTGACAGAGTAAGACTTGTCTCAATCAATCAATAAAGTCTGAGATTCCTATGGAACAATGTTTTATCAAAGACAATTTAAAAAGGAGTTTATATGGCAAATAATTCACTTTATATACATGATCAGGCCAAGTTTAATAAAACTAAAACTTATTTTGCAAACAAACTGGTTCTACTATAATTTGTCTTTAGTAAAAATGGGAGACTAGAGAGAGAAAAATTATGATTCAAAAACTATAGTATACCTTTTATTAGATTCTAATCGCATCCATTGTTTTTGAATTTTTTCTGCAATTTAGACTGATCCTCCTTACTCCTGTGAACCACCCAGTGATCTCTGGCTGCTACTCAGAAGAAACAATAGGGAGGATAATGTGAAAATCTGGATGAGTATTCTAATTCTGGGCATGACCTCATATCAGCTTGGTTAAAACTGCCCAGTTCATGGAAAGTCTTCTTATTTAGTTAACTTGGGATAATTTCACTTATTTTGCTTGACTGCTGTGGAATATATTGCTGTTGGATTCATTGTATAGGAATATAAGTTGGCCAGGCGCGGTGGCTCAAGCCTGTAATCCCAGCACTTTGGGAGGCCGAGGCGGGTGGATCACGAGGTCGAGAGATCGAGACCATCCTGGTCAACATTGTGAAACCCCGTCTCTATTAATACAAAAAAAAAATTAGCTGGGCACGGTGGCGCGTGCCTGTAATCCCAGCTACTCAGGAGGCTGAGGCAGGAGAATTGCCTGAACCCAGGAGGCGGAGGTTGCGGTGAGCCGAGATCGCGCCATTGCACTCCAGCCTGGGTAACAAGAGCGAGACTCCGTCTCAAAAAAAAAAAAAAAAAAAAAAAAAAGGAATATAAGATAAGCCTACTCAACATTTTCTTAAATTGAACATTTATGAATCTTCTAGACTGTACCTTCTGTTGAGACTCAGTTATGAATGGTCCTCACCATTCTGACTGAGCTCCTCTCTACCTTGAACACAAGAGACCCTAATAATTAGGTAATTGCCCCTGTTCAGTCTGTTCAGCCTGAAGAAGTTACAGAAGATGGATCTTCATCCCTTTACAACCCTTAGGATTAAGGTGCCTTGTAAAAGGGAGGGGGGAAATATGTTAGAGACATTCTAACCAGAGTGACTCCATCTTGAATAGATGCTAGGTAAGATGAGGATGAGACCTGCTGGGCTGCATTTCCAGGAGTTTAGGCATTCTTAGATTCTTAGTCACAGGATGAGATAGGAGGTCAGCAGGACCAGTTTCACAAGATACAGGTCACAAAGACCCCATTCATAAAACAAGATGTGATAAAGAAGTTGGCTAAAACCCATCAAAAACAAAATGGTAACGAAAGTGACCTCTGGCCACCCTCACTGCTCATTATACACTAATTATAATGCATTAGTATACTAAAAGACACTCCCACCAGTAGCATGACAGTCTCCAAATGCCATGGCAATGTCCAGACATTACCCTATGTGGTCTAAAAAGAGGAACCCTCAGTTCCAGGAACTCCCTACTCCTTTCCTGGAAAACTCATGAATAATCCATCCCTGTTTAGCATACAATCAAGAAATAACCATAAGTATACTCAGTCAAATAGTCCATGCTGCTGCTCTGCCTATGGAGGAGCCATCCTTTTATTCCTTTACTTTTCTTAATAAATTTGCTCGCGGGCTGAGCGCGGTGTTTCATGCCTATAATTCCAGAACTTTTGGAGGCTGAGATGCGCGGATCATTTGAGGTCAGGAGTTTGAGACCAGCCTGACCAACATGGTGAAACCCCATCTCACTAAAAATACAAAAAAAAATTAGCTGGGCGTGATGGCACATACCTCTAGTCCCAGCTACTCAGGAGGCTGAAGCAGGAGAATTGCTTGAATCTGGGAGACAGAGGTTGCAGTGAGCTGAGACTGTGCCACTGCACTCCAGCCTGGGAGACAGAGTGAGACTCCATCTCAAAAAATAAAAAAAAATAGGGCCGGGCGCGGTGGCTCACGCCTGTAATCCTAGCACTTTGGGAGGCCGAGGCGGGTGGATCATGAGGTCAAGAGATCGAGACCATCCTGGTCAACATGGTGAAACCCCGTCTCTACTAAAAATACAAAAAATTAGCTGGGCATGGTGGCACGTGCCTGTAATCCCAGCTACTCAGGAGGCTGAGGCAGGAGAATTGTCTGAGCCCAGGAGGCGGAGGTTGCGGTGAGCCGAGATCGCGCCATTGCACTCCAGCCTGGGTACCAAGAGTGAAACTCCATCTCAAAAAATAAATAAAATAAATAAAAAAAAATAAAATAAATAATTTGCTCTCACGTCACTCAGTTGGCTCACTCTTGAATTCCTTCCTGAGTGAAGCCAAGAACCCTCATGGCCTCCTAGGCTGAACCCCAATTTTGGGATTCACCCTGTGACACTTAAACACAGTGGACCATTTGGTCCAATATTCCATAGTCTCCATGTATAGCTGCATTAAATCACATTTGACAAACATTAACCCATGGATGTTAAGATCTTACGCCAGAGGTTAAAACCTTTGTGCTCCACCCTTTTTGTTTTGCCCCATCCAACTCTCTTCTGTTCTTTATTTCACTTCCTCTATGGACCAGGTTGAAGTAGAGATAAAGAACCGGAGTCTTTTTCTGTGTATCTTTGAATCTTAATCTTTTTTCCAGGCTCCAGGATCCAATTAGAGTGCTTAAATCCCCTCTGTAATCTAACTAGTTGAGGTATACTCTTCCTTTCTCCAGGACTGTACTCTGTGTATTTTCAGTTTGATATTAAATATTTTGTGGAGAAAAAAGGTAAAAGCATAAAATGGTCAAAGGATGCAACACATATTTGACCTCCTTAAATCAGTTACTGAAAAAAGGGATCCAGATGAACTACTTTGCTTCCTGTCTTGGATGCCATTTATTTGGGTACCAAAGTGTATGGATCTCTAGGGGTGACACCCTGGAGAGCCACATGCCCTCAGCAGCAACACTCTTGTTGATCCAGTCAATGAGGAAACAGGAGACAAAATATAGATCTGACTCTGTTTATGTGTCCTTTTTTTTGTCCTCGCTAACATTTTTTTCCCTGCATTTCAGGGACTAGAACTCTACCTCCCTACTGTTAAGAAATATAGTAGAAGAATCACTTGTTTCTTGTAACATTTCATGAATACAATTTATTGCCACGTGTTAGCGAGAGTCAACACAGTTTACAATTTCTGTCAAGGTCAGAAGGAAATTAGATTGACATGGCAGATCCTGACAGGCAGGATTTCCTCTCCAAAAGCCATTTAGAGAATTAAATAATTTAAATGCAATTAATTTTTGATGAAATTCATCATTAAAAAATTCATAGGTAAATTTTGATTTATTAACAACAGTTATTTTTCAGCCTTGAATTTCCCTTGCAGCTCTGGGGAAATCATCTCTGTTCTGACTTCAGTTTCCCTCCTCCACATAGCCCTTTATGAACAGGAGAGGGATCTTAGTTAATATAATGTATGCAACTACAGTGCAGCCCAGACATAAAATACTGTAGAATAAAGCAATGCTATGTGCATTCATAAGTCTCTTTATCTGCAAAATACTTGTATGTCTATTATCCTATTTGAGCCTCACAAGAATTTAAGGTAGGCAGAACAAAATATTATTAACCCTGTATCACAAATAAGAAAGTAAAATTTAAAAGGGGCTCATCCCAGGTCACACAGTTTACTGAGATGCAGATAAGTGCTCAAAATCAGACTCCGGTCTTCCAGGCAGAGGGCTCTCTCTACTGCCATCAAGACTTTTTTTTTTTTTGAGACAGAGTTTCACTCTTGTTACCCAGGCCGGAGTGCAATGGCGCGATCTCGGCTCACCGCAACCTCCGCCTCCTGGGTTCAGGCAATTCTCCTGCCTCAGCCTCCTGAGAAGCTGGGATTACAGGCACATGCCACCATGCCCAGCTAATTTTTTGTATTTTTAGTAGAGACGGGGTTTCACCATGTTGACCAGGATGGTTTCGAGCTCTTGACCTCATGATCCACCCGCCTCGGCCTCCCAAAGTGCTGGGATTACAGGCGTGAGCCACAGCGCCCGGCCATCAAGACTTTTTTTTACTTGGCTATCCATTGAAAACAGCAGGAACTTCCATTCTGAAACAAAGGATATAAATGCAGCCAACTGATTGCCCCACATTTCTAACATTTCAAGGTCCTTGCAATTTTCATCTTTCTTTGTTTAACTTCATAAGGCATGGCTAGAAAAGAAACCAGTGACTTAGTCTTAAAATGGTGCATAAATAACAGAGTACAAAGGAAATAAGTTCTAGTGGGCAAACACCCGAATTGGCACTGAGTAGTCTTGGTTTAGGGCTGGAATCCTATTCATTCTAACCTGGAGAGGAGAAAAAATTCCTCTCTTCTTTCCCACTTTCAAAAGTGGAAAGAACTGAACACTTCCGATTTCCTAACCATAAAGGATGACTGATAAAGGCCTTGTGAAAGCTGTTAAAACCCTATATTGATGCACATATCAGGGCAATGCAGTGTTGGAGCCAAAGCCATCTTCTGATCTTGATGGGGCTTGCCAGGCAGGCAGGTCACAATAGTCATTGGGCAAGAATGCTGGGTAGTCCCTGGATAGATTTCCCCCCACTTGTGTCTACATGTCAGGACCCATTTTTCTCCCTAAGGCTAACTGTTGATCTGATGCTTTTGTTTTTTCATTCATTTCCTCTTTAAGGTAATATAACCAAGAGGTGACCCTAAACCAGCAGTAGGTTAGCAAAGATTTCAGGGGCTCTTAAGCTTTCCCTTTCCGGTCACACACAGACCACACAAGCAGGAATGATTTAGATGCAAATTATATGTAAATAGACTTTGACAGGCTTAGATTGGGATCATGAGAAGATCCCTGTGGGACAAATTATTAAACAAAAACAAACTTGATAGTGGAACTATTGTCGGTGTAAGTAACCTACCAAGAATGTTTTAAAAAGACAGAAAGATCTTTTTTTTGTTTTGTTTTTGAGATGGAGTTTTGCTCTTGTTGCCCAGGCTGGAGTGCAATGGCATGATCTCGGCTCACTGAAACGTCTGCCTCCCAGGTTCAAGTAATTCTCCCACCTCAGCCTCCTGAGTAGCTAGGATTACAGGCGCCTGCCACCACACCCAGCTAATTTTTTGTATTTTTATTAGAGACAGGGTTTCACCATGTTGGCCAGGCTGGTCTTAAACTCCTGACCTCAGATGATCCAACCACCTTGGCCTCCCAAAGTGCTAGGATTACAGGTGTGAGTCACCACATCCAGATGAGATCTTCTTATCTTCAAATATTTCATCTATTAGCAAATTATATTGCCTCAGATTCTATTTAATCATTCGAACTTTATTCCTTTGGATTAAATAGTCTCCTTGTTAAAAATACAAAATAAGCTTGGTGCAGTGGCTCATTCCTTTAATCCCAACACTTTGGGAGGCTGAGGTAGAAGAACTGCTTGAGTCCAGGAGTTTGAGAACAGTATGGGCAACATGGTGAAACCTCATCTCTACAAAAAAAAAAAATTTTCTTCCTTTTTTTTTTTTTTTAAAAGATGGGGTTTCACCATGTTGGTCAGGCTGGTCTTGAACTCCCGACCTCAGGTGATCCGCATGCCTTGGCCTCCAAAGTGCTTGGATTACAGGCATAAGCCACTAATTTCGTCCAGCCAAAAAATTTTTTTTAATTAGCTGGATGTGGTGATGTGTGCCTATGGTCCCAGCTACTTGGGAGGCTCAGGTGGGAGGACTGTTTGAGTCCAGGAGGTAGAGCCTGCAATGAGCCATGACAGTACCACTGCACTCCTGCCTGGGTGACAGCAACAATCAGTCTTTAAAAAAAAAAAATCCCAGAAATGGCCACACAATAAGCAAATATTAGTATATCTGCTACCTGCTTCTTATAGGCTGGGAAAGAATCAGAGAAAGATTTGAAAGTAGGATAATATCTGAAATTTGATTACTTTCTAGAGATGGTCAAACTTGAGTAAGTACGTGTAGAGGGAAGTTTTAAATGAGAGGAAAAAAAAGAGGTAAGCCAGGGGCACTTTATTCTTTTTTTTAATTATTATTATTTTTTGAGACAGAGTTTTGCTCCATCGCCAGGCGCCAGGCTGGAGTGCAGTGGTGTGATTTCGGCTCACTGCAACCTCCGTCTCCTGGGTTCAAGCAATTCTGCCTCAGCCTCTAGGGTAGCTGGGACTACAGGCGCATTCCACCATGCCCAGCTAATTTTTTTGTATTTTTAGTACAGATGGGGTTTCACCATGTTGGCCAGGATGGTCTCGATCTCTTGACCTCATGATCCACCCGCCTCGGCCTCCCAAAGCACTGGGATTACAGGCTTGAGCCACCTCGACCAGGAGCACTTTAGACACAGAGGTCCTACTTTGCACTTTGACTTGCAAGAGGATGTTTTCCTTTTCTTTCTTCAGAAACAGAGTGATGTACAAATAAAACCATAAATAAATAATCTTTCAGAGTAAAACAATGTACAGGAAATGCTTTGTATTAGTGGATTTTTGGCAAGTCAATGAACTAAAATAACACAGAAACAAAGATAGTTTCAAACAGGAGATGCCAACACTTTTATAGTTATGTATTAACTAGGTTACTCATTCCAGCTCAACGGCTCATTGAACTCCTAGGCTTAACTAGTGCATAAACTTTTAATTTACACAAAGTTACCCTATGAGGAAAATCTACATTAACTGACTCTACCCTAGTGTGTTACTCACAAGACAAACAGATTGGTTCTCCTGAAAAATGTGCTCCAGACAGTAAGAGTCTCCAGAAACTTCCTTGAAGGGTGAAACTGTAGCAAAGTTCAGAAATGTAATTATCAGGAAGGAAAACTTCTCAGTTTATGGTAACTTATTTTAAAAACCGAAAGAAGAAGCCGGGCGCGGTGGCTCAAGCCTGTAATCCCAGCACTTTGGGAGGCTGAGGCGGGTGGATCACGAGGTCAAGAGATCGAGACCATCCTGGTCAACATGGTGAAACCCCGTCTCTACTAATAGAAAAAATTAGCTGGGCACGATGGCGCGTGCCTGTAATCCCAGCTACTCAGGAGGCTGAGGCAGGAGAATTGCCTGAACCCAGGAGGCAGAGGTTGCGGTGAGCCGAGATCGCGCCATTGCACTCCAGCCTGGGTAATGAGCGAAACTCCGTCTCAAAAAAAAAAAAAAAACCGAAAGAAGAAAAAAATCTTAGATATTTTAAATAAAGGAGATTCTCTTTACAACTCTGTAATCATGAAAGTATTAAAACTATTCCAGTGATTTAATTAATTTAATTAGATATATAAAAGTTCAAACTCATTAAGCCATGCCCAAGAATTAGTTAGCCTCATAATATTGACAAACACAAATCAGGAAGCCTGTAGACTGAGACGATAACTTCATGTTTAAATTATTAACAGATCATCCATCCCTCAAGTGCTATGAATCAATTCCTACGACATCAAGCCAGGGAGAGGAAAATTAAGTAACACTGTCTTCCTACAAGGAATACTGTATTTCAGTTACAATGTTGGTTTACTCTCTTAAAAGTCCATAAGTCAAAATGACTGCAAAAATCTATTTCGAAACTTGCAAACAAAAGAGAAAATCAGGTGCTTCATTATTCCGTGTTCTTTCTCATACATATATTGAAGTAGAATCCAAATGAATGCTTTATTCTAAATTAGAACAGTGAGATGAGAAGACAAAAGTATGAAGACACTGAAAATAAAAATAACAGCAGAATAAAATGCTGAAACATCTAAGCATAATTATGTTGTTATCTTTAAAGAAAAAACCCCTTGCCAATGGCATCTTGTGTCTTCTAAGTCAGTGATTCCTGCAGCTGATGATTTTTAGAAAAGAACTGCAATATCCACTTGAATCTATTTAAAGAGATCTAATTATAACAGGTAAGATTTCTGCTTTTTTTCCTTTTTTTGAGACAGAGTCTCGCTCTGTCACCCAGGCTGGAGTGCAATGGCACGATCTCAGCTCACTACAACCTCTGCCTCCTGGGTTTAGGTGATTTTCCTGCCTCAGCCTCCTGAGTAGCTGGGATTACAGGCATGTGGCACCATGCCTGGCTAATTTTTGTATTTTTAGTCGAGATGGGGTTTCACCACATTGGTCAGGCTGGTCCCGAACTCCTGACCTCAGGTGATCCACCTGCCTCAGCCTCCCAAAGTGCTGGGATTACAGGCTTGAGCCAACTTACCCAGCCAGATTTCTGCTTTTCAGCACAGAATACAAAGCTTGATTTGAGAGGGAAAAAGGACATAAGAATGACTTGGAAAGATGAGTAACTTCCAAAGAATCTCTGTTGAAAAGCAAACAATGAAGGGCTATCACAGAAACACATACATATACTTAGATTTTTATCCTGGAGTAGAATGAACAGGATGATCATACATTTTACTCTACTGAAGGGCTACTTATTAGGATTGGCTTTTGCCTTGGGATAATGCAGGAATATGATACACTGATTCAAAAATAACAACAAAAAAATAGCAACCAACATTTATCCACCCCTTACCATGAAAGACACCGGTTCTGAACACTTAACATATATTATCTTATTTAATTTCAAAACCATCCTATCAGGTAGTTAATAGAATTATCCCCATTTTATAAATAAGGAACAGAGATAACTTATCCATGCTACTAAGTGTTAGAGTCGAGATCAAAACTCAGTTAATTATGACTCCAGGGTCACAGAGAGCACTTCTGAGAAAGAAAACTAAAATGCATTCAAAGTTAAGTCCATATGTTGAATTTTTATTTACCTGTCTAGTGGCTGCCACTGTAGATGGTCCCACCTCCCTACTTTGGTATCTGGCAACCCCACTAGAGGACTTAATATAGTGATAAATATATCTCTATGATGATACTCATATATTTATAAGTGATTTCATATATATTACTTTATTTGAGCCTCTCAATAGTTCTGTGAGAATAGTTGCTGGGTGGATTATAACCCCATTTTCACTAAATGCTAAAAAAAAAAAAAAAGATGATGGTCTCATTTATTCCTCTGAATTGCCTATAATATTCACATTTTCTCACCATATTCACAGCCATTCCTTTAACCCAAATCTTCATCTCTTTGTGTCAAGGAATACTACAACCACCTCCCAGCTTTTTCTCTGGCTCCAGCCTCTCTTTCCTTTTTTATTTTTTGAGACAGAGTCTTGCTCTGTCACCCAAGCTGAAGTGTAGTGGTGTGATCTTGGCTCAGCTCGCTGCAACCTCTGCCTCCTTCTAATTGGGTTCAAGTGATTCTCCTGCCTCAGCTTCCCAAGTAGCTGAGATTACAGGTGCACACCGCCATGCCCAGCTAATTTTTGTATTTTTATTTATTTATTTATTTAGAGATGACGTCTCACTCTTTCGCCTAGGCTAGAGTATATAGTGGTAAGATCTTGGCTCACTGCAACCTCTGCCTCCTAGGTTCAAGCAATCCTCCCACCTCAGTCTCCTGAGTAGCTAGGATTACAGACATGCACAACCACGCCTACCTAATTTTTTTGTATTTTCAGTAGAAATGGGGTTTCACCATGTTGGCCAGGCTGGTCTCGAACTCTTGATCTCAAGTGATCCACCAGCCTCAGCCTCCCAAAGTGCTGGGATTACAGGCATGAGCCACCGTGCCTGGCCCAGGCTCTCCTTTCTTCAGCATCTTTCATGTCCCTGCCAACCACACACCTATACATCTATTATCATGCTGCTTTCTTTAATAATCTATAGTGATTCCCAAATGGCCACCATGGCAAGGCTGGACTCCTGCTCAGCTCTCAGAACTGTCTGTGGTATGGCTATACCCTCTCTAGCCTTTCTTCTCTAATGTACTCAACACAACCTCAACAGAGGGACAGATTACATCTCAGTTCTTTATTCTCACTATTTGCATCCCACTTCTGTTCTGTTCTCATGCTTTCTTTCTTATCTGGGGACATCATTTTTCTGTTTTTATCACGTGTAAGTCTTTTTTTTTTTTGAGACGGAGTTTCGCTCTCGTTACCCAGGCTGGAGTGCAATGGCGCGATCTTGGCTCACCGCAACCTCCGCCTCCTGGGTTCAGGCAATTCTCCTGCCTCAGCCTCCTGAGTAGCTGGGATTACAGGCACGCGCCACCATGCTCAGCTAATTTTTTTGTATTAGTAGAGACGGGGTTTCACAATGTTGACCAGGATGGTCTCGATCTCTTGACCTCGTGATCCACCCACCTCGGCCTCCCAAAGTGCTGGGATTACAGGCTTGAGCCACCGCGCCCGGCCACGTGTAAGTCTTATTTGAGATCTACCATCATATCCTGCCCCAACAACATCCTAATAGGTCTCTCTGCTTCAAGTCTTCTATTCTAAATCATCCTTCAGAGTGACTGAAGTAATTTTGCCAGAATATAATTATGATTATTTTCCTCCTTAAAGTCTTTCAATGGCTCCCATCTTATAAAATCAATATAAACTCCAAATCCATTAACATAGCATATGTATCCTTCCATGATCTTGACTCCCTGAGCTAAGCCAGGCCATGAAACCTAGTCTGAGTTAGATCATGAGTGAGAATGGTGGCCAGGCATGGTGGGGTGGCTCATGCCTATAATCTTAACACTTTGGAAGGCTGAGACAGGAGGATCACTTGAGTCCAGAGGTTTGAGATCAGCCTGGGCAACATAGTGAGACCCTGCCTCTACAAAATATACAAACAAATTAGCCAGGTAATATGGTTTGGCTGTGTTGCCAACCAAATCTCATCTTGAATTGTAGCTCCCATAATTCCTAAGTATTGTGGGAGGGACCTGGTAGGAGATAAGTGAATCATGGGGGCAGTTTCCCCCATACTGTTCTCGTGGTAGTAAATAAGTCTCATGAGATCTGATGGGAAACCCCTTTCGCTTGGTTCTCATTCTCTCTTCACCTGCCATTATGTAAGATGTGGCTTTGCTCCTCCTTGCCTTCCGCCATAATTGTGAGGCCTCCCCAGCCTTGTGGAACTGTGAGTCCATTAAACCTCTTTTTCTTTCTAAATTACCCACTGTTGGGTATGTCTTTATCAGCAGCTTGAGAACAGACTAATACACCAGGTGTGGTGGTGCATGCCTGTGGTCTCAGCTACTCAAGAGGGTGAGGTGGGAGGATCACTTAAGCCAGGAGTTTCAGGCTGCACTGAGCTATAATTGCACCACTGCACTCCAGCCTGAGTGACAGAGCAAGAGTCACACACATAAACACACACATACACAGGGAGAGGGAGAGAGAGACAGAGAGAGAGAGACAGAGATAATAAGATTTAATCTCTTTTAATTTTATGTACTCCAAAGCAGAAAACAGGCAGGACGAAGATCATGAATAAGATAAAGATTCAGGCCGGGTGCGGTGGCTCATGCCTATAATCCTAGCACTTTGGGAGGCTAAGGCGGGTGGATCACGAGGTCAAGAGATCGAGACCATCCTGGTCAACATGGTGAAACCCAGTCTCTACTAAAAATACAAAAAATTAGCTGGGCATGGTGGCACGTGCCTGTAATCCCAGCTACTCAGGAGGCTGAGGCAGGAGAATTGCCTGAACCCAGGAGGCGGAGGTTGCGGTGAGCCGAGATCGCACCATTGCACTCCAGCCTGGGTAACAAGAGCAAAACTCCGTCTCAAAAAAAAAAAAGAAATCTCAACAGAAAGAAAATAGAAAAGGACCAACTACAAATTCTAGAAATGAAAAATACAATATCAAAAATAAAATATTCACTGGATGAGTTACACAATAAAATGACAATGACAGAGGAAAGAGTCCATGTACCTAAAGATAGATTAATTGAAACTGTTACATCTGAAAAAGAGAGAGAAAAAGATCGAAGAAAAAATTGAGCAGAGCCTGTTCTTGTAGAACAAGAACAAAAAAAAACATCTAACATATGTGTAATTGGAGTCTTACAATGAGGACTAAAAAATTAAATGGAAGTAGAGCTATTAAGCCAAAAATGGAGATTAAGAATCGTAGGTTGGGCATGGTGGCTCATGCCTGTAATCCCAGCACTTTGGGAGGCGAAGGTGGGCAGATAACTTGTGCCCGGGAGTTCGAGACCAGCTGGGCAACATGGTGAAATCCCATTTCCACAAAATACACAAAGATTAGCCAGGTGTGATGACATGAACCTGCAGTTCCAGCAACTTGGGAAACTGAGGAGGGAGGATCACTTGAGCCTGGGAGGTCGAGGTGCAGTGAGCTATGATCATGCCATTGCACTGTGGCCTGGGAGAGAGAGTGACATCCTATCCCCCCTAACCAAAATTAGCTGCACATGGTAGTGTGTACCTGCAGTCCTAGCTACTTGGGAGATTGGGGTGGGAGGACCACTTGAGCCCTGGAGTTTCAGGCTACAGTGAGCTGTAATCATAACACTGTACTTCAGCCTGGGAGACAGAGCAAATGAGACCCTGTCTCAAAACAACAACAACAACAACAACAAAAACTTCAACCCTAACCATTCACCAAACACAGACATTAAATTGAAAAATCGAAACAGGTCATAGACTGAAACATAAAAGCTAAGATCATTAAAATTCCAGAAGAAAAAAATGAGAGAAAATTGTTACATGAAGTAAGCAGAAATTCCTTAGGACACAAAAAGTATAAACTTCCTATTAAAAACCCTTATATAATGGGCTTTATAAAAGTTAATGTCTTGGGTAGCACTATGTGCATGGAAGAGAGTAGAGGACCAAGGCCAGAGCCTGGGGGACTCCAAACTTGAGAGATCTGTTAGTGGGGGAGGAGCCAGCAAAGAAAACTGAGCAAGAGCAGCCACGAGGCAGCAGGAGAATGAGGCAAGCCTATTGTCAGGAAAGCCTGGAGAAGAAGACATTTCAAAAAGGAGGGGTGATCAGCCAGGCAGGTGGCTCATGCCTGGCCAAGATGATGAAACCCTGTCTCTACTAAAAATACAAAAATTAGCTGGGTGTGGTGGCGGGCACCTGTAAACCCAGCTACTCAGGAGGCTTAGGCAGAGAACTGCTTGAACCAAGGAGGTGGAAGTTGCACTGAGCTGAGATCGTGCTACTGCACTCCAGCCTAGGTGACAGAGTGAAACTCGGTCTCAAAACAAAAAAAAAGGAGAGGTAGTCAAACATATCAAGTGCTACTGGAAACTCGAATAATATGAGGATGAATAATTGATCACTGGCTTGTCAATATTTAGGTGGATAAGGGAATGTTGGGGATGAAAGACACATTAGAGTGACTTGGGAAGAGAATGCGGAGGGAGGAAGTGGAGGCAGCAAGGCAGACAGTTTTTCCAAGAATTTTACTCTGGAGGAGACCAGATAACTAGGGTGATAGTTAGGAGATGTGGGGTCAACAGAGGTTCCACTACATATAAAGAATTCTCACAACTCAATAATAAGAATATAATTAGCCCAATTAAAAAATGCAAAAAGATCTCAACAGTTACTTCACAAAAGAGATACATAAATAGAAAATAAGCATATGAAAATATGCTCAGTATACTTAATCACCAGGAAAATACAAATGAAAACCACAAATTTTTTCCCACAATGCCATCAGGACAAACAACAAAACAATATAAAAGGAGGACTTTCTTCATCCATCCACTTTGAACAAACAAAGTTTTCAAAAGACATTTTTCTTTATTTGACAAAAGACATAGCAGATGGCTTAAAAAGTCTCATGTCACTTAAAATTTTAGGAAAAGTTCTGTTAGTGTATAAACAATTTAAAGGCTGGGTGCAGTGGCTCACGTCTATAATCCCAGCACTTTGAGAGGCCAAGGCGGGCAGATCACTTGAGCCCAGGAGTTCTGGGCAAGCCTGGGCAACATGGCAAAACCCTCTCTCTATTAAAAATGTAAAAATTAGCCAGGGATGGTGGCACATGCCTGTAGTCCCAGCTACTCGGGAGGCTGAGGCATGAAAATTGCTTGAACCCAGGAGGCAGAGGCTGCAGTGAGCCAAGATCCTGCCACTGCACACCAACTGGGAGACAGACCAAGACTGTCTCAAAAACAACAACAAAACAACAATTCAAAATATAAATTAGCCTATAACACAGTAATTCCACTTTGGTGAATATCAATCCAACAGAAATAAAGGTTCTAGTACTTTAACATGTACATGTATACAAGATATACACATATAAAAATACATTTTTATTAGTGCACATAGATGAGAATTTATATTGCAGTGCTGTATATCACAGGAAAAAAATAGAAAAAAGTAGATACTCAGTTGAATAAATAATATCAACTGTGGTATGGCCATCCCTATAAAATATTATGCAGCTGTTTAAACCTTCCTCCCTCATCTTAATTACCAGGTGAAGTCAACTGGAAGTCATGGTAGCCTGCTAGACAAATCCAATTATTCAAATTTTCCTTTGCTTTATCCAACTGGCTGGAAGAAGGTATGTGTCAGAGCAGAATTTGGGGCTGAATTTGCTCCACTCTAGACAGATGATGGGGTCACTATTGCCAGGCTGGAGTGCAGTGGCATAATCTTGGCTCACTGCAACTTCTGCCTCGCAGGTTCAAGCGATTCTCCTACCTCAGCCTCCGGAGTAGCTGGGATTACAGGGGTGCACCACCACGCCTGGCTAATTTTTGTATTTCTAGTAGAGATGGGGTTTCACCCTATTGGCCAGGCTGGTCTTAAACTCCTGATCTCAAGTGACCTGCCTGCCTCAGCCTCCCAAAGTGCTGGGATTACAGGTGTTAGCCAGTGTGCCTAGCCCAGATGATAGGTTTCCTAAAATTGGATTATGGCTTCATCCTGAAGCTGCAGAAGCCATTTGAGATCTGCGACTATTGCTTGGATGAACTGAGGGGGTAAAGTGATTGCTAAACTAAAACACACAAATCAAGCAGGTGACATGGAAAAGAGCCGACAAAGCACATTGAATCAGCTAGAAACACACCGTGTTTTACAGCTAGAAACACACCATGAAGCCTAGGACTCACCCTTTTCCTAGGATATAATCTGAGGAGCTGCTTTGCCTCAGGATTCCTGGGAGTCACTCTACTTAGCATGACATACAACAGAAGAGAGAGATTTAATTCTCACCCTTCAGTCCTCATTCAAAATATGGATTCCTGATCGTACCTAAAAGCAAATTCTTCAGATGGAGCAACATGAATACGGCTATTTTTGCTCTGACTTTTAGAAGCCTCTGGCTTAGAGTAAACTAGAACTTGTCTGAGCTTGCTGATTACAAGGCTACATTCTGCCTCTAAAAATAATGAAGTAGTGCTGTTCTTTATACGTCATGCTGACACCACCAGCTCTGAGTTGCTTTTCCAGGGCAGCAAAGGGTTCACACTGAGTCATGCATCCCTCAGTCCTCCTCTCCCCGCTTCCACCCACCCACCTCCTCTGACAGGTTCCTTGATTCTGGGAGCAAAGTTGCACATTTTGGAGATGGCTGGTCAGGGTTAAACAGTCTATACCAAAGGTGTCAGAAGAGAAAGAAAAAAAACCAAAAAAACCCAAAAAACATTTAGTCTGAAGCCATGAAATAGTTTTTCTCTATGAGATATTAGCAGTCTAATTCACTGCTGACAAGACTATATGTTTCTGGAGGACAATTTGGCACTAAATATCTTTTTTTTTTTTTTTTGAGACAGAGTTTCGCGCATTACCCAGGCTGGAGTGCAATGGCATGATCTCGGCTCTCCGCAACCTCCGCCTCCTGGGTTCAAGCAATTCTCCTGCCTCAGCCTCCTGAGTAGCTGGGATTACAGGTGCGCACCACCATGCTCAGCTAATTTTTTGTATTTTTAGTAGAGACGAGGTTTCACCATGTTGACCAGGATGGTCTCTATCTCTTGACCTCATGATCTGCCCGCCTCGGCCTCCCAAAGTGCTGGGATTACAGGCGCAAGACACCGTGCCCGGCCCTAAATATCTTTTTAAACTAAATTATTTATTATTATTATTATTATTTTTTTGAGACAGGGTCTCACTTTGTCATGTAGGCTGGAGTGCAGTGGCACAATCATGGCTCACCGCAGCCTTGACCTCCTGGGCTCAGGTAATCTTCCCACCTCAGCCTCCTAAGTAGCTAGTACTACAGGCACCTGCCACCACACCCCCCAGCTAATTTTTGTATTTTTGTTTAGAGATGGGGTTTCGCCATGTTGTCCAGGCTGGTCTTGAACTCCTGGGCTCAAGCAATCTGCCTGCCTCAGCCTCTCAAAGTGCTAGGATTACAGGCATGAGTCACTGCACGTGGCTGGCACTAAATATCAAGAGGTATATGTTGAACTAATAATTTCCCTTGTAGGAACTAATTCCAAGGAAAGTACCAAAGAATCACCAAAAGGAGTTATATGTAAAGATAATCACCTGGAAACAACCTAATTAAACAATAATGTCTTCCCAGAGATAATTAAATTACATTAAATTAATAAATCCAGGTAGTTATATAATTTGATTATAATATAATCAAAATTATATTTTCTTTTTTGAGACGGAGTTTCGCTCTTGTTGCCCAGGCTGGAGTGCAATGGCGAGATCTCGGCTCACCGCAACCTCTGCCTCCTGGGTTCAAGCAATTCTCCTGTCTTAGCCTCCTGAGTAGCTGGGACTACAGGCATGCGCCACCATGCCCAGCTAATTTTTATATTTTTAGTAGAGACAGGGTTTCACCATGTTGACCAGGATGGTCTCGATCTCTTGACCTCGTGATCTACCCGCCTCGGCCTCCCAAAGTGCAGGGATTATAGGCGTGAGCCACCGTGCCTAGCCCTCAAAATTATATTTTCAAGAAATAGGCAAGGCTTGGTAGTTCATGCTTGTAATCCCAGCACTTTGGGAGGCTGAGGCAGGAGGGTCACTTGAGCCCAGGTGTTGGAGACCAGCAACACCTGGTCTCCACTAATAGAGATAGTGAGACACCATCTCTATTAAAAAAAATTAACAACAACAACAAAGAAATATTTAATGACATAGGAAAGTACTTACAAATAATGTTAACCAAGAAAAAAAAGCAGTATATATATATATATTTATTTTCTATGTAATTACAATTCTGAGAAAAAAACAAAAACTTGAAGGAAATGCATCAAAATGTAAACAAAGAGTGGTTACTCCAAAGTGAAATTATAGGTAGGTATTTTCTTCTTTATACTTTTAAATAGTTTTCAGGGCCAGGTGTGGTGGTGCATACCTGTGATCCCAATACTATGAGAGGCTGACACAGGCGGATCACTTGAGCTCACGAGTTTGAGAACAGCCTTGGCAACATAGTGAGACCCCATATCTACAAAAAATTTTTAAAAATTAGCTGGGCATGGTGAGGCACACCTATAGTCTAGCTACTCAGGAGACTGAGGTGGGATAATGGTTTGAGGCCAGGAAGTGGAAGCTCCAGTGAGCCAGTGATGGCACCACTGTACTCTAGCCTGGGCAACAGAGCAAGATTCTATCTCAAAAAAAAAAAAAAAAAAAAAAAAAAAAACCCAAACTGTCTAATATAACTAGGAAGTGTAGCTCAATCTATAGACTCTTCCCCTACCCTTATTATATTACTAATAAGTTACAGCCATCAAAATATTAACGTGAGAAAGAAAAAGAGAAACAGGAAGGGAAAAATAGTTATTTAGTCTGGATTTCCTCAATTCAGGCCATATTAGTATTTCCATTTATATTAATATAAATGTTTGTTGAATTGAACTACAGTGATGCCAGCCCAGGCAGACTCGGCAGAGAGCATTTCATTTGATCCTGTGAATTTTGATGAAAATTTCTCCTTTAAAAATACGTGAGCTCTAACCCTTCACTGTTGTTTATTGCTTCTGAAATCCACGAATGCTAAACTCCCAGACTGGTATTCAATTATTCACACTTCTAACCTACCTTTTCATCTGAATTTAAGCCTGTGCTATGAAATGGAAATCTCTGAAAACTATCATACAAAAGCTGTTTTTCAAAAACTGACCTGCTGTGCTGTAATGATGATGAGGAACTGATGTAGCCTTATAGCACACTGCCGTACTCAACTGCAGGGTTTGGAGAGGAAAAAGGACAGACATGACCATTTCTTCTGTGTCCCACAATACTCTATGCATGCCTCTCCCTCCACGGGCCAGGCTTCTTACCATGACGATTTGTGTATGAGTTGACCTCTCCCCCTACATGATAAGCAGCTTGCAGAAAGAGACCATTGCTTTTTCATGCTCCTGATTCCAGCTACAGGCACAGAACCCACCACTCAGTAGCTACTTAATAAATGTTTCTGAACTGAACTACATTAATGTCCCATTCCCAGGATTAAGAAAAAAAAAGTGTTTTCAAGATAAAGAATTTTGAGCATTAGAAAGAGAAACCAGGCTGGGCTCAGTGCCTCACACCTGTAATGCCAGCACTTTGGGAGACCGAGGTGGGTAGATCAGAAGGTCAGGAGATCAAGACCATTCTGGCTAACATGGTGAAACCCTGTCTCTACTAAAAATACAAAAATCAGCCGGGTGTGGTGGCACATGCCTGCAGTTTCAGCTACTCGGGAGGCTAAGGCAGGAGAACTGTTTGAACCCGAGAGGCGAAGGTTGCAGTGAGTAGAGATCATGCCACTGCACTCCAGCCTGGCAATAGAGTGAGATTCTATCTCAAAAAAAAAAAAAAAAAAAAAAAAAAGCAGCCAAATAACCCAGGAATTTATACAACTTAGAACTTGATAAAAATAGGAAACTAAATTAGAATTCAGAGAATATCTGGGAGTTACTATGGGCAGAGTTAGAAATAAATTATTTTTCTATCAAGGACTTCTGACTCAAGCTAGGCATCCAAATGAGAGCCACATACAAATAAAATGTAACTTTAGCCCAGTGTGGTGGCTCATGCCTTCCCAGCACTTTGAAAGGCCAAGCAAGGCAGAAGGATCATTTGATGCCAGGAGTTTGAGACCAGCCTGGGTACTGGTCTCTAAAAAAAAGAAAAAAAAGAAATAACAAGATCTGCAAATCTGAGGTGTCCTGATGTGATACAGGAGCAACCCAGCACCTAAAAAACAAAAAACAAAAAAACCCAACTTCACTTATTTTCTCTCCGGATTCTTTTGGAGGAGAAATAAATATTAGCAAAGAACATGGAATATTCTCTAAATACAAAGGATAATTTAAAAATATACTTTATGGTATATTCATTTTATGGTCCATTAAAAGGAAGGAAATAAAGGGTAAGAGGCATATATACAAAGGTGGCTACAGGTTCTAATAAGGACATACCCCCATATCTAGTAGATTGAGCAAGGCTACCCATTAAAGTTATACAAATAAGATTGGTATAAAATAGATTAAATTATCCATGTAAAGAAGCTCCCACACCCAAACAAGGATTTGTAAATGTGTTACGGAAATGAATGAATTTTTTTTTTCAAACTCTCCCCAATGAGATGCCAATCTGAAATGCAAATCAAGATTTGAAATAGAGGGTTGGGCATCATGGCTCATGCCTGTAATCCCAACACTTTGGGAGGCCAGGGTGGGAGGACTGCTTGAGCCCAGGAGTTCAAGACCAGCCTGGCTGTAATAGAACCTGTCTCTCCAAAAAAAGAAGAAAAGGCTGGGTATGATGGTTTGCACCTGCAAACTCAGCACTTTGGGAGGCCAGGGTGGGAGGATTGCTTGAGCCCAGGAGTTCAAGACCAGCCTGGCTGTAATAGAACCTGTCTCTCCAAAAAAAGAAGAAAAGGCTGGGTATGATGGTTTGTGCCTGCAAACTCAGCACTTTGGGAGGCCGAGGTGGGCAGATCACTGATGTCAGGAGTTTGAGACCAGCCTGGCCAACATGGTGAAATCCTGACTCTACTAAAAATGCAAAAATTAGCTGGGTGTGGTAGCGGGTGCCTATAAGCCCAGCTACTCGGAGGCTGAGGCAGGAGAATCACTTGACCCAGGAGGCAGAAGTTGCAGTGAGCCAAGATTGTGCCACTGCACTCTACCCTGGGCGACAAAGTGAGACTCTGTCTCAAAAAATATATATATATATGAGATAGGCTGGGATTTAGTTAGGGCCAGCACGATGACTGCACAGGTTGCATATTATACAACTCCAGGGCATGCCATTTATATAATAAGGCCCCTAGGAGTTTATACAGCTGTGAACAATCTGTGTAATTATATGTGGCAGCCCTGGATTTAACACATTTGCGAGAAATAGAATGGCCCACATGGCCTCTAGAACAAGGTGTTTCAACAGGGGCCTTACTTCCATTTTGAGCCACTGCGTCTTTGTTGTAGGTGGCCATCCTATGCATTTTAGGATGTTTGGCAGTATCCTGGGCCTCTACTACATGCCATAACAATCCCCTCCCCAGACAGTTCTAACAACCAAAAGTGTCTCCAGACACTGCCAAAGAAAGAGAAGATATAGGCTCAGTATCTCTTATCTGAAACACTCGAGACAGAAATGATTCAGTTTTTCAGATTTTGAAATTTTTTGGAGTTTGAAATATTTGCAGAATATACTGGTTGAGCATCCCTAATCCTAAAATCCAAAATGCTCCAATGAGCATTTCCTTTGAGTGTGTCGTGTCAGTGTTCAAAAAGTTTTGAATTCTGCAGCATTCCAAATCAGGCATCAGGCATATGTGAGAAAGAAATGTGTTCTACAGCAGATCAGATTAATTCTCTAGGCAATCTCAAAAGAAAATACCCACAAAGATGCATTTAATAATCCCTTTTGATTTAATTCAATTTGCCAAGTAACATCCCAACCAATTCATTATCTTGAGTGCAGTAACCCTAATATCAGGAACATATTAGTAAACAGAAAGTATGTTTTTTTTCCTTGAGACAGGAGTCTCACTCTGTAGCCCAGACTGGAGTGCAGTGGTGTGATCCTGGCTCACTGCAACCTCTGCCTCCCAGTCCTGATTCAAGCAATTCTCCTGCCTCAGCCTCCCAAGTAGCTGGGATTACAGGCACATGCCACCATGCCCAGCTAAGTTTTGTATTTTTAGTAGAGATAGGGTTTTGCCATGTTGGCCAGGCTGGTCTTGAACTCCTGACCTCGTGATCCACCTGCCTCAGCCTCCCAAAGTGCTATGATTACAGGCGTGAGCCACTGCACCTGGCCTATATTTTTAAAGAAGTTTTAAGAAATGCAATGGGCCAGGCATGGTGGCTCACGCCTGTAATTCCAGCACTTTGGGAGGCCGAGGTGGGTGGATCACCTGAGGTCAGGAGTTTGAGACCAGCCTGGACAACATGGGGAAACCCTGTCTCTACTAAAAATACAAAAATAAGCCAGGTGTGGTGGTGCGTGCCTGTAATCCCAGCTACTCAGGAGGCTGAGGCAGGAAAATTACTTGAACCCGGGAGGAGGAGGTTGCATTGAGCCGAGACCATGCCATTGTACTCCAGCCTGGCCACAGAGCAAGACTTCCGCTCAAAAAAAAAAAAAAAGAAATGCAATGACATGTAACAATCCACAAGTTATTGTCAACATTGACATTGGACCACATAAGAGGAAACAGATGGAAAAACATTTGCAATGATTGGTAATTTAACAACATGTTAAGATTAAATTTCTAGGAGTACAAAAACTACTGAATTGTTCCTTAAATAAAAGGGACTGAACCAAAATCCTTCCACAATATTTTCTACATTGAAAAGTAGACAAAAATATATAAAGCCTTGCTGGGTGTGGTGGCATGCACCTATAATTCCAGCTACTCAGGATGCTGAGGTGGGAGGATCGCTTGAACCCAGGAGTTTGAGGTCATTCATAAGCTATGATTGCCCCGCTGCACTCTAGCCTATGTGAAAAAGAGAGATCCTATCTCAAAATGTAGATAGATAGATAGATAGATAGATAGATAGATAGATATAGATATAGATATAGATATAGATATAGATACACAAATACACAAAGCCTAGCTGGGCACAGTGGCTTATGCCTGTGATCTCAGCTAACTGGGAGGCTGAGGTAGGAGGATGGCTTGAGGCCAGGAGTTTGAGACTAGCCTAAGCAACATAGCGAGTTCCTGTCTCTAAGAAAAATTAGAAAAATAAAGAAAATACATATACATAAAGTTGGGTGCAGTGGCTCATATCCATAAATTCAGCTAATCATGGGGCTGAGGCAGGAGGACTGCTTGAGCCCAGGAGTCCAGGTCCAGCCTAGGCAACATAGCAAGACCCTATTTAAAAAAGAAGATAAATAGATAGACAGACAGACAGACAGATTCATACTTATGTAATCATGGTTTGGGAAAGCTCTTCTCCATATAAGAGAAAAATTATAAGGAAAAAGACAGATTTACCTACACTGAAATTAAAAACTTGTGTATCAAAACCAAAATGAAACAGAAAATATGAACAAAACTAAAAGAAAAATATTTACAATATAAATGTCAATGGTTCAAGATCTTTAAACACATAAAGCTTTTTTTTTTTTGAGATGGAGTCTCACTCTGTTGCCCAGTGGCACAGTCTCGGCTCACTGCAACCTCCACTTCCTGGGTTCAAGCAATTCTCCTGCCACAGCCTCCCAAGTAGCTGTGATTACAGGTACCAGCCACCATGCCCGGCTAATTTTTGTATTTTTAGTAGAGATGGGGTTTCACCATCTTGACTAGGCTGGTCTCCAACCGCTGACCTCGTGATCCACCCACCTCGGCTTCCCAAAGTGCTGGGATTACAGGTGTGAGGCACTGCACCTGGCCACATAAAGCTTTTAAAAATCAAGTAACAAAATTGATACTCGAAAAAACAACAGCTAGGTAACTCTCACACACATATGCACACCCTCCACATACACAAAATCACTAGTAAATATATGGAAAATATTTAACCTTATCAATTGAATACATAAAAATAAGATAGCATTCCTTTTATATACCTTCTTGATAAAGATTTTTTTAAAATAATAATACACAGAATATATAGTACTTTTGAGGGCAGAGACAAACATTGATAATGTAAACTGGCACAACCTCTCTAGAAGACAGTTTAGCAATAAATACCTTTAAAAATATTTCTAGGCAGGGCGCAGTGGCTCACGCCTGTAATCCCAGCACTTTAGGAGGCTGAGGCAGGCAGATCACAAGGTCAGGAGATCAAGACCATCCTGGCCAACATGGTGAAACTCCATCTCTACTAAAAATAAATTTGAGACTCTGTCTCAAAAAAAAAAAAAAAAAAAAATGTTTCCTAGGAAATTATCATGAATCTACACAAAGATGTGGCTACAAAAATATTAATCTCAATAGTAATTCAGAGTAGCAAAAAACTGAAACAATATTAGGATGAAGGTTGACAGGGAAGTTTATAACAGATGTATCCTACTGGAAATAACACTGCTCAATCTCAACCTCACTAAAAGTGAGAAAACCACATATGATGTGCCTCCTGATGTGAGGCAATGGGAAGTGCAGTATACAGCACAACCTATAAAGTACTTCTGCTCCCCACAATTTGACCAGGTCTACCCAAGTGTACAGATCTCTCAGCCTAGTGGAAACATGTGGGTTTAATTCCATTAAAATGAGGTTCAAGAACAATCAAAGTAAATTAATGATGATAGAAAGTCAGAATAGTGCTTATTTGTGGGGCTGGTACAGATTAGGAAGGAACAAAAGGAAACTTTATTAGAAGTCACACTATATTGATCTTTGTAGTGGTAAATAAAGAACCATAAAGCTATACTCTTTAAATTCAAATACTTGGCCAGGCGCACTGGCTCATGCCTGTAATCCCAGCACTGTGGGAGGCCGAGGCGGGTGGATCACCTGAGGTCAGGAGTTCAAGACTAGCCTGGCCAACATGATGAAACCCCATCTCTACTAAAAATACAAAAATTAGCTGGATGTGGTGGTGCTCTGCTACTCAGGAGGCTGCAGTCTGGAGAATCGCTTGAACCTGGAAGGTGGAGGTTGCAGTGAGCTGAGATTGTGCCACTGCACTCCAGGCTGGCTGACAGCGTGGGACTCTGTCTCAAGAAAAAAAAATTCATATAATTCTGGCTGGATGCTGTGGCTTATGCCTTAATCTCAGCACCCTGGGAGGTGGAGGTGGGAGGATCGCTTGAGCCCAGGAGTTTGAGATCATCTGGGTAAGATAGTAAGACCTCATCTCTATAAAAAATTTAATAAATAGCTGGGTGTGATGGCACACACCTGTGGTCCTAGCTACTCAGGAAGCAGAGGCAGGCAGATCACCTGAGACTGACAAGTCAAGGATGCAGTGTGCCATGATTGCACCACTGCACTCCAGCCTGGGCAAGAGAACAAGACCCTGTCTCAAAAAGAAAAAAAAAAAAAATCATATACTTTATGTACTTTACTGTATATATGTAATACCTCAATTTTTTTTTAATGGAAAGAAAAAAAACTCCTGCTGATTTTGCACCATGATCTAGTGGCAGGAAGACAAGGTGTGGCTACGGAACTAGCGTGATACAGAGATTGTTTTGCCTTATTTTAAGGCTTCTAGTGATATTCAGTGTGACAACTAATGGTTAAGTCTATGAAGCACAGGTTAAAGAAAGGAATCTTCTCTCAATTCTATGTTATATAGCCAGTATAAAAATTTCCAAAGTGTACTTGCTGGCTTATGGAGAAATTCATCTTAATTTAACCTCTCTCTTTAGAATGTACTACTCTTTTCTTTGTCTTTTTTCCCTAGGGTCCCACCTCCTAGCTCCATATGAGCACTCAATAAACAGCAAAAAATATTTGTTTTCCTTCATTTTTAATCTTTTTTTTTTTTTTTTTTTTGAGACGGAGTTTCGCTCTTGATACCCAGGCTGGAGCGCAATGGCGCGATCTCGGCTCACCGCAATCTCCGCTTCCTGGGTTCAGGCAATTCTCCTGCCTCAGCCTCCTGAGTAGCTGGGATTACAGGCATGCGCCACTGTGCCCAGCTAATTTTTTGTATTAGTAGAGACGGGGTTTCACCATGTTGACCAGGATGGTCTCGATCTCTTGACCTCGTGATCCACCCGCCTCGGCCTCCCAAAGTGCTGGGATTACAGGCTTAAGCCACCGCGCCCGGCCATTTTTAATCTTTAAAAAATTTTTAAATCTTTGTCACGTAGGGAAAAATAAAGTTTTGCTCAACCCTTATTGTATGTCAAACACCATTGTAAGAATTACTTTATTTAATCTTTACAACAGCCCTAGGAGTAAGTGTTATTAATATCCTCATTCTGGCTCAGCGCAGTGGCTCATGCCTGCAATCCCAGCACTTTGTGAGGTCAAGACGGGAGGCAAAGACTGCTTGAGGCCAGGAGTTCAAGACCAGCATGGGCAACATGGTGAAACCCCCATTTCTACAAAAATACAAAAATTAGCCAGGTGTGGCAGCATGCACCTCTAGTCCCAGCTATTTAGAAGGCTGAGGCAGAAGAATCACAGCCTCAGAGGTCAAGGCTGCAGTGAGTCATGATAATGCCACTGAATTCCAGTGTGAGCAAGAGAGGGAAACCCTATTGCAAAAATAACAACAACAACAACAAAAAACCAAACCAATAATATAATCATTTTACACATTAGAACACTCAGGATCCAAGGTTAAGAAACATTCCCCACAGTTGGGCACGATGGTTCATGACTGTAACCCAGCACTTTGGCAGGCAGAGACAGGAGGATTGCTTAAGTCCAGGAGTTTGAGACCAGCCTGGGCAAGATAGTGAGACTCTGTCTCTACAAAAAAAATAGAAAATTGGCTGGGCGCGGTGGCTCACACCTATAATCCCAGCACTTCGGGAGGCCAAGGCGGGTGGATCACGAGGTCAAGAGATCGAGACCATCCTGGTCAACATGGTGAAACCCCGTCTTTACTAAAAATACAAAAATTAGCTGGGCATGGTGGCGCATGCCTGTAGTCCCAGCTACTCGGGAGGCTCAGGCAGGAGAATTGCCTGAACCCAGGAGGCGGAGGTTGGGGTGAGCCGAGATCGAGCCACTGCACTCCAGCCTGGGTAACAAGAGCGAAACTCTGTCTCAAAAAAAAAAGAAAGAAAGAAAATTAGCTGAGCATAGTGGCACACGCCTGTATTCCCAGCTATGAGGGAGGATTGCTTGACCCCAGGAGGTTGAAGCTACAGTGAGCCATGAATGTGCCACTGCTCTCCAGCCTGGGCAACTGAGTAAGACTCTGTCTTGTAAAAAGAAAGAAACATTTTCCTGACCACACAGCTGGTAAGTGAAGCATTTCCTAGATCACACAGCCAATAACAAGCAGTTCAGAGGCCGGGTGCAATGGCTCAGGCTTATAATCCCAGCACTTTGGGAGGCTGAGGTGGGAGGAACACTTGTGCCCATGAGTTTAAGACTAGTCTGAAAACATAGTGAGACTCCACCTCTACCAAAAAAAAAAAAAAAAAAAAAAAAAAGCAGCAGCAGTTCAGGATTTGAATTGAGGCAGTGTGTCTATAGTCTATCCCTTAACTACTACTCTCAGCTTACATAGCCTATTGCAACTTCCTTCAAGTTGGTGGTTCAATTCTCAACACTATCACTTACCAGCTGAAAGAGTGTTGGACAAATTGCTGAAAGTGTTTGAGCCACAGTTTCTTCATCTATAAAACGAAGGGTTTGATAACAGCCTCTTTATAAGGTTTGTTGGGAAATTAAATGAGATTATATATATGGACAACCTAGCACACAGCAGACATTCAATAAGATTCAGTACTCTTCCTTTCCTGCTTGACATTCCTCTTCTTTATTCTGAGAGAGTCTCGCTCTGTTGCCCAGGTTGGAGTGCAGTTGTACAATCACTCCTCACTGCAGCCTCGACCTCCCAGGCTCAGGTGATCCTCCCACCTCAGCCTCCTGAGTAGCTGGGACTACAGGTGTGTGCCACCACGCCTGGCTAATTTTCAGTAGAGATGGGCTTTTGCCATGTTACCCAGGCTGGTCTTGAACTCCTGCCAGGCCTAAAGCGATCCTCCCAAAGTGCTGAGATTACAGGTGTGAGCCACGGTGCCCACCTGACATTCCTCTTCTTTTTGTGTTTGCTGCTGCTCAACAAGTGTGAGACTTCTCATTCCATCTCGATTAAAAATCAGGGCCCAACACAGCTCCGAGGGAAGGAGACTAAGCAGTTTTTTTTTTTTTTTTTTTTTTGATTGTTGTTTTTGAAACAGAGTCTTGTTCTGTTGCCCAGGCTGGAGTGCAGTGGCACAATCCCGGCTCACTGCAACCTCTGCCTCCCAGGTTCAAGCAATTCTCCTGCCTCAGCCTCTCGAGTAGCTGGGACTATAGGCATGCGCCACCATGCCCAGCTAATTTTGAATTTTCAGTAGAGGCAGGGTTTCACCATGTTGACCAAGCTTGTCTCTAACTCCTGATTTCAGGTGACCCACATGCCTCAGTCTCCCAAAGTGCTGGGATTATAGGCATAAGTCACCACACCTGACCAGAGACAAAGCAGTTTTAAGAAAAAGGACATTGTTGCTTTCAGTTTCATAGTGGGCATCTAGACATTTCCTAAATTCTAAATGGGTACTAGTTCATCCCAGCCCTCACACTACCCTCACCATGCTAGTGTAACAAACCCCCAGGTACACACACTTTGGTTCCAAGTCACACCGCTTCTCCACCCTTTTCCAGGTGGATGGAAGAAGAAAACTCACCTAACGCCCTGACGATTCGCATTAGGACTTCCCCGACCTTCATTCTGGTCTCTGGTGTGTGCTTGTCTTTGCTGCTGTCATATTGAGTCAACAGGTCCGGCAAGATTTTCTCAGGATAGACATCTGAGAGCAGGGCAACCCCTGGGGTTGAAAACAGAAAGAAAGGATTCATTACTGTTTATTTAGGATTGAAAGGCAAACCCAGACATCCTCTGATGGGATGAACACAGAGACACTGAAAAGCATCTCTACAGTTCTCCCAGTAAGGGCCGCTTGTTGTTTGGAGAGTCAGCATAGTGAGTGGAAAGAAGATGGGCCTGGTAGTTGAGACTCCTGGATTTATCTAGTCCCAGCCTAATATGATCTCTAAGGCCACTCCCAACACTGACGTTCTATGATCCAGGCAATGCCTCCTGCCTTTGCTGTAGTTCTCCATTCCTGTATAATTTCCCTCTGTAGAACTGCCAGTGATGGGAGCAATTTCCACAAGGAAACATTTTCAGAGCATCCTGAATGTGATCAATATTAGATCTAAGCTCATGGCTGAGTTTCCTGATCAACAGAAATAGGGAAGACCCTGACCTTGAGTCCCTCTTCATAGGACTTTCTGATCCTCTCTCCCATCCATGGCAGTGCCTTCTAAATGTGTAACCTGGAACAGTGTTATCATAATCTGAGCCCAACCCCATATTCAGCAAGCTTTATAGGGTGGCAGGGAGGTCAGAGATAACCAGACAGATCCAGAACAAAACCCCTGGTCAGCCTTAAAACTATATAAATACAAATTCTATGATTCAGGGAGGAAAAAGGTTATACACTATAAAGAACAGGAAGAAAAAAGAAAAAAAGTGAAGAAGGAATAGGTAGAAATAGTGGTTCCAGGATGAGAATCTACTTCTACCTCAACCACCCTGGCCCATCAACTCTGCTCTGGGTTTTTCCAATAATCCCCTCATGGGTCTCCCTGCTTCTATCTTTTTCATCCATTGCAGCTGGAGCTATTTGGTTTGAATCATAAGTCAGGCTCCTACACTCTTCTGCCCAGAGCCCTTAGTGGTTTCCCTTTTCCCCTGAATATGAACAGTCCCCATCCCCCACCTTCCTTTGTTCTCTCTCTGATCTCATATTTTAACACTCTCCCTTGCTTCAGGTCCTCCAGCAACTCTGGCCTCCTTGCTATTCTCAAGTAGACCAAGTGATCCTGGCCCGAAGGAGTCAGCTTCGCTTCCCCTGTGCCTCGGTTGCTGCTCCTCCTGGTGGCCTCACAGCTTGCTCCCAAATCCCCATCATGTCTCTGCTCACAGATCACACTTGTCACATATAAAACAGTAGGCTCCTTCCCCTGCTACTCTTTACCCCTCTCACCTCTGCTTCATTTGTCTTAGCACTTAATATCACCTGACAGGTTGTGTATTTCCTTATTGTCTGCTCTCCTCCTTGGAATGTGAACTCTGTAAAGTCAAGGATTTTCTTTTGTTTCCTGCTGTATCCCCAATGCCTACAAGAGTCCTAGCACATGTCAGGTGCTCAGTAACTACTTACTAAATGAATGGATGAATGAATGGATGAGTAAAAAGGACTCAAATATACAGTCTTGATATAAATTTCAGGAATTAAGAAAGAGAGGATGGGGAAAAAGTAATATAAAAGCTTAAGAAATCTATACTTATTTTTCATCTAAGTTTAGCATTCTCCTTTTTAAACTGACAACCTTGCAGGGAAAGTGTACGTACTGCTTTCTATGTTATAGGTTGTGATTCCACTCTCTTCATGTTTTTTTTTTTTTTATTTCATTCTCTTCTAAATCACATCCACACTCTTCACTGGGCTGTTTATCCGCTGCATCTGCTGAGCTGTGAAGGTGGAGCACCTGCTGAGGGCTGCACCTGTCTGCTCATCCTTCTTTCTGCCCTCCCCTCCCCCACCTTTTCTTGCTTCCAAAGAGGCTGGGGAGTCTCTGCATGTGGTTCTAAGCCAAACCTCCCTGTATATGAGCTCCAATCTTATGCAAGCAGAAGCTCTGCTCTTTTTCTTTTTTTTGAGACAGAGTTTCGCTCTTGTTACCCAGGCTGGAGTGCAATGGCGCAATCTCGGCTCACTGCAACCTCCGCCTCCTGGGTTCAGGCAATTCTCCTGCCTCAGCCTCCTGAGTAGCTGGGATTACAGGCACGTGCCACCATGCCCAGTTAATTTTTTGTATTTTAGTAGAGACGGGGTTTCACCATGTTGACCAGGATGGTCTCGATCTCTTGACCTCGTGATCCACCCACCTCGGCCTCCCAAAGTGCTGGGATTACAGGCGTGAGCCACCGCGCCCTGCCTAAGCTCTGCTCTTAAGAGATTCAGGCTGTGGCACAACACTATTGCCAAAATGTGACATTGTAGTTGTAGTTCACTGTATTATGTAAAGTGTTGGAGAGGTCTTTGGAGGTTCAACATGGAGTTATAGAATATTCTAGCATAGAAAAAATGTCTGCGGCTTAGGGGTAAATGAATTGTTTGCTAAGAGAAAGAAAAGGGGGCTGGAGCGGGCCGGGCACGGTGGCTCACGAGGTCAAGAGATCGAGACCATCCTGGTCAACATGGTGAAACCCAGTCTCTACTAAAAATACAAAAAATTAGCTGGGCACGGTGGCGCCTGCCTGTAATCCCAGCTACTCTGGAGGCTGAGGCAGGAGAATTGCCTGAACCCAGGAGGCGGAGGTTGCGGTGAGCCGAGATCGCGCCATTGCACTCCAGCCTGGGTGACAAGAATGAAACTCCATCTCAAAAAAAAAAAAAAAAAAAAAAATAGAAAAGGGGGCTGGTGCAGTCGCTCATGCCTGCAATCCCAGCACTTTGGGAGGCTGAGGTGGGAGGATCACTTGAGGGCAGGAGTTTGAGACCAGTCTGGGCAACATAGGGAGACCCCCATCTCTACAAAAATATTTTTAAAAAATTAGCCAGGTCTGGTGATGTGTGCCTATAGTCCTAGCTACTTGGAGGCTGAGACAGGAGGACTGCTTGAGTCCATGAGTTCCAGGCTTCAGTTAGCTATGATTGCAGCACTGTACTACAGCTGGGTGACAGTGAGACCCTGTCTCAAAAAAATATAAAAGAAAAGAAATAGCCTCCAAGTTCTAAAAGACTTCTACAACTGCAATGCTGGCAGGTGTTACATTACTGATATATTACAAGGCCTGATATATATTACAGATATGCAGCTATCATAACTCCTTTTTTTTTTTTTTTGAGACGGAGTCTTGCTGTGTCACCTAGCTGGAGTGCAGTGGCATGATCTCGGCTCACTGCAACCTCCACCTCCCGGATTCAAGCGATTCTTCTGCCTCAGCCTCCTGAGTAGCTGGGACTACAGGCATGAGCCACCACACCTGGCTAATTTTTGTATTTTTAGGAGAGATGGGGTTTCACCATGTTGGCCAGGCTGGTCTCAAACTCCTGAGGTGATCTGCCTGCCTCGGCCTGCCAAAGTGCTGGGATTACAGGCGTGAGCCACCATGCCTGGCTCATAACTATTTTCTTTTCTTTTTTTTTTTTTTTTTGAGACGGAGTTTCACTCTTGTTACCCAGGCTGGAGTGCAATGGCACGATCTTGGCTCACCGCAACCTCCGTCTCCTGGGTTCAAGCAATTCTCCTGCCTCAGTCTCCCAAGTAGCTGGGACTACAGGCGTGCGCCATCATGCCCAGCTAATTTTTGTATTTTTAGTAGAGACGGGGTTTCACCATGTTGACCAGGATGGTCTCGATCTCTTGACCTCGTGATCCACCCGTCTTGGCCTCCCAAAGTGCTAGGATTATAGGCGTGAGCCACTGCGCCCAGCCCATAACTACTTTCTAAAATCAGAAGTTCTCAACTCAGAAAATCTGGTGGATGTTTCCTTTTAGGAATGTAGTCACGACTTTGCAATGGAAAACTGGAAAAATGGGATTTGCTTTTTAAAACTTTGACCTATTTCTAGCTTTTCTGAAACGTATTACTAAAGTCCCTCCTGCTATTGTTTATTCCTATTTTCTTTCATTAGTCTTTAGCAAAGAATAGTCATTTACTTCTGTGAACATATTATCCTGGTCAAATGACCTCTGGACTTTCTCTCTGTAGTGAATAGACGTAATTACACATAGCATCTACTCTCTCGTCTGGTAACAACACCATGGTGTTCTTTTGAGGAAATATCCCTTTCTTGCTCTCAGTCTATGTGGAATGGGCTAACTACACCACTTTCTCCTCCTCCAGGTGTGAACTTGTATCCCAGGCTGGGCAATTAGGATCTTCCATCCCATCCCCTACCATGATTGGTTCAAGAATGGGCAATGAGATTCGAGCCTGAAACCTACACTGACACCTACAATGACACTATACTAGGGAAAGATAAATGCCCCTCCCCACCACCTGTTGAATATATTAACCTGGAGCTGCTAGTGGCCACCCAAGGATTAAACCAGCCGGGTGAGGTGGCTCACACCTGTAATCCCAGCACTCTGGGAGGCCAAGGTGGGGGGATCATGAGGTCAGGAGTTCGAGACCAGCCTAACATGGTGTGATGGCTGTAATCCCAGCTACTTGGGAGACTGAGGCAGGAGACTCTCTTAAACCTGGGAGGCAGAGGTTGTCATGAGCTGAGATCGCGCCACTGCACTCCAGCCCAGGTGGCAGTGAGAGGCTCCATCTCAAAAAAAAAAAAAAAAAAAAAATGACACCAACACAGAGGAGAGCCAAGCTGAGAGGGAGGGAGAAGAGGAAGGGACCTGATGACATCTTTTCACCTCCTGGACCTATGTGTACTTTACCCACTGACTTTTTGGATACAAAAGCCAATAAACACCCTCTTATGTTTATGCCAGTTTGACTGTTTCTCAATGAAAAGAATCCTAACACGCTCTTTTTCAGATTAACATTTTTTTTTGTTTATTCCTAATTTTTTTTTTTTTTTTTTGAGACAGAGTTTCACCCTTGTTACCCAGGCTAGAGTGCAATGGCGCGATCTCGGCTCACCACAACCTCCGCCTCCTGGATTCAGGCAATTCTCCTGCCTCAGCCTCCTGAGTAGCTGGGATTACAGGCACGTGCCACCATGCCCAGCTAATTTTTTGTATTTTTAGTAGAGACGGGGTTTCACCATGTTGACCAGGATGGTCTCGATCTCTTGACCTCGTGATCCACCCGCCTCGGCCTCCCAAAGTGCTGGGATTACAGGCGTGAGCCACTGCGCCCGGCCTATTCCTAATTATTTTTAACAGGTTTTTTTTTTTTTTTTTTTTTTTTTTTTTTTCTTTTCCTATAATGCCAAACTTTAAACTCACTAGGGAGCTTTAAGTCCTCCCAGTCTTCCATAAAAAGGTTGCCAAAGCAAAGCCCAGTTTCCTTGCTTCCCACAATCCCAGGTCTAATAGCAATTGTTTATCTTCCTGCCGGCCTGCTCCACGGACTGCTGCCAAATGGCTGTCTGTCTGAGTTTTACCTTCTAGGATACAGTTGCCACCTATGAGTTTATAAATCCCTGGAGAGTAAGAGCAGTTCCCCCTTTATTCACCAAGCAGTGAATAGAGTCATACATGATGGTTAAGACTGTATAAGAATGAAAGGGTTGAGATTTTCTTGGCTGTTTTTATTTATTTCAAAAAAACTTTCTCTACTTTGACACTCTATGGAAGAATGGCCATAACCTTCACATGACCCTAGGCCCATCACACTTGATAATTCCTTTGTGACTTGAAAATGGGGTAATTTCTGGGTCAGCACATGATTCAAGAAAACATCACACATCAATCCCTTTGGCAATGAGGCCCAAATGATTGTGTGAGAGAGAACTCTTTCTGCTTTGATCGCAGGAAAATAGCTATGCATTTTAGGATATGGTGCAACAGATTAGATACAGAGAAGGTAAAAGTGAATTCAAACTGGCAAGAGTTCACAGAAGCATTCTGAGCTTCATTTGGAGGCAATGCATAAAATATTGGTGAATTAACTAAAAAAAATGTTAGGCCGGGTGCGGTGGCTCACGCCTGTAATCCCAGCACTCTGGGAGGCTCAGGCAGGTATATCACCTAAGGTCAGGAGTTTGACAACAGTCTGACCAACATTGTGAAATCCTGTCTCTACTAAATACAAAAAATTAGCTGGGTGTGGTGGTGGGTGCCTGTAATCCCAGCTACTTGGGAGGCTGAGGCAGGAGAACTGCTTGAACCTGGGAGGCAGAGGTTGCATTAACCAAGATTGCGCCATTGCACTCCAGCCTGGGCAACAACAGTGATAACTCTGTCTCCGAAAAAAAAAGGCCGGGCACAGTGACTTACACCTGTAATCCCAGCACTTTGGGAGGCCAAGGCGGACGAATCACAAGGTAAGAAGTTTGAGACCAGCCTGGCCAATATGGTGAAACACCATCTCTACTAAAAATACCAGGCGTGGTGGCGTGCGCCTGTAGTCCCAGCTACTCGGGAGGCTGAGGCAGGAGAATCGTTGAACCCAGGAGGGAAAGGTTGCAGTGAGCCGAGATCGTACCACTGCACTTCAGCCTGGGCAACAGAGTGAGACTCCGTCTCAAAAAAAAAAAAAAGAAAAGTTATTACAATAACTACATGTAACAAACAGACCATCAACTTTGTAAAATAACTGGTCTTTTCCCCCCAAAGACTTCCTTTCAAAAGCCGCAAATGTATTTTGATCAAAACAGCGTTGACTTGCCGGGCGTGGTGGCTCACGCCTGTAATCCCAGCACTTTAGGAGGCCGAGACGGGTGGATCACGAGGTCAAGAGATCGAGACCATCCTGGTCAACATGGTGAAACCCCGTCTCTACTAAAAATACAAAAAATTAGCTGGGCATGGTGGCGCACGCCTGTAATCCCAGCTACTCAGGAGGCTGAGGCAGGAGAATTGCCTGAATCCAGGAGGCGGAGGTTGTGGTGAGCCGAGATCGCGCCATTGCACTCCAGCCTGGGTAACAAGAGCAAACCTCCGTCTCAAAAAAAACAAAAACAAAAACAAAAAAACAGCGTTGACTTCAAGATGATCCCACAGCGTGTTGCTCAGTGATTCTGTAGAACTTTGGCAGTAAAAGTAGTTTGGGTGTCATGTACTTTTACTTAGTACTCTTGCATAACAGGAAAGTCAGTCTAATTCTAAAATGTCTTTGCTAACTGGCTCTATCCCAGGAAACTGCTAAGTCATTCTTCAAAACTAACCTGCCTCATTTTTCCTGGGCAGACAACAACCTCCCAAAATACCCATAGCAACCCAGAAAACCACCTACTCACTTGAAACTTACAGGTATTTCTGCCAACAAAACTGTAAGAAACACAAAAACCCACACATTGTATAATTCCATTGAAATGAAATGTCCAGAATAGGCAAATCTCTACATAGGGAAAGTAGATTTAGTGGTTACCTACAGCTGTGGTAGTTTGAGAAGTGGGGAGTGACTGCTAATAATTACGAAGTTTCCTTCTGGGGTGATAAAAATATTCTAAGACTGGGGTCCCCAACCCCCAGGCTGAGGACTGGTACCAAGTATGGCCTGTTAGGAAAGGGCCCGCACAGCAGGAGGTGAGCAGCAAGGGAGCATTACTGCCTGAGCTCCGCCTCCTGTCAGATCAGCGGAGGCATTAGATTCTCCTAGGCATGTGAACCCTATGGTGAATTGTGCATGCAGCAGATCTAGGTTGTGTGCTCCTTATAAGAATAGAACGTCTGATCATCTGAGGTGGAACAGCTTCATCCTGAAACTATCCCCGCCCTCCCCACACTGCCCTGTCCATGGAAAAACTGTCTTCCATGAAATCGGTGCGTGGTGTCAAAAAGGTTGGGGACCACTGTTCTAAAATTCCAGCCTGGGCAACATAGCCAAACCTCATCTCTATGAAAAATTTAAAAATTAGCCAGATAGGCTAAGCGCAGTAGCTTATACCTGTTATCTCAGCACTTTGGGAAGCTGAAGTGGGCGGATCACTTGAGGTCAGGAGTTTGAGATCAACTTGGCCACATAGTGAAACCCTGTCTCTACTTAAAATACAAAAATTAGCAGGGCATGGTGGCGCATGCCTGTAATCCTAGCTACTTGGGAGGCTGAGGCAAGAGAATCACCTGAACTCAGAAGGCAGAGGTTGCAATGAGCCCAGATCGTGCCACTGCACTCCAGCCTGAGTGACAGACTGAGACTCTGTCTCAAAAAAAAAAAAACCACCAAATTAGCCAGACATGGTGGTGCATACCTGTAGTCCTAACTCTTGACAGGCAGAGGCAAGTGGGTCACTTGAGCTCAGTAATTCAAGGGTTAGTGAGCTAGCATAACACCACCACACTCAAGCTTTTCTGACAGAGGGAGACCCTGTCTCAAAATTTTAAAAACTTCTAAAATGGCTGTAGTGATGGTTACATACTCTGAAAATAAACTAAAAACCAGTGAATTCTCTCTCTCTCTTTCTCTCTTTCTTTCCTTCTTTTGATGGAGTCTCACTCTGTTCCCCAGGCTGGAGTGCAATGGCACAATCTCAGTTCACTGCAACCTCTGCCTCCTGGGTTCAAGTGATTCTCCTGTCTCAGCCTCCCGAGTAGCTGGGACAAGAGGTGCGTGCCACCATGCCCAGCTAATTTTTTGTATTTTAGTAGAGATGGGGTTTTACCATGTTGGTCTGGCTGGTCTCGAACTCCTGACCTCAGGCAATCTGCCCACCTTGGCCTCCCAAAGTGCTGGGATTACAGGTGTGAGCCACTGCACTTGGCCTCATTTTTTATTTTGGAATAATCACAGCTCACTGCAGCCTCAACCTCCCAGGCCCAAGTTATCTAAATCTGTTTTGGTTGCCCCTGCAGGGTGAGAGTAGAAAGAGGGGGAAAATGAATTGTTACCTTACTTGAGTAAAAAAGAAAAGTATTTTGCATTTCATAGAATGTCTTGCATTCATAAGAAAATGGTGTGTTACATTTAAAGGTCTAAATTCTGTGGTATGCCAGAAATTCTACTCTAGAAATCTATCCTAATAGGTATATTAGCACAAGCAGGAAATTACTTATATACAAAATCATCACCGTAGCACTATTCATGATAGAAAAGACTGGAAACAAAAAAATAGTATATTTTTAAAAAACTGTCATGAAATTTAATTCTAAGATCTGTTGTTAAGTAAAAAGCAAGATGCATTGGGAGGCTGAGGCGGGTGGATCACAAGGTCAAGAAATCGAGACCATCCTGGTCAACATGGTGAAACCCCGTCTCTACTAATACGAAAAATTAGCTGGGCATGGTGGCACGTGCCTGTAATCCCAGCTACTCAGGAGGCTGAGGCAGGAGAATTGCCTGAACCCAGGAGGCGGAGGTTGCGGTGAGCCGAGATCGCGCCATTGCACTCCAGCCTGGGTAACAAGAGTGAAACTCCGTCTCCAAAAAAAAAAAAAAAAAAAAAAAAAAAAGCAAGGTACAAAACCACCTAGAGTGAATTCAACTATTTGTGTACAAAGTGGAAATATACACTCATCGAATAATTGTGGAAGGATACTCAAGAAACTAATAATTTTGATTGTTTCTGGGGAAGGAAACTGGGTGACAAGGGGATAAGAGAGAGAGAGACTTTTTATTTTTGTATCTTTTGTATTTTTGTTATCTTTTTAGTAAATTTTTTTGACTTTTTAGTTTACAAATAATTATACATATTCGTGGGTACATGGTGATGTTTCAATATATGTAATACAAGTGATCAGATCAAGTCAGGGTAATTAGCATATTCATAATCTCAAATGTTTCATTTCTCTGTGTTAGGAACATTTTGAATGACATAAATAAATACAAATTTAAAGAAATCTGGATAAATTTAAAAATGTATCTTTAAACATTTAAAAAAATTTGTCTTTCAAAGTAGAACAGTCTCTTTTAGAAGTAAAAATGTAAAAAGAATTACAGCTAACATAGCGGAATGACCACAAACATTTGTATCCTCTTTCTCCTGAAATCTTACTAAAGTGACAAGGTGTAAAAAAGGTATGAACCCACAACCGAGGAAAAAGACAATGGCATAGGTGTCAAAGGCTGAAGTCTGGGTAAACAGAACAAAACTAGAGTAAAATTATGATATATGCATGATAGAGTTGCTGGATCTTTGGAAAATACATCAATAAGTACATAGAAAAGGAAGCAAATGTGCAGGGAAGGCTGACGACTGCACTAGGATCAGCAGTGAGTAACATTCACATAGTTAGCAGTAAACATTGCCCAATGATTTAGCCAAAAATTGCAATGGGAAATGGCAGAAGTTGTTTGAGCACGTGTGTACTGTGCAGGTGCACTAAGTCCACATCTAACATGTAGAAAGTGAGTAAGTCATGTCCAAAATTTTTTAAATCAACAGAGATGTGTTTAAGCATTTATTGAGAAACAGAGAAATAATTATTAGAAGAAACTACTTTAAATAGGAGGGGTATGAAGATGGCAATCTCTGGGGGTTGGAACGAGGAGGTAAAAAGTAAGGGGCTTGGCAGGGTGGTTCGCACCTGTAATCTTAGCACTTTGGGAGGCTGAGGTAGGCGGATCACTTGATGGTCAGGAGTTCAAGATCAGCCTGGCTAACATGGTGAAATCCTACAAAAAATACAAAAATTAGCCAGGCTTGGTGGCCCACGCCTGTAATCCCAGCTACTAGGGAAGCTGAGGTGGGAAGATCACTTGAACCTGGGAGGTGGAGGTTTCAGTGAGTTGAGATTGCACTGCTGCACTGCAGCCTGGGTAATAGAGTGAGACTCCATCTCAAAAAAAAAAAGGCGGGGCAGGGGGGGCAAGGACAAGCTTTTTTGACTCTTCTTTTTTTTTGAGACGGAGTTTCGCTCTTGTTACCCAGGCTGGAGTGCAATGGTGCAATCTCGGCTCATCACAACCTCTGACTCCTGGGTTCAAGTGATTCTCCTGCCTCAGCCTCCTGAATAGCTAGGATTACAGGCATGTACCACCACACCCAGCTAATTTTTTATTTTTAGTAGAGACGAGGTTTCTCCATGTTGGTCAGGCTGGTCTCGAATTCCCGACCTCAGGTGATTTGCCCACTTTTTTGACTTTGTAAAGACTATGTTCAAAGTAATCAATAAAAATAAGTGCATTTAAAAAACTAGAAAGAAGATATGAAAATGCATATTAATATCTAGTGGAAGCTCTAACTCAAGAGAATAACGAAGGATGGCTAAGAGAAGTGGGAAAACACAATGAAATTTTCCTCCTGATTAAGAGAATCACCAGTCTGTGATTGCCCTCTTTTGCAAATCTAAGTCACAAAGAAAATAAAGTACTCTAAAAAGAAGGAAATACCACCCTTTAGCAGGATACTTCAGTTGTTACACACGTGAGGCCTTCTATTATGATGGAAACTAACAATAATTTCAGCTCTAAGAATTCAGGAAGTTGCACAAACCGGGGAAATTGGTTATTAAATCAAGGAAGTATGGGGAACTCAACTGAATAGCTGGGCTGTCTCTGTAATTAGAGAAAATGATAATGTCTAGCATGCCAATTTGATATTTAGTTTCTCTAAAGCTCCAAAGTTGTGTTAACTGTGGACAGGTCCCAACAAATTTATAAAGATTCAGGATGAGTGAATGTTACTTAGGCCTGGGGAAAAAACAGGGTTAAAGAGCTACTGAAACATCCTACTAAAGAGTGGTATTTTCTTCTCTTCAGAATTCTTTATTATCTTTGTGACTTAGAGCTGCAAGAGAGGACAATTACAAATTGGTGATTATCTTTTCTTAATCAGGAGGAAAATTTACTTGTGCCTGACCACGTCTCTTAACCATCACTGACTGTTTTCTTGAAAATTTTTAAGAACCACACCCAGTGTCTATCTCTTTAAATCAGGATCCAAATAATATATCTGAACACTAAGAAAATGCCAATATATTTCCTTAAGGTAATGAAACACTAAGAAAATGCCAATATATTTCCTTAAGGTAATATATTGGCATTTCCAAATATATTGGAAAATTTCCAATATAATTCCCATTTTGGAGAGAAAAGTAAAAACATGCGAATAATCTGTATTTACTGACAGCCATATTTACTGGAAGCCATTTGGATCATGAAATATTATTATTTTTGAAATGGAGTTTCACTCTTGTCGCCCAGGCTGGAGTACAATGGTGTGATCTTGGCTCACTGAAACCTCTACCTCCCAGGTTCAAGTGATTCTCCTGCCTCAGCCTCTCAAGTAGCTGGGATTACAGGCATGCGTCACCATGCCCAGCTAATTTTCTCTGTGTTGGTCAGGCTGGTCTGGAACTCCCAACCTCAGGTGTTCTGCCCGCTTTGGCCTCTCAAGGTGCTGAGATTACAGGCATGAGCCACCATGCCCAACAGAAATTTATTATCAATAAATAAAAACATAACAGCAAAGACACTAATACTGAATGTTTTCAATATGCCATGCACAGCCCTAAGCACTTTACATGCATTCATCCATTAATGTTCCCAACCATCCTTTGAAGTAGACACCACTGTAATTTCTTGAGCAAGCAGTTGAGGCCCAAAGAGTTGAGGAACAAAGAGGGGAAAATATGGCCTAAGATGACAGAGCTGCCACGTGGCAGGGCAGGACTGCAAACCTGCATGCTCAGTCACTCTGCTACATGACAGCCCACCCGGCAGCAGTGCCTTGGAGAAAATAAGTACTGGAATCATATTAGCTTTGCAAATCCTAACCCTCAAGATAGCAAACCTCACAGTTTCCAAGTATTAAGGTCAGCCTGACTCCAAAAAAATCTCCTTTCTCATGGACTCCAAGGTCAGCATAAGGAGAGGAACTTTGCATCCCACGTGCACGGCCAGCATCCTCCACTGGGGCTAGCTGGGCTTCACAGGGACTGCTTTGTTCCTAGTTGATATCTTTGTTTAGCATGTAGAAAAGGGAGGTAGTGATGCTAATGAAATTCACGAATGATTCTAATTTGAGGTGCTGCCAACATTAGGGATAATGGAAAAGCCATATGAAAGAAAATGGAGCACTTGGATTTTAATGAGTTTCAGTTTTCTAATCAGTGATTTTCAAACACCTCCACTCCACAACATCTTTAGAGGCTATTGCAAGCCCCCTAAATCTCTTGTTCTACTACACTCAATCAAATAAAATAAAACAAATCCAAAAACACTGCTGGGTGAGACGGCTCCTGCCTGTAATCCCAGCACTTTGGGAGGCTCAGGTGGGTGGATCACTTGAGGCCAGGAGTTTGAGACCAGCCTGGCCAACATGGTGAAACCCCGTCTCTAGTAAAAATAAAAAAAAATTAGCCAGGTGTGGTGGCGCACACTTGTAATCCCAGTTTCCAGGGAGGCTGAGGCAGAACTGCTTGAACCCGGGAGGTGGAGGTTGCAGTGAGCCAAGATCGCGTCACTGCACTCCAGCCTGGGTGACAGAGACAGAGAAAGACTCTAAAATAAAATAAATTGAAAAACGGCACTGGAAAGTTTATAGTCAGCCTTGCTGGGCTGCCTCTATCAAATATCTGTGGATGAATCCAGAGGGGAAGGAGTGAGAGAGCAGAAGTCAGGAAAACTGTGCCTTAAGAACACCATGATTAATCAATGGGTTCTGGAGTATGTACAGGGAAAAAAAAAAGCTGCCCTAATACTGACTGAAGGCATAAAGAAGGAAGGGAAAGCAAACGATAATTACTGCTACACTGAAAGTAATCACTGCCCTAAGCATTCAGTGAAACTTATAATTCAGCTGATCACGGTTTAGAAATAAAGAAGCCAGGTGTCATTCATTTAATTTTCTTTATGCAGCTTTCAACGAGTGAAAAAGCAAAAATATTCTCTTTATGCTATCAAAAGAAACAGCTACCAGTAAAAAGAAAAGAGGGGCTTCTGATATCCAAGAAAATAATGGGTACTTCTCTGTCAGCCAAATTTAGGTAAAAAAACAAAACCTTCCTCACATCTCCTAAAAACCCCGAGATGGGTGGTCCGGATAGGAGGAGAACCACCTGAACTTCAGGTTTATTTTTTCCCTAAGTTTTCTACTGGCATTTCACCTCAAGCCTATGCAAGAGAAGCTGCACAATCAACAGAGCTGACTGACCTGTCAGGTTCTCACTAGTTGAGAAAAAAAGTCAAAGGCTCTCAGGGGGAGTTGCCACCTGACCTAAAGTTCTGGCAAGACAGGGCTGATCTTCCACATCCTCCAAGCGTCCTCAGAAAAACTTGGTGGGCTAGATGTGTCCTGTGTCTGGGACACCAGCGATAGAAGCATGGTGGAAACTTCCTCAGTTCTCCCCTTTTTTCCTTATTTAAGCCTAAGAGATGTCTTCATGAGACGATTAGGCAAGTCTTCGTGATAGGTGCTCCAGGCTAGCAGTGGCTTGGAAAAAATGATCATTGTGAAATGAGCAACCATGATATGCAGGACTTAAAACTGTAGTGCCACACAGAAACTAAATAGAGCTATTATAAAAACCTTCCAAAGAATTTTTTCTCTCCTAAAATATGAAAATACACACTGCCTGTAATTTCAAGGAGTTATCCAACCTAATCAGGCACCCTCTAGGGTTCTACACAGGGGTTAACTTGACATTAACCCCTCAGGTTAAAATCCTGTGTTTGGTCAGATGTAACAGGACACGTATTTTTTAAATTTAGAGACAGGGTCTTACTCTAATACCCAGGCTGGAGTGCAGTGGAATCATCATGGCTCACTGCAACCTTGAACTCCTGGGCTCAGATGATCCTCCTGCCTCGGGCTCCTGAGTAGCTGGGACCACAGGCAAGCACCACCACACCCTGCTAATATTTAAGAAATTCTTTGTAGAGACAGGACGTTGCTATTTGGCTAGGCTGGTCTTGAACTCCTGGTCTCAAGTAATCCTCCCCCATCTCAGTCTCCCACAGTGCTGGGATCACAGGTGTAAGCCATTGTGCTCAGCCTGGACACCTAAAAATAGAGGGAAAGCCTCTAAAAAAAATTCGTTTCTGCAATCAAAAGAATAGTTTTTTTCTTTTTCTTTTCTTTTTTTCTTTTTTTTGAGACAGGGTCTCATTCTGTTACCTAGGCTGGAGTGGTGCAGTAGCGCAATCTTGGCTCACTGCAGCCTCGACCTCCTGGGCTGAAGTGATCCTTCCACCTCAGCCTCCTGAGTAGCTGAAACTACAGGCGGGCACTACTACTCCTGGCTAAATTTTTTTTTTTTTTTGAGATGGAGTTTCACTCTTGTTGCCCAGGCTAGAGTGCAACAGTGCAATCTTTACTCACTGTAACATCCACCTCCCAGGACGAAGTGATTCTCCTGCCTCAGCCTCCCAAGTAGCTGGGATTACAGGCATCTGCCACCATGCCCAGCTAATCTTTGTATTTTTAGTAAAGATGGGGTTTCACCATGTTGGCCAGGCTGGTCTTAAACTACTGACCTCAGGTGATCCTCCACCTAGGCCTCCCAAAGTGCCGGGATTAGAGGCATGAGCCACCGTGCCTGGCCACTCCTGGCTAATTTTTGTATGTTCTGTAGAGATGGGGTTTTGACATATTGTCCAGGGTGGGCTTGAACTGCCTCGGCTTCCCAAAGTGCTGGGATTACAGGTGTGAGCTACCATGCCTGGTTTAAGAGGTTTTTTTCTTGATGGAATAAATAATACATGGTCACGTTAAAAGATTCAAATACTACAGAAAAGTATAAAGAACAAAGTAAAATAATAATTACTTATGGGGGATATGGGAAGATAGAGCAGCAAAGGATAAGGAGAGTAGGTTTCTTTTTTTTTTTTTCTGAGACGGAGTTTCACTCTTTTGCCCAGGCTGGAGTGCAGTGGCGAGATCTCAGCTTACTGCAACCTCCATTTTCTGGTTTCAAGCGATTCTCCTGTCTTAGCCTCCTGAGTAGCTGGGATTCTAGGCGCCTCTCACCATACCTGGCTAATTTTTGTATTTTTAGTAGACACAGGGTTTCACCATGTTGGCCAGGCTGGTCTTGAACTCCTGACTTCATGATCTGCCTGCCTCAGCCTGCCAACATGCTGGGATTACAGGCATGAGCCAACATGGCCGGCCAGAAGAGTAAGTTTCTTTTTAGGATAGTAAAAATATTCTAAAGTTGATAGGGGTAATGGATGAACAACTCTGTGAATATACTCAACACCATTGTATTATACATGTTAAAAGGGTAAATTATATGATATATGAATTATATCCCAAGAAAGATTTTTTTTTTTTTTTGAGACAGAGTCTTCTCTGTCACCCAGGCTAGAGTGCAGTGGCCCAATCTCAGCTCACTTCAACCTCTGTCTCCTGGGTTCAAGCGATTCTCCTGTCTCAGCCTCCTAAGTAGCTGTCATTACAGGCGCGTGCCACCACGCCTGGATAAAGTTTTCAGTAGAGACAGGGTCTCACTATGTTGGTCATGCTGGGTCAACTCCTGGGTTGAAGAGATCTGCCTACCTCAGCCTCCCAAAGTGCTAGGATTACAGGTGTGAACCACCATGCCTGGCCTGGACAGTCTTTAAATAAATATATACACATATGTTTTATTGTGGACAACTTCGTTTTATTTTAAGTCTTTTTTAGGGTGGGATGAAGGAAGCTTACTCCCCCAGCTGGCTTGGCTTTTACACTAGATAATCTGAGGTGGTGTCTAATAATAACATTAAACTCCAATAGAATATTATTTAAATATTATTAGAATTTAAAACTCTAATAGAATATTATTACTTGGAATGGTAGAAATATAAAGAATATCTTTTATAATTTACTTCAGTTAAAAAGAGGGGGTAAAAGGTCAATTTTTTAAAACCAAAACAGTTATATCAAAGTATATCAAAGTAATTTGCAGCTATGAAATAAGTCAAAGTTTGGAAACAGCTTTAGAATTAGGGAAGAATTTCTTTCATGTATTCACATATTTATAAAGTACCTACTATGTGTTGGGTACTGTCACTAGGTTATAAAAATATAATAGGACAATGCCTGTCTAGAGAGAGGAGACAAATTAGCCAATGATCACAAGGCAGGGTAGTTAATACTGCAAGTTCTGGGCATAATGAAGGCTTAGGGGCAGAGGAGTGAAAAAAGGCTGTGGGATGGGCGGGGCTTCCTAGAGTTGGAGAGGTAAGTGATGTTGCAAAAAGCCCTAAAGGTCTTCAACTGAGGGCTGTCCCTGTGACCAAGAGGTATTTGCATAATGATTCAGTATGGAAAAGATTTAATAGGCTTTCTTAAACAGAACTACTATAGATACTCTTCTAAACATTTTCTTTCTTTTTTTTGAGGCAAGTTCTCACTGTTACCCAGGCTGGAGTGCATTTGCATGATCTTGGCTAACCACAACCTCTACCTCACAGGCTCAAGTGATCTTCCTATCTCAGTCTCCTGTTTAGCTGGGACCACAGACACATACCACTATGCCTGGCTAATGTTTTGTATTTTTAGTAGAGACAGGGTTTTACCATGTTGCCCAGGCTGGTCTCCAACTCCTGAGCTTAAGCAATCTGCCCGCCTTGTCCTCCCAAAGTGCTGGGATTATAGGCGTAAGCCACTGCACTTGGCCAAACATCACCCTTTTTTTTTTGAGACGAAGTCTTGCTCTGTGGACCAGGCTGGAGTGCAGTGGCACCATCTTGGCTCACTGTAACCTCTGCTTCCCAGGTTCAAGAGATTCTCCTGCCTCAGCTTGCTTAGTAGCTGGGATTACAGGCGTGCATCACCATGCTCGGCTAATTTTTGTATTTTTAGTAGAGATGGGGTTTCACCATGTTAGTCAGGTTGGTCTCGAATTCCTGACCTTGTGATCGGCCCACCTCGGCCTCCCAAAGTGCTGGGATTACAGGGATGAGCCACCATGCCCTGCCCAAAATTCACCCTTTTAATGTGTATAATTCAGTGGTTTTTAGTATGGTATATTTACAAAGCTATGCAACCAGCACCACTATCTAATTCCAGAACATTTTCATCACTTTAAAAAGAAACTTCCCACCCATTAGCAGTTACTTCCTTTTTTTGTGCCCAATCCCCCCAATCCTAGACAATCACAAATCTATTTTCTGTCTCCAAAGATTTATGCTTGTCCTTTTGGTTGCATATCTTTTTAAATTATGCTTTGCATTTTAATTAAGGTTGTTTTTGACATAAATGAGTTTTTTTTTTTTTTGAGAGGGGTTTCACCATATTGGTCAGGCTGGTCTCAAACTCCTGACCTTGTGATCCACCTGCCTGAGCCTCCCAAAGTGCAGGGATTGTGAGTTTTAAACTTTTAGATAAAATTCATTAATCTTTCTTTTCTGACCTTTCCACCCAGAGAGTGAATATTGTCTCTCTGTGCTGCATTCTCCATAATTTTTTCCTTTCTACTTTCTGGTTCATTAATTTATCTCTTTAGTTGTGTCTGCTGAAAAAACTCACACATTGAATTTTAAATTTAATTTAATTTAATTTTTTTTTTTTTTGAGATGGAATTTCACTCGTGTTGCCCAAGCTGGAGTGCAATGGCACGATCTCAGCTCACTGAAATCTCCGCCTCCCGAGTTCAAGCAATTCTCCTGCCTCAGCCTCCCAAGTAGCTGGGATTACAAACCCACCACCACGCCTGGCTAACTTTCATTATTTTTAGCAGAGATGGGGTTTCATCACGTTGGCCAGGCTGGTCTCGATCTCCTTACCTCAGGTGATCCTTCTGCCTCGGCCTTCCAAAGTGTTGGGATTACAGGCGTAAGCCACCTCGCCTGGACTATAATAATAGTTATTTTTATCTGAGTTATCTCATTATTACTGGAAGTGGAAGGCAGAGATCTATTTTTTTTTCTAGAATATGTGTAGTTTGAATTTAAGATTTAATGTTTTAATCTACCTGAAAAATATGCTGCATGTTAAGGTTTCTTTGAATTAGTAACAGTATATCAGACTTTCCATTGATAAATTCTATCATCCTAAACAAGTATATTCACTCCCAAATCCTTCTCCTTTATACTGATGTTTCACTGAATAATTTAAATTGAATTTATTTTCACATTTTCACGTATAATTTTTGACCCAGTGACCCAACTGAACGTCTCAGTATCTTAATAAGTGTTGCAAGTAACAGCTTCTAATAAGTACAAGTGAAAGATCAAACACCACTGTGCCACTGCAGTCACAGTGAGGAGTAGAGCAGGATTGCTGTGTGAGCTGTCATTTTCCTTGTATGTCCCCTGTTATGAATGGCATCTGGGTAGATACATCCTGGATGAAACTCTGCTGCTAGCTTAACCATTTGGTTGCTGAATTGCAAGACAAATAATAGATACGTTCAATTTTAACTAATTAGTATTCTCTGACTTAATAATTTTGCAAACTGGATCACTTTACAAACTAAATATAGACAAGTTATTATTATGGTCTGGTTTCTAAGCAACTATTTCATTAAGAAAAGCTCCACTTGGGAAAAACATGTTTGTCAGTTAGGTTTCTGCTGTCATTATATAATTTCACAGTGAAAAAGCCACGGTCACTCTGTGCTATAGTAATCCCTAGTTGTGAAAAGATCAACAGGGGGTATTATACCGAGGGAAGCCATCTATTTCAGTCTGTACTAGTCCCTGAACCTTCTTATCATGAAACAATTCAGTTTCCCGAAACAGTCATGTAATTTAAAAAACATTCTCTTATTATAAAAGCAATACATGTTCATATTAGAAAATGTGAAAAATATAAAAGGCACAAAGAAGAAAACAAAAATCACCTGAGTTTTTGATGCCTTCATGTTGGATCTCGTTTGAAAATGGATTCCACTGCTAAAAAATTACTTAAAACCCACTGGCCTAAAATAATGCCATAAGGTTTTACCTTCTTCATCTGCAATTAGGACAGTTTTTCATAATGGTTACGGGCTGTGTGTTGGACAAGCAAGCTCAGAAATTTGTATAGGTTTCCAAACATTCTCATTGCATTTCATGCAAGACTGAGTTCTCCATCAGTGGTGAAAAGGTGAGGAAGGGTGAAACGTGGTATAAAACTTTTTCGCTAAGCAGGTACATGGTCTGACAGTGAGTTCTCAAATCTTTCTTTTTTTTTGGTTTCTTTTAAGCAGCAGAACTTTGTTTTTCCATGAAATCTTAACAGAGGGCTTGATGGGGCTGGGTGCAGTGGCTCATGCCTGTAATCACAACACTTTGGGAGGCCGAGGCGGGAGGATCACGAGTTCAGGAGATCGAGAAAATCCTGGCCAATATGGTGAAACCCTGTCTCTACTAAAAATACAAAAATTAGCCAGAGCATGACGACTTATGTTGGAGTGTAAAGAAAAAAAAAAAATTAGCCAGGCGTGGTGGCACACACCTGTAATTCTGGCTACTCAGGAAGGTAAGGCAGGAGAAACCAGGAGGCGGAAGTTGCAGTGAGCCAAGATTGCACCACTGCACTCCAGCCTGGGCGACAGAGTGAGATTCTGTGTCAAAAACAAACAAACAAACAAACAAAATAGAGAGGTCTTGATGAAAGAGAGAAAAGCAGAGTCATCTGGTTAGAGTGGGTTGCCTGATGCTCCAAGCCCACTCACCCACCCCCTCCTCACTGATCCTAAGGATCTGGAGGGCACAGGCGTTCATGCAGTTCTTGCCTCCTGCTCCTCCCTGCCGCAGTCCTGCTACTTTGCTGTCCCACATCCTGCAACACTCTTCCTTCCCTCCTTTTTCCTTTTTTGAGACAGACTCTCACTCCGTCGCCCAGGCTGGAGTGCAGTGGTGCAGTCTTGGCTCACTGCAACCTCTGCCTCCTGGGTTCAAGCAATTTTCCTGCCTCAGCCTCCCAAGTAGCTGGGATTAAAGGCTCACCACATCACATGCATTTTTTTTTTTTTTTTTTTTTTTTTTTTTAGTAGAAACGAGGTTTCACCATGTTGGTCAGGCTGGTCTTGAACTCCTGACCTGAAATGATCCACCCGCCTTGGCTTCCCAAAGTACTGGGATTACAGGCATGAGGCACCACACCCAGCCTCCTTCCCTTCTTTACTAGGTTAATTCCTAATTACCCACAGATCTTAGCTGATGTGTCACTGCCTCCTTCCCTTCGCTGTCAGGGAAAATGTCCCTAAAACATGTTTAGTGAATCAACTAAATACATCTTAATTTCATGGTTTCTGGGGCTCATTTCAAGTTCTTCTCCTTCTATTCTTTTTTTTATTTTTTTTAAAGACAGATTCTCACTCTGTCCCCCAGACTGGAGTGCGGCGGTGCAATCTCCGCTCACTGAAACCTCCGCCTCCCAGGTTCAAGCGATTCTCCTGCCTCAGCCTCCTGAGTAGTTGGGACTACAGGTGCCCACCACCAGACCCGGCTAATTTTTTGTATTTTTAGTAGAGATAGGGTTTCACCATGTTAGCCAGGATGGTCTCGATCTCCAGACCTCATGATCAGCCCACTTCGGCCTCCCAAAGTGCTGGGATTACAGGAATGAGCCACAGCGCCTAACCAGCGGACCTCCTCCTATTCATATAGACTAGCTGTCACAAAGGCAGGTTTTGCAATGAAGAAGGCAGTGTGAGATACCTCCAGGTAGAGTCAGTTGCTTAAATGTCTACTTTATAAGCTATTAAGGAGATGTAAGTATCTTCCCTACAGAACACTTATTTAAATTTTGCCCTAGAGCCTCCCTTTCTCCAGCAAAGTTAAAATTTGAAGGGAAGTTAAACAGGATAGTTAGTGAGAGAACACCATGTATCTTTTCTTTAGAGCACCTGTCAAAACCATGTTTTACATTTGTGTAATTTTTTATCATTTGTTCTTTTCCAACTGTAAACTCCATGAAGGCAGGACATGACTGTTTTTCTCAGCGCTGTACCTCGTACGGCACCCTCAAACATAGCAGTGCTCAATAAATATCTGTTGAGGCCAGGTGTGGTGGCTCACGTCTATAATCCCAGCACTTTGGGAGGCTAAGGCGGGTGGATCACCTGAGGTCAGGAGTTCAAAACAAGCCTGGCCAACATGGCAAAACCTGTCTCCACTGAAAATACAAAAAAATAGCTGGGTGTGGTAGTGGGTGCCTGTAATCCCAGTTACTCAGGAGGCCGAGATAGGAGAATCACTCGAACCTGGGAGGCAGAGGTTGCAGTGAGCCAAGATTGTACCACTGCACTCCAGCCAGGGAGACAGAGCGAGACTCTGTCTCAGAAAATAATAATACTAAATATCTGTTGAGGGAATGAATAAACATTTTAAGCCATTAAGGAAAAATATCCCAGGACTTTGGGAGGCCCAGGCAGGCAGATCACAAGGTCAGGGGTTTGAGACCAGCCCGGCCAACATGGTGAAACCCTGTCTCTACTAAAAATACAAAAATTAGCCAGGTGTGGTAGTGCATGCCTATAACCCCAGCTACTCAGGAAGCTGAGACAGGAGAATCGCTTGAACCCAGGAGGCGGAGGTTGCAGTGAGCCAAGATTGTGCCATTGGATTCCAGCCTGGGCCACAGAGCAAGAGTCGTCTCGAAAAAAAAAAAAAGCGTACACTAAGGAAAAAAAACCTACCTAAGGGCCAAAGATAATATTTTACAATTCTATTTTTCTCCCTATTTAAAGGTTATCAATAGTGGAAAACAAAAGTTGAATACACAGTACAAAAGTGATTCTAAAACAGCTTTTTCTTAAGAAAGAAAAACCTTAGCAATCATGTCCCAGCAGGTGGACAGAGATGACCTAACTAGGTCTTTGGTAGCTCAAGGTCTATGATTCACCCCCTGAGGCTCAATTCATTCCCAACAATCAATCCTCCTCAGGGGCAGCAGAGATACACAAGGTCAGGAAGCAAAAAAGCCTAACGTAAAAATCTAAAAATGAGCTGCCAAAACTGTACAGACACCGTTTAAGTGTACTTTTTCACCACTGCCAAGATCTCAACGTGACCAGAGGGGGGTAACTGATGCTTCATTCAGTTACAAATATTAAAGTTATGATTCAGCAACAAAAGGAACTATGTCAGAGTTAATAAAAAATATAATTGGGCTTACTAAGTGTGTGAACAACTTCAAGGATCATCTTAATCACATCTGGTAAGATCAGGAATTTTAATTTGCATTTGAGATGAAGGGTGACATAGGCTGCTTGCCCTTTAGTTGGGGAGGGAAAAGCAAAAGAAGGGTGCCCACCCCCCGATACCACAATGTGGCTCCAGTAAAACCATGGATCCAATAGAGAGTGTGGGATGCTGTACTTAAGAAGTCTGAAGAGGGACTTGCTGTTTTATAAGTTCTGTCACTATTCTGTCCTCCTTAACTTGCCTTCAAATTCCAACTTTACTAGAGAAAGGGTGGCTCCAGGACAACATTTAAATAACTGTTCTGCAGGGAAAGTACTTAGACCTCCTTAATAGCTTATGAAGTAGACATTTAAGCAACTGACTCTTTACCTGGAGTTATCTCACACTGCCTTCTGGGTCGTGAATCCTGCCTTTGTGACAGCTAGTCTATATGAATAGGAGGTGAATGACTTTAAATGAGCCCCAGAAACCATGAAATTAAGAAGTATGTAATTGCTTCACTAAAAATGTCATGATCCACTGGTTCCACAGCTTAATTTTACTATTTGCAAGTGCAGAGGCCATGGTGTTTTGACAAAGGCAAGAAAATGAAATGAAGAAAGGAACGAAGTACAGAAGCATATAAGGGCCTTGGCTTTGAAGTTGAATCTAGCCTCCATCACATACTGGTTGGCCAAGCAGTAACCTCCAAGCCTTGGGTTTTTTGTCTGAAAAATGGGAGATGAAGATACTGACTCCCATCCCTCGCCTTCATTCATGCCCATTTTGCTCCACTAACAACCTGAACTGCTTCCCTTCCTTTATACTTTATATTTGCCCCATTATTTATTTTTTTGAGACAGGGTCTATGTCACCCAGACTGGAGTACAGTTGTGCGATCACAGCTTGCTGTAGCCTTGACCTCCTGGGCTCAAGCAATTCTCCCACCTTAGCCTGCAGAGTAGCTGGGACTACAGGCAGGCACCACCACACCTGGCTAATTCTTTAAAATTTTTGTAGAGACAGGGTTTCGCCATGTTGCCCAGGCTGGTCTTAAATTCCTGGGCTCAAGCGATCACCCACCTCGACTTCCCAAAGTGCTGGGATTACAGGCGGCAGACACGGCACCTGGTCTGGACCTACTCCTAAACATCTTCCTACCTTTGCTTTTCTCAGCTTCAATCCCCTCACACTCATTTGACAGTCTAAATCCTGCCCACCCATCTTTCATAGTCCTGAGAGTTCCATAAAAAACAACAGTATTGTTCTGAGTTTTTAAAGTTAAAAAAAAAATTTCTTTTTGACAGAGTCTTGCTCTGTCACCCAGGCTAAAGTGCAGTGGCATGATCTAGGCTCATTGCAACCTCCACCTCCCAGGTTCAAGTGAGTCTCCTGCCTCAGCCTCCCGAGTAGCCGGGATTACAGGCACCCACTACCATGCCCAGCTAATTTTTGTATTTTTAGTAGATGGGGGTTTCACCATGTTGGACCAGGCTGGTCTCAAACTCCTGACCTCAGGAGGTAATCCCTGCCTTGGCCTCCCAAAGTGCTGGAATTATAGGTGTGAGCCACTGTGCCTGGCCTTTAATTTTTTTTAAGTGTATAATTCAGTTAGTTTTAGTATATTTACCAGGCTATGCAATAATCACCACTATCTAATTCCAAAACGTTTTCATCTCCTCACAAAGAAACTTCATATCCATTATCAGTCACTCTTTATTCTTCCAACCCCACATCCTCTAACAACTATTACTCTACTTTCTGAATCTATACATTTGCCTGTTTTGGGTATTTCATACACACAGGAACCATACAATACATGGCCTTTTGTGTCTGGCTTCTTTTCCTTACCGTATTTTTAAGTTCATCCATGTTCCAGTTTGAATTAATACTTCATTCCTTTTTATTGCCAAGTAATATTCCACTGTGTACATATATCAGATGTTATGAATCCATTCATCAGGTGATAGATATTAATATTTATGTTGTTTCAACATTTCAGCTATTATTAATGCCGATGTATATACAAATATAAACTTTTGTGTGGATACATGTTTTCATTTCTCATGGGTATGTACCTAGGAGTGGAACTGACAGGTCACATGATAACCACGTTTAACCTTTTAAAAATGGCCAGACTATTTTTCAAAGCAACTGTACCATTTTACATTTCCACTGGCAATGTAAGAGGGTTCCGATTTCTCCACATCCTCATAATTTGTATTATTTTAAAGTAAGTTTTTTTTGGGGGGGACAGTTTTGCCCTTGTCTCCCAGGCTACAGTACAATGGTGCAATCCTGGCTCACTGCAACATCCGCTTCCTGGGTTCAAGTGATTCTCCTGCCTCAGCCTCCCGAGTAGCTGGGATTACAGGCATGTGCCACCACGCCCAGCTAATTTTGTATTTTTAGTAGAGATGGGGTTACTTCATGTTGGTCAGGCTGGTCTTGAACTCCCGACCTTAGGTGATCCACTCACCTGGGCCTCCCAAAGTGCTGGGATTACAGGCATGAGCCACTGCGCCTGGCCGCCCAGGATTGATTTCGGAAGCCTCTTTCCTAATGCTCCTAAAACAATGGTGAAACACTAATGACCGTCAGCAGGAAGAACGGTGGGTGGTATGTGAGATAACATGTACTCATAGTCCACGTGGAAGATGAGTTTCAAAGATACACACAGAGATTGCTTAAAAATTAATACTTGACACATTGCCAAATAAGCAGAAACAAAACAAAAATCAAGCATGAGGTCAGGATATTATTAAGTTATAAACAGGGTTGATATATAGTGAAACAATTTTCCATAGGTAGGCCTGGTTCTCCTATACTTAAGACCACTAGGAAACTTAGCCCTTAGGCCAGGGAAACAAAGTACGCAGTGCATATAACATTGCTTCAAAAGTACAATTCCCTACAAGCCTGGCTGTTTAAACTGCCTGTTGTAACCGAAAACCAAGAAATAAAAAAAAGAAAAAGAAAAAAGAAATTTAAAAAACTAACCTAAAACCAATTTTATCTAACAGCTACTGAAACAAACTTGCTGCAACTCTAATACCAGTTTTACCTACCACTGTCACTCGTCAGAGCTTGCCAGCTGTCCAAAACTTTACCAGTGCCAATGAACTTTCCTTCCAAAACAATATGTAACACTTCTCCTTTTTATAAAACCTCCAAAATCTCCCTCTTCTTTTTTTTTTTTTTAAAGACAGTCTTGCCCTGTTGCCCAGGCTGGAGTGCAATGGCCTGATCTCAGCTTACTGCAACCTCCACTTCCCAGGTTCAAGAGATTCTCTTGACTCCAGAGTAGCTAGGATTACATGTGTACGCCACTACACTTGGCTAATTTTTGTATTTTTAGTAGAGATGGGGTTTCACCATGTTGGCTAGGCTGGTCTCAAACTCCTGACCTCAAGTGATCTGCCTGCCTTGGCCTCCCAAAGTGCTGGGATTATAGGAGTGAGCTACTGTGCCCAGCCAAATCTTCAAACTTCTCTTTGTTCTTCAGACATATGGAAGATCACCCAGTCTGTGTATGCCCTGAATTGCAATTCCTACTTCTGCAAAAAAGTTTTAAATTTAGAGATTTGTCCTCATATTTTATTTTATTTTGACATACTTGGTGTCAGAAGTGGGATTCCAAAGCTGACTCACCTTAGGAAAAATCATTGGCCCTTGGAACTATGACATAAGGTACTCACATTGGGGTCCTTTGAGCACCCTCTCTTCCATGAGTCACCTAGGTTTCCCCTGGTGAGTCTTTTGGATGGTCTTCCTTATTTGGGTAAAGTTCTATTTTATTTGGGTTACAAATTCCCAAATAAAACAGAACTTTACCCAAATTACAGAAGGGTCTTTCCTCCTCTTGTTTGGGGAGGTCTCCCTCTGGTTGGGAGATCTCCTGTTGGGGAGGATTCTTTTCCTCCTGGCAGACTTCAGCTGTGAGGTCTGAGTAAAGAGATATTTTTCCTCCAGGTTGAGGCCTGGGTGAAAGGATTTTTCCTTTCCCCTGCAGTTGGGAAAGGCAGCTTATCGTCCTTCTTGGTAAGTACATACTTTATTTTCCATCGGCACTTGTGTTTATTTGGCTTTTGCATATTCAACACTTGCATTTAATTGGTTTTTGTATATTCAACATTAAACCGAGTCACCTAGATAAGTTTAATTACAAATGGGCTCTCAAAGTTCAAAGACATGCCAAGATATATTTTGGGATTCCAGCTGGTAACATGTTCAAACATTATAGGGATCATGCAGTCTGGTGTTCTTATAACTAAACTAAAAGACCATGGCAATAAAATGATACATTCCAAATAAGACTCATATCTCAAGGGGTATCTTGAGGCTAAAAAAACAAAACCCAACCCAGACTCAAAGACTGACTAGCTATAAAATATTGTCTCAAAGTTGGTTGAGACTCTCCTCTTTGGAGCTGCCCCCTCCCCTTCTTAGAATTCCTTCTTTCTCTGTTGCTCTAAGCTAACTCTGTTTTTCCAAAACTCCTCAGCTATGCTGGCATAGCATACTGACTGTAGAAGTAAAAAACATAAAACCACTAGCAGATATTTTTTAAAAATATTATTTTGACCTTCATGCTGCATCTTAAAAGCAAAAATAAAATCCTCATATAAAAGACCCCCTTACCATACTAACAGGAATGAAGAGATTCTTATCTTCAAGGGCAAAAAATTGAGACCAAGAAAATACAGACATTGTTAAAACAAACAAACAAACAAAAAAACACCTCTTATCTTTTGGGCCTCCTCACTTGCAATTTCACAGTTAACTATTCTTTGTCCAATACAATATATCTCAAACTGCTTCACCCAAAATTTGGTTCGCAGCCTTTAAAAAATTGCCTATTGGCCAGGTGTGGTGGCTCATGCCTGAATCCCAGCACTTTGGGAGGCTGAGGCAGGCAGATCACGAGGTCAGGAGATCGAGACCATCCTGGTTAACACGGTGAAACCCCATCTCTACTAAAAATACAAAAACTTAGCTGGGCATGGTGGCATGCACCTGTAATCCCAACTACTTGAGGCTGAGGCACGAGAATCACTTGAACCCGGGAGGCGGAGACTGCAGTGAGCCCAGATCATGCCACTGCACTCCAGCCTGGGAGACAGAGTGAGACTCGAACTCAAAAAAAAAAAAAAATTGCCTATTAATGGCCAGGTGTGGTAGCTCACACCTGTAATCCCAACATTTTGGGAGGCCAATGTGGGCGGATCACTTGAGCCCAGGAGTTCAAGACCAGTTTGGGCAACATGGTGAAACCCTGTCTCTATAAAAACTATGAAATATTAGCAGGGTGTGGTGGCACACTCCAGTAGTCCCAGCTACTCAGGAGGCTCAGGTGGGAGAATCGCTTGCGCCTGGGAGGCAGAGGTTGCAGTGAGTTGTGATTACACCATTGCACTTCAGCCTCGGGGACAGAGTGAGACTGCCTCAAAAAAAGAAAAAGCCTATTAAAACAAAATACTAAAGTTTAACCTTATCCCAATTTGCAAAATAAATAATTTAGATCCAAATGCTTTTTATAAACTGGTAAGTTTATATGTTTAGCTATCTCATGACTAAAATTCTAAAATAAAAGCTATAAGACCTTTATTTATATAAATGTGTGTTTAAATATGTTTACGCATATATACATATATTATGTTATGTATTATGTCTACATAATAAAATCTGGCATAATTGCACAAAAATCCCTTAAAATGTTTTTGTTGTTGTTGTTGACAGGTTTTCACTCTGTCACTTAGGTTGAAATGCAGTGGTGCAAACATGGCTCACTGCAGCCTCGACCTCCCAGGCTCAAGCAATTCTCTTGCCTTAACCTACTGAATAGGTGGGTCTACAGGGGTATGCCACAACACCCAGTATTTAAAAAAATTTTTTGTAGTGATGGGGTTTGTTGCCCAGGCTGGTCTCAAACTCCTGGGCTCAAGCCATCCTCCTGCTTCAGCCTCCCAAAGTACTGGGATTACAGGTGTGAGCCACCACGCCCATCCCTTAAAAAATTTTATTTAAATAAATGGGCACACATAAAAAATGTCATAATTAACCCAAATATTCTTTTAGTTCACATGACCTAAATAAATTGTTTTTTAAATTGTTAACAAAATAAAATGTAAGAGGTCTTTGAAATTGTCAACATATATTTTCACCTGGTTTTACTGGTCAGTCAGTTTTATATCTGCCATTGCTAGTTGTTTTAAAGTCAAAGCTATAAACCCAGCCTAAGACAAAATGATCTTTACTTACACAATTATAATTATTTGATAAATAAGATTAATTTAATATGACTAATTTAGTAAAAACAGCAATGTCTTCTGAGTTATCAACAAGAAACCCATGTATTTAACTTTTAGGTTTTTACTTAGGTAAACAGCTAATATTAAGATGCTATTAGTTTAAAAATTTTAAGACTAAGGCTGGGCACCTTGGCTCATGCTTATAATATCAGTGCTTTGGGAGGTAGAGGCAGGAAGATTGCTTGAGGCCAGGGTTTTGCGAACAGCCTGGGCAACACAGGGAGACCCCATCTCTAAAAAAAAGTTTATATATATATATATATATATATATATATATATACACACACACACACACACACACACACACACATACACACACACACACACACACACATATGTAATAGTCAGACTAGGGGTTTAAAAAAATAATAAAAAGTCTAAAGTCAAAAAAAATTTATAAAAAATATATCTTACCAGGCACAGTGACGCCTGTAATCCCAGCACTTTGTGAGAGGCCAAGACAGGTGGATCACCTGAGGTCAGGGATTCAAGACAAGCCTGGCCAACATGATAAAACCCTGTCTCTACTAAAAATACAAAAATTAGCCGGGCATGATGGCAGGCGCCTGTAATCCCAGCTACTCAGGAGAACAGCTTGAACCTGGGAGGTGGAGGTTGCAGTGAGCTGAGATTGTGCCACTGCAGTGCAGCCTGGGCAACAAGAGCAAAACTCTGTCTCAAAAAAAAAAAAAAGTTTTATGTATAATTGGGTTAGCTGAGATTTAAAAAAATTGTTTATGTTTTTCTAAAAATTAAAAATTAGTGTTAGGGGTACACTGATACAAGGCCAGAGTCTGGTCCTCTATACTTAAAAAAATAAAGTTTTCTTTTTTTTTTTCTCTTGCTGTCAATAAAAAATAAAGTTTTCTTAAAATATTAATCTGCTCTTAATAAAATCCTATATTAATTTTTAATTCTAAAGTCTATTTCTTTAACAGCTATCTTCTAAACTACAGATAGTTTCTGTTTCTGCTATTTCTTCCTGAGATCTATTTTTTTTTTTTTTTTGAGACACAGTTTTCCTCTTGTTTCACAGGCTGGAGTGCAATGGCACAATCTCGGCTCATTGCAACCTCCACCTCCCAGGTTCAAGTGATTCTCCTGTCTCAGCCTCCCGAGTAGCTGGGATTACAGGCATGTGCTACCATGCTCAGCTAATTTTTGTATTTTTAGTAGAGACAAGGTTTCACCATGTTGGCCAGGCTGTTCTCGAACTCCTGACCTCAAGTGATCCACCCGCCTTGGCCTCCCAAAGTCCTGGAATTACAGGTGTGAGCCACCACACCTGGCTCTACATTACTTTTAAAGTCTTTTGATTATCACGCTGGTAAATAAATGGCTATTATTTTATAGTAATCTGTAATTCTGTCTTTGTTTTTTTTCCTTTCTTTCTAAGAGATGGTGGTCTTCCTATGTTGCCCAGGCTGGCCTCAAACTTCTGGGCTCAAGAAATCCTCCCATTTCGACCTCCCAAGTGGCTGGAACTACAGGCACATGCCACATGCCCAGCTGTAATTCTGTTTTCATCAAATGTTTTCAGCCTTTTAACATCTTTGAGAAACTTCCCCAAAATCAAACCTAAGTTGTCTTTTGTTTTTCCTCAGAGACAGAGTCTTGCTCTGTCACTCAGTCTGGAGTGCAGTGGTGCAATTTTGGCTCACTGGAGCTTCCACCTCCCAGGTTCAAGTGATTCTCACACCCCAGCCTCCCAAGTAGTTGTAACTACAGGAATGCACCACTATGTCTGGCTAATTTTTGTATTTTGTGGTAGAGATGGGATTTTACTGTATTAGCCAGGCTGGTCTCGAACCCCTGACCTCAAGTGATCTACCCAATTCAGCCTCCCAAAGTGCTGGGATTACAGGTATGAGCCACCATGTCCGGCTCTGATAACTTTAAAATCAACAGACTCAACAAAAATTTCCAAAACTTTAATTAAAAAAAAAAAAACAGATTCATAAAACTACTAATAGAGATCAAACGGAAGTTAATTATGAGATTAAGTAACTAATGTTTTATGACTTTTATTTAAAACATTGCTACTTTAGGCAAATACTTTGTTTCCCTCATTTAAAAAATTTTTCTCTTAAGCTATGTATAATTTCCAACAATTTGATAAAGTGTACTTTCATAAACAACGATAAAAACATGTTTTTCTTTTCTTTACTTAATCCCTCCAAAATTCAAAAACTATTTCTAAATATTCTCAGGACAATATGGTTATTTACATAAATCCAACAAAATTCTGCTCTTAAACGATGGTTTATTACCAAGGCTTTGACTAAAATGTCATATTTAAAAATATACATAAAATGCCTGACTTCAAGGGTTCCCAGCCTTATAGTAAGTAAATAAAACTGTTACTTTCTGGCAGGCCCAGAAACTTTAAGACTATAAATAAATGTAAAGTCTGCCTTGGTTTGGCTTCCTAGTCTCAAGATCGTTTAAATGTGAGATTCCTATATTTCAATGGGAAGTATTTTATTTTTCAATGTAAAAATAAATTATGTTCCTAAAAGAAAGCTATAATACACCTGTAATTAGAATATAACTCTGTACACTGTTTTCCAGTTATTGTTATCTGTTTTTGAGTAGTCTAGGTCCTAAATTCTCCTAAGTTCCTACAATCCAAGTTTCTTCCATAAACTTACTAAAATGGGTATTGCTCTGTTCTTAAAGCTCTATAAGCTAAAACTAGAGAAATTTTTATAGACAAGTTTTATACCTGATGGTCGAATGTATAGGTCACATATGAAGTTCACCAAACTGTCCAGTGCCCTAACCAGTGACATTTGACATTCAAACTGCAAACCAGGATGAGAAGTGAATGTTGTCCATGCTGCAAACAGGTTTTCCTAAGATGTCAAAACAAGACTCCATATCATCATGAGACTCTTATTCCACTTAATACTCCTCTTTTCATTTGATAAGATGCTATAATTAAAATTTCACCATCAATAACCTGACCTAAAAAATCCTTTTAGGACTAGGCATGGTGACTCATGCCTAAAATCCCAACACTTTGGGAGGCTGAGGTGGAGGGTAGCTTGAGCCCAGGAATTTGAGACCAGCCTTGGCAACAGAGTGAGACCCTGTCAAAAGAAGAAAGAAAAAAGAAAAGAAAAGAAAAGAATAAAGAAAAAAAGGAAGGGAGGAAGGAAGGAGAGAAAGAAAAAGAAAGGAAGAGAAAGAAAGAGAGAGAGAAAGAAAGAAAGAGAGAGGGAGGGAGGGAGGGAAGGAATTATATTTAAAAAAAAAATCCTTGTAGTCAGATCACATCAGAATCCAGCTCAGGTGCTACACAGTTTATGCCTGACCCCAAGTTCATGAATCACAGGCAGTCCCACCAGAAGATACAGATATGTACAGCACTAGAAACTGAAGCAGACAGCAAAGAGAGACTGCATAGACAACTACGAGATGTGTGAAGCTGCAAATAATTATTTTAAAAATCATGTAGTCAAGACATGAACACCAATGAGATTAAAATCTGAAAATATGTCTATGTGTGTGTATATACATATACATATTTACACATATGTACATGTATATCTGCTCTGGCTTTTCTGAATTAATGTTAGTTAAATTAGAATGGTATGTGGAAAGATGTGTTACCTGTTTTTTTTGTTTGTTTGTTTTCCATTTCCTAGAATAAAATATCCCTGCTTTATGGCAAAAAAAAAAAGAAAGAAAGAAAGAAAGAAAGAAAATCCTTGTAGTCCACTAGCAGACAACTTAGACAATATCCCTAACACAACCTACTGTTCAAATTGTATTGGTGGTCCCTTTTCTGAAGTTGGCAATTCTCTGTTTAATTCAAGCAAGTTATAAAATACTACTTAATGACAACGACAAATCTCACCCAGTTTCCACTATGGTCTTTTAATTTGTTTAGTTTGTTGACCTTAGTCTTGGGATCTTAGTTCAATATCATTTTACAAACTAAATTTATTATATTGTTGTTAATTATTTTTAATATTATAACTTTTAAGCTTGGTTTTTTTGTTTGTTTCTTTTTTAAGACAGGGTCTCACTCTGCCACTCCAGACAAAGCTGGAGCACAGTGGTGTGATCATAACTCACTGCAGCCTTGACCTCCTGGGCTCAACAGATCCTCCTGCCTCAGCCTCCCAAAGTGTTGGGATTACAGGTGTGAGCCACTGTGACCGGCCAGTTTTGTTCTTATTACTTGTCTAATCTTTATAATGCCAGCTCTCCTAACAAAATAATGTTAACTCCTTTGAGATGACTGCTAATGCTTATAGAACTGTTAAGATGGAATTTGATAAATGACTCTAGACCAACGTACCCTAAGAACACTTTTCCCTCTGGACTCTGTTACTCAAATGTGGCCCAGGTCCCTGACATTAGCCCCAATACTTCCTCGCTAATGTGGGACAGAGACAAGCAGAACAGGTCCATCCTAGCTCCAAGGGACAATTAAGCTAACTTATAAGTAGTTAATCGGCAGTGCTTTCAAAAAAAGATCTCAATCAAAAGGGGGAAATGGAAAGTGGATCATATGAATTGGATTATGCCTGTTGTATTCAACTAAAATGGAGTTGAGAGGTCAGGGAAAAAAACACAGGGCACATAACATTGCTCCAAAAACATAATTCCCTACGAGCCTGCTTTTTGAAACTGCCTGTTGTAGCCTAAAGGCAATTTCATCTAATAGCTACTGAAACAAACCTGCTGTGACTCTAAGACTCATTTTACTCACTGCTGTCACTCATTAATCAGAGCTTGCCAGATCTCCAAAACTTTACTAGTGCCAATGATCTTTCTCTAGAACAATATGTAACATTTCTCCTTTTTACAAAACCTCTAATCTTCTCATTGTTCTTTTTTTTTTTTAAGATGGGGTTTCACCATGTTGGTCAGGCTGGTCTTGAACTCCCAACCTCAGGTGATCCACCCACCTTGGCCTCCAAAGTGCTTGGATTACAGGCGTGAGCCACCGCGCCTGGCCTTTTTTTTTTTTTTCCTCATTGTTCTTCAGACGTATGGAAGACCACTGGGTCTACATGTATGCCCCAAATTACAATTCTTGCTTCTCAAATAAGATGTTTTAAATTTAGAGATCCATCTCTATATTTTACTTTACTTTGATAGCTATGATAAGAAGACAATAACAAGTATTGGCAAAGCTGTGTAAAAACTGGAACATTCATACATTGCTGGTAAGGATGTAAAATGGTATATCTGCTTTGGAAAATAGTCTGGCAGCTCCTCAAAAGGTTAAACATAGACTTACTATATGACCCAGCAATTCTACTCCTAGGTGTGTATATATATATATATATATACACACACATACCCAGGGGAAATGAAGACATGTGTTCACACAAAAACTTGTACACAAATATGTATAGCAACACTATTCATAACAGCCAAAAAGTGGAAACAACTCAATTTTCCACCAATTAACAAGCTGGATAAATAAAACATGGCTAAGCAATACCATGGAATATTATTCAGTCATAAAAAGGAATGAATTCATAAAAAGGAAACCTCAAAAACATTATGCTAAATTGAAAGGAGCCAACAAAAAAGACCGCATATTGTATAATTCCATTTATATGAAATGTCCGGCATAGGCAAATCCATTGAGATTAAAAAACAGATCAGTGGTTGCCAGAGGTTGGGGGAGTGAGCAAGGGGAAGTGACTTTTGATGGATATGAAATGATAAAAATGTTCTAAAATTAGACAGTGGTGATGGTTGCATAACTCTTTAAATACACTAAAAGCCATTGACTTGCACGTTTTAATTGGGTGAATTTTAGGTATGTAAATTACATCTCAAATAAGAAGTTTTAAAAATGGAGATAATGTCTACTTCCCAAAACTACTTCTAGAATTTACTGAGATAGCATATATGAGAGATATTCTCTGAATGCTTATTTGTTAATTAAGTGGTACAGAAACCAGGTCAGGATGTAAAAGGAATCTTCTCTTTTCCAGGACATAAATGGAGATGATAAACTTCACAGGACTGTATTCCAAATTTAAATGCCAGGTCCAATTAGATGATCCTTCAAGGGATAGAATTATTTTCAGTTAATAGTTTCTCAACTTACTTTATTTGAGGTAGAAATCTGAGAATGCAATAGAGATTCAGTCCCCGACAAGTTAAGACTTGTAATCCTGCTCAGTTTGAAACTCTGTGAAAACAATTTCATCTTGTAGCTACCTTCCCCCTTCCGGGCTTTTGCCTTCCCTCTACTCAGCTCTTTTGCCAGAAATGAAAACTCTTCTCTGAAAGGAAGAGGGTGGAAGAGCTAGTGTGATTTGTTTGGGCATGTCAAGATGGCTAGATCTCTTCACTCTACACACTGGCATGCTTTCACCTGCTATGGTTGGCCCAGAGCCCAGGTGGTTTTTTTCTTTTTCTTTTAAAAGAAGGCTGCTGGTTTTACCCAAAGATCCTTTTGACACTGAGAGGGACCACTTGGATTCCCAAAATGCATCTGTTGCTTTCAAAATATCCTTTAAATAATTGAAAGTGACTGAGAGTACACATGAACAGATCTACAGTATAGAAATAATCTGGCTATAGCCAGGGTGCAGTGGCTCACGCCTGTAATTCCAGCACTTTAGGAGGCTAAGGCAGGTGGATCACCTGAGGTCAGAAGTTTGAGACCAGCCTGGCCAACATGGTGAAACCCTGTCTCTACCAAAAATACAAAAAAACAAGCTGGGCATAGAAGTGGGCACCTGTAGTCCCAGTTACTTGGGAGGCTGAGGCAGGAGAATTGCTTGAATCTGGGAGGTAGAGGATGTAGTGAGCCGAGACTGCACCACTGCACTCCAGCCTGGGCAACAAGAAAGAAACTCTGTCTCAAAATAAATAAATAAACAAACAAACAAACAATCTGACTATAATGCCTTATTGAAGAATATCACTTATTTATAATATTTATTATTGAACATCTATTTCAAAACTGAAATATAAAAAAATGGCCAAACATCTAATGCACACTATGGGAATCTCAAGGATGTATCCTTTTTTTTTTTCTTTTTGAGATAAGGTGTCACTCTGTCACCTAGAATGGAGTGCAGTGGTGCAATCATGACTCACTGCAGCCTCAACCTCATGGGTTCAAGTGATTCTCCCACCTAAGGCTCCTGAACAGCTGGGACTAGAGGTGCTCACCAGCACACCTAGCTAATTTTCATCTGTGTGTGTGTGTGTGGAGACAAGGTCTCACCATGTTGCCCAGACTGGTCTCGAACTCTTGGGCTCAAGCAATCCTTCTACCTCAGCCTCCCAAAGTGTTGGGATTACAGGCATGAGCCACTGAGCCCAGCCTTCAAGGACAGATTCTAACTCCCATTTTGGAAAAGAGAAGGACTTCTGCCTTTTACCTTATATACTTCATTCTTGTTGAAATTTTTAAAAAACACTGAGAATGAATTACTTGTGTAATAATAATGATGATAAAAACAGTGAAAAAAGAATATATGCTGGGCGCAGTGGCTAACGCCTGTAATCCCAGCACTTTGAGAGGCCGAGGTGGGCAGATCACCTGAGGTGAGGAGTTCGAGGCCAACCTGACCAACATGGAGAAACCCCATCTCTACTAAAAATACAAAATAGCCAGGTGTGGTGGTGGGCACCTGTAATTCCAGCTGCTCGGGAGTCTGAGGCAGGAGAATTGCTTGAACTGGAAGGCAGAGGTTGCGGTGAGCTGAGATTGCACTATTGCACTCCAGCCTGGTCAACAGGAGTAAAACTTTATCTCAAAATAAATAAATAAATAAATACAAGGAATACAAAAGGGGAGACATTTATCTTGATCTGTGTAAGTTTCAATTCTCTATCTGTAAACTCTGTAGGGTAACTGGAGGGGGAGAGGCTTTATACATAATTATCTGCCTGAAGAAGCTGTTATTGAGTACCTGGGAGAAGGTGCTAGAAAGACTAAGTAAGCTACCACTTTTCAGTAAAAATAAACAGAGATACAGTTTTTCATAAAATTTAACTCCACTCCTAGGGTATTTAGTTCTCAGCTTGCTATGACAGATAATATAGACATCAGAAATTTCTAAGTGGCATCAATGAATGAATTGCTGTACTTTATTTTCTTCTGCTCTCCACCTAGACTGCAAAGTATTACTTACTTTATATAAAAGAAATACAGATCAGGCACAGTGGCTTATGCCTGCAATTCCAGAACTTTGGGAGGCCAATGTGGGTGGATCACCTGGAGTCAGGAGTTCAAGACCAGCATGGCCAACATGGTAAAACCCTATCTCTACTAAAAATACAAAAATTAGCCAGGTGTGGTGGCACATGCCTGTAATCCTAGCTACTCGGGAGGCTGAAGCAGGAGAATCACTTGACCCGGTAGGCAGAGGTTGCAGTGAGCCAAGATCGTGCCATTGCACTCCAGCCTGGGCAACAAGAGTAAAAGTCCATCTCAGAAAAAAAAAGAAAGATGGAAAGAAAGAAAGAAATACAAAACATCAATAAGTTAAGCAAAAAGTATACTATAGCTTCCACATGGAGCCATTTAGGCAGCCCAGAAAAGGGAAATTTTAAAAATACACAGTCCCTACAACTGAATGCTACTCAGACCACAACTAGGCATTCCCCGCTGTACTGCAGTTTAAGTGGTCTGGTCTTCTCTGACTGGGAGCTCAGAATGGCTTTGTTCCTGGAGTGCTTTAGGCCCAGGCAAACTACATTGGCAATGCAGGTGGGAAAATTCAGCTCTTTTTTTTCTTAATGGGAAACTCACCTAAGGCCTTGGCTTTTAAGTGCATATTGTAAACACCAAAAACATCAACTAGTTCAAACTTGTCCATCATCTTGGGGAGCTGAGAAGAGAAATTACACCTCTACCCCTCATGTTCTTCATCACCAAATTAGCTACTAACTGATTTGCACACCAATGAAAATTACAAAAAACAAACACAACACAAACAGTTGCGATTTTGATAGCAGACCCTAGAAGCTAATGAGCTCAGAGGGTTAATGTTAAGACACTCATTCCAAACAGCAAGGTGACCACATCAGATTGACATGCCACCCATTCCCAAAAATCCAGTCTTTAAAAAAAAAAACACAATGAAAAACATCTCCTTGACAGTATTACAATTTCTTGGGGAAAGTACAGGATGACGTGTTCTGAGACTTCCGAATTATAAGCACTTCAGTTTCTTGCTTCGTTGATTTGATTTATCTGACTTCCACAAGCACAACCCATGGTCATGTGGCCTCCTGGACCTCCACACCTATCTCAATTCCTGCCCTCTTTGGCCTCTCAGCTGCAAGTAATTACTTTCTCTCTTGAAACCTCAGTTTCTCTCAGAACTTTCGTTCTCACCTAGTTGTCCTTTACCATTTTGGGTGGTCATTTTGTCTCCTTTGAAGAATTCTTTTCGCTTTTGAATCTAATTACAATGCACAGTTAATCTAAAGTGTTTTGTATATAGGAGATATACAGTATATGTTTGTTGAATAAAGAAAGAATTTGGCTGGGCACAATGGCTCTTGCCTGTAATCCCAGCATGTTGGGAGGCTGAGGTAACAGGATTGCCTCAGTCTAGGAGTTTGAGCCTGGGCAACATAGTGAGAGCCCCATCTCTACAATTAAAAAAAAAATTAGCCTGATGTGTTCGCATGCAACTATAGTCCCACCTACTCAGGAGGCAGAGATGGTAGGATTGTTTGAGCCCAGGAGTTTGAGGCTACAATAAACCATGATTATACCACTGTTCTCCACCCTAAGCAACAGAGCAAGACCCTGTCTCTAAAAAAATAAATAAATAAGTAAATTCCAAAATTCCAACGCTCAGACCTTCTTTGCTATATGATTTCCCCTCTGCATGCTCTCTTAAGCTTCAAGTACTAAATCTGTATAGCGCATATCCACATTATACCCTGAAAGAACTAGCCAGTAAGAACCTGCACTTTCCTTTGTGTGACAACCTTGCCTCTGGGAGGTAAACAGAATACATCTATGTGAAGAATGGCATTACTGCATCCATGCCCTTTGCTATGTGACTTGGCAGTGTGTCCAACTAAAGGGGGACAGCATGTATTTCTCTATCCCTTGACTTTTGGGTTGGGCCACATAACTTGCTTTAGCTAACAGAATGATAGGATGTCTGCTCCGAGTCAGGCCTGAGGAGCCTTTGGAATTTATGGTTTCTCTCTGATGCTTTTGTTCTCACCATGAGGTGAACAAGCCCTGGTAGGCCACTGGTTCAGGGATGATCACGAATACATGAAGCACAGCTACCACAGCTGGCCTGCAGACCTGCAGGGAGGGGCCAGCCGCCCAGCCAAGCCCCGATGAACCTACAGTGGGTCTATAGATGCATGAGTGATAATAAATGATTGGTGTTTTAGGTTACTGAGTGTCAGGGTAGTTTGTTGTTGTTTTCTGAGATGGAGTCTTGCTCTGTTGTCCAGGCTGGAGTGCAGTGGTGTGATCTCAGCTCACTGCAACCCTCATCTCCTGGGTTGCATCTCCAAGCAATTCTCCTACTTTAGCCTCCCAAGTAGCTGGGATTACAGGTATATCCCTCCACGTCTGGCTAATTTTTGTATTTTTAGTAGGGATGGGGTTTTGCCATGTTGCTCAGGCTGGTCTCAAACCACTGACCTCTGGTGATCCACCCACCTCAGCCTCCCAAAGTGTTGGAATTACAGGTGTGAGCCACAAGGTAATTTGTTAAATATCAATAACTGACAGAATCAGCCTACTCAAGCTTCTGATCTGACAAGTTACAGAGATCACCACATTATTACCCAGTCATCCAACAGTAGATGTAATAGTGATGATTCTGATGATAACAACACTAAAGTATTAATAGTTAACACATATTAAACATTGCGTGCTAAGCAATTGCAAGGAATTAACTCATTTAATCCTAGTATTAACCCCCTTTTATAAATAAACATTTTATTACAGAATAGTTATCTTACATTAGTGTGGTATATTTGCCACAATTAATGAACTAATAGTAACACTTTATTATCAACTGAAGTTTATAATTTATTCAAATTTCCTTAGTTTTCCCCTAATGTCCTTTTTGTTTGTTTGTTTTTGAGATGGAGTCTCAATCTGGAGTGCAGTGCCCAGACTGGAGTGCAGTGGCACAATCTCGGGTCACTGCAACCTCTGCCTCCTGGGTTCAAGCAAATCTCGTGTCTCAACCTCCCAAGTAGCTGAGACTACAGGCTCCCACCACCATACCTGGCTAACTCTTTTGTGTGTTTTTTTGTAGAGATAGGGTTTTACCATGTTGGCTAGGGTGGTTGCAAACTCCTGACCTCAAGTTATCCTCTTGCTTCAGCCTCCCAAAATGCTTGAGATTACAAGGCGTGAGCCACAGTGCCCGGCCCTAATGTCCTTTTTCTGTTTCAGAATCCCATCTATCACATTACATTTAGTCATCATATCTCCTTAGGCTCTGAAAATTTTAGCTCTCTCCCCTTTTATTAAAATTTATTTTATTTTTTTGGTAACAGTTTTATTGAGATATAACTCACTTACCACACAATTCACCCATTTAAAGTGAGTAGCTCGGCTGGGTATGGTGGCTGATGCCTGTACTCAGGAGGCTGAGACACAAGAATCGCTTGAGCCCAGGAGGCAGAAGTTGCAGTGAGCTGAGATTGCACGATACACTCCAGCCTGGGCCACACTGTGAGCCTGTGTCTCGAAAAAAAAAAAGTGCAGCCAGGTGTGGTGGCTTACACCTGTAATCCTAGCACTTTGGGAGGCTGAGGTGGATGGATCACGAGGTCAATAGATTGAAACCATCCTGGCCAACATGGTGAAACCCCGTCTCTATTAAAAATACAAAAATTAACTGGGTGTGGTGGTACACGCGCCTGTAGTGCCAGCTACTTGGGAGGCTGAGGCAGGAGAATCGCTTGAACCTGGGAGGCCGGGGTTGCAATGAGCCAAGATCGTGCTTCTGCACTCCAGCCTGATGACATGGCAAGATTCTATCTCAAAAAAAAAAAGTGCATAACTCCATGGTTTCCTAGCATACTCAGAGTTGTGCAACTGTCACCACAATGAATCTTGTAGCATTTCATCACCCCAAAAAGAAATCTTGTATCCTTTACCTATCACCCCCAACTATTTCTCCTTTACCCCAGCCCTAGGCAAGCACTAATCTACTTTGTCTCTAAAAATTTGCGTATTCTGGACATTGCATATAACTGGAATCATATAAAATGTAGTATTGGCCGGGCGTGGTGGCTCACGCCTGTAATCTCAGCACTTTGGGAGGCTGAGGTGGGCGGATCACCTGAGGTCAGAAGTTCAAGACCAGCCTGGCCAACATGGTGAAACCCTGTCTTAAAAAAAAAAATGTAGTATTTTGTGATCAGTTTCTTTCACTTACCAGGTTTTAAAGGTTCATTCATGTTATAGCATGTATCAGTCCTTCAATGATTTTTATAGCCAATAATATTCCATTGCATGTATATACCACATAAAGTTTATCTATTCATCAACTGATGGTTGTTTGAGTTATTTCCACCTCTTAGCTATTGTGAAAAATACTGCTGTGAACATTCACATACAACGTTTTATACAGACATATGTTTTCATTTATCAGGTCTATTCCTAGGAGTGGAATTGCTGGGCCAAGTAGTAACTCTATGTTTATCTTTTTGAAGAACTGCCAGACTGTTTTCCAAAGTGGCAGTACCATTTTACATTCCCATTTAGTCCCTTTTTCACAGATAACAAAAAATTGAAGCCCACAGGGACTAAGTAATTTGCCAAAGCATCGTAATGGGGTAGTCCACCCAGGTGGTCTGCTGACTATACGTCACTGATGGAGCCAAGGGAAACTGAGTTAACTCTGATCTCACCATGTCTGCTTCTGGCCCTTTTGGGAAGGGTGCCTTATTCTCTACATCCTCTCTAGATTTGGAGCCCACAAGTTAATCGGGATGTGGAGAACAACAAAGAATCATAAAATGAGAAATAAAGTTATTGCAAAAAATGTTTTGATAAGAAAATACTTAATACCTGAGGTTTTTTTTAGCTTAACAAGAGAGCAAAGATGCATATAGATAGTAGTTGAGGCCAAGTGTGTGGCTCATGCCTGTAATCCCAGCACTTTGGAAGGCCAAGGTGGGTGGATCACTGGAGGTCAGGAGTTCAAGACCAGCCTGATCAACATGGTGAAATCTTATCTCTACCAAAAATATAAAAAATTAGCTGGGCATGGTGGAAGATGCCTGTAATCCTAGCTACTTGGGAGGCTGAAGCAGGAGAATCAATGGAACTCAGGAGGCAGAGGTTATGGTGAGCCAAGTTCATACCACTGCATTCCAGCCTAAGTGACAATGAGACTCTGTCTCAAAAAAAAAAAAAAAAAAAAAAAGAGAGACAGTAGCTGACTAACATAAAAGGTTAATGTGATAAGAGTTCATAGGTGAGTCATTCTTTACCTCCTTGAATTAGAAGAAATACAATTTAACCTATAGAATAAGTAAACATTAATAAAAACTTCCTCATTATTATGAGACACTGAAACTCTATAGGGACCCTTTGGAAACCCTCCAGGGATATTATTATTATGACTTAAAGTGTCCTAGCTAGGAGGCAGGAAGTAGACAAAATGTAGTCTCATGGCCCTAGGACTTCAGAAATTTTGTGCAAATAAACATGAACATGATACATTCTTTGGTTCACAGACTCAAAGTCCTTTAACCAGGACTGACTTACCCTGAATTGCAGATAGATACACAAAAGTGTCTTCATGTTCCAAGTTTTCCAAGAATATCTGAAACCACAAAATACAGCAGTGATAAGATTTACAAAGAACAAGGAAGATTTAAGAGACTCCCTTATTAGCAGTTCAAAAGAGTAAATGCTTTGCTTCTTTCTGTCTTAGCTAGGAACTGATCTGACAGAGTTTTATGGGGGAAATGGCTTATATGCTTGAAGTTCTATTTTTATAACCATTAAAAAAAGGGTAGAGATTGGGAGTGATACTTGTATTCTTCCAGCAACAGTCCTGGAAACCAATGGAAGAACAATCCTCAACATTTTTCAGTGACAGCCATGGTGAACAACATTCTCACATATGGCATGCCAGACTACAGGCTGTGACACACAAGAGACAAGGTTTGGGGTTATGTGCAATGGATGGCACATTTGCTGCAATTTAATCCTTTTCTCTTGCACTCACAAAGCATATGGAAGTGCAAGTAAGATAGAGATATTATTGAGATAACTTTGAATCTAATTAATTTTCGAAAATCCTGTAAATTTCAGCACTTTAATTGACATTAGTAACAAATTACTCTGAAAATATCTCATAATTTAGGAACCTATCAGGGGTATCAGCTACAGTGAGTACAGCTTATCTGGAAGATACTACATGACATGTTAGGTTTAGACCCAACGTGAGAGCCAGAGAAAGGAAGACGGAAGTGTCTGCTCCATAAATAATGCTGTGTTCTTTGCTGGCACAGTGATTCTTGACATCAACTTGATGCTGCTGGTCTCTACATCTTAAGTATGTAAGGAGAGCCTAAAATTACCCCAGTTAGGAAGATGGCCAGGCTGGAAGGTAGGGAATCTTTTATAGAGTAAGTAAGGGAAGCTTAATTTAGGGTAATGGCCACGGAAATAAAGAGGATAAAATATATTTGAAAGATTTCTTGGGGGCTGGGAGTGGTGGCTCACACCTGTAATCCCAGCACTTTGGGAGGCCGAGGCAGGCAGATCAGGTCAGGAGATTGAGACCATCCTGCCTAACACGGTGAAACCCCGTCTCTACTAAAAATACAAAAAAATAGCTGGGTGTGGTGACATGTGCCAATAGTCCCAGCTACTTGGGAGGCTGAGACAATAGAATTGCTTGAACTCGGGAGGAGAATTGCTTGAACTCGGGAGGAGAATTGCTTGAACTTGAGCTCACTCAATTGCAGTGAGCTGAGATCACGCCACCGTACTCCAGCCTGGGCAACAGAACAAGACTTCATCTCAAAAAAAAAAAGAAAGACTTCTTGGAAAAAAGAATTGACAGGACTTGGTAACCAATTATGTACAGCAGATGAAGGTTTAATGAAGCTAAAAAAAATTCCAAGATCTTCATTGCATTCACCTTCAAATAGGCGTGTAAAATAATATTTTAAGTAATTACTCAAAGAAGATATTATTTGAAGTTTTCAGTAATATTTCAGTGACAGCAAATCCTTGGTATATTTCTGTGCCTTGCTGTTCTTATCTGTAAAATGGGGGTAATACTAATACTGCAGTTGTTGTGAGGATTAGAGACAATATCTATAAATACGGCCTGGCTCAATAAACAGCAGTCATTATTATTATACAATTGGTTCCAATAATTTATTGACTAAATATAAACGTTTAAATCAGAATTATAATTCTTAAACTAATGGCTAGGGCATATAGAAGAGGTCATTGTCGTCATCATCATCATCATCATAATTGAGGCTCAGAAAGTTCAAATGTCTAAGAAACTGATCTGGGATGTGATCCCAGGGAGTAGTCTCTAGACCCCTTGCTCTTAATCTCTAAGCCATACTGAGGTCAGGACAATTTCCACAAAAGGGAAAAGATCCCCAGCTAAGTACACATATTCTCCCACATAAATCTATAATTTAAAGAACGACTTTTGGCCAGGTGCAGTGGCTCACGCCTGTAATACCAGCACTTTGGGAGGCCAAGGTGGGCGGATCACTTGATGTCAGGAATTCAAGACCAGCCTGGCCAATGTGGTAAAATCCGTCTCAACTAAAAGTACAAAAGTTAGCTGGATGTGGTAGTGGGAACCTGTAATTCCAGCTACTTGGGAGGCTGAGGCAGAAGAATTACTTGAACCCAGGAGGTGGAAGTTGCAATGAGCCAAGATCATGCCACTGCATTCTAGCCTGGGTGACAGAGCGAGGCCCTCTTGCAAAAAAAAACCAAAAAACAAGAGAAAAGAAAAAAATAACAGCTTTTTCACCATGATGAAGGGAAAGAAGAGGGGAGGAGACCCAGTTTTGCCCAATGCCCCACTCAAGGTGCCCAGAGAAAACAGGTGGCTTATATGGGCTGGGTTGCAGTGATGAAGCAGACCTTTTTACCACAAAAGGTACTTTCCCATCTCTGGGAATTTGCTTATGCTGTCCCACCCCTCTTTCATCTGCTCAAAGTTCATCAGTTGTTAAGACCATATTAAGATCTACATCCTCCAGAAGATTTCAACTTTCTCTCTTTCCTGACTGCCCACAGCATTTCTTGTGTGCAAAAATTTTGGCATTCAGCTCATATTCAATTGAGGAGTTTAAGTCTTTCCTGTGTCTAAGTGTTGCCTCCTAACAGAAATCATAAATTTCTGGATGGTGATCCAGAACAGCACTTGACACATAGTCTAGGCCCCAAAAATACTTGAGTTGAATGAATGCTCCTGGACGGCTGCCTCACCCTGTGTCCATGTGTCTTTACAGTGTGTTCTACTCACCTTGAGAAGTTTCTCTTGCATTTCAAGGGCTTTTGCTTCTCTCTGCTCTATCCAGCGGGAAAGAGTACGCAGGGCAGCAGCCCGTGTTGGAATTTGGGGATCATAAGCTGATAAAAGAACCTCTTGGAGTTGTCCTGTGGTTATGCTTCCAGATTTCTGGCTTGTAGTAGTGCTGGGCTCATTGACTCCTTGAGGAGTGACTGGAGCATCTGATTGCAGGCCTGTCTGGGGGGCTATTCCATGACTCTGCTGTTGTTCAAGGTGGCTATGACCTACATCAGTGTGTCTTTCATGACTGCTTTGTGGTGGCTCTTCTATTTTCCCTTCTGGATCTCTTTTGTTTAATGTACTTTGGGAAGCCATGCTGACGGCCTCAGTGGCAAAGGCTCCATGGGTAGAGATGGTGATGCGGAGATCAACAGCGAGTTCTTGGATGACAGGATCAGGGTATGTGTTGGATACCTTCTCCAACAGAGGCAGCAACTGCTTCAGAACAGCAAAATCACTTGACTTCAACTACAAAATGAAGTAAAAAATGCCAAACTCAAATTAACATAGCAAATGTCAATATGACCTGAGCACCAGGAAAAATATTCTGAGAAAAAGGGGCAGGGATCAAATCTTGCTAAGGGTGTAATCAGTGTATTACCTGGGTCCAGCACTCAATACTATCTGTTGAATAATCAAACCTTACATATATTGAACACTTATCATGTGCAGGTTCTCTTCAGAGATCACACACACACACACACACACACACAGGCACACAGGCGCATATTCATATTCCTATCATGTAATGACTATTATTACCTACATTTTAAACAGGTGGAACAGAACAGTTAAATAACATGCCCAAGGTCACAAACTGGAAGATAGTAACATGTGAACTCAAGAAATTGGGATTAGAGTCCACATTCTTACCCAATACCCTACACAGTATTACACAATGTGTAAGGTATTGGGTAAGAGTGTGGACTCTAATCCCAGATCTACACTTTAGATCATGTAGTTAAGAACAGCTTTATCCCTTGAAAAGATAAAGCTGTTCTTAACTATATGATCTGAAGTGGCCGTTCAGTATACAAGTGCACCACAGATCTGGAAGGAAGGGATCAAGGAGACAACAAGCAGAAAGGGATTTCTTCTGGAAAATGGAAGTGAAAATTACATAACATTTTATTTTTCATGGAAGCTTTGTCTGAATAATGTCATAAGCTTTACTACGAAGAAAGGTGCATGAGTGCTACAGCTCTTTTAGAATTTGTCTAGCAGGTTTTCTGGTCTTCACTGGAAAGCGCCCCCCTCACCCACTGCCATGCAAAGGTGTATGTGCAACCAATGAAAAGTAAGAATTGGCCGTGTGCAGTGGCTCACACCCATAATTCCAGCACTTTCAGAGGTCAAGGCGGGTGGATCAACTGAGGTTGGGAGTTCGAGACCAGCCTGACCAACATGGAGAAACCCTATCTCTACTAAAAAAAAATACAAAATTAGCCAGGCGTGGTGACACATGCCTGTAATCCCAGCTACTCTGGAGGCTAAGGCAGGAGAATTGCTTAAACCCAGGAGGCAGAGGTTGCAGTGAACTGAGATTGCATCATTGTACTCTAGCCTGGGCAACAAGAGAGAAATCCTGTCTCCAAAAAAAAAGAAAAGTAAGAATCAATGGTAATATTTTTCTGTTCGAAAACACTGGAAAAATTATCAGATGAGGCTTCATGAGGCCCTGAAAATTTGAATACCTTAAGGATCTTAAATTCTTTTTCTTTTTATTTTTTTCTTTTCCTTTTGGAGATGGAGTCTTGCTCTGTTGCCTAGGCTGGAGTGTAATGGTGTGATCTCAGCTCACTACAACCTCTGCCTCCCGGGTTCAAGTGATTCTCCTGCCTCAGCCTCCTGAGTAGCTGGGATTACAGGTGCCCACCACCACACCTGGTTACTTTTTTGTATTTTTTGGTTGAGGTGGGGTTTCACCATGTTGGCCAGGCTGGTCTCGAACACCTGACCTCAAGTGATCCACCTGCCTCAGCCTCCCGAAGTGCTGGGATTACAGGTGTGAGCCACCACGCCTGGCTTAAATCCTTTTTAGAAGAAGGAAGAGTATTCACTACTTAACTATTCATTCACTCACTTCATTATCCAACCAACCAATCAATTAACCAACTAACCATTTTTGTAGAACCTAAATAACTTCTTATTTACACCGTAAGTCCACAGATTTGTTATCGTTCATTGTTTCCACCATTGTCCTCCAAGTAAATGAAGATTTAAGGTAGATGTCAGGTTTGTATCTTAGAATTTCAAGTATACACTCAGATTGCTTTGTTTACATATTTACTAATGCAAAATCAACATACGGTAGAATTTCTACCTCCACAGAATGTCAGTTTTTCTTCATGTGCAAAACAACTGACATTCTGAGGTCACCATATCTTAAGGGAAGAAGAGAGTACATGTACAAAGCAAAGATATATGTTATTTAAGGAAATTTTTTTCTGGAACCTATGTGGCACTGGAACAGACTTTTTTTTTTTTTTTTGAGATGGAGTCTAGCTCTGCTACCCAGGCTAGAGTGCAGTGGCACGATCTCAGCTCACTACAACCTCCACCTCCCAGGTTCAAATGATTCTCCTGCCTCAGCCTCCTGAGTAGCTGGGATTACAGGCACCTGCCACCACATACAGCTAATTTTTTGTATTTCAGTAGAGATGGGGTTTCACCATGTTGGCCAGGCTGGTCTGGAACTCTGAACCTCAGGTAATCTGCCCACCTCGGCCTCCCAAAGTGCTGGGATTACAGGTGCGAGCCACCGTGCCCGGCTGAGACATCTTCAAATAATTTTACTTATTATCATTATGCTAAACTTCATTCAGTGCCTCTGTTGTACTGTGGACTTTTTTTAACGCATCTAAAATGAGAATATTTACTGTTATCTGTAATCTAGCCTCTCATTCATTTCTCTTCTATATAACAATTTCTTCAAAAATAAAAATCAGCCAAGACAAATAGATTAATGGAACAGAATAGAAAGGCCAGAAATAGACCCACATAAATAGAGTCAATTGAACTTTGACAAAGGAGCAAAGGCTTTAAATGGAAAAACAATACAGTCTTTTTTTTTAATTGGAACAAGTGTCAGTAGAAAAGAAAGACAGTTTTTCTCAACAACTGGTGCTGGAACAACTGGCATGCACACACACACACACACAAAGAATCTAGACACGTACCTTGCACCTTGCACAAAAATTAACTGGAAATGGATCATAAACCTAACTGTAAAATACAAAGCTATAAAACTCCTACAAGTTAACATAGTAGAAAATTGAGATGACCTCTTAAAAACAATGACCTTTGGCTGGGCACGGTGGCTCACGCCTATAATCCCAGCACTTTGGGAGGCCGAGGCGGGTGGATCACGAGGTTAAGAGATGGAGACCATCCTGGTCAACACGGTGAAACCTCGTCTCTACTAAAAATACAAAAATTAGCTGGGCATGGTGGTGCGCGCCTGTAATCCCAGCTACTCGGGAGGCTGAGGCAGGGGAATTGCCTGAACCCAGGAGGTGGAGGTTGCAGTGAGCCGAGATCGCGCCATTGCACTCCAGCCTGGGTAACAAGAAGAGAAACTCCGTCTCAAAAAAAAAAAAGCAATGACCTTTTAAATACAACATCAAAGGCACAATCTATGAAACAGTTAATAAACTGGACCTTATTAAAGTTAAAAATGTCTGCTCTGCAAAGGAAACTGTCAAGAGAATGAGAAGACAAACTACAGAATGAGATAAAATAATTGTAAAAGACATATCTGAAAAAGAACTAAGATCCAAAATATACAAAGAACTTTTAAAGCTCAAGAATAAGAAAATGAGCAACCTGATTTTAAATGGGCAAAAGGCCTAAACAGATAGGTCTACCAAAGAAGAACACTCTCAAGAGAATGAGAAGACAAACTACAGAATGAGATAAAATAATTGTAAAAGACATATCTGAAAAAGAACTAAGATCCAAAATATACAAAGAACTTTTAAAGCTCAAGAATAAGAAAATGAGCAACCTGATTTTAAATGGGCAAAAGGCCTAAACAGATAGGTCTACCAAAGAAGAACACTCTACCAAAGATATACAGATGACAAATAAGCATAGGAAGACATATTCAATGTCATAAGTCATTAGGGAATTGCAAATTTTTTCTTTTTTTTTTCTGAGACAGAGTCTTGCTCTATTTCCTAGGCTGGAGTACCGTGGCACAATCTTGGTTTACTGCAACCTCCACCTCCCAGGTTCAAGTGATTCTCCTGCCTCAGTCTCCTGAGTAGCTGGGACTACAGGTATGGCCACCATGCCTGGCTAATTTTTGTATTTTTAGTAGAGACAGGGTTTTGCCATGTTTCCCAGGCTGGTCTCAAACTCTTGACCTCATGTGATCTGCCCGCCTTGGTCTCCCAAAGTGCTGGGATTATAGGCGTGAGGCAACGTGCCCAGCGGGAACTGTAAATTAAAACTACAATGAGATGTCACTATATACCTATTAGAATAGCCAAAATCCAAAACAATGACACCACCAAATGCTGGTGAAGATGTGGAACAATGGGAACTCTCATTTGTTGCTGATGGGAATGCAAAATAATACAGCCACTTTGGCAGAGAACGTGGCAGTATCTTACAAAACTAAATACATTCTTACCATGTGATCCAGGGTTTGAACTCTTTGCATTCTAGTTCTTCGGAAGCACTTGGATCAAATGCTTGAAAGAATTGAAAACTTACACCCACACAAAAACCTGCACATGGTTGTTTATAGCAGCTCTAGTCATAATTGCCAAAACCTGAGGCAACCAAGATGTCCTTCATTAGGTGAATGGATAAATAAACTGTGGTGTATCCATACAATGGACTATTACTCAACACTAAAAATAAATGAGCTATCAAGCCATGAAAAGATATGGAGGAACCTTAAATGTGTATTACTAAGTGAAAGAAGTCAATCTGAAAGGCTATATGCTGTATGATTCCAACTATACGTGGTGAAATCCCGTTTTTACTAAAAATACAAAAATTAGCCGTGTGTGGTGGCACATGCCTGTAATCCTAGCTACTTGGGAGGCAGAGGCAGGAAAATGGCTTGAACCCAGAAGGCAGAGGCTGTGGTGAGCCAAGATCAGGTAACTGCATTCCAGCCTGGGCAACAGAGCAAGACTCCATATCAAAAACAAAACAAACAAACAAACAAAAACTGAGGATGGATTGCTAGGGCTTGGATTTAAGATAGTGGTTGTGGAAGAGACCCTGCCCTCTACAAAGAAGCTTATCAGAACCGGGATGAAAGCAAGAGTAGAGCATGTGTGTATAAAAAAAAAAAAAAAAAAAAAACCCACAATATTTTAATATATTCCTGACAGTCCCTATCTAGTAAAAGATTTATTGTGAAAATCAAATGAAGTAAGAATTTTGTCAACTATAAAGCTCTACACAAATACAAGAAAACCAAATGGTAATCACAGTATACAAAGTTCTTTCATAGTTTTTATGTGCAAGGTGGTTGAGCTACAATTTATTATCCATGTATTATGTAAAGAACACAAGAGAGGTCTCAGCAATAAATCAACTTAGCATAAGAGCAATGTGCTTAATTCCTCCCCTAGTCTCACTGTCTAGTTTCAAGGCCCAGAATCCATGTAGGAAAGAGGTAGAGCAAAATCTAGTGTAAAGCCTACGATCATAAAAAATAATACATTATCATAAAAACCATATTTTAAATATAATTATTGAATCTTTGCCTAAAATTCATGAAACCGGCTAGGTAGTTGTCTGCTGGAAGATTCTGGAAGATTCTGAATCTTTGGATCAAATGCTTGTAGTGATTTAAAACAAATGAAAGCCTTCTTCACAGGCCACTGGTGTCAATATACGTCACTTTATAGAAATTATATAAAGCAGCCTGGCATGGTGGCTCATGGCTGCAAATCCCAGCACTTTGGGAGGTTGAGACGGGAGGATCACTTGAGGCCAGGAGTTCAAGACCAGCCTGGTCAACATAGTGAAACCCTATCTTTACCAAAAATAAAAAAATTAGCCGGGTGTGTGGCACGTGCCTGTATTCCTAGCTACTCGGGAGGCTGAGGCAGGAGAATTGCTTAAACTTGGGAGCCAAGATTGCGCCACTGCACTGTAGCCTGGGCAACAAAGCAAGACTCCATCTCGAAAAAAAATTTTTTTTTTTTTTTTTTTTTTTTGTTGAGTCGGAGTTTCGCTCTTGTTACCCAGGCTGGAGTGCAATGGCGCGATCTCGGCTCACCACAACCTCCGCCTCCTGGGTTCAGGCAATTCTCCTGCCTCAGCCTCCCGAGTAGCTGGGACTACAGGCGCACGCCACCATGCCCAGCTAATTTCTTTTGTATTTTTAGTAGAGACGGGGTTTCACCATGTTGACCAGGATGGTCTCGATCTCTTGACCTCGTGATCCACCCGCCTCGGCCTCCCAAAGTGCTGGGATTATAGGTGTGAGCCACCACGCCCGGCCTTTTTTGCTTTTTTTTTCACTCTTGTTGCCTAGGCTGGAGTGCAAAGGCACGATCTCGGTTCACTGCAACCTCCGCCTCCCGTGTTCAAACAATTTTCCTGCTTCAGCCTCCCAAGTAGCTGGGATTACAGGCATGTGCCACCATACCTGGATAATTTTGTATTTTTGGTAGAGACGGGGTTTCTCCATGTTGGTCAGGCTGTTCTCAAACTCCTGACCTCAGGTGATCTGCCTGCCTCAGATTCCCAAAGTGTTGGGATTACAGGCGTGAGCCACCACACCTGGCCAAAGCTCTGAAAATCTTTAACAATGTGTATAAATGAACACAATGAAGACAATTCCAGAAATAGATAGTTTAATCTCAAAAGCAAAAAGAATTAGAGGGAACTAGTCAGCTTAGTTAACTGGAAGGTCACTTTCTAAGTTGTAAAAGTGGAGGCACTGTGGTTTGCAAGTAAGGGCTTTTTTGGTTTGTTTGTTTTTTGAGACAGAGTCTGCATCTGTTGCCCAGGCTGGAGTGTCGTGGAGCGATCTCGGCTCACTGCAACCTTCGCCTCCTGGGTTCAAGCAATCCTCCTGCCTCGGTCTCCTGAGTAGCTGGGATTACAGGCACAGACCACCACGCCCAGCTAATTTTTGTATTTTTAGTAGAGACGGGGTTTCACCATGTTGGCCACGATGGTTTTGATCTCTTGACCTCGTGATTTGCCTGCCTCTGCCTCCCAAAGTGCAAATCACGCCAGGGATTACAGGCGTGAGCCAGCATGCCTGGCCAGGTAATGACTTTTTTAGCCAGTTTTATCATCTATATATAAGCAGTTGAAGGATGCCGCTCCACTCTAGGGAAATTCTAAGAAAAGACTGGGTTATCTAGAGGATAATAAAGCAAAAGCCTATGAAAACAAGAAGTATGGCTCTCCTTTGCCCCTTATGACACATGACTAACATTCACAACACTCCCATGGGTGTGCCCACATCTGGAGGTTGCTCACTATGGGTGAGGGCGGTGTTTTTAAACTTTTTGAAGCCCATGCCCTTTTGATAAACAAAACAAAACAAAATTCATGCCTCCTTAGTTAGACATTTATCTTTCCTTTCTTCTTTTTATTCTTTCTTCCTTCCACTTATCCATCCACATCCATTCACACACTGTTAATTAGGTACCTACTGTGGCAGGTTTATTAAACATGGCATAAAGTAAGACATCTCTAAATGAGGCTGCTTGAAAGCAACTGTAATTAAGAAGGATTATCTGCTCTTTGGAGCTCTACATAACAGCTGGAAATAATGGGAGTTTTCCCAAGCAGTGTACCCAAATCAGGCTCAGTGAAGAAGAGAAAGGACAGCATTCTAGCACAGGAACTGAGTCAACCAATTTGCCTCACCAGCATGCAACAGATTTCAGCAGCTCTTCCCTCTCTCCCTTTCCTCCATTCTGCAGTAGACCTCTAGCTTGCTTACCACTACTTCCACCCCAGCCTCTAAGTGTTTGCAATGATTCTAATATGTAAGTCAACAGAACCTAAAACACAGTCTATGCTCATGGTAACCTTTTTGCCAAAGAGTCTGAGCAATGGCCTTTGATCAAAAACATGACCAAAGCAGTATAGAGTAAGACCAAGCTAAAGACCCCTTCCCCTTTAGAGAAGAGATGCGCCTTTTCTCTCCCAATAACGAACCCCCTCCCCAATAGAATCTAGATTTAAAGATTTGGAGCCCAGGTTTTAACCAGAGGCTCTGGTGTCTCCCTGGAACAACATGATTTTGATTTTTCCTAAAGAAGGTCTAGAATGGTCTGCTCAGCTTCGTGCTTTAGAGACCAACCCACAATGTAACATCATGCAGAAATTGCTTCTTGAGGGGACAGAGAAGAGTAACCAATATGTAATACTTCCGGTGGTGGCTAACTCTGAAATTTAAAAAATTGAGCCTGGAATTACAGTGATCTTGTCATCAGTCTTAAATATACACATTTTCCAAATTAACTTCTCTTCCCAGACACAATGTTCTAATAATCACTTTGATTATATAAATAAGAGAGAAAAGAAAGAAAGAAAGAAAGAAAGAGAGAAAGAAAGAAATTAAGTAGGTAGGTTGGTTCAGATGATGTTAGATTCTTTTTTCATTAGCCAAAACAACAAATCCTAATAAGGATTGGGAAAAAACAGTATAATGTTAGCCTGACAAAGATTGACTGAAAACATAATTTAGAACCATGACATTTTTTTCTAATACAAAGAAAGAAAATCCAGCATTACTCTAGAAGCCACTTACAAATCCATGATTCAAACAGAAAAAAAGTAGTAGATATAGGGCAAAGGTATAAGGGGTGACATGCTATGTTCACTTAACTAACTGCAAAGTCAGAGGAATGCCGGATGTAGTCAGTGAGTCAGGATGGCTCACAGAAAGGCAGGGGCCTGCAACGCATAACCTTTACATCGGTGAGGTGAGTCTCTCTTAGAACACAACTAACGTGCACAGCTGGCCCTCCAACAATGGGCTTCTAGAAAGGGAAATGGAGATTTCTGTGATATATCTTTCATTTGGGATGTGGTTTGAAATGATAAGTACAGAGAAGTGAGGAAAAAAACCAAAACTGTACTCTCACCTTATGGAAAAAGACTATTCAAATTAACAGTCAACAAGAAAAACTAAAATCAATTTGGCTAACTAAATCCAATAAGAATACAGCTTAAGAAAAATAATTCCAACCAGGTGCGGTTGCTCACGCCTGTAATCCTAGCACTTTGGGAGGACGAGGCAGGCGGATCACCTGAGGTCAGGGGTTCAAGACCAGCCTGGCCAACATGGCAAAACTCTGTCTCTACTGAAAATACAAAAATTAGCTGGGTGGGGTGGTGCATGCCTGTAATCCCAGCTACTTGGGAAGCTGAGGCTGCAGTGAGTTAAGATCATGCCACCACATTCTAGCCTGGGCAACAGAGTAAGAATCCAGCTCAAAAAAAGAAAAGAAAAGAAAAATGATTCAATTGATCAACCTTGCCTTGATAGTTCTAACAGCAAGGGTATACTATGGCTCTAGAAAATGAACCAAATACTTTTTTTTTTAAACAACATGGAAAATATATAATTATTAGTGCTAAATAAATCTACCAAGAAATGGGCTTCGCACTAATAACAGGCCCAGATAAAACTCCTTTTCCTTTTAGACAGGCGATTGAAAGGCATATTCTAATACATCAAGAATAAGAATCAGACTTGAACCCTCAGACTCAAAAATCCATTCCCAGAGGGTATCCTACTCATTGCTAAGGGTTATGAGCAGGCTGGCTTCGGGGTGGATTTCATAAGACTCACACTAAGCCTATTCTGTTTTCCTGCAGACTCCTCACCTAACTAGGTATGTAATTAGCCAGTCACACACACATGCATGGTCTAGCCCTTGCCTATCTTTTGTCCTTGCTGGCATGCTCTTCCCCTTGGTCTCTACAATTCACCGACACCAGTCTTCTGTCAGTGTCTCACATATACCAAGCTCTTTGCTGCTTCTAAGCATGATGTTTCCCTTAATTGGAAGAGTTTCCTTCATCTGCACTCTACACACACCCACACTCCGATTCATCCTTCAAATCTTATTTTATGCTTATGCTTCCTCAGTGGAAATCTTCCCAGCCTAGGTTAGATGTTACGTGTTCTTGGTACCCGCCACTTCTCTTTTGAGGCCCTTCAATTAATCCTAAGTTTATTTCTGAACAGTCATTTAGTGTGTGACTTTCTCACTGGATTGAAATTTCATAAGGGTCTGCCTTGTCTCCTGCTGTATTCCCAGCACCCTAGCTCAGTATGTGTGGCACATAAGTATGCAACATATACTGTTTAAAAAAATAAATTTAAAAATTATAAATTAGGTATGTAACATTTTTGGGAAAAAAAATTAGGTATGTAAAAGACATACACACTTAAAAGTGGCTGGAAGCAAAGCTTTTAACACACTACCTGATATGGGTTGAAGAATAAATCCTGTGCTAAAACGGAGCATTCAAAATAGATGGATCCTATGCAGCCAGCAGGCTACTAAGGATTTTCTCCAACAATAGTAGCAGAAACAAGGGCTGAGCTTTGGAGACTGAGGGCCAGAAAATCTAGTATTCACCTCAGATGCAAAATACCAGGCTACATGTTTCCAAATTAAGATTGTAACAGGTAGAAAGGACCCTGCCCTTCTGATAGTGAAGCCTATTCAGGTGACAGAGTGAAATGGTGCAACTTTTTTGTCCTCTACTTTGTAGAGAATTCTCATTAACAGACTAACTTCTTTATCCTGGTTCTCCTATGTACAATATCCGTTCTTATTTCTCACAAGGGTATGGAAAGGAAACAACTGGTATTTCGCTTATCCCTTCCCTCCATTTGAGCTTGGCTCATGTCTACAACTCACCTGAACAGCTCCTCCTAGAATGACAGCCACCAGCCCCATGGACATGCTCAGTGTCTGTGATTCTACAGTGCTTTCTGCCTGATGGGCCAAGCTTGCACAGGCTCTCTGCAATGTTGCTGCTACAAAGTCCACCACCTACCAAAAAAAGGAAATTGAGAATCAGTGAGGAATACAAAAAAAAAAAATCAAAATTCTTCTTATATCTTATGTCGACATCCTCATCTTCTTCGTCTATATCATGACAGCAAAAACCATCCATAACAACTGCTACTTACCATGCAGGTGTGATGTTCAGTGTTTTGCTTTTTTTTTTTTTTTAAACACTTACTGGTTTATTACAAAGATTATTACAAAGGACACAGATGAACAGACAGATGGATAGGACAAGCCAGTGGGGGTGGAGCATCCATGCATTCTCTGGGCTAGCCCCGCTTCCAGCATCTCCACGTGTTCAGCAAGCAAGAAGCTCTCAAGGGTTTCACATGTACAATGTTACTCAGTTCTCATATCAACTGTATGAAGTCAGTACTATTATCCTCATTATAAAATGCAGAATCTGAGACTTTAAAATGTTGTTTAAGGCCATATGCTTAATAAATGAGAAAGCCTATTTATACTTTTCCAAATGTTTTAATATGCTACTCCAACTTCCTTTACTTTTCATGAATTTTGTCTGAAAATTCAAAAGCAAAATGACTTGTAAATTAACTCAAAATGGATCACAGACTGCAACGCAAAATACAAAATTATAAACTCCTAGAAGATAACATGGACAATCTAGATGACCTTGAGGGTGGTGATGACTTTTCAGATACAACACCAAAGGCACAATCTGTGAAAGAAAGAAATGATAAGCTGGACTTTACTGAAGTTAAAAATTCCTGCTCTGCAAAAGAGGCTGTCAAGAGAACAAAAAGAGAAGCCACAGACTGGGAGAAAATATTCACCCAAAACAGTCTGACAAGGGACTGTTTTCCAAAATTTACAGAGAACTCTTAAAGCTCAACAATAAGAAAACCTGGATTGGGCACGGTGGCTCATGCCTGTTATCCCAGCACTTTGGGAGGCTGAGGTAGGTAGATCGCTTGAGATTAGGAGTTTAGAGCAGCCTGGCCAACATGGTGAAACCCTGTCTCTACCAAAAAAATACAAAAAATGATCTGGGCATGGTGGCACATGCCTGTAGTCTCAGCTATTTAGGAGGCTAAAGTGAGAGAATCACTTGAACCATGAGGTGGAGGTTGCAGTGAGCTCAGATAGCGCCACTGCACTCTAGCCTAACCCTGTCTCAAAAAAAAAAAAAAAAAGAAAAAATTAGCTGGGAATAATGGCAAATGCCTATAGTCCCAGCTACTCAGGAGACTGAGGTAGGAGGACTGCTTGAGCCCAGGAGGTCAAGGCTGCTGTAAGCCATGATGGTGTCACTGCACTCCAGCCTGTGTGACAGAGAGAGATCCTATCGAGAAAAGAAAAGAAAAAGAAACAGCCCAATTAAAAATGAGCAAAAGTCCCGAACAGACATCTCACCAAAGAAAATATATGGAGGGCAAAAAAGCATATGAAAAGATGCTCCACATCCTATGTCATCAGAGAACTGGAAATTAAAGCATTAGTGATATATATACCTTTACACACCTAATAGAATGGCCAAAATCCAGAGCACTGATTTCACCAGGAATGCTGGTGAGAATATAGAGCAACAGGAGCTCTCATTCATTCATTGCTGCCGAGAATGCAAAATGGTATAGCCACTTTGGCAGACAGTTTGGCAGTTTCTTATAAAACTAAACATATTCTCACCATACAATCTAGCCATTGCTTGCCTTGATATTTATCCAAATGAGTTGAAAACTTACATGCACACAAAAACCTGTACATGGTGGTTTATAGCAGCTCTAGTCATAATTGTTAAAACTTGGAAGTAACCAAGATGTCCTTCAGTAGGTGAATGCATCAATACATTGTGGTACATCCAAACAATGGAAAAATAGCACCAAAAAATGGTCAATCAAGCCATGAAAAGATATGGAGGAACCTTAAATGCATATTAAGGGAAAGAAGCCAAGCTGAAAAGGCTATATGCTGTATGATTTCAATTATATGACATTTTGGGAAAGGGAAAACTATGGAGACAGTAAAAAGATCAAGGGTTGCCAGGGGTTAGGAGAGAGGGAGGATAGAACAGGTAGAGCAAGAGGATTTTTAGGGTGGGGAAACTATTCTGTATGATACTGTCATTGTGGATACATGGCATCACAAATTTGTCCAAATCTATAGGCTGTACAACACCAAGATGGAGCCCTAGTGCAAACTATGGACTCTGGGTGGTGATGTGTCCATGTAGATTGATCAGCTGTAAGAAATGCATCACTCGGGTGGGAGATGTTAACAATGAGGGAGGCTACGTTGTGTGAGTGCAGGGAGTATAAGGTAAATCTCTGTCCCTACTGTTCAATTTTGTTATGAATCTAAAACTGCTCTAAAAAATAAACTTTCTTTATAAAAAATGACCTGTTACTTTTTTACTATGACAGAGGGTCATAGATCTGCTTCTCAAAAGGAGGTTTCCTCCTCAGGGATTCCCACCCCTCTTCGTCCACCACATTTTGACAGTCTAATTCTAGTAAGCAAAGAATAGAGGGGTGGTGTTCAGTTTCATCTAGAAGCCAGTGTCCTCAAACAATCTGTGCAAATGATCAACAGTAGTGGTCCCCAACCTTTTTGGCACCAGGGACTGGTCTCACGGAAAGTGATTTTTCCACACACTGGGGTTGGCAGGGGCAGGAGGGGGAGAGGGGCAGGAAATGGTTTCAGGATCAAACTGTTCCACCTCAGATCATTAGGAGTTAGATTCTCGTAAGGACTGCGCAACCTAGATCCCTTGCGTGCACAGTTCACAACAGGGTTTGCGCTCCTATGAGAATCTAATGCTGCTGCTGATCTGACAGGAGGCGGCGCTCAGGTGGTAATGCTCACTTGTGCCGTGCTCACCTCCAGCTATGTGGCTTGGTTCCCAACAGGCCATGGAACAGTACCAGTCTGTGGTCTAGGGGTTGGAGACTCCTGATCTAGTATTTTTTTAAGTATTAAATATTTTAAAGGATTAAGATTGTTCCTAGACAAGATTTTCATAGCATCTGGCTAACAACTAATCTTTAAATATAATTAATTTAGTCAGCATCATTTTCAATGCATTTGGATTAATCACCTTAAGTAGAAATACCTTTGAATAAATGACAGTATACAATACACATGCGTGCACACACACATGCATACTTAGGATTAATGACTCAAAAGACAGAAATCATTTTAGAAATGGAAAGGCTGAGAAGGTCATAATAAGCCTTCAAATAACATGCAAGCTTGCATGTTTAATTATCTGGACAAATCACATGCTGTGCTAGAATCTTTATTGCAGGCTTAAAGTCAGGAGAACGGCTTGTTAACACTTGTCTTCTGAAGCAAGGCAGGAAACTAGAAAGGTTATTAAAAGTTCCACTTACTAGAATGAACATGCTGGTTATGACAGTTTTCACTACCTCCTCCAGCCCTAAGACTTTATTCATACTAGAGGATAAGGACACTGGCTGTTTCTAGAGAAACTAGGTAGAAACTGTTTCTACTGTCTTGGGCCACCTATTTTGCCTCCAGGGAGTTTTCTAAAACACTCCTTGGCTGGGAACAGTGGCTAATGCCTGTAATCCTAATACTTTGGGAGGCCAGGTAGGAGATTACTTTAGGCCAGGAGTTCAAGACCAGCCTGGCAACAAATTAAAAAATTAGCCAGGCACAGTGGCATGCACCTGTAGTCCTGGCTACCCAGGAAGCTGAGTTGGGAGAATCACTTGAGCCAAGGAGTTCGAGGTTGCAGTGAGCTGTGATTGCACCACTGCACTCCAGCCTGGGTGACAGAGTGAGACCCTATCTCTAACAACAATAATAAAATATAAATAAAGCATTCCTTGTTTATATTTAGCTTTCATTTCAGCACAAGTATTCTTAAATTACTCAACTAGGACTACTTAGCCTTCCAATTTTTTTCTAAGTTTCTCTCCATTATCTTTTTGTTTTGTTTTGTTTTGGAGACAGAGTCTTGCTCTGTCACCCTGGCTGGAGTGCAGTGGTGCGATCTCAGCTCACTGCAACCTCCGCCTCTAGGGTTCAAGTAATTCTCCTGCCTCAGCCTCCCAAGTAGCCTGGATTACAGGTGCCTCCACCATGCCCAGATAATTTTGTATTTTTGGTAGAGACGGGGTTTCACTGTGTTGGCCAGGCTGGTCTCAAACTCCTGACTTCATGATCCTCCTGCCTTGGCCTCCTAAAGTGCTGGGATTACAAGCGTGAGCCACCATGCCCAGCCTACACTATCTGTCTGTGTGTGTGTGTATACAGGTATCAAAACAAGCAAGCAGTACGATCCTATTACTAAAATAGAAAATTTCTATGTTTGTATGTATGTTAAAAACAAAAACAAAATGGGGAACCGTTAACTGTAAAGGGATAGCCAGCTATTACTGTCATCTATTAAGTATGCTTTCCCCCAAACATTCTTCATGTTAATACCAAAACCCCTTCCCATTTGAACAGCAGCTTCTCCCCCTACTAAACATTTCCTATGATTTTGGTGGGGCTGCCAGCCACAAGAATAGGTGTGTGACTGAAGCCTGTTCTAAAATTTATATATGTTGTAGAGACTGAGGACAGATCTTTACTTTTTACTTAAAACTTCTTATAAACCTACATAATTTTAAAAGCCAAATATTCCTAAAAGCTTGTAGTTAAAAACAGCAGTGCCCTACATCATTTCTTCTGGTCTGATTCAGGCTCTACAGAAGCAACCACTTGTAATTATTTAGTTGTTTAGCTTAATGATAACATTAAGCATTTACTATTTACCAAGCACGATTCTGAACACGTTATAGGTATTAACTGATTTAATCCTCACAGTAGTCCTATGGGGGTGTCTAAACCTGCTGCCAAGACTCTGACACTTGAGTGGAAGGGGTGGAGGCCTCATTGTTGAGGATGCAGACTTCAACTTACACCTTCTTATCTATCTATCTATCTATCTATCTATCTATCTATCTATCTATCTATCTATTTGAGACAGAGTCTCGCTCTGCCGACAGGCTGGAGTGCCATGGTGCAATCTCGTCTCACTGCAACCTTGGCCTTCTGGGTTCAAGAAATTCTCCTGCCTCAGCCTCCCAAATAGCTGGGTCTACAGATGCGTGCCACCATTCCCAGCTAATTTTTGTATTTTTTAGTAGAGATGGGGTTTCACCATGTTGGCCAGGATAGTCTCGATCTTTTATCCTCGTGATCTGCCCGCCGTGGCCTCCCGAAGTGCTGTGATTACAGGCCTGCGCCACTGAGCCCGGCCTATACCTCCTATTTTTCAGTTTGCCTCTCCCACCCAAGTTCAAAGTCCCTTAGGTTCAACATCTCTCAAGAGTAAACCTCCAGTCTTGCACTGGGAAGGGGAGGTGGTCGTATAAAGGAAAGGAAAGAAGGAATCTACTGAATCCTATACAGCCTTTCAAACTGGTTTTTTTTTTTCCTTGAGACAGAGTCTTGTTCTGTTGCCCAGGCCGGAGTACAATGGCACGATCTCACCTAAATGCAACGTCCACCTCATGGGTTAGAGTAGCTGGGATTATAGGCATGCACCACCACACCCGGCTAATTTTTGTATTTTTAGTAGAGACAGGAGTTTCACCATGTTGGCCAGGCTGGTCTCAAACTCCTGACCTCGTGATCTGCCTGACTTGGCCTCCCAAAGTGCTTGGATTACATGTGTGAGCCACTGCGCCCAGCATCAAACTGTTTTAAGCTCTAAATTCAACTCCATTTTTATTTTTTTTTATTTATTTTATTTTTTTTTTTTTTGAGACGGAGTTTCGCTCTTGTTACCCAGGCTGGAGTGCAATGGCGCGATCTCGGCTCACCGCAACCTCCGCCTCCTGGGTTCAGGCAATTCTCCTGCCTCAGCCTCCTGAGTAGCTGGGATTACAGGCACACGCCACCATGCCCAGCTGATTTTTTTTGTATTTTTAATAGAGACGGGGTTTCACCATGTTGACCAGGATGGTCTCGATCTCTTGACCTCGTGATCCACCCGTCTCGGCCTCCCAAAGTGCTGGGATTACAGGCTTGAGACACCGTCAACTCCATTTTTAGAGCTTATCTGGTGCTTCATGTCCTTCCAGGGTTCTGTAGTGAAAAGAAGCTTGTTCCTTTTTTTCTTATTTTTCTTTAAAAAAAAAAAAAAAATTAACTGCTTTATTGAGGTATAGTGGTTTGCTTCTTGACTTCTCCACATGCAGACATTTAGATTTCCAGTTTCTCAAGTTGCTAGATCATTTACTATTGCCCAGACCAGCCTGGGCAATACAGTGAGACACCACCTCCACAAAAATAGTGAAACAATTAGCTGGGCGTGGTGGTGCATGCCTGTAGTCCCAGCTACTGGAGAGGCTAAGGCGGGAGGATTGCTTGAACCCAGTGGGTGCAAGGCTGCAGTGAGCTATGATCTCACCATTGTGCCTGGTCTTGAACTCCTGGGCTCAGGCAATTCTCCTGCTTCAGACTCCCAAAGTGCTGAGATTACAGGCATGAGCCACTGCACCCAGCCAAGATGTAATTTTCTAGTTCTCTTTTTAAATTTTTAGCTATGATTCTCCTGTAAAGAAAAATGTTCCTTCATTGACCATTTGGTTACCTGACATACAATTCCTACAGGAAACACAAGAAATGCTTTATTCTTTACCTTTACTTATCAATGTACAAAATAATGAGTTGATGCCCTGGCAATCCCAAAGGTGTTCTATAAGGGTTTTTTTTCCTTTGACTCAGATTTTTATCTTTGATGTACTTCAATCCATTGCAGGCCTTATTCCCTTTAATGATCTAATTGTCCTATCTATGGCAATGGGACTCCCTTCAAGTTGGCTTCACTGTGCTACAGATATGATCCCATTCATCTCAGGTTGCTTCCTTGTATTCAGGCATAACAAGATGCCTTGAGGCTTATAATATACAATTTCTGCCTGCCTCAGACTTTGAATCAACCGTATGCCATAGAGCTCAGAATTCTTTTAGTAGAAAATAGTATTTAGAAACTATAAATTGGGCTGGGCACAGTGGTTCATGCCTGTAATCCCAGGACTTTGGGAGGCTGAGACGAGTGGATTGCTTGAGGTCAGGAGTTCAAGACCAGTTTGGGCAACATGGCGAAACCCCATCTCTACTAAAAATACAAAAATCAGCCAGGGATAAAAAAATTTTTAAATAAATAAAAAAAATTAGCCAGGCATGGTGGCACACACTTGCAATCCCAGCTACCAGCTACTTGGGATGCTGGGGCAGAAGAATCACTTGAACCTGGGAGGTTGCAGTGAGTTAAGATTATGGCACTGCACTCCAACCTGGCTGACAGAGCCAGACTCTGTCTCAAAAAAAAAAAAAAAAAACCCATAAATTGTCACTAAGAATGCTTATTGCTACTGGGTTGTCATTGCTTCTTGGGACTGACAATGGGCTGAGCTCAGAAATATCTATTTTTTTAAAAGAGAAAACTAAATCATGAGTTCAAACTAATATTTCCAATTCAAATTCAATAATACTTTAAGCTGGGCATGGTGGTATGCACCTGTAGTTTCAGCTACTTGGGAGGCTGAGGTGGCAGAAGTGCTTGAGCCTAGGAATTCAAGTCCAGTCTGGGCAATATAGTGAGACTCTGTCTCTTAAAAAAAAATAATAATGAATTATAGGCTCTTTACTCTGGTTCTTTATTTTATACCTCTTTTTTAATGCTAAAAATCTTGATCCCTAATAATATTCACAAAATTACATTAACTTATTTTCCTTATCCATACGTGTATGTGTGTTTCAAAATAATACACCAATAATGGCTGGGCACAGTAGCTCACGCCTGTAATCTCAGCACTATGGGAGGCCAAGGAGGGTGGATCACCTGAGGTTGAGAGTTCAAGATCAGCCTGGCCAACATAGTGAAACCCTGTCTCTACTACAAATACAAAAATTAGCTAGGTGCAGTGGTGCTGACCTAAAATCCCAGTTCCTTGGGAGGCCGAGATTGCACCACAGCACTCCAGCCTGAGGGACAGAGTGAGACTCCATCTCAAATAAAAATAATAAAATAAAATAATATACCAATATTATCATGAACGGTGAGATTACCAAATGCATTTTAATATTTCCTTGTGGTTCTTTTTGTCCTGATACATTTTAACCTTAGCTGAAGGATAATTTAATGGGACAAATCATTTTTGTACCAGCCTGACACCATTGTTCCTTAATTAGGAGTAAAGGGAGCTAAGTGCAAAAGCTCAAGTCATATCAGTTTTTAGACCATTTCCCTTCCAACTAGCATCCTGAGATAAAAACATAAGGTCTGGATGAAAAAGTCTTCAGGGAATGGATATAAACAATGGAAGAACAAATCACCCTACTAAGTAACACGGGGTCAGTGAACTGAAAGAGTAAGAGGCCAGGAAAGAAATCATGAGCATAATTCTCATTAAACAGGCATGGTAAGTCAGACTGACAGGCAGTTGCAAATTTTCTCAGCAGGAGCTATAGTGAAATGCTGCTTAGCAACACCCGAAGGCAGATGACAATGACTACCATACAAAGAGCTGGAGAATCTGATTTAAGTGTGACAATCATACCATCTTACAATTGCCTATTGACCAACCAAGCAACAACTAATTCTGGTTAAGTGGTAAAATCCGGTGACTGTACTGACTTTGCTTTATTACTTTTATTTCCTATCTTTTTTAAAGGTGGGAAAAATAATGTCTGAGCCAATAAAATTCAGGCACGGCCTTGCATAGTGATACTACTCTGAAAGCATTTTTAAAAACATCTTAAAACTTTACAGGATGTTGTGGAGATTGGCTGTGAGTTAGTGGACCTATAAAATTCAAGGTGATCTCATTATTATTTGTGATTTCTTTTCTTCAAATTGAATGTATAATCATTTTCAAGTTTTGATACACATTAGAATCATCCATGGAGCTTGAGTAGGATAGAGATTCTAATGCAGACATGCTGAATCAGAATCTTTAAGCATGGGCTGGCTATCAATATTTTGAAAAAGATCCCAGACAATTTATTTTGCACCCAAAGTTGAAAATTACTACAACATAACATATAATCATTTAAGATAAAATTTTATGTGCATGAGAATCACCTCGGGAGCTTGTTAAACATGTGGAGCCTCAGGACACTGGGAAGTTTTGAATTCAGTTGGCCTGGTGTGGGCTATGTAATTTCTGTATTTAACCAGCATTCCAAGAAACACCTCATGACACAGGTGTCATCAAATCACACTCTGAGCAACATTTTTAAACTTTTTGGTGGGGCAGGGAGAATGCAAAGAAAACAAAATAGGCAAATACCACCAGGCTGGGGTCCAGAATGTGGCAACTACTGACCTGAGTGATGTTTGTGAATATCTGCTCAGACATCCTCTCACACAGAACCGCCATCAGCTGCAGGACAAGCAGCTTCTGCTCTTGGCCTTCCACAAGAAGAGTCTGATGTTGCTCTAATTCCAAGAGGCTCTTGCTGGAGAAGGGCTTAGTTTTTAACTCTGCTTCATTTTCCATGGCCACATGAGTCAACTCCTATAAGCACGGCAGGGAAGAAAAAGTGAAGATAAAGCCAGTGGAACTAAGGTCTTCCCAAACATAAGTAGAAACCTCTGTTTGAACTGTATGTTTAAAGAAATAGTCTGTGTTTGTGGCAACATTATTTGTAATAGCCAAAACTTGGAGACAACCTAAATGTCCAGCAATAAGAAAACCTTACGATGTATTTATTATATCACAGCAGTTAACATAAATGAATTAGATTTATATGGGTATCAGTACACTACTGAGTGAAAAATATAAGTTGCAGAATATGTACAGTATGATGTCATGTATATAAAAATGTAAAATCTCATAAAAAAATATACACACAAAGAAATAGTTTGACAAGCTTTTTGTTTTGTGAGTATTTTTATGATTTCTATTAGCAGTCTTCCTTGAACTGAGACCTCAGACCACCTCACATTCTCAAACCCCTTTTGGAGACCATTAGATGACTCCAACACTACTGCCCTTTTCCTCTAACATACTTAGAACTTAACTCCTACTAAGAAATCACATATTACTGTGGGTTTTGTAGGCTATTCATCTACCCTTCACTGTCGTAAATTTCCTTGGGAAGTAAAAACCTTGAGTTTCCTAATAAATAATTAGGGCTTTACCAAAGTAACTGACAGTTTAGAGTAGTGGTACTCAGCTGTGCCTGGGCAATTTTCCTCCCCAGGGGACATTTCACAATGTCTGGGATATTTTGGCTGTCATAATTGAGGGGTAATCTAATTAGTGGAGGTCAGAATGCTTCTAAATACCCTACAATGCACAAGACAGCCACTCACAAAAAAAATTTATCTGGCCCAAGGTGTCAATAGTGTCAGGGTGGAGATAAACTGTTTTAGAGCAAAGTCCTTTTATTTGTTTGCTTGTCTATTAAACAATTTTTTTTTTGAGGCAGGGTCTCACTCTGTCACCCAGACCGGAGTGGACTGGTAAGATCCTGGCTCACTGAAACCTCTGACTCCTGGGTTTAAGCAATCCTGTCACCTTAGCCCACTGAGTAGCTGGGACTACAGGCACAAAGCCACTGTACCAGGCTAATTTTTTGTGTTTTTGGTAGAGACAGGGTTTTGCCATGTTGCCCAGGCTAGTCTTGAATGCCTGAGTTCAGGTGATCCACCTGGCTTGGCCTCCCAAAGTGCTGGGATTACAGGCGTGAGCTACCATGCCCAGCCTGGAACAATTTTTTGAAGTATACAATTAAGAGCACATCCCCTTGGAATGTTATTTAGAAAGAGTATCACTGGGCATGAGGATAGGTGTGAACATGGGAGGCAAGAAAGCATCAAAAAGTGTCCCCTACTTCAAGTTCTAGAAATGTTAGCCCTGATTCTCTCCTTGAATTCTCCCATACCCACAGAAACCTTAAACTCTCTTAGATTTCTTTTAGAGTAGACACTTTAGGAAAAAGAGTTGAGAAAGCAGAGCTGGAGGTCACTGGCTTATGATGTCATATAGTGCAACAAAGAGTAACATTATGGGGTACAAGTTACTGTCAGAGAATAGAAGAAAAGGAAGCAAAGCACAACCACTGGCACTAAGAAACAAACCCAGAAAAGGCTTCAAGTGCCCACAAAATGAAATGAAAGAGGCAAAATTGCTAAATCTCCTTTGCAAATACCTGACAAAACAACAGTCAGAAGGATAAGGGATTACGCTATAGCTGTAAAACCTGCTATTAACTTCAAAAGGGTTCTTACTGTCAACATGGAGCAAAGATTAACCCTTTCATAGATCGAGGGTCCTGCTTTGTTCATCTCTAAAATGTCAGTGCCAATTACTTGGGGAAGTAGTAGATAACATGAGTATAATGAAGGTAAGTTTCTTCTTTTTACCAATCCAAGGCCATTAAGAAATAAATTCCTTTATGTCCTCTGATCACTTTCCCTAAAATAGGACCTAAATTTTAGGACCTAAAATTATAAATGCCTTGAAAATTCAAAGGGTCTCCTGAAACTCCCCTGGAATAACAATGACCAGGAACTACTTGTACTTCTTTTTTTTTTTTTTTTTTTTTTTGAGGCGGAGTTTCGCTCTTGATACCCAGGCTGGAGTGCAATGGCGCGATCTGGCTCACCGCAACCTCCGCCTCCTGGGTTCAGGCAATTCTCCTGCCTCAGCCTCCTGAGTAGCTGGGATTACAGGCACGCGCCACCGTGCCCAGCTAATTTTTTGTATTAGTAGAGACGGGGTTTCACCATGTTGACCAGGATGGTCTCGATCTCTTGACCTCGTGATCCACCCGCCTCGGCCTCCCAAAGTGCTGGGATTACAGGCTTGAGCCACCGCGCCCGGCCACTACTTGTACTTCTTACTTTCAAACAGAAGATGAAGAAGTCTCCTGCCAAACCGCATTCTTGGCAGAGGGACAGCAAGTCCCCAAGATGCTCCACCCGGTCCTGCTCTGAAGATACCTTCTGGTACAGGGCTTCATCTTCATCTTCGTCACTGCAATGAAGGGTAAAATTTATCTTGGCAGTGTCACCAGAGATACACATATTTTTAAACCCCACAGAAATCTCCTAAAGTAACATGTGATGTCCAAACAATCATTAAAAAGATCCCCAAAATTTATTTAACTTATTTTACTATTTCTCCATTCTGAAAATAGTATTGATTCTCAGAAACAAGCCCGTTATGTCCTGCATGGTCATTTGCTTGAATAGGGAAAGATTCATGAAGATGGATGTTAGCTGGACACAGTGGTGCACACCTGCAGTGTACTAGGAGGCTGAGGCAGGGAGACTGCTTGAGCCCAGGAGTTTGAGGTTGTAATACATTATGATCACAACTATGAACAGCCACTGCACTCCAGCCAACATAGACAACATGGCAAAATCTCAGTTCTTTTTTTTTTTGGAGATGGAGTCTCACTCTGTTGCCCAGGTTGGAGTGTAGTGACATGATCTCAGCTCACTGCAACCTCCATCTCCTCGGTTCAAGCAGTTCTCCTGCCTCAGCATCCAGAGTAGCTAGTACCACAGGTGCACACCTCCATGGCTGACTAATTTTTTGTATTTTAGTAGAGACGGGGTTTCACCCTGTTGCCCAGGCTGGTTTCGAACTCCTGAGCTCAGGTAATCCACCTGCCTTGGCCTCCTAAAGTGTTAGGATTACAGGTGTGAGCCACTGTTCCCAGCATATCTCATTTCTGAAAAAAAAAAAGAAAAGGATGTTGAAGAATTACTATTATTTCGTAAGTTGCAAAAGCAAGGAGGAATTAGAGTTACATGCAGATATTCTGGGCCTGAGGAAAAGCAAAGAAAGAGATGGCTGCAAAGTAAGGCTAGATCACAGAGGGCCTTAGATGTCACTCAAAGGAACTCTGACTTTTTTATTTTATTTTAATTTTTCCTGGCAACTTTCAGTTAATTTTTTTTTTTTTTTAAAAGAACTCTGACTTTTTTCTGATGAGCCACTGAAGGATTATGGGCAGCAGAAAAAGACATGATCATCATGGGAGGACATGCAGTCAACCTCAACTGAAAGGAACCAATTAGCTGAAATAGGAAAATGCATAAAGGTTCAGAAAAATGAGTAGGTTGAATGAGATTACCAAGGCCAGGGTGGTCTTACAAAATCTGGCTACACCAGTGCTATGATTACTGCAAAAATTTCAAGAATTGTTTGTATGTTCATTTGTTTGTTTTGAAACAGGGTCTCACTTGTTGCCTAGGCTGGAGTGCAGTGGTTCGTTCATGGCTCACTGCAGCCTCAACCTCCAAGGCTGAGGCAATCCTCCCACTTCAGCCTCCCAAGCAGCTGGGACTACAAAGGTGCACCATCATGACCAACTAATTTTTGTATTTTTTTGTAGAGACCAGGTTCTGCCATATTGCCCAGGCTGGTCAAGAAATTTTTGTACTTTCTCATGAGGTGCTATGGCTTTTAGTTTTTAATTCTTCTGACAGGTGAAGAGACCAAGATACTATATATATATATGTATATATATAAGTATATATATATACACACACACACACACATACACATATATACACACACACACACACACACACACTCACACACATTTTATTTTTTTTTAATAAATGGGGTCTTGCTATGTTGCCCAGGCTGGTCTTAAACTATGGGTCTCAAGCAGTCCTTACACCTTGGCCTCCCAAAGTGATGGAATTACCAGTATGAGCCACCGTAATCAGACCAAGATACTATATTATTATACTACATCATCATGTAAACAAATACAAAGACACTGAAGATGTACTAAAAAGCAAAATGCTAATATAATGTGAACAGAAAATAAGACACTGGTTGACTTTTGTTTTCCTCTTTATGTGCTTTTTGTATTATACAAAGAATATGTGTTATTTCTGTGACCAATGAAATAAATTTTTTTCAGACTAAATTGAGAAAAAAATGACAGATGTTGCCGAGTGAGGTGGCTCACGCCTGAAATCCCAGCACTTTGGGAGGCTGAGGCAGGTGGATCACGGGGTCGGGAGTTCAACACCAGCCTGGCCAACACAGTGAAACCCCATCTCTACTAAAAATACAAAAAATAGCTGGGTGTGGTGGCGGGTGCCTGTAGTCCCACCTACTTGGGAGGCTGAGGCAGGAGAATTGCTTGAACCCAGGAGGTGGAGCTTACAGTGAGCTGAGATCATGCCATTGCACTCCAGCTTGAGTGACAGAACCAGACTCAGCCTCAAAAACAAAACAAAACAAAAACACAGGACAATTATCTTAAGTACTATTCTTAAAATTTCAACAATAAAAAGTAAATTCCAAACAATTATATTTAATTCCAGAAAAGTAAAAACTCCAGATCTAAAGATCATAAAATCCAAGCTGCTCTTATAGAATTTCTTTAAAGAAAATTCTTCTTCTTTTTTTTTATTAAGACAGTGTCTTGCTCTGTCGCCCAGGCTGGAGTGCAACCTCCACCTCCCAGGTTCAAGTGACAGTCTTGCCTCAGCCTCCTGCGTAGCTGGGACTACAGGTGCCTGCCACCACAACTGGCTAATTTTTGTATTTTTGGTAGAGATGGGGTTTAACCATGTTGGCCAGGGTGGTCTTGAACACTTGACCTCAAGTCATCCACCCACCTGGGCCTCCCAAAGTGCTGAGATTACAGGCATGAGCCACTGCGCCAGACCCTTCTTTTTTTTTTTTTTGAGACAGTCTCATTCTGTTACCCCGGCTGAAGGGCAGTGGTGCAATCCCAGCTCACTGCAACTTCCGCCTCATGGTTCAAGCAATTCTTGTGCCTCAGCCTCACAAGTAGCTAGCACTACAGGAATGCACCACCCTGCCTGGCTAATTTTTGTATTTTTGTGTTTTTTTGTTTTTGTTTTTGTTTTTTTTTAAGACATGAGTCTTGTTTTGTTGCCAGGCGCCAGGCTGGAGTGCAGTGGTGCAATCTCGGCTCACTGCAATCTCCGCCTCCTGGGTTCAAGCAATTCTCCTGCCTCAGCCTCCCGAGTAGTTGGGACTACAGGCACACATCACTACACCCAGCTAATTTTTTTGTATTTTTTAGTAGAGACAGGGTTTCACCATGTTGGTCAGAATGGTCTCGATCTCTTGACCTCATGATCCACCCACCTTGGTCTCCCAAAGTGCTGGGATTACAGGTGTGAGCCACTGTGTCCGGCCTAATTTTTGTATTTTTAATAGAGATAGGGTTTCACCACGTTGGCCAGGCTGGTCTGAAACTCCTAACCTCAGGTGATCCACCTGCCTCAGCCTCATAAAGTGCTGGGATTACAGGTGTGAGCCACTATGCCTGGCCAAAAACATCTTCTTGAGAACTGTTGCTAGGCAGAATAGCAGTTTGAGTTTAGACTGATAATTCTGTTTGCAATCTAGGCGTTTTTCTATTTTCCTCAAGTCCATCAAACTGAAGAGGTGTTTTAAAACTATACCAAGTTAACTATGAATATATAATTATATTTCAACACCTGAACGCACAGCAGCACTTTGAATGTGATGTGAAATCCAAACAGGATAGCTGTCATCCATTAATATTACATGGACTATGACCAACAGGAATTTATGTTCTGAGGTAATAACATTAGATTATCCAGAAAGTGGAAATAATTTAAAATATATAATTGTGAGATGTTGAAGAAATAAATGATCCTTTCCACTAATATTTATTAAGTACTTTCTAATCAATACCTATGAGAAATCTCCATCATAAAATTAGCATAAAAGATAGCTATTAGACAATTTCCCTCAGGAATAAGTCTGACTATAAACACACACATATACCATTTTAAGAGTCAGAAAGAGAACTGGATTATTATGGTGTTAAGGGTGAACATGTGTCTGTCCTTTATTCTGATTAGCTGGCAAAGATGGTGGAGTAAGTGGGCTTGTGTGATGCAGAGCTGTTAGGCTCCAGTAAATTGCACCAACTATTAGCAAGCACCTTGGAAAAAAACCTGGAGGATTATTTAAGGCTCACATTTCATTTAGAGAATATAAATAGCAGGCACCTCAGCGACACGAGTTTCTAGTTTCTTTTCTATCAGCACCCCTTAGTGGTTGAATCACTGAATGGCCTTTTGGGCAAAATTAAATCTGAAGAGAGACAGTAATGGATGGGTGGACTCACCTAATGGCCTCTTTGATGGTAATCATAATGCCACCTTGAGTGGCGACCCTAAACTGACACAGAGTATGGAGAGAGGGCACAGCTTTGTCCAACCCTGCAAATCCTTTCAGGCTGGCAATTGCCTTCTTCCTTTCCAGCTTCCCCAGAATCCATAATAAGATCTCTTGGCAAAGTGACCTGGCAGAAAAAGCAGTTATGAATGAGCTTGTCATCTTACTCCAAGCATCTAACAAGCTAACATAAAAAAAGAAAGAAAGGCTGTCAGGTTCCACTACATTCTAAGTGCTGGCACAATTTCCTAGTACTACTGAAATGAAGGAGAGGAAAGTATGCTTCTTGTGAACTTCAGAATGCAAATATCCTGAAATTCAATGACTGACTAATCCTTGGCTCTGGAAGCAACCCTGAAATGCCGCAAGAGCCCCACGTGATTTCTTTCTTTTTTTTTTTTTTTTTGGTAATTCCAAGTGTACTACTGCCTTTGCATCAGGCACTGTCAGAGAAAGTATACACAGATAAAAATCATCTACTCTCGGCAGGACTAATAGCTGGACACCAAGAAGCAGCATATCAACAAAATATCACTGATCCCTCAACCACTTTCATCTGTGCCAGTCAACTAGGAGAGGAACTAAATAAATGTTCACATGTTCCTTGTCAGTCTCTGAGGAGAACATGACAGTGCTGTGAGAACTTGGGTTTTAAAACAAAAACAAGAGGCCTGGCACAGTGGCTCATGCCTGTAATCCCAGCATTTTGGGAGGCTGAGGCAGGTTAATCACCTGAGGCCAGGTGTTCAATATCAGCCTGGCCAACATGGTAAAACCCTGTCTCTCCTAAAAACACAAAAACTGGCCAGGAGAGGTTGCTCATGGGTCACAATGTCAAGAGATTGAGACCATCCTGGCCAACATGGTGAAACCCCATCTCTACTAAAAATACAAAAAATTAGCTGGGTGTGGTGGCGGGCACCTGTAATCCCAGCTACTTGGGAGGCTGAGGTAGGAGAATTGCTTGAACCTGGGAGGCAGAGGTTGCAGTGAACCGAGATCAAGCCATTGAACTCCAGCCTGGGTGACAGAGTGAGACTCTGCTCAAAAAAAAAACAACTAAAAAAACAAACAAACAAAAAACCTAGCCTGGCATGGTGGCAGATGCCTGTAATCCCAGCTACCCGGAGGCTGAGGCAGGAAAATCCTTGAACCCAAGGGGCGGAGATTGCAGTGAGCTGAGATCATTGCCCCCAAGTCTGGGTGACAGAGTGAGACTCTGTCTCAAAAAAAAACAAAAACAAGAGTTATTTTGTGGACTGTCCCTTGAAACCAAGTTCACAGATGTACAATCTCCCTCTTCCACTGCATTCTCTCTTGTCATTGCTGTTGTGGCTGTGGGCTACAATGGTGTGCTGACCCAAGCTGAAGAGCCGAGAACATTATGTAAGCTTTTTTTTTTTTTTTTGTCTTTTTGTTTTTTTCTTTTTTGTGGAGAATGGGGTCTCGCTATATTGCCCAGGCAGGTCTCGAACTCCTGGGCTCAAGCTATCCTCCCGCCTCTGCCTCCCTAAGAGCTGGGATTACAGGCGTGAGCCACAGTGCCCGGCTATGTAAGCTTTGAATAGTACAAAAGATGGTGTTTCTTCCACCACTTAGCAATGGTGATAATGATAGCTACCATTTACTGCGCTATTTGCCGAGGACTGTGCTAAACACATTAATGCATAGTCTTCACAATAACTCTGTGAAGAAGGTACTATTATTGTATATCAGATTACATGCAGGGATCACCAAACACCAAAAATCATAATTCTGTAGGACTTGAGATAGGATAACTCTTACCTGGAGGAAGAAACAACATAAATTACTGTGAAAATGGAGCTGATACAAAATGAATCCTACTTAAATACTATGACAAAGGAGTATTTTCTGGATGACTAAGAAATCCCTTCTTTCTAAACAACACACTGCATCACCAACACCAAATCCCAGGCTAAATTACAAAGTGCCACATTCAGATCTAGATTTCCCAACTTGTTTTCTAACTCCCCACAAGGTTATTATGATCCATCCCCTATTTCCTCCTTCCTAGACAAGTTATTGTAGCATTTCTCACTGATCAAAAAGTGGCATGTTTATACATGTAAACAGATTTTGTCTTTGAGATCCAGGACAGAGGCTGAGGAAAGTCATTTTAAAAACTGTATCCAATGCTCTGAGATCTGCAAAATTCTCTTTCTTTTCTAGATGAGCAAAATAGGATGATCCCAGTGTTTTCCTGACTTTGAAAGAAAATGGTAATTTCAAAGTGGCAAAGTCTTATATTCAAAATGAGAACAAAAACAACATGCAAAAAAGGCGTCACAATTTATAAACAAATAAAATTCTATTTATAAACAAATAAGGGTCTCTTGATTGTTTACCTTATGTGAGATACACTCTGCTTAGTAAAACAGTAGAGAAGAAAAAGCACTCCCAGGACTGGAAGCAGAGAATCCATCAAAACTGGTAAAGGTTCATTCCCAACCACGTACACCTAGGGAAAAGAAAATGGTGAAGAATAATCCCATGACTGCCTGGCCAGAGCAATGAGAATCACAAACCAGACATCTAGCAGGGCTCAGTGTCTTTTTTTTTGAGAGGGAGTTTCACTCTTGTTGCCCAGGCTGGAGTACAATGGTGTGATCTCGGCTCACTGCAACCTCTGCCTCCCAGGTTCAAGCAATTTTCCTGCCTCAGCCTCCCAAGTAGCTGGGATTACAGGCATGTGCCATCACGCCCAGCTAATTTTTGTATTTTTAGTAAAGACGAGGTTTCACCATGTTGGCCAGGCTGGTCTCGAACTCCTGACCTTGTGATCCTCCCACCTCAGCCTCCCAAAGTGCTGGGATTACAGGTGTAAGCCACCATGCCTGGCCAGGGCTCAGTGTCTTAAGCAATATCTCACCCTAATCACACTATTTTAGCTCCAAGGATATGCTCAGATATGGCAATGAAACCATTTGAGTTTGGTAGACAGGCTGAAACAAGAGAGAGAACTGGAGCAGCAGCGTTTCATGTGTGCAGTCTCTAGAACTGGCTAGAATGGATCAGCTAACCCATTTCCTGACCTCTTCCTTTCCTACTTTTGGTTATGTCTGAGTTTCCTAATCTGCCTATTGTTTAATTATTTGATAACTGTCCTTCTGCTGAAGGCCCTGCTATTAGGAACAAGTAATTACTACCAAAGGGAAAAACTTAAAACTAGATTTGAAACATCAAATAAAACCAAACCCCAAACATTGCTTACTCCAGATTCATCACTCTTAAGATGTGACCAACACATGGACATGTCCTATTCTCCCTAATTCTACAAATGTTCAAAGAAATTATACTGTAGGGCTGGGCACAATGGCTCATGTCTGTAATCCCAGCATTTTTGGAAGTCATGGAGGGAGGATTGTTTGAGGCCAGGAGTTCAAGCCCAGCTGCGCAACAGAGCAAGACCCCATCCCTACAAAAAAAAATTTTTAATTAGCCAGGTGTGGTAGCACATGCCTATAGTCCCAACTACTTGGGAGGCTGAGGCAGGAAGATCATTTGAGCCCAGGAATTCAAAGCTGCAATAAGCTTATGATTATGCTACTGCCCTCCAGCCTGTAGACAGAGCAAGACCTTGTCTCTTAAAAAAAAAGAAAAGTGGCTGGGCACGGTGGCTCACGCCTGTAATTCCAGCACATTGGGAGGCCAAGGTGGGTGGATCACCTAAGGTTGGGAGATCGAGACCAGCCTGATCGACATGGAGAAACCCCGTCTCTACCAAAAAGAAAAAAAAAAAAAGGAAGAAAAAAAGAGGAATTGCACTGTTCACCTAGATCTGTACTGACTCTACACAGTTAAGTGTGTGAGATGTTGACTATGAAAAGAATTTTTAAAAAAAGACAAATCTGAGAAAAATAATCCTTGTACTATAGAAGTATTTACAAAATTGCATTTTATATCATAGATTAAAATTTATAGTGAACTTAAAAAAAAAAAGACAAGTGTGTGAGGATGGTGACTTTTTTTTTTTTTAATAGCGATTCGGTTCACAGACAAAGATGGTGACTTTTATTAACAATCATAATGTTGCATATTTTAGTTGTACCTTTCAATAAGGCCAGCACAAATGCACTCAATTCAACAAACTTTTACTGAACACTCACTGAGTTCAAAGTACAGTTCTAGGTATGGTAGTAAATATAAAAATCAGTAAGGGTCATTATCTTCATACTGCTTGTAATATATGGGAAGACTAAAACAAGTAAACATATTATTTTTATTATTATTTGAGATGTGGTCTCCCTCACCCAGGCTAGAATGTAGTGGTGAAATCACAGCTCACTGCAGCCTCGATCTCTAAGCTCAAGCGATAGTCCCACCTCAGCCTCCTGGAGAGCTGGGACCAAAGGCACACACTACCATGCACAACTAGTTTTTTGTATTTTTAGTAGAGATGGGGTTTTGCCATGTTGCCTGGGCTGGTCTCGAACTCCTGGGCTCAAGCAATCCTCCTGCCTTGTCCTCCCACAGTGCTGGAATTACAAGCACCAGCCACTGCACCCAGCCAAGTAAACCAATAATAATGATAAAGCAGATAATTGAAAGTATCTTAAGAAGTGCAAAAACGTTATTCAAAACTCCAATTAAACACAATAGGATTTCAAAATGTAATTCTGTTATAATAAGTTAATTACAACCTGATAGTATGGACAGTGATAATGGTAAAAAGAGAAAGAAAAGGAGCTGACAATGATTATGCTCATGGTATATGTTCCAGGACCTACGTCAGGTTTTTATCTTCCAAGTACTATACTAGATTCTTTAAAGAGTTAGCTTGTTAACATTATAACAGTCTCACAAAGTCAGAATTAACAGCCCTATTTTGAGGGTGAAGGGGGCCCAGTGAGATGGCTCACACCTATAATCCCAGTACTTAGCGAGGCCAAGTAGGGAGGATCACTTGAGCCCACGAGTTTGAGAACAGCCTGGGCAACATGGTGAGAGCCCATCTCTATTAAAAATAAATAAAATAAAATAAAATAAAGGTGAGGGAAGGGAAGCTTAAAGAGGCCCTTATTTATAGAAAGAGTATTGAAGTAGGAAACAATGTTGTTCATAAGAAACTAAAGATCATGGAGGCACTTTCATGAGCTGGAAAAAATCTCTGTGCTTTCCCAGCAAATCCTGTCTCTTTAAAATCAGTCCTAATTTTTCACATCCCTTAAGCCTCCTGACTCCTCTCTGGAGTCTGTTAGCCAAGGAACCAGCTTCCTGTGAATGATCTAATCTCCATAAGCCCAACTAAATGAAGCGCTCTGTATAGCAGTGTTCAGAAGTCATGTGCAGGCCCAATGATGATATCACCAATTACAGGAGGCAAAAGAAGAGATTCCCCCAGATAATGTAAGGACCTACTGTTTGGCTTTGGATCCTGTGTTCTCAGAGGTAACCTCTGTGGAGCCATCCTTCCTTACCAGGATTTTTTTGTACAAAAAAAATAAATAAATAAACCTCAAAACAACAACAAAAGAACAAAAAACAAATGGAGTTAAGTCTTCATTATTTACTGGCTTGATAGGGCCAAAGCGCCCCAAACTTTGACATGAACTCAATTGAGCACACTCCTCAGGGGTAAGTGTTGTTGCTGATAAACTCCTCTAATTTGGCCAGACGCTGTGCCCCATGCCTATAATCCCAGCACTTCAGGAGGCCAAGGTGGGTGGATCACCTGAGATCAGGAGTTTGACACCAGCCTGACCAACATGGTGAAACCCTGTCTCTACTGAAAAAACAAAGTTAGCTGTGCGTGGTGGCACATATCTGTAATCTGAGCTACTTGGGAGGCTGAGGCAGGAGAATCGCTTGAACCCAGGAGGTGGAAGTTGCAGTGAGCAGAGATCACGCCATTGCACTCCAGCCTGGGCAACAAGAATGAAACACTGTCTCAAAAAAAAAAATTCCACTAATTTTTTCTTTGCTTCTTCCTTATACTTTTGTATATCTTCTTACAAGGAACAAGTACTACTTTTATATTTGGAAAATAACATACAGCTATTTATACATATATATTATTTATTTTTATATAAAGGTTCAACAAATGTGTATTGAGTGCCACTTTTGTGCTAGCACACTTGCAGCTCTGCAGATATGGTGCTGAACAACATATCTGCTTCAAGGAGCTAATATTCTAATTGAAAAGACAGGCAAGAAAAAACTATATAATACCAGGTAGTGACAAGTGCTAGGAAGAAAGTAAAGCAGGTTAAATGGATAGTGATGAGGGGAAGAGCATGCAGAAAGAAAGAAAAATTAAGAATAACCCTTATTGGCTGGGCGCAGTGGTTCACGCCTGTAATCGCAGAACTTTGGGAGGCTGAGGCAAGCGAATCATGAGGTCAGGACTTTGAGACCAGCCTGGCCAACATGGTGAAATTCCATCTCTACTAAAAACACAAAAATTAGCCGGGCGTGGTGGTGCACGCCTGTAATCCCAGCTACTCAGGATGCTGAGGCAGGACAATCACTTGAACCCAGGAGGCAGAGGTTGTAGTGAGCCAAGATCACACCATGGCATTCCAGCCTGGGCAACAGAGCAAGAAGCTGTCTCAAAAAAAAAGAATACCCTTATCAATTTACCAACTAGTATCTATCAAGTTCACAGATAGAAACAGAGAAATAGGACTTTTTCTTTTTTAGTGAAAAGACTTAGAATTATGATTTCCTTTTGGTTCAATCTGATAAATAAATGTTTTCTATGTATCTTTTTTTTCATATCATTTTTTTTTTTGAGAAGGAGTCTCACTCTGTCACCCAGGCTGGAGTACAGGTGGCACGATCCCAGCTCACTGCAACTGCAGCCTCCCAAGTAGCTGGGACTATAGGAATGTGCCACCATGCCTGGCTAATTTTAGTAGAGACGAAGTTTCATCATGTTGGCCAGGCTGGTACAGTATCTTAAAGAATGTCAATGGCCTTTCCTTGATATATACACAATTGTCACCTTCTTTCCAACACTAATAGTAAATTTCTTCTGTACTGAGCTAAAATCTAACTCCCTTTAAACTTCCCTGATGGAAGTACATGTATCATTTACAAGTTTTGGGCTGGGTACAGTAGCTCATGCCTAAAATCCCAGCACTTTGAGGCTAGGGTGGGAAGATCACTCGTGCCCAGGAGTTGAAGACCAGCCTGGGCAACATAGCAAGACCCTCATCTTTACAAAAAGCAAAAATTAGCTGGGCAAGGTGGTGCACGCCTGTACTCCCTGCTATTCAGGAGGTTGAGGCAAGAGGATCTCCTGAGCCCAGGAGTTTGAGCCTGTAGTGAGCCATTGCACTCTAGCCCAAGCAACAGAGCAAGATTCTGCCTCTAAAAAATTAATTAAAATAAAAAATAAAAGTTTTGGGCTGAGTGTAGTGGCTCATATCTGTAACCCCACCACTTAGGGAAGCTGAGGAGGGAGGATCACTTGAGTACCAGAGTTTGAGACCAGCCTGACCAACATGATGAAACCCTATCTCTACTAAAAATACAAAAATTAGCCACGTGTGGTGGGATGGGCCTGTAATTCCAGGTACTTGAGAGGCTGAGGCAGGAGAATCATTGTTTGAACCCAGGAGGTGGAGCTTGCAGTGAGCCGAGATCACGGCTACTGCACTCCAGCCTGGTTGACAGAATGAGACACTGTCTCAAAAATAAATAAGTGCCGGGCACGGTGGCTCACGCCTGTAATCCCAGCACTTTGGGAGGCCGAGGCGGGTGGATCACGAGGTCAAGTGATCGAGACCATCCTGGTCAACATGGTGAAACCCCGTCTCTACTAAAAATACAAAAAATTATCTGGGCATGGTGGCGCATACCTGTAATCCCAGCTACTCAGGAGGCTGAGGCAGGAGAATTGCCTGAACCCAGGAGGCAGAGGTTGCGGTGAGCCGAGATTGCGCCATTGCACTCCAGCCTGGGTAACAAGAGCGAAACTCCGTCTCAAAAAATAAATAAATAAATACATAAGTAAAATAAAAATTAAAAAAAAGTTTTAGGCTAGTCATCTGAAAATAAAAATCAATAATCAAAATCAGTTTCACAAAACTGTATAATTAACATTTAAAAATAATAAAAATACATAATTTTTAATTTTATCTGCCTTAAGCACTGCTATGCATGCTAATGACCAGACTGATTTTGGAGATGAAAGATATGCAATGGTGCTTATTAAACTGACCCAGCTCAAATTCCACCTCCTCCATAAGCCTGTCATATATTTACTCTTCCACTGTTCATTCATTCACTCATTCATTCAAATATTGAGCACCTAAACACTATGAAGTGATTTTTCTTCTTCTCTAAATTCCAATTGCATTTTAGAGCTTGTGACATATAATTGTCCAGGAATATAGTATATAATTATCTCCCAACTCCTTAACTAGCTTGGAAGGCAAAAGCCAAGTTCCCTACTTCAGTGCCTAACAGAGTAGATTATGGAGTGATGTTACCTGAATTTTTGGTGAATAGGCAGTGAATACAGTAGTACACAATTTAAAGAAACCCCACTGTTACTGCTTTTATTTATTTATTTTTATTATTTGAGACAAAGACTTGCTCTGTTGCCCAGGCTTAAGTGCAGTGGCAGAATCTCAGCTCACTGTAACCTCTACCTCCTGGGTTCAAGTGATTCTTGTGCCTCAGCTTCCCGGGTAGCTGAAACTACAGGCACATGCCACCATGCCCGGCTAATTGTTACTGCTTTTATGCAGCAAACAGTAACTACCATGTACTGCATTCCACTCAAGAGTGAGCCAGGTATTCAGCCAAACATTTCACACACAAAAAGCTTTCATAAGAGGAGTCCTGTAGGTGAAGCATTTTTGTTCCCATTCTAAAAATGTGGAAAACTGAGGATCAGAGAAGGAGTTGGTCAGTTAAACAAAGACACATCATTAGCAAATGGCAGAACCAGGATAAACCCAAATCTGTCTAACACAAAATCCATTCATAATCCACAGGGAGGGAAAGCAGATTAGTGGTTGCCAGGGACACAGAGGAGGGAAGAATGGGGACTGATTGCTTCATGGATACAGGATTTCCATATGGGGTAATGAAAAAGTTCTGGAACTAGATAGTGGTGATGGTTGGGCAACATCGTGAATGGATTTAATGCCACTAAATTATACAATTTCAAATGGTTAAAATGGTAAATCTCATATGTATTTACAATATTAAAAATCCCAAAACACATACCCCTGACCACTCAATACTTAACCTCCTCCACCTGTGCATAATGAGATTTTCATTGCTTCAGTTCCTAGCCTACACCAATTTTGTCCCAGCTATACCCACCCTCAGAGTCAGTAGATCACAGCTTGTCAGGCTTTGAATAACCCTACACAGGCAAGCTCTGCAAGGGGGAGCTGTGTCCGTGTGGCACCATGGACAGCAGCTTCTGTAACACCTCTTTTTCCTCCTACTGGGTTTTCTTAATATAGCTCCCTTCTATTAATACCAAGTTTTCCAGTAGATCTCCAGGGGTATACTCTGGCCAGCTGCTTCCAAGGGCATCTCCCTTCTTCCAGTTTCTTGCCTAGTACTGAACTCCTATGCAGGTTAACGTTTGGTGTGCACCTGAGATCCAACATCACCCCCTACTTGCACTCCCAAAGTAGAATCTGCTCACTTCCCCCTTTACATCCCCTGATCATTGGCTTATATTTGGAGTTTAGTGACCTACTCAGGGAAATGAAAGGCTGGACTGATTCAGGTAATGCTGCATTTCGAACTCAGCCAGCACTTACAATAGCCAAACAATGAACTAGAAAGGAATAATCCTTCCCAAGAAATCACACTACACATGGAAGAAACTGTTGGGCTAGTTCCTTCTAGCCTCCTCCACACTAGGCTGGTGATGGTATGAACTGAGGAAGACATGAAGTCACAACAGACAAGCTGTTCCTGCCCCATGGAGGGCAGGGCCTGACTGTTCCACCTCTGTTCCCAACATCTGGGTGATGTGGGATTTCCTTGGACTGTGCTTATGTTCAGTCTCTTTCCAGTTGGGGGGTCTTCCCTGATCACCTGGAGGCAAAGTGGGACAGGAATTCAAGTTCTGAAATGCAATACAATACTTTACCTATTATCTCTTTTTCTTTTTCTTTTTTGAGACACAGCATCACTCTGTCGCCAGACATGCCCTATGCAGTGGTGTGGTCTCGGCTTACTGCAACCTCCGCCTTTTGGGTTCAACGAATTCTCGTGACTCAGCCTCCCGAGTAGATGGGATTACAGGCATGCGTCACTGCACCCGGCTAATTGTTGTATTTTTAGTAGAGACGGGGTTTCGCCATGTTGGCCAGGCTGGTCTCGAACTTCAGACCTCAAGTGATCCGCCAGCCTCCGCACCTCAAAGTGCTGGGTTTACAGGCGTGAGCCACCGTGCCTGGCCACTTCACGTATTATTTCTTTTTTTTTTTTTTGTATTATTTCTACTTAACTACCTATGATAAAAATGCTCCTAAGAAGTGCATCACTGAAAGTTTCCTTTTATTTTTTTTTTGAGGTGGCATCTCACTCTCTCGCCAGGCTGGAATGCAATGGCGCAGTATCGGCTCACTGCAACCTTGCCTCCCAGGTTCAAGCGATTCTCCTACCTCATCCTCCCGAGTAGCTAGGACCACAGGCATGCGCCACCACACTCAGCTAATTTTTGTATTTTTAGTAGAGATAGGGTTTCACCATGTTGGCCAGGATGGCCTCAATCTCTTGATCCGCCTGCCTCAGGCTCCCAAAGCGTTGGGATTACAGGCGTGAGCCTCTGTGCCTGGCAAAAGTTTCCTTTTTTAACAGTATAACGGCAGAGTATGTCTCACATAGAGTTATTTATAAATATTTCCACTGATCAGTTGTGTGACTTAACACAAATCAGTGGACTTCTCTGAGTCTGTTTCCTTTCGTGTAAAACGAGGTTGGATGAATGGAGCTGTAAGGCCTCTTTGTATCTCATCTATGATTCTCTGACTTGACTGCAAGTTTGCTCATATCCTTCACTCCTTTTGGCACCTCAATCATTACGAGGTGAGACTAATTGAAAACAATTAACCACCACTCCAAAACAAAAATCCAAAACAACTGAAGCTTCAACGTGACCGGATAACAAGTTTCTAACCCTTCCTCATATGCTTTCTGTTATGCTATCAGTCCTGAAGTTAGCCCTTTAAAGGTGAAATCGCGTTCAGTTGAAAGGTTTTCTGGTTACTCTAGGTATTTCTACAACTAGGGATCCCCAAACAAAATACCAAGATATGGGAAAGCTGAAGCAGTGAAGGGGGAGACTCTGAAGGTAGCTTTTCAATTGTGTGGTATGATAAAAGCCTCTCTAGGGGTAAGCGAAAGGATGATTGGAAGAAAGGTTGAACCTGGCCAGGCACGGTGGCTCATGCCTGTAATCCCCACACTTTGGGAGGCCGCCTCAGGTAAGGAGTTCAAGACCAGCCTGGTCAACATGGTGAAACCCCGTCTCTACTAAAAATACAAAAACTTAGCAGGGTGTGGTGGTGGCGCCTCTAATCCCAGCTACTCAGGAGGCTCAGGCAGGAGAATCCCTAGAACCTGGAAGGCAGAGGTTGCAGTGAGCTAAGATTGCACCACTACACTCCAGCATGGGTGACAGAGAGACTTCGTCTCAAAAAACAAAAAAACAAAAAAGGTTGAACTTCCACTTACCTGTGGCTTTTCAAATATAACATGTAGGAAGAGCTGAAGGGCAAAGTCAGAGGCCAATGTAGATCAATGAAAACAGATGAGACAAGGATACAGACTGGTACCAACAACCCCAGGGGCAGCCTGGGGATTTCCACATTCCTTTCTGACTGCACCTCAGCTTTCTTTTGCAAATCCAGTCAGCTATGATATGAGGTGTCTGCGGTTAAGCCTTACAATCCTTCATCTAAGCTTAGAGGGCTGCTCTGCAATAAGTGGTAGGATGATCTTAGCTATGGCCCACACACTACTGTAACTCTGTCTACCTGACTAGGAGTTCCTTGAAGGCAGCAGTTGACTCTTAATCACTTCTGCATTTGTGAGTGTCTGGCAAAGTGTCTGGCTTTCATTAAATACTTAATAAATGTTTTGTGACTTGAATCAAAGAATAAATGAACAAAGTAGGCTGCTGTTTATTTTCTCAAAAGCTCTATTTTTGTGGGGAAGTTACAATGCCCTATGCATTTCCTTTTTCTTTCCCTTCCTCCTTTCCTTCCTCCCATCCTTCCTTTCTCCCTAAGTCCCTCACTTCCTCCTTCCCTCCTGCTTCCCCTCTTTCCTTTCCCTCCCTCCCTCCCCCTTTCCGTTCCTTTTCCTGCCTCCTCCCCGCTTGCCTTTCCCATTCCCTTCTCCCTGCCTTCCTCCCTTCCTCCCTTACTTCTTTTCTTAAGCTGTAGTCAGAGGCGATTCCATCAGTGCTAACTAACAGGGCAGAATCAAAGAACTTCAGGCATGGAAGGGAGAGCAGACTGAGCAAAGCTGGACTTTACACTGGCTTGTACAGCATCTAACTTCAATATCTGGAGGATGGAATTTTTGAAGGATTAGCTAGAAATTTAAAAGAGAAAGAAAGAAAAAACTGGGTGGAATCAAAATGGTAAAAAACATTAAGAATAAACATGTGTTTCTGTTTCAAAGCAAATAAAATAAAACAAAACACCCCCCTGGGTAGAAGGCATTCTCTTGCCTCAGTCTCTGAAGTAGCTGGGACCACAGGTGCCTGCAACCACACCCGGCTAATTTTTGTATTTTTAATAGAGATGATGTTTCACCATGTTGGCCAAGCTGATCTTCAACTCCTGACCTCAAGTGATCCATCCACCCACCTCGGCCTCCCAAAAATCTTTGTGGTTTTTTTTTTCCCCCTCGAGATGGAGTCTTGCTCTGTTGCTCAGGCTGGAGTGCACTGGTGCAATCTCAGCTCCCTGCAGCCTCTGCCTCCCAGGTTCAAGTAATTCTCCTGCCTCAGCCTCCCGAGTAGCTAGGATTAGAAACACCTGCCACCATGCCTGGCCTTTTTTTTTTTTTGGTAATAGGGACAGGGTTTTGCCATGTTGGCCAGGTTGTTCTTGAACTCTTGACCTCAGGTGATTCACCTGCCTTGGCCTCCCAAAGTGCTCGGATTATAGGCGTCAGCCACCACACCCAGCCTAATTTTTGTATTTTCAGTAGAGATAGTTTTTCACCATATTGGCCTGGCTGGTCTTGAACTCCTGACCTCAAGTGATCCACCCACCTTGGCCTCCCAAAGTGCTGGGATTACAGGCGTGACCCACTGCACCCGGCCATGTGCTCCATTTCTCATTTCATAAAGTTCCATAACACTGCTAAGCATGTCCCTTAGAGACTACTGCAGAGTAGTTGAAAGAGCACAGAGAAGTCAGTAGTTAGGAAACTTGGATGTGAATTTTGTCTCTGTCACCTTTGTGACTGCCCCAAATTACATATTAAATGAGTGAATATGGGTAAGACATTTAAATCTCTCTTAGTCTCCATTTTCTCATTTATAATGTAGGCATCAAGCTTTTGGCATAAGGACCAATTAAGATAATTTATGTTAAATGATTTTGTGAAATACATACTCCATACAAATGTTAGATTTCTTCCTGAATGTTTTATATTTTTGATGCTATTGTGAATGGAAATATTTTCTTAACTTATGGGCTTATCTTTTACAGGGATATACATGTGTGGGAATACAAACATCATGGGCCTATTCGGAATCAAGCTGACTGAATCCTAACACTGAAATTCAGTACAGGCTGGAACTTGATTTTACACCTCCTAAAGATTAAACTAGTCAAATACAGCCTTCTAAAACTGTTTACAGTGATCTTTTTGATAGTAGTGTTCCAGAACTCCTAATGCACTTGCTGAGTGTAATTAAGACTTGTGAGAGGAAAAAGAACAAGGCAAGTTACCTAATATAGCAAGTATTTTGCACTGTGCATGCTTTCAGAACATATTGCATAAGATCGTCTTTTTAAAAAACAAGTTTCCCTGAACCAAAAGAGAACTGACAGTTTTTTGAGCACTTATGTGCTACAATATGCCATGAACCCACCAAGTTACCTTATTTCATCCCCACAACTCAAGTGTTAAATGAGTTACCTAAAGTCACATGGACGGTCAACTTTGGAGCCAGATTCCAACCTAGGTCTGGCTGGCTCAAAGGTGCTAAACCATACCACAGAGTCTGAACCAAAGCACTTAGAAAAGCTAACATTTGCAATTCCCACAACCTTGAAGGATACTTCTTTTGGTCTTTTGCTTGTAATTCAAGGTCATGATTCAATTACACATGGACACTTCCAGAAAGAATGATTGCCAGTGGAGGAACCAAGGTTAGATGGAGACTAACTTTTCACTAAAAAGTTTTTTGTCCTTCTTAAATTTGTACCATGTGCAAACATGATCTTTTCTAAACACAGAAAGGGAGAGTGAAAGAGAAGCAAAGCTTGGTCCCTGGACCTGCTGCCACTCCCCTGCTGTATGATTTGGAACAAGTCACTTCACAAAATCTTTTGGATTTTATTTTCTTTACTACAAAATGAGGGGTTAATTTGTCAAAACTCATAGACTACACAACTCCAAAAGTGAACCCCAATGTAAACTATGGACTTGGGATGATACGGAGGCATTAATGTGGGTTTATCAATTGTAACAAATGTACCAGGCTGTCTGGAGACAGATATATGGGAACTCTCTATACTTTCCACTTAATTTTTCTGTAAACCTAAAACTGCTCTTAAAAAATAAAGTCTATTGGCCAGGCGTGGTGGCTCATACCTGTAATCCCAGCATTTCTGGAGGCTGAGGTAGATCACTTGAGATCAGGAGTTCACAACCAACCCGGCCAACATGGCGAAGACCTGCCTCTACCAAAAATACAAAAATTAGCCGGACGTGGTGGCACACGCCTGTAATCCTAGCTGTAACTCCAGCTACTCAGAGGCTGAGGCAGGAGAACCACTTGAACCCAGGAGGCAGAGGTTGCAATAAGCTGAGATCGATCCACTGCACTCCAGCCTGAGCGACCGAGCAAAACTCCATCTCAAATAATAATAATAATAAAGTCTATTTAAAAAGTGAGAGGTTATACTAAATTATTTCTGAAGTTCCTTCCAGTTCTAAGATTCTATTATTCTAATTTACTCTGCAAATCTAATTAAAAATTCAGAAAGAGGAGTCAAAAACCCAATCTGACAGAATAACTGTAATTAGAAATTCATTAAGATTAGATGGAGAAAAGACTTGGATAATTAAAGTCAAGATTCCCTGAATCTGGAAACAGAGAGATAAAATGGAAACAAGAATGTAGGAAATAAACTAATTAAGTGCCTCCTAGTCTTTCCTACCCTAACATTTCTTCTGCTTTTAGGAAGAGTGTCAGGCAAGTACTGTGAAGAATACTAAAAGGAAACATTTTCCCCATTTCAGAATCTCGCCAGTCCTCTTAAGAGCAAAAAATGTCCAGATAAGGAATTGTAACTCTCTTATATTGTCCTACCTAGAACCGATCTCTGTGCAATCTAGGCCTCCCTTCACCTCTAGGCAAAGAAATACCCTATTAATCCTTCTCATACAAAGGAGGACAAAAGAATTTAAGCATTCTAGGGATCAGGCCCCAGGCATTCAGAGCAGAAGGAGAGAATGGGGAACCACTGGACTAAAATGTTTTGAGCTGCATAGCCCCTTTATGTCTCAGATAATTTTACCAGATATAAGGTACATATATAGAAGTGAGAGTCATTTATGCACATAAAGTACAGGTGGCTACGCCAAGTTTTCAATTCAATTCAGCACCTACGTATGCACTTACATGAGGAGAACCTTCCATCTGGCCCTCCAGAGCTATCAGAACCACCTGCTCTACTCCCTGCTGGAGTGAAGGTTGCAAGAGTAAAAAGGCCTTCCCCATAACTGTTCCCACCATATAATTTTCATTCAAAGAGTTGAGGCCACCATGCCAGGCTAATTTTTTTGTATTTTTAATAGAGATGAGGTTTCACCATGCTGGCCTGGCTGGTCTTGGAACACCTGACCTCAAGTGATCTGTCAGCCTCGGCCTCCCAAAGTGCTGGGATTACAGGCTTGAGCCACTGTGCCCGACCCTAGGAGGAACTATTTCTAATACGCAATCCCTGCCTTTTTTAAACAAGGTATACTGAACATACCAGCCCCAACAAACTTTGCTTTTCAAATTTTTATGCCCTTTTTGAGTAGTTTTTTGGTGTTCTTTCTTGTTTCTCTCTGCTGGCATTCTCTTATCATTGTGCCTTATTTAGTCTAACTTCTATTTTTTAACTTTGAATTCTGCTATGATCAGAAAAATCAGATAAGCTCCAGTCTGATCAGCATAGTGGATAAAGGTGACACATGCTGCTCTGCAGCTAGCGCACAGCCTCTGGGGTAGCCACTGACTGGGTAGGTGGTAGCAATGATGGACCTGACAGAGGCTGTGAAGTTGAAAATGCCAAGTGAGGTACCAAGATAAAATAGACCCACGCTCCAAAGGAAGACACCAGACTCAGATGAGAACAGGCTGGGGATTATAAAAACTGCTCTTCCAGAAAGAGGGGAGAGAAGGATCAAAAGTATGGAAGGGCTGAGCACGGTGGCTCATGCCTGTAATCTCAGCCCTTTGGGAGGCAGAGGCAGGCGGATCACCTGAGGTCAGGAGTTGAAGACCAGCCTGGGCAATACAGCAAAACCCTGTCTCTACTAAAAATACAAAAACTACCCAGATGTGGTAGCTGGCGCCTGTAATCCCAGCTTCTTGGGAGGCTGAGGCAAGGAATCACTTGAATCTGGGAGGAAGAGGTTGTAGTGAACTGAGATGGTACCACTGCACTCCAACCTGGGTGACAGAGCAAGACTCCATCTGAAAAAATATAAAATAAATATGGGTGAGGCACGGTGGCTCACACCTGTAATCCCAGCACTTTGGGAGGCCGGAGTGGGTAGATCACCTGAGGTCAGGAGTTTGAGACCAGCCTGGCCAAGATGGTGAAACCCTGTCTCTATTAAAAGATACAAAAAATTACCTGGGCATGGTGGCGGGTGCCTGTAATCCCAGCTACTGGGGAGGCTGAGGCAGGAGAATCACTTGAACCTGGGAGGTGGAGGTTGCAGTGAGCCCAGATCGCGTCATTACACTTCAGCCTAGGCAACAAGAGCAAAACTCTGTTTCCAAAAAAAAAAAAAAAAGTATGGAGAGACAAATCAGTGAGGAGGATTTCTCTGGAGTGAGCTGTTTAGTGAGCTGTTTGTTAAGCCAGGAGCCCATCCCTCAACTCACCAATAATGAAAAGACAATAACCCAACTTAAAAACAGACATAAATTAGCCGGTGTGGTAGCACCTGCCTGTAATCCAAGTTACATGAGAGGCTGAGGTCGTAGAATTGCTTGAACTTGGGAGGCAGAGGTTGTTGCAGTGAGCTGAGATCGCACTGCTGCACTCCGGGCCTGGGAGACAGAGCAAGACTCCATCTCAGAAAAAAAAAAAATGGACAAAGGGTCTTAATAGACATTTCTTCAAAGACATGAAAATAGCCAATAAGCACTTGAAAAGCTGTTCAATATCATTAGTCATTAGGAAACATAAATCAAAAGGACAGCGAGATACTACTTTATTCTCACTAGGAGGACTATAATAAAAAAGGCAAGACAGGTAACATGTTTTGGTCAGATGTAGAGAAAATGGAGCTCTCACATATTGCTGGTGGGAATGTAGATGGTGTAGCTGCTTCAGAAAAGTTTGGCAGATCCTCAAAAGGTTAAACATACAGTTACAGTATGATCCAGCATTCCACTCCAAGGTGTATGTAGGCAAAAGAAATGATAACGTAGGTTCACACAAAATCTAATCGTGTACACCAATGTTTGTAGCAGCATTATTCATAAAAATCAAATGGTGAAAATGACCCAAATATCTATCAACGGATGAATGGATAAGTAAAATGTGGTATATCCATATAATGGCATAGTTTTTGGCAATAAAAAGGACTGAAGTACTGCTTCATACTGCAATACAAATGAACCTTAAAAACATCATGTTCCAGTGCAGTGGTATTTACAATTAATTAATCACAACCAGTTACAGATTTCTTTGATCCTTTTCTACTCTACTGCTTCACCTGACTAGACTTGAAAGAAGCCAATCACAAAAGACCATAAATTTTATGATTTCATTGATATGAAATGTCCAGAATAGGCAAATCTATAGAGACAGAAAATAGATTAGTGGTTGCCTAAGGCTACGAGCAGAGTGGGAGAATGGAGAATGACAGTTAATGGATACGGGTTTCTTTTTAAGGGGAACAAAAATACTCTAAAATTAGACTGACGATGGTTGCAAAACTCCGTGAACATACTAAAAAACACAGCTGTACACTTGAAATGAGTGGACTGCATGTTACATGAATTTTTATCTTAATAAATCTGTTAAAAAGAATAAAAAGAGAGCGAGAGAGAAAGAGCTGGAAATGTTCCCAAATGCTTGTCTAAAATTAAACACTCTCTTGCTATCCTCCATGTTTCCTAGTGAGCTGCTGGATCAATTTACCCATCCACAATATTTTCCTTATTTCCTGCCTTTGAGCTGTACCCTATAATTTAGTATTAGCAGAAAGTTAATAGAGACAACACATCCTTTGTTGTTAAATTTTACCCAGTGTTCACCATTTTCCTCCAACATACACATTTCCTCTTTTTCCACTGCAGCTGGGCTGCCAAAACCTTGCAGAGAGAATAATTACCCTTCCACCCCTATTGGTTTCACGACAGTCCCAATTCTTGGTGCATAATCAAGTGTCTACAGAAAACTAATGGTTTGCTTGCCTCTCCAGGAGGCTTTAAATTCACCAAACTGTTGATCAAACTATGCAGGTTTCCTCCCTCCTTTTTGGGGACCAAGGATAGGAGAAATGGCAGGATTCATCATTTCCAGATCTCTCTCTGTTTTTTAGAGGATAACTCCCTTGCTAGAAAGAAATTATCTATTTGCTTTTTTTTCCTCCCTCTAAGTTTATTGACTTCCAAGGCATACTATAAGGGGTTTGCACCAAAATTTAGTCACAATTAGTCTTACCCCCTATCCTGCCAGTACTTTCAATTCTTTCCAACATTTCAAACCCAACCACCTAGCAGTTTTTCATCATGCTATTTCTTGGAGGGGATATAGTCTTTCTGAAAGTTAGTGGGCCACTGTTCTCTAATTTAGAACATCATCCTTCTAGACTGCATTAATAATTTCTTATCTCTCCATAATGTGAAAAGTCTTTGCCTACTAATATTCAGAACAGGAGAGAGACCCCTCTTTTCAGGAGTCTATTCATGAGGTATTAAAAAATAAAAACAGCATGATATTCACATAGTCACCATGTCATCTTTTAATCTTGGAGTAATTTGATTCCATATTTGTGTACCCTTAAAGGGTAGACTCCATTTTTAAAAACAGTGAAATTAAATTAAAAGGGTAGTAAACATTACACTTTAGAAATAAAGTCAGTGGGGTCGGGCACAGTGACTCACGCCTGTAATCCCAGCACTTCAGCAGGCCAAGGCAGGCAAATCGCATGAGGTCAGGAGTTTGAGACCAGCCTGGCAAACATGGTAAAACCCTGTCCCTCCTAAAAATATAAAAATTAGCTGGGCGTGGTGGTAGGTGTCTGTAATCCCAGACACTCAGGAGGCTGAAGCAGGAGAACTGCTTCAACCTGAGGTGGAGGTTGCAGTGAGCCGAGATCATGCCACCACTGCACTCTAGCCTGGGCAACAGAGCGAGACTCTGTCTCAAAAAAATAATAATAATAAAAATAAAGTGAGTGCTATGGATAATGAGTTTGCATTTTCTATCTGTGAATCTATTAATATCATGCAGAAAGCTTAAAGCAAAACAAAAGCATCTGCCTTCTTATCTGAAAGAATGTGATTCACTTTATACCCTCATATACTGCTGATGGGAATGTAAAATGGTGCGGTCACATTGGACAACAGTCTAGAAGTGCCTCAAACAGTTAAACATGGAGTTACTATGTAATCCAGCAATTCTATTCCTAGGTATATACCCAAGAGAAATGAAAACATAAATATACACAATAATTTATACATGAATGTCCATAGCAGCATTATTCATAATAGCCAAAATGTTATTGTGGCTATTACAGAAGCAACCTAAATGTCGATTCACTGATTAATAGATAAATAAAATGAGACATGCTAATACAAGACAATACCATTTGGCAAGGAAAAGAAATTAAATATGGCTCCATGTTATAATATGCTAAGCAAAAGAAGCCAATTACAAAAAAAAACACATATTCTACAATTCCATTTATATGAAACATACAGAATAGGCAAATCTTGAGAGAGAGAATATAGATTAATGGTTACCTATGTATAGGGGATGGGTGATTGGTGGTGGAGAGATTTGGGAGTGATGGCTAAGTGGTGTAGGGGTTTCTTTTTGTTTTTATTTTTTATGAGATGGAGTTTCACTCTTGTCACCCAGGCTGGAGAGTAGTGGTATGATCTCAGCTCACTGCAACCTCCGCTTCCCAGGTTCAAGCGATTCTCCTGCCTCAGCCTCCCCAGTAGCTGGGATTACAGGCGTGCGCCACCACGTCCAGCTAATTTTTGTATTTTTAGTAGAGACAGGATTTCGTCATGTTGGCCAGGCTGGTCTCAAACTCCTGACCTCAGGTGATCCTCCTGCTTTGGCATCCCAAAGTGTTGGGATTACAGGTGTGAGTCACTGTGCCTGGCTGGGGTTTTCTTTTTTGGGAATGAAAAGTCCTAAAGTTGATCGTAATGATAGTCGTACAAATCTATGAATATATACATAAAAGCCACTGATCTATACCCTTTTTTTTATTATTTTTTGAGAGAGAGAGACTCTCTGTCACCCCGCTGGAGGAGAGTGGTGTGATCCTGACTGACTGTAACCTCTGCCTCCTGGGTTCAAGTGATTTTCCTGCTTTAGCCTCCTGAGTAGCTGGGATTACTGGCATGTGCCACCATGCCCAGCTAATTTTTTTATTTTTAGTAGAGACAGGGTTTCACCATGTTGGTCTGGCTGGTTTTGAACCCCTGACCTCCTGATCTGCCCACGTTGGCCTCCCAAAGTGCTGGGATGATAGGTGTGAGTCACTGCGCCCGGCCTCAATAGAGTAATTTTTTTAAATTTACATTTAAATTTCCATCAAGGGATGAACAGATGAGCAAAATGTGGACTAATCATACAATGAAATAGTATTTAGCAATAAAAGCAGCAAGAAACTGGTATTTCCAACAACATGGATAAGACTTAAAAATACTATGGTGTTTTTAAGTGGCTCACACCTGTAATCCCAGCACTTTGGGAGGCTGAGATGTGTGGATCATGAGATCAGGAGTTTGAGACCAACTTTGCCAATATGGCAAAAACCCCCTCTACTAAAAATACAATATAATTAGCTAGGTATGGTGGCATGCGCCTGTAATCCCAGCTACTCAGGAAGCTGAGGCAGAAGAATCACTTGAACCCAGGAGGTGGAGGTTGCAGTGAGCCGAGATTGTGCCATTGCACTCCAGCCTGGGTGACAGAGCAAGACTCCTTCTCAGTAACAACAACAACAACAACAACAACAACAACAACAACAAAACACTATGGTAAGTGACTGAAGCCAGACACAAAAGAACACATATTGCATAATTCCCTTATATGAAGTATCCACAAAAAGGGAAATCCATAGAGGTAGAGAGTGGATTAATGGTTGCCTGGAACTAGGGGTAGGACAGGGAGCAATTACAAATGGCACAAGGGATCTTTTGATGAAGGAAATGTTCTAAAATTGTATACTGGTGATGGTTTCACAAATCTGTAAATTTATTTAAATTCACTGAACTATATATTTAAAATAAATGATTTTATGCTATTTAAAGTATACTTCAATAAACTAGTTTTATTGAAAAAAAAAAAAAGACTTGGCATGGTGGCTCACACGTGTAATCCCAGCACTTTGGGAGGCCGAGGCGGGCAGATCACAAGATCAGGAGATTGAGACCATTCTGGCTAACACAGTGAAATCCCATCTCTACTAAAAATACCAAAAATTAGCTGGGCATGATGGCATATGCCTATAGTCCCAGCTGCTCAGGAGGCTGAGGCAGGAGAAGTGCTTGAACCCAGGAAGCAGAGGTTGCAGTGAGTTGAGATCGTGCCACTGCACTCCAGCCTGGGCGACAGAGCGAGATTCCATCTCAAAAAAAAACAAAAAACCAACTTAAGTCTAAAAAATGTTTAAAGAGGCAGATAACCCAGTTTTTAAAATAGGCAAATATTTGAATCAGTAATTTACAGAAGAAAAAATATGAACCAACCAAAAACACAAAAATTATGTGCAACCTCACCAGTAATAATAGAAATGCTAATTAAAATCAAAATGTACCCAAGAGAAATTTGGTGGAAATTCCCTGGAAACAACTCAAATGCCTGTCAATAAAAGAACAAACAAGTGGTAGTACAGGCATACGATGGAATAAAATCTAGCAGTGAAAATGAATGAATTACAGTTATATATATTATGATGCCGTTCAGATAAAATTTAAGATCATTAGCCTGGGCAACATTGTGAGGCTACATCTATACAAAAAATTTTTTTTTAATTAGCTGTGTGTGCTGATAATTCCAGCTACTTGGGAGGCTGAGGTAGGAAGATTGCTTGAGCCCAGGAGTTCAAGGCTACGGTGAGCCATGGTTACACCACTGCATTCCAGCCTCAGCAGCAGAGCAAGACCTCATCTCAAAAATAGAATACAATAAGCCGGGTGCGGTGGCTCATGCCTGTAATCTCAGCACTTTGGGAGGCCAAAGTGGGTGGATTATCTGAGGTCAGGAGTTCAAGACCAGCCTGACCAGCACAGTGAAACTGCGTCTCTACTAAATATACAAAAATTAGATGGGCATGTGGTGGATGCCTGTAATCCCAGCTACCTGGGAGGCTGAGGTAGGAGAATCGCTTGAACCCGTGAGGCAGAGGTTGCAGTGAGCTGAAATCGTGCCACTGCACTCCAGCCTGGTTGACAGAGTGAGACTCCAACTCAAAAGAAAAAAAAACAGAACAAAATAATGTACAATACTACGCTTAAAGATATTACATGAATAAATACAAATTCAAGATAGTGGAACTCTTTGGGTGGGGAGGAAGGGAGATGTGATCACGGATGGGCAGATAGAGGATTTCAATAGAATTGGTAATGATTAACTTCTTAAGTTGGGTGTTGGGTGCAAGAGTGCTTTATTTTTCATAATTCTTTTGAATGTTTGAACCATTTCATAAAAAACTAAATTTTTGGGTCAAGTGCAATGGCTCATGTCTGTAATCCCAGCACTTTGGGAAGCTGAGGTGGGAAGATTGCTTGAGGCCAGAAGTTTGAGGCTGCAGTGAGCTAGTGTACTACTGTACTCCAGCCCAGGCAACAGAGCAAGACACTGTCTCAAGAAAACTTTTTTTAAACCTAACTCAAATTTAAAAATTTATTCAAACTTCTTTTTTTCTTTTTGAGATGGAGTCTTGCTCTGTCACCCAGGCTGGAGTACAGTTGCGATTCTCTTGCCTCAGCCTCCCGAATAGCTGGGATTATCGCTATTTGGCTATTATGAATAATGCTACTACAAATTCACGTACAGGTTTTTGCATGAAGATGTTTTTATTTCCCTTGGGTATGTACCTAGAAGTGGAATTGCTGGGTCATATGATAACTCCACATTTAACTTTTTGAAGAAGTCTCAAACTATTTTCCAAAGCAGCTGTACCTTTTATATGAAATATAATTTTAAAAGCTGTTTTCTAATGTACATGTTTTCAATAGTAAAATATTATTATAAATTTATTAAAATAAACCTTATTTATTTATTATTATTATTTTTTATAGAGATTGGGTCTCACTATATTGACCTGGCTGGTCTTGAACTTCTAACCTCAAGTAATCCTCCTGCCTTGGTCTCCCAAAGTGCTGGAATTAGAGGCATAAGCCACCACACTGGGCCTAAAATAAACTTTAAAGAATATTTAGCCCAATTCCATGTAGCCATAATACAATAAACTTCATTTTTTTCCAAAAGCATATACCATATATATTTATAAGACTGTGATAATAAAGAACATAAAATTTAGATTCTTAGTTTTCAGTCATTTTTTTTTCTCCCTATGAATGGGAAAGCAAGTTTTCATTCTTGTTATATATTTAGGTAGTCATCTACAGGAATCATTTATTCAGACAATTCATTATGACAATGATTACTATCAAAAGTTATAAAGTAGATTCAATTATCATATACTTTTAGGAAGGCTACATTATTGAAAACGCTCCTGTTAATATCTTTTTCTTTGTCTGGAGACACAGTCTCGCTCTATCCCCCAGGCTGGAGTGCAGTGGCATGGTATCAGCTCACTGCAACCACCGCCTACCAGGTAAAAGTGGGGAGCTTTTACCTCAGCCTCCCAAGTAGCTAGGATTGCAGGCACACACCGCCACACCCAGCTAATTTTTGTATTTTTAGTAGAGACAAAGTTTCACCATGTTGGCCAGGCTGGTCTTGAACTCCTGGCCTCAGATGATCCGCCCTCCTTGGCCTCCCAAAGTGCTGGGATTATAGGTGTGAGCCACCATGACCGGCCCCATGTAAATTTCTTCAAAAGATATGCTTAGAGAATCTAAACTGTTTCAACATTTAGAATAAATGATGTAATTAACAGGGTTTCAAAAATATATCAGTTTTTTCACTTAAAAAGGTCAGTTTCTTGTTTTCAAAGTGAAAAGATTCTTACAGCTTGGAACTTTAGATTAGTCATTCCAATGCCTGAAGTGCTAACTAAAAGGCAAAATTATTTTAAAAGGCTAGGAGCAGTGGCTCACGTCTACAATCCCAGCATTTTGGGAGGCTGAGGCAGGAAGATTACTTGAGGCCAGGAGTTCAAGACCAGCCTGGGCAATGTGGCGAGACTCCCATCTCTACAAAAAAAGAAAAAGTTTAAACAATTTTAAAATAAGAAGTAAATAAAAACATTAGTTATTCAGATTACCAACCTTAAACACATCCTCAATGCATCTACAAAGTTCTTCTTCTGTCACCAAAATAGTTCCTGGTACCCTGTAACTCTCTGGAATCTCTAGAGAAAAAAAACACAAAATTACCCATATTTAGTGCCTCACTGAATAAAACATACTAAACCTAAAGAAGAAAGATTTACTAGAAAGATGGCTCAGTGAGTAACAGCTAAGATCAGAAAACTGACATGATTACCATTGAACAATATACCATTCATACATATTTCATGGAATCTACGATGCCACTGAACATGTATTGTTATTTTATTTAAAAATTTATTTAAAAACCAACATTGCCAATTAACCTATACCACATTATCACTTAGAATTTTCATTTTAAACTTATTGAATGAAAAATTGGGGACTGGATGAAATAAAAATGGCAGCGTTAACAGTTGTATCCAGGTGTTTGGTACATAGGAGTTCATTATATATTTTCTATAAGCATGTATTTGAAAATTTTCCTTCAAAAAGTTTTAAAATAGTTTTATTTTATTTATTTATTTGAGACAGGGTCTTGCTCTGTCACCCAGGCTCTGGAGTGGAACTGTGTGATTATGGCTTACTGCAGCCTCAACCTCCTGGGTTCAAGTGATCCTCCCACTTCAGCTTCCCAAGTAGCTGGGAATACAGGCATGCACCACCATGCTCGGCTAATTTTTAAAATTTTTTCTAAAGATAGGGTCTCATTATGTTACCCAGCCTGGTCTCAAACTTCTGGGCTCAAGTGATCCTCCCGCCTCAGCAATCCCACCACTTTGGGAGGCTGAGGCAGGAAGACTGCTTGAATCCAGGAGTTCCAGACCACCCTGGACAACATAGGAAGACCCTGTCTCTACAAAAAATAAAAATTATGCTGTAACAGACTACCTGAGACTAGATAAAATAAATAAATAAAAATAAAAATAAAAAGAATGTTTTATAAGTATTATAAGAAGTCTATTTATTTAGACATAGTTTTATTATAGATTTTTATTATTATTTTGAGCAAAGGTTTCACTCTGTTGCCCAGGCTAAAGTACAAAGGCATGATTATGGCTCACTGCAGCCTCGACCTCCAGGCTCAAGCGATCCTCCCACCTCAGCCTCCCAAATAGCTGGGGTTACAGGTGCTTGTCACCATGCCTGGCTAATTTTTATATTGTTTTTTGGTAAAGATGGGGTTTTGCCATGTTGCCCAGGCTGGTCTCGAACTCCTGATATCAAGGAATCTGCCTGCCTAAGCCTCCCAAAGTGCTGAGATTACAAGTATGAGCCACCACACCTAGCCATGATTCTTGATTGAATTCTAGATTTAAAAAAAAAAGTAGCTATAAAAGAAATTATTGAAATAATTAGAGAAGTTTGAATGGAATTTGTATATTAGATCACAGCATATTGGATCAGTGTTAAATTTCCTGAGTGTGATAATTGTATTGTGGTTATGTAGGAGACTGACATTTTTCTTTGGAGATGCATACGAAAGTATTTAGGGAAGAAGTGCTGTGATCTCTGCAACTAAATCTCAAATGCTTCAGAAAAAAATATGTTTATATGTGTAGAAAGAGAGAAAGATAAAACAAATGTGGCCAAAATGTAAATAGTTATTCAGTCTAGGTGATCTGTATATGGGTAGTTCAATATATAATTTGAAACTTAAAAGTGAATTTCTTAAAATAGAAAGTCTAGGGGAGGGGAAGGAAAACTAAAGACACTGAAATAACACAAATTTAAATTATTTAAACATAAAATACTGAAGAAGGTCTTTAGAGGCACACCCACCACCACACTTCCTCCTTTACCTGCTATGTTCAAACATCGATGAAGAGGAGCTAACACTGGCTGGAGCAAATACTTTGCTGTCAATTGTGGGCGTTCTCTTGACAAAGTTATAAAGGTAGTGGTAGCAACTCTCTGAAATTGTCGTGCTGTCAATTTATCTTGAAAGTGAAATAAATCCAGAACCTACAAAAAAACTGCAAAAAGTAAATACCAGTTCTTTGCATGGAATATGACATTAACTAAAAAGAAAAAGGAGGAATTTCTTTAAGCCGAAAAATAAACTTACTTCAATAACACTGATTCAACAGAATTGTTTTCTTAGTTTAACATACGCAGTAACAAAGGTATGAGAGCTGAACAGGAGGTGTTTTTATTTTTAATTAAAAAAATTTTTTTGCCCTCGCCTCATACTTGCAGTGTTTTTATTTTTTTTATTTTTATTTTTTGAGACAGAGTTTCGCTCTTGTTACCCAGGCTGGAGGCAGTGTTTTTATTAAATAATTTTATCAAATTTATAAAATACAGGCTCATTTTAGGCATACTCTTAGGGAGTATTAAGAAAACTCCTTCTGCATTTTTCATCTGTCAGTTTAGCAAAGATCAAAAAGCTTTGTAACACATTGTGTGGGTAAAAATGTGTGAAAAGAGGTACATAAAGCATATCAATCAAAAATTTAAACACATATAACCTTTGAATCAATAATTTAAATTCTAGGAATTTTTCCTATGGTAATACTGGTAGGTATGTACAAAGACATGGATATTAACTGCAGTGTAATTTTTCAGAAAAAGAACGGAAGCAACTCAAATGTCCATTAACAGCAGGCTGGTTAAATATAGTACATTAATATGATGAAATACCATGTATCCATGAAAATGAATGAAATAATCTCCAAGGTACACTATTTTTTTTTTTTCAGATGGAGTCTCGCTCCTTCACCTAGGCTGGAGTGCATGGGTGTGATCTCAGCTTACTGCAACCTCTGCCTCCCGGGTTCAAGCAATTCTTCTCTCTCAGCTTCCCAAGTAGCTAGGACTACAGGCACATGCCACTACGCCTAGCAAATTTTTGTATTTTTAGTAGAGACGGGGGTTTCTCAATGTTGGCCAAGCTGGTCTCGAACTCTTGACCTCAAGTGTTCTGCCCGCCTGGGCCTCCTAAAGTGCTAGGATTACAGGTGTGAGCCACTGCGCTTGGCCAAAGTACACTAGCAGTGAAGAAAAGCAAAATGAAAGAGGGCATGCTGCATGTTATCATTTAGATAAAAATTAGCATTAATTTTACCATTATATGTGTATATGTTAATATATGTGTGTATTAACATGTATTTGCATACACACATATCTTAACATATACACATATGATGGTATATGCATAATACACAGAATATCTCTGGAAAATAAACAAGAAATTCTTAACAGGTGACTACCTCTGAGGGACTAGAGAACAGGAATGGAAGGGAGACTTACTTTTCGGTTTACTCTTTTATGCTTTTTAAATTGTTTGCCACGTTAATTTACCTTGTTTATTTAACATCTACTTTTAAAAATTAATTAAAAACACATAGAAAAGATAATGAACAAGATGAAACTTGAGTTTTGTATTCTAGCTCTGAGAGCAAGCTGGGCCAATCATTCAATCATTCAATAGTGATGAAGTATTCTTTTTTTTTTTTTTTTTTTGAGACAGAGTCTGTCTCCAGGCTGGAGTGCAGTGGCGATATCAGCTCATTGCAACCTCCATCTTCCAGGTTCAAGCAATTCTCCTGCCTCAGCCTCCTGAGTAGCTGGGATTACAGACAGGTGCCGCCATCCCTAGCTAATTTTTTGTATTTTTAGTAGAGATGGAGTTTCGCCATGTTGGCCAGGCTGGTCTAACTCCTGACCTGGTGATCCGCCCACCTCAGCCTTCCAAAATGCTGGGATTACAGGCGTGAGCCACCACGCCCGTGAATCATTCTTAAACTGAACAATTATGTCAGTCTCTTCCACAGGATTTGATTCATTTATTAAGAAAGCTCCTCACTAAACAATAAACTTAAATATTATACTGCTTTTACCTCAATATTAGAGGAACATTAAAAGTCCTCTTTCTGTACATAAGCAGATAACCGTCAAATGGTGAACAGAAACAAAATGACTTACCTGGGGACAGATGTCCTTGTAGTAACTCTCTGATGAAAGAGACTGCTGGGGACAAGAGGCCAAAATCTTTGCGATCAGGTCACACTTCTTCCAGTCAGCAGCCATCGCCTCAGCATCACTTCCACCAGCTGCCCCCGCTGGCACAATGGAGAGAGATGTCAGAAGCTCATAGCAGTTCCCCACAGAAGGTCCCATATAACAAATTTGTCTTAAAATTTAGGATAAAATGCATTCATCTTCTCTATTGAAAATAGTTTTCTTTTTCTATAATATAATCTGCCCCTCTATACTTTCCTGTTTTTTTTTTTTTTTTTTTTCAGACGGAGTTTCGCTCTTGTTACCCAGGCTGGAGTGCAATGGCGCGATCTCGGCTCACCGCAACCTCCGCCTCCTGGGTTCAGGCAATTCTCCTGCCTCAGCCTCCTGAGTAGCTGGGATTACAGGCACGCGCCACCGTGCCCAGCTAATTTTTGTATTTTTAGTAGAGACGGGGTTTCACCATGTTTACTAGGATGGTCTTGATCTCTTGACCTCGTGATCCACCCGCCTCGGCCTCCCAAAGTGCTGGGATTACAGGCTTGAGCCACCGCGCCCGGCCTATACTTTCCTTTTTATGTTTTTTATTTCTTATTTATTTATTTTGAGTCGGAGTCTCCCTGTTGCCCAGGCTAGAGTGCAGTGGCATGATCTCAGTTCACTGCAACCTCTGCCTTCTGGGTTCAAGCGATTCTCTTGCCTCAGCCTCCCGAGTAGCTGGGATTACAGGCACACACCACCATGCTCAGCTAATTTTTTTTTTATTTTTAGTAGAGACAGGGTTTTGCCATGTTGGCCAGGCTGGTGAACTTCTGACCTCAGGTGATCTGCCTGCCTTGGCCTCCAAAGTGCTAGGATTACAGGCATGAGCCACCATGCCCAGCCTATATTTTCCTTTTGATGCTAGTTTCTGGGAAATTCAGAGAAAAACTAGCACTTAGTCACTATAATGATATTATTCATATATATGGAATACTAGCTTCACTATGTTTATTACTATTATTATTATTCTGTCTCCTTATATGTATCATTTAATTTAAACTGTCTTAAACCACAGTCATAGAGTGACAGGGACCAGAATTACTTTACCATCTTAAGCAATTATAAAATTGGACAAAATATATAAAGAATGGTTTCCAGACAATGGGCAATAGCAGCCCAGGACACTGATCCCTGAGAGAAGGGAAGCAAAGAAAGTGAGCCTGATGACTGCCCTCGTTCATGACCTGGAGAGAGTTTTCAGGCAATAGTAGGAGTAGCCCAAATGAAGCCTGACATCTTACTGAGTGGAATAAACATAGTTCAGGGTTCAGGGAGGCCAACGCAGCTGGAATTTTCAAGGCAAAATACCAGAGAAGAGGAAGTTACACAGAGTTCCAAAGATCTACAGAGGGGTTCTCTCTCAGGCCTTTGGTAGAGTATGATACACGAATGTGTGAGGAAAATACCAAAGCCTGGGGCAAGAACCACCAGAAAGGAGTAGGGGGAACCGAGTTTAGTGAATTCGGTTCACTAAAACCGTAACTTCCAGGGCTCCAACAATCCTCCCACCTCAGCCTCCTGAGTAGCTGGGACCACAAGTGTGCACCACCACACCCAGCTAATTTTTGTATTTTTGGTAGAAATAGGGTTTCGCCATGTTGCCTAGGCTGGTCTTGAACTCCTGAGCTCAAGTGATCTACCTGCCTTGGCCTCCCAAAGTGTTGGGATTATAGACATGAGACACGGTGCCCAGCCTATCTATCTGATGTTTTTGAGTGTATTAAAAGGAGATTTAAACAAAAGAGGAAGAGCTTGAGAAAAGATTAGAGATAAACATATAGAAAACTAATCAGACAAACAAAAAAAGATTAACTCCAGGAAGTACAAAAGATTATGTAAAAAAAGCAAGTAATCATAATATACAACATAGCTCAATGTAAATAATAATTACAGTTACACTAATATAAACACTGAATACTGATCTAACCAAAACTGAAATATAAATATGTTAAGGAGATGGGAAAATAAAAATGTACTTGGGGGAATTATGGCAGTGATATAAAAGAGTAAGATCCTCTTCCACACATGTGAGAAGTAGATATACGATGTCTAAAACTGAAAAATTACAAATTCCCATATATTAGTTAGAAATATAGGGGCCGGGCATGGTGGCTCATGCTTGTAATCTCAGCACTTTGGGAGGGCGAGGTGGGTGGATCACCTGAGGTCAGGAGTTCAAGACCAGCCTGACCAACGTGGTGAAACTTCATCTCTTTTAAAAATACGAAATTAGCTGGGTGTGGTGGCACATGCCTGTAATCCCAGCTACTTGGGAGGTTGAGGTAGGAGAATCCCTTGAACCCAGGAGGTGGAGGCTGCAGTGAGCTGAGATTGCGCCATTGCACTCCAGCCTGAGTGACAATAGTGAAACTCTGTTTAAAAAAAAAAAAAGAAATACAGAGATAAATACCAGAAAAAACTCACTGAGAGTTCAAAGTATTTGCTTCTAGAGATGGGAAATGGATTGGAATGGTGCCAAGGACTGCTATTTCTCACTATAAGCCTCACAGAATTATTTGACTTTAAATGATTGTACATGTCTAATTTTGTCTAAAAAATAAAACAAAAAATATAAATTAAAAACTACTACCATGTTTAGCATTATTATTTTTTTTCCTATTAATGAGGACTTAGATAATATAAATTGGGGAAATGACTGTAAAACTTCATCCCAAAGTTTGCATCTCAAAGGTATTTCTGGCTTCAAGAAAACTATTTTACATTTCACTTTTTTTTTTTTTTTTGAGACAGGGTCTTGCTTTTTCTGCCCAGGCTGGAATGCAGTGCCATGATCATGGCCCACTGCAGCCTTGAACTCCTGGGCTCAAGCGCTCCTGCTGCCTTAGCCTCCCAAGTAGCTGGGACCACAGGCGGGCACCACCATACCTGGCTTATTTTTTTATTTTTTGTAGTGACAGAGTCTTGCTATGTTGCCCAGGCTGGTCTTGAACTCCTGATCTCAGACAGTCCTTCTGCCTCAGCTTCCCAAAGTGCTGGGATTACAGGTGTGACCCATCATACCTGGTTTTATTATTATTATTTTTGAGACAGAGTCTCACTCTGTAACCTAGGCTGGAGTATAGTGGCACCATCTTGGCTCACTGCAACCTCCACCTCCCGGGTTCAAGTGATTCTCCTGCCCCAGCCTCCCAAGTAGCTGGGATTAGGCGTCTGCCATGACCACGTCTGGCTAATTTTTGTATTTTAGTAGAGATGGGGATTCACCATGTTGCCTAGGCTGGTCTTGAACTCCTGACCTCAAGTGATCTACCTGCCTCAGCCTCCCAAAGTGCAGGTATGAGCCACCACATCCAGCCCACATCTGGCTTTATTTAGCATTTACTCTAGGGTTTTTACTTCAACTTTCTGTGTAATGTTTTCCTCCGATATTACAAATTATTTGAAGTGGCTTACAATATTATTCAATAAAATAGGCTGTGTATCACAAACTATTTTAGGGAAAGAGCAAGAGAACTAGTTTCTTTGGAAAAGAAGCTCATTAAGGGCCTTTAAGTTTAACCTGTTCAGTCCCTGCAAGGACACAGTTTTGTTTCAGTCAGGTTTTAAAGGTAAATATTAAAGACCAATAATTCACCTCAGACTCTGACTCAAAGGAAAATGGATATCAAAATCACAGAAACATTTTATTTCTTACCACCTGCTCCTTCCAAAATGCCCCGGACTACTGCCTGAACACCATTAGGTCTCATTAACCTTTCAGAGAGCAGCTGTCCACACAGACGCCGAAGCCAAGCTGGGGCCCGACACCTCAGCTGTGTCTTCACATCTGTACAGGACTGAGAAAAAGAAGAAGGTGTGAATTCTGAATGTCACTGAAATAGACACGACGGCCAGGCACGGTGGCTCATGCCTGTAAAAAAAAAAAAAGAAATAGTTATGATGTGTAATATTTATTTATTTAGAGAAGGAGTTTCACTCTTGTCACCCAGGCTGGAGTGCAGTAGAATGATCTTGGCTCACTGCAACCTCTGCCTCCCAGGTTCAAGCAATTCTCTTGCCTCAGCCTTCTGAGGAGTTGAGATTACAGGCACGTGCCACGATGCCAAGCTACTTTTTGCATTTTTAGTAGAGAGGGGAATTGACCATGTTGGCCAGGCTGGTCTTGAACTCCTGACCTCAGGTGATCCATCCACCTCGGCCTCCCAAAGTTCTGGGATTACAGGCGTCAGCTGTCAAGCCAGGCTAGACATTTTTTTAAAGTGCTGAGTCATATTGACAATGAACAATGTGCTATACAGACTTCAAAAGAGCAACATTCTTTCCTTTAAAAAAAAACTTTACAAAACCTTCTTTCGCATTATTTTTAAGAAAGTAAAAAACAGTGAAAAATCAATGAAATTTCAAACTCAGAAACAGACATTTGCATCAGTGATTAAAACATAGATCTTGGGAATACTAAGTTAATGCAACCAATCTCTGACCGTAGCCCTGACAATTAAATCCAGCTTCCAAGGAAGATCCTTATGAACGTATTTGCCACTAAGAGGGTGGTTCACAACAGGGAGGGAGCACTCTAGCCCTTGCCTCTGTGGCCTTAGCAAATCTGATTCCTGTGACATAGTTCCAAGAAAGAGATGGATTTCTTTTTTATTTCTTTTCTGCCCCAGTCTGATCTGCAAGAAAGAGTTGGATTTCTTCAAGGGTTTCTTTCTGGGAGTTCTGTGGAGCCACTGTGAATAAACAGACTTGGTGTCCCTTATTGCTGAGGGTGGAATAAACTCACTTATTGGCTGGTTTTGGCATGCACCTCTCAGCTCATTCCTCTTCTGTCTTTTGAGAGTGACTGCACATTCGGTTCTGCTTTTTCTTGCTAGGTATTTTTCAGAGGCCTATCCCCTGCAGAAGGTGCTGCAGTTTTGTTTGTTTGTTTTGTTTTTGAGATGGAATTTCCCTCTTGTTGCCCAGGCTGCAGTGCAGTGGCATGATCTCCGCTCACCCTAACCTCCGTCTCCCAGGTTCAAATGATTCTCCTGACTCGCCTCCTGAGTAGCTGGGATACAGGCATACACCACCATGCCCAGCTAATTTTGTATTTTTAGTAGAGACAGGGTTTCTCCTTGTTGGTCAGGCTGGTCACAAATTCCCAACTTCAGGTGATCCTCCCTCCTCAGCCTCCCAAAGTACTGGGATTACAGGCATGAGCCACCACACCTGGCCTCAGTTTTAATATTCTAGCCCTTATTTTGGGCTAGAACATTAATCATGTTGCTGTCAACCATTGCACTTAAGTATGTAAGCATCAAAATTAGTAACAGAAATATTTCATCCCAACTCTCTTGTCCTCTCTCTTTTACTGAATTATTACCATTTACTGAGAGGATTATGATGTGCCCGGCACAGCGTAACTCCCATATAATCTCAAAAGGGACTTCAAGGAAGGCATTGTGATTATCCCTATCTTATGGGTAAGAAACCTGAAGAATGGCAAGGTTTACAAATTCAAATATCTGCACATTGGGGTTGAATCCCGGAGAGGCCTGATGGAAGTAAGATGAGACAAAAATTACTCAATTAGCAGATGCCTTTGCAGCCAGCTTCAGCTGGTCCTTGCTCCTGACCTATAGCTAATTCCCTTGGCTCCTTACTCTTTTCCTTTTCTAAGACAAGGTCTCACTCTGTTGCCCAAGCTGAAGTGCAGTGGCCCGATCACAGCTCACTGCAGCCTCAACTTTCTGGGCCTGAGGAATCCTCCCACCTCAGCCTCCAGAGTAGCTGGGGCTACAGGTGCACACGACCACACGTGGCTAGTTTTTTATTTTTTATCTTTTGTAGAGATGGGGGTTTTGCTATGTTGCCCAGGTTGGCCTCAAACTCCTGACCTCAAGTGATCCTCCTGCCTCAACCTCCCAAAGTACTGGGTTTACCTGTGTGAGCCATGGTGCCTGGCTGGCTCCTCACTCTTTACACACCTAGATTCATAATGAAAATGTAGGTACTAAAAGTAAACAAACAATTCCAGCTATATCATCAAATTAAATCATTTCAGATAAACATTATTTTTAAGAAAACAAAGAAACTATCTTATCCCTAGTAGAATATATACTACTATATGTTTTCAAACAAAGTAATTAAGAATAGCACCAATAAGATCTCTGGTTTTAATTTCTTGACTTCAAATACATAATCCATTCAAAGAATTGAAGTGTCCAGATACTTCTGCTGAAAGAACATTTTGTCAAACAGTCAAATTTTAGTTAAAAAAAAAAAAAAAAGATCCAGCTTCAGAATGAGTAAAATATATCTTGCATAAAACTGCCATAAGTCTTTAAAAAAGTGATCATAATATTCTTGGGAAAAGTGTCCATCATTCCATTAGGGAAAAGGTCTTTTTGCCGGGCACGGTGGCTCATGCATGTAATCCCTGCACTTTGGGAGGCAGAGGCGGGCGGATCATGAGGTCAGGAGTTCGAGATCAGTCTGGCCAACATAGTAAAACCCCGTCTCTACTAAAAATACAAAAAATTAGCTAGGTGTGGTGGTGTGCACACGTAATCCCAGCTACTCGGGAGGCTGAGGCAGGAGAATCACGTGAACCTGCGAAGCGGAGGTTGCAGTGAGCTGAGATTGCACCATTGCACTCCAGCCGGGCAACAGTGCAAGACTCCATCTCTAAAAAAAAAAAAAAAAGAAGCCAGGCGCAGTGGCTCATGCCTACAATCCCAGCACTTTGGGAGGCCGAGGCGGGCTGATCATGAGGTCAGGAGTTCAAGACCAGCCTGACCAAAATGGTGAAACCCCATCTCTACTAAAAAAAAAAAATACAAAAATTAGCTGGGCCTGGCAGCGTGCACCTGTAATCCCAGCTACTCAGGAGGCTGAGGCAGGAGAATAGCGTGAACCCAGGAGGTGAAGGTTGCAGTGAGCCAAGATCGAGCCACTGCACTCAGTCTGGAAGACAGACCGAGAATCCATCTCAAAAAAAAAAAAAAAAAAAAAAAGAAAGAGAAAAGGTCTTTTAAATTATCCTAAGGGTCAGTGTCATTTAGTTTTATAAGTATCGTTTTATGATCTAAAAGATAAAATAAGGCTCAACTAGATCATTAAATAGGGAGCTAAAGTTATCTAATTTTCCAGAAGAAGGCAGCATATCACATACATTATTATTAATGAGTCACCCCTAAGAGTGCCCAGGCCTGAGTACCTGAGGTGGTCCTCCTTGGAGGATAAGTAGTTCCCTGACTGCTAAGGGCTGATAGACTTGATCCAACATGTCTCTCAAGGCCCCCCTGGATAGGGTTCTCTCCTCTTCAGTTAGAACCTAAAAGAAGGAAGCACTTGGCTTTAGTGGAATTCAAACCAGGCAGACAATAGAAAGTAATGTTTTACAACACTGTACAGGGATACCTGTGAGAGGAGAGGAAGGAAGGCTTCTATCCTCTCTCAATTTCCTTCCACATGGGGGAAGATACTCTAAAACATTCCTGGCCCTCTCTGCATCTCGCTCTTCTGGGCAAGTTATGAGACTGATCTTATTGCTTAGGGTGGCGTAAACTCACTTGTTGGCTGGTTTTAGCATGCATCTCTCAGCTCGTTCCTCTTCTGTCTTTTGAGAGTGACTGCACATTTTGTTCTGCTCTTTTGTGCTGGATATTTTTCAGAGGCCTATCCCCTGCAGAAGGCACTGCAGTTTTCCAGTGCTCCTTAAAATGGGTGAGTAGTGAGAGTGTTTAATTCTGGAGAGAACTTTCAGAAAGATCTGTCTCCTGCCAGGTGCGGTGGCTCATGCCTGTAATCCCAGCACTTTGGGAGGCTTAGGTGGATGGATCACCTGAGGTCAGGAGTTTGAGACTGGCCTGGCCAACATGGCAAAACCCCGTCTCTACTAAAAATAGAAAAATTAGCTGGGTGTGGTGGTGTGTACCTGTAATTTCAGCTACTTACGAGGCTGAGGCATGAGAATTGCTTGAACCTGGGAGGCAGAGGTTACAGTGAGTCAAGATTGCACCACTACACTCCAGCCTGGGTGACAGAGCAAGACTTCATCTCATAAATAAATAAGCTGGGTGTGGTGGTGCATGCCTATAATCCCAGTTACTCAGGAGGCTGAGGCAGGAGTATCTTTGGAACCCAGGAGGCAGAGGTTGCAGTGAACTGAGATTGTGCCACTGCACTCCAGCCTGGGCAACACAGCAAAGCTCCACCTCAAAAAATAATAATAACAAATAAAAAAAAAAAAGAAAAATTTGTCTCCACCTATAAGCTGTATCCTCCAATCTTGCCTTTATGAGTAAGAGAGATGAACATCTCTTACTCTTCTTAACTCTCTTTTAATTCATTTGGAACTTGGGTAGCAAAGAGGGGTATGATTTTGGGGTACTCTTGAGCCCTAACAGTACAGTCCTCCTTGGTGATTACTGCTCAGAGTCACTCAGGGTCCTGCCCATTACCGATTCACACATTGGGGTATAGGTGCAACTTAGAACACAGATATTGATGGGACTTTGTCCAGCTTCATAAAGTACACCCAGTGTTGTTTCCCCTCTGTCAACTCCTTCTCCTGCCTTCCTACTTGGTTCTCTCTGTGTGTCTCTTTTCAGTTATCTCTCCTCCTGAGATCCTGGGAACAACTTAGCCTCAGTAACAGTAATAAGACCTGTCAACCAGGTCCCATTACCTCAGGGAAGTGCAGGCAGGAGGTGCTGCTAGAAGTGTCAATCATGCATAACCCTGCCGGAAAGAGGGGGCACTCTGCTCCTATCACATAAAGGCCCCGGGGAGCTCAGAATTTTATGCCAACATTTGGATGATAGTGGTTTTTAGGCAAATGTTTATGAATGTAGGCAGGAGAGAGAAGAGAAAAGGAACAAGGACAAGGGTGACACAGGCAGGTGACAGAGAAACAAGAACATTGTGAAATCTGGCTGTGGAGGCTGGGGAATCACTGTACATGGGAGTCGTACTGACCCTTGAGACATTTACATCTCAACAGCTTCTGCTGGCTAGTCCCTATGCTGATGCCAGTGGTCCTCTCATGGAGGAGTAGTGATTCCTGCTATGTCATGCCAGTAAGTCTTATCTTCCCAATCAGTGTGTGAGTTATTTGAAGAAAAGGACCATGTCTTATGCTTCTATGATCTCCACAGCAACTTCTGTAGTCTGGATGCTCAACTGCTTACTTGACTAAGTGACAGCAAAAAATGGGCATATACCCCTAACACCTAATAATGGACATTGACAGAGTTATGTAGTGTACCAGGTGCTCTACATATGTTATCTCATTTAATCCTCCCATGCATTTAATGAGGGAGCCATGATACTAATATTAGTAGTAATTATATGAGCACTACTAGAGATTGGGCCAGATATTTGACACACATTATCCTTAATCCTTATGACCACCTTCCGAGGCAGGTATTATGATACACATATTTTTTTTTAGATGGAGTTTCGCTCTTGTTGCCCAGGCTGGAGTGCAATGGCGCAATGTTGGCTCACTGCAACCTCTGCCTCCCGGGTTCAAGAGATTCAGCCTCCCGAGTAGCTGGGATGCACCACCACAGCCAGCTAATTTTGTATTTTTAGTAGAGATAGGGTTTTTCCATGTTGGTCAGGCTGGTTTCAAACTCCCGATCTCAAGTGATCCACTCGCCCCAGCCTCCCAAAGTGCTAGGATTACAGGCATGCGCTACCGTGCCTGGCCTGGTACACACTTTATAGAAGAAACAGATGCTCAAAGAAACAGCCTGCAATAGCTGTTTCCAAAAATGGCAAGGGACAGGTGAAATGGACTCTACAGGCGTGCAAGGGACAAGCACCCAATAAATGAAACCTCCACCCACCCCCAAAAGATTCATTTATCCATTGGACATGCTTTGGCATAACCAGTTCTGAAGAACTAAGAGTTGTCTTTTATAACAGCTATCCATGAAACTATACACATATTCACACACACACAATCTCTCTCTTTCTCAATTTTACCTCTTCTGCAGGTGTTAGTAGTTTGCTTTTGGTTGGGCAGAATCCCAGTTGGCACAGACCTGCTGCAATATCCCCAAAATGGTGGCAGAATATCAAGCTCCCCAGTGATGTGTGCTGAGCAACGTTCAGAAGGGCCCTGCAGCTGGTGTACAGTCTCCGAGTTGCATCAGGGGCAGCATCGAGACATACCACGTCTTGAACGACGGCACCAAACTCAGTTCTGTATCTCAAAGGGACTCCAACACCAGGCATGAGATAGGGGCAGATGCCCAAGGTCACTACAAACTGCAAAACGAACTGGACAGTCTTCTGCTGTGAGATACTAAGTGCATCGGGGCTCAGGGCAGGAGCAACTTCCGGAGTCCTGGGGTTGGGTTTACCTGGATTGAAATTAGCTGCAAGGCGGATCATGGTTTCTTTTAAGCACAAAAGCAACAACAAGGTTTGAGAGGTAACGCTCCAAGTGACATCTACAGAGTTTTGTGGCCATTCTGCCTTATCAGCAATTTCATCTCTTAGGAGTTTCAGTTTCTTCCACTGAGGATCCTTCAGAAACTTGTCCTCCAAAGCAGACAGGTTAGATTTTAAAGTAGCCAACAAGACATCATGTTTTGTGACCTGTAGTGAACTTGAGCCTGATCCTTTTGAAGAAAAAAAAAAAAAGAAAAGAAAGGAGAGATTATATACATAGAAATCAAACTGTACTTCTCCCTGTGGAATGCCCTGCGTACTCCAGTTCCTCTTCAGTGGCCTGGCTCCGCCATCACTGGCCCTGGAAAGCCTCCCCCAGGGGTACCACCCCAGCTTATTAAGAATTTTTTTTTTTTTTTTTTTTTTGAGATGAGTTTCTCTCTTGTTACGCAGGCTGGAGTGCAATGGTGCGATCTTGGCTCACCGCAACCTCCGCCTCCTGGGTTCAGGCAATTCTCCTGCCTCAGCCTCCTGAGTAGCTGGGATTACAGGTATGCGCCACCATACCCAGCTAATTTTTGTATTTTTAGTAGAGACGGGGTTTCACCATGTTGACCAGGACGGTCTCGATCTCTTGACCTCGTGATCCACCCACCTTGGCCTCCCAAAGTGCTGGGATTACAGGCTTGAGCCACCGCGCCCGGCCATGAAGAATTTAAGACCACATTTTCTGCTTTCCCACAGCACTTTGCATGTAATTGGAGTAGTGTCCTAACATATTATACTTCATCTAGTTTGTTTCTATTCCCCACATGTTTTGAGGGCAGAGACCAGGTCTTAATCATCTCACTGGGCTTAAATTGTAGCCAGAACAGAAATTTAGAAGCTGTTTTACCATAAAACATTCATTCGGTCCAGCTGTTCTAGGTGCTGGGGATAAAGCACTGAACAGAGGGCTGGACACAGTGGCTCACGCCTATAATCCCAGCACTCTGGGAGGCTGAGGTGGGCAGATCACAAGGTCAGGAGTTCAAGACCAGCCTAGCCAACATGGTGAAACCCTGCCTCTATTAAAAATACAACAAAATTAGTTGGGCATGGTGGCGCGCACCTGTAATCCCAGCTACTCGGGAGGCTGAGGCAGGAGAATTGCTTGAACCTAGGAGGCGGAAGTTGCAGTGAGGTGAGATCGCACCATTGCACTCCAGCCTGCGCAACAGAGCAAGACACCGTCTTGAGGGAAAAAAAAAGCACTGAATAGAACAAAGGCTCTGGTCAGGCACGGTAGCTCATGCTGGTAATCCCAGAACTTTGGGAGGTCAAGGTGGGATGGTTGCTTAAGCCCAGGATTTCAACAGCCTGGGCAACATAGTGAGACCCTGTATCTAAAAAAATTAAAAGAATCAGCTGGGTATGGTGGTACATGCCTGTAGTCCCAGCTACTCAGAAGGCTGTGAGAGGATTGCTTGAGCCCAGGAAGTCAAGGTTGCAGTAAGCTGAGACTGTGCCACTGCATTCCAGCCTGGGTGACAGAGCAAGACCCAGTCTTGAAAACTAAAAACAGTAACAACAAAAAAACAGAACAAAGCCTCTTTCCTTGTGGAACTTATGTTCCAGTGAGGAAGATCACAAAATATGGTAATAGGGCTCAAACAGATTAGTTTAACCACATCATTCCCCCCAGAATATGTATTTTCAATAGATACCTGTTTCCTATGGAGTATGTTCTCCGACCACATGGTATTAATACAGAAAGTATTAACAAAACATCCAAAAAGCCTCAAATGTTTGGAAATTAAATAATGTATTTCTAAATAATCTATGGTCAAAAAAGAAATTATAAGATTTCAAACTGAGGGCCGGGCGCGGTGGCTAACGCCTGTAATCCCAGCACTTTGGGAGGCCAAGGCAGGTGGATCACGAGGTCAAGAGATCGAGACCAACCTGGTCAACATGGTGAAACCCCGTCTCTACTAAAAATACAAAAAATTAGCTGGGCATGGTGGCGCATGCCTGTAATCCCAGCTACTCAGGAGGCTGAGGCAGGAGAATTGCCTGAACCCAGGAGACAGAGGTTGCGGTGAGCCGAGATCGCGCCATTGCACTCCAGCCTGGGTAACAAGAGCGAAACTCTGCCTCAAAAAAAAAAAAAAAAAAAACCCAGAACCAGTTGTCTCTAGGGGAGTAGGAGTGGGAAATGACTATGAAAGGGCAGAAACGAACTTTCTGGGATAATAGTAATGATGCATATCTTTTCCTTTTCTCACCTGGACGTAATAATATGTATTTTGACAGGGGTTTCAATTACAAAAGTACATGCTTTTATTTTTTAGAGACAGAATCTCGCTCTGTCACCTAGGCTGTAGTGTAGTGGCATGATCTCAGATCACTGCAACCCCTGCCTCGTGGGTTCACGGGATTCTCATGCCTCAGCCAAGTACATGCATTTTTAAAACTCACTGAATGATATATGTATTCTCTGTGCATTTCACTGTATATAAATTTTACCTGAAACAAATGAACAAACTACAAAAAAATCCAAATAAATATTAAACTCTAGTTAATGTTATAATTCTGAAGTGTTTAGGGATAAAATGTAGTGATATCTGCAACTTACCTGGAATGCATCAAAAAAAAAAACAAACCATGAATTGATGGATGGATAGATGGATAGAAATGTGATAAAGCAAATATACAAAAATGTAAATCGTGGAATCTAAACAATGTGTATAAGGGTGTCTGCCATATAATTCTTTCAACTTTTCTTTTTTTCTTTTTCTTTTTGAGATGGGAGTCTCGCTCTATCACCCAGGCTGGAGTGCAGTGACGCAATCACAACTCACTGTACCTTTGACTTCCTGGGATCAAGCAATCCTCCCATCTCAGTCTCTCAAGTAGGTGGGACCACAGGAGCATATCACCCTACTTGACTAATTTTTTCATCTTTTGTAGAGATGTGGGGGTCTCACTATGTTGCCCAGGCTGGTCTTGACCTCCTGGGCTCAAGCAATCCTCCCACCTTAGCCTCCCCAAAGTGTTGGGATTACAGGCATGAGCTACTGCACCTGGCCATCAACTTTTCTATTTGTTTAGAAAACATAATAAAAAATTGAAAATATATATGGACATGCAGCCAGATCAAATAAACTAAAAAAATTGTTTTTGAAAATATAAATAGAAGCAACAGACCTCAAATCTAAAGCTAATATGCCTTCTAAGAAACAAATTAAAAGGAATCAAAATGTAATTAATAACTATTTCCAACACTGCATGATTTATAATAGTGTAAAAGTAGAAATGCATGTCCAATAACATAGGTTTGTTGAGTAAACTATGGTCTAATTGTATCTAACATACTATATGTATGTGAAGTACTTATTTTGTTTATTGTTTATTGTCTTTCTACCAACTAGAATCAAAGCACCTTGAAAACAAGGACATTAATTTGTTTTGTTCACTGCTGTATTCTCTTTGCCTGGAACAAAGTCTGACAAGTAAAAGCTGTTTAATAAATTGTTGTTGAATGAATAAATAATGGAATATTTTCTAGCTATTAAATGATGTTGAACATTATTTAATGGCATGTTCATAATACATTCTAATGTGAAGAAAGAGTATAAAACACTACATGAGCAAAAGAGTTTATAGAAAAAAATGCAAATGGCCCTTAAACATGAACATATGATCAATCTTACTCATAACAAGAGAAAAGTAAATTAAAACTATACTGAAATATCACTTTCCATCTATCAAACTGGCCAAAATCCAAAAGTTTTATAACACATTCTGTAGCAAGTCTGTGAGGAAACACACACTCTCATACATTGTTGGTAGGAACTAAAACAGTACATCCCCAAGGAGATAAATTTGGCAATATCTAGCAAAATTACATAGGCATTTCCCTTTGGCCCAGCAATCTCACTTTTAGGAATCTATCCTATAGATACACAGGCAAAAAATGCAAAATGATATATTTACAAGCCTATTCATTGTAGTACTTCTTAAATTAGCAAAAGATTTGAAAACAATGCAAACGTCCACTAGTAGTGAACTGGCTGAATAAATTGTGCAGCTATAAAAGAGTAAAAGGAAGACTTATAATGATCTCTAAGTTATAAGTTACAAGTTATAAGATTTATAACTGTATAACAATCTCTAAGACATTAAGTTAAAAAAGTAAAATGTGGCCAGGCACAGTGGTTCACACCTGTAATCCCAGCACTTTGGGAGGCCGAGGCAGGGAGATCACCTGCAGTCAGAAGTTTGAGACCAGCTTGACCAACACGGATAAACCCCATCTCTACTAAAAATACAAAATTAGTCGGGCATGGTGGCACATGCCTGTAATCCCAGCTACTCAGGAGGCTGAGGCAGGAGAATAGCTTGAAACCAGGAGGCAGAGTTTACAGTGAGTTGAGATCACACCACTGCACTCCAGTCTAGGCAACAAAAGTGAAACTCCATCTCACAAAAGAAAAAAAACAGATGCAGAAAAAACTATATATAGTATGCTACCTTTTGTGTAAAAATAGGATAAATATGAAACCATGTATTACTTGCGTATCTTTTCAAAAAAGAAGCTATGAAAGAATAAATTAAAACTAACTAAAATAAGTCATCTACAGACAGAGGGAGAGAGCAGGGGAGGAAACATGGATAACTGTATCTAATTTTATTAGTTTTAGAACCCAACAGCTGTTTTTCATAGTTAAAAAAATTAAGGCAAAAGGAAAATGCAAAACAATTATTAAAATCAAAAACAAACAAATGAACCAATGAACCATATTCTGTGGTCTATGCCAAAGGTCACCAAACTATGATCTGCAGTTTAAATCTGGTCCAGCAACTGTTTTCATGAATAAGGTTTCACTGGAATACAGTTATGCCCATTTACATACAGTCTATGGCTGCTTTTGAGATACAGTGGCAGAGCTGAGTAGTTACAACGGAGACCATATGGGCTGCAAAGCTCAAAATATTTACTATCTAGTCCTTCAGAGAAAAAGTTTACTGACTCCTACTCTATATTAAGTTAGCAGCATAACCACACAGAAAATTATTTTAAGAGACTTGAAATATAGGATTTTGTATATCCTGAGAACAAAAAGCAACCAAACAAAAACCCCTTAAACAATGGGTTTGTAGTGGTAATGTTGGATTTGTTCTTTGACAATATTATAGATATGTATAAGTATGTATTGTGTGATTATACATTTTATATAATGTGTGATTACATATTTATATATGTATGGATATATATATGTACATACATAAGTAAATACATTAATTTCAGCAGGAAGCAATATTCTCAGATAAAAGAAATACAGGCTGGACACTGTGGATCATGCCTGTAATCCCATCACTTTGGGAGGCCAAGACAGGTGGATCACATGAGATCAAGAGTTCAAGACCAGCCTGACCAACATAGTAAAACCCCATCTCTGAAAAAAAAAAAAAACCAAAAAAAAAAACCAAATATATAAAATATAGGATAAAAGAATAGGTAGGTAGACAAATATGTGATAGAGCAATTACAGTAAAATTGTTAACTGTAGAATGAAGGTCACGGTATCTTCACTGTAAAAGCTTTTCAACTTTTCTGTAAGCTTCAAAATTTCTTTTTTTTTTTTTTTTTTGAGACAGTCTCATACTGCTGCCTCAGCTGGAGTGCAATGGCACGATCTTGGCTCACTGCAACCTCCGCCTCCAGGGTTCAAGTGATTCTCCTGCCTCAGCCTCCTGAGTAGCTGGGATTATAGGTGCCTGCCACCAAGCCCAGTTAATTTTTTGTATTTTTAGTAGAGACAGGGTTTCACTATGTTGGCAAGGCTGGTCTCAAACTCCTGACCTCGTGATCTGCCTGCATTGGCCTACCATAGTGCTGGGATTACAGGTGTGAGCCACAGCACCCAGCTAGTTGCATAATTTCAAAGTTTCATAATGAAATGTTAGAAAAAATTTATAAAATTTAAAAAAATCTCATAATATTTCACTTCAATTGGAAATACTGGTAAGAACTCCAGACTTATTTTCATCTTCTAAAAATCCATGTATTTCCTGGCTCTAATCCTTCAAAAAGTCTGAAAGCAATGACAATTCCTTTTTCCTTTTCTTCTTTTTTTTTTTTGAGACAGGGCATCACTCTGTCACCCAGGCTGGTGTGCAGTGGTATAACCATAGTGCACTGCAGCCTCAAACTCCTGGGCTCAGCTGATCCTCCTGTCAGCCTCCCAAGTAGCAGAGACCACCAGCATGTGGCACCATGCCCAGCTAATTTCTGTATTTTTGGTAGACAGTGTTTTACTATGTAGTCCAGGCTGGTCTTGAACTCTTGGACTCAAACAATCAGCCCACTTCAGCCTCCCAAAGGGCTGGGATTACAGGTGTGAGCCACCACACCCAGCCAACGATAATTCCTTTTTTTTTTTTTTTTTTGAGATGGAGTCTCACTCTGTCGCCTAGGCTGGAGTGCAGTGGCACAGTCTTGGCTCACTGAAACCTCCACCTCCCGGGCTCAAGCAATTCTCCTGCCTCAGACTCCGGAGTAGCTGGGATTATGGGTGTGTGTCACCAGGCCTGGCTAATTTTTGTATTTTTAGCAGAGATGGGGTTTCGCCATGTTGACCAAGCTGGTCTCGAACTCCAGATCTCAAGTAATCCACCCACCTCGGCCTCCCAAAATGCTGGGATTATAGGCATGAGCCACTGCACCCAGCCAATAATTTCAATAGCAACGAATATCCTGTGCCCACATTGTGATTTCTAAATGTCACTTCTCCTAAGAGAGAATTGTTTTCAAAAATGGGGCAGGAAATACATAAGATGAACCTGAGATATCTTCTGTTTGAGAGCAAGGAGGTGATCAAAGATTACCATGGTCTTGTCAGAAAGTCCAAGAGCCAATCTGAAATGGTTACCACTGGCCAAAAATGGGAAATTTAATCATTAAGAACAAGAAATACAATAATTGAAACATCAAATACATAAAATGTATGATTCATAATACAACAAAAAAGATCACTTCATTGGCTACCTTTGGAGGTTGCTAAGACACTAATTTATTATTCTGAAAACTGGTCAATAAAGGAACAGAATGATTCTAACTATATTAAAATATAGTCATGTTTATATACAGAGAAAAGGGTCTCAAAGTTTTAATACCTCGAGGTTTTAACAGTGATGATCTCTGGGTGGTAGGGTTAAAGGTGGGATTTTTCTTTTTACCTAATTATAGTTTTAATTTTTTTTTTTTAACAATAAATATGTATTGTCTCTGCACTAAAAGTTATTTTAGGGTTATAAAACAGTATGTGGCATATGAGATCATTTTTGTAAAAAGGAAAAATAATATTTTCTGAATTGCTAGTAGTGATACCTCTGGGTAGTGAGATTAAGGTAATTTTAATTTTCTTCTTTTGGCTTCTCTACGTTTAAAAAATCTTTCCTATAGTAAACATTAACTGCTTCTATTTTTTAAAAAAAAGGAAAAAGGAAAGCTGGCACAGTGACATGCATGTAGTTGGGAGGCTGAGGTAGAAGCATCACCTGAGCCCAGAAGTGAGGCTGTAGTGTACTATGATCATGTCTATGAATAGCCACTGTACTCCAGGCTGGACAACATAGGAGATCCTGTCTCTATTTAAAAGAGGGAGAGAGAAACAGAGAGACAGAGAGAGAAACAATAATATCCTTTAAAAGTAATAAGAACATTTGAATGACACCTTAAAAACAAAAACAAACAGACAAAAATAATAAAAATAATGAGAACAGAAAAGTAAGAAATCTGCAATATTCTAGGACTTTCCAGTGCAAGTGTTCTGACCCACTGGCAGGAATATCTGGTTCCTTTGGCTAATGTATACCTCAAATGGAAATGAGTGTTACTTCCCTCTTGTTGCCACTAACCATTAAGATCACTAACCAACCTCTAAATGACTTCCAGTGACATAAGATCTTTGAACCCAAACATGGAACACAAAGAAAGTGATCTAAAACAAAAGCTCTCAGTGAAGTTTTACAGGAGCCCCTTTAATGAAGTAGTCTACTCTGCCCTCTACTGGTGATGAAAATAATATTTACTTAGAAATGGAGACATTTCCATAAAATAGCAGGTCTCAGTATGTATGCTATGGAGACCTGGCTTGCCAGGGGATTCCCAAGACCCTCTCAGGGGCTCTGCAAGGTCAAAACCATTTCATAATAATACTAAGTCATGATGCGCCTTTTACATTCTCAAGAGTGTACTGAGTATGAAAGGTGTATTGATATGAGTTCTGATTTTATATTGCAACAAACCTTTAAGATATTACCTCTTGCCTGGCGTGGTGGCTCATGCCTGTAATCCCAGCACTTTGGGAGGCCGAGGCAGGCAGATCACCTGAGGTCGGGAGTTCAACATGGAGAAACCCCATCGCTACTAAAAAATGCAAAATAAACCAGGCATGGTGGCACATGCCTATAATGCCAGCTACTCGGGAGGCTGAGGCAAGAGAATCGTTTGAATCTGGGAGAAGGAGGTTGCGGTGAGCCGAGATGGCACCATTACACTCCAGCCTGGGCAACAAGAGCGAAACTCTTGTCTCAAAAAAAAAAAAAAATACTACCTCTTGTTGAATTTCTCTTCATTTTTTTCCCTCACACAATTCATGCAGAGATTATCTTGTTGAGTTTTAGAATTGTACAAAAGAATAGACATAATTATCTGAAAAGGTGATTGAACTCTCCTTCCTTTCCAACTACATATCTATGTGAGTCTAGGTTTTCTTCATGTACTTCAATCAAAACCACCTATCATGACAGACTGGAGAAGCAGATACGAAAATCCAGCTGACTTCTCAGTTGGGCATGGTGCCTCAAGCCTGTAATCCTAGCACTTTGGGAGGTTGAGGTGGGCAGATCACCTGAGGTCAGGAGTTTGAGACAGCCTGGCCAACATGGTAAAAGGGAGGCTGAGGCATGAGAACTGCTTGAACCTGGGAGGTGGGGGTTTCAGTGAGTCAAGATCACGCCACTGCACTCCAGCCTGGGTGACGGAGTGAGACTCTGTCTCAAAAACAAAACAAAACAGGGTCTTACTCTGTCACCCAGGCTGGAGTGCACTAGTATAACCATGGCTCACTGCAGCCTAGACCTGGACCTCCAGGTTCAAGCAATCCTCCCATCTCAGCCTCCCCAGTAGCTGGAACCACAGGTGTGTAGTACCAGTCCTGGCCAATTTTTTTTATTTTTTGTAGAAACAGAGTTTCACTATGTTGCCCAGTCTGGTCTCAAACTTCTGGGCTCCTGCCTAAGCCTCCCAGAGTGCTGGGATTACAGGTATGATCCACCTCACCCAGCCACTACAGATATTTTAAATTCTCTCAGCAGCTAATATGATCAAATAGCAGACAGATTCATATAATACATAACAGACTACATGCACAAAATAATATAATTTTACACACTAATTCTTTTTCAAATAGGAATGCTTGAATTTCTGTAACTTAAGTGAGTACATATATATGTACTGCATCACATACTCATAGAGATTAGAGTCTTCTATAAATGAAGCTTAATATGTGTATTTTGTGATAGATGATTACTTCCAGGATTTTTGCTTATTTAAACTTGTTCTCAGTCATATTATAGAGAGTTGCAGGCCAGACGTAGTGGCTCACACCTGTAATCCCAGCACTTTGGGAGGCCAAGGCAGGCAGATCACTTAAGGTCAGGAGTTTGAGACCAGCCTGGCCAACATGGCGAAAACCCGTCTCTACTAAAAATACAAAAAGTAGCTGGGCGAGGTGGCACATGCCTGTAATCCCAGCTACTCAGGAGTCTGAGGCAGGAGAACAACTTGAACCTGGGAAGCAGAAGTTGCAGTGAACGCCACTGCATTCCAGCCTGGTCAACAGAGTGAGACTCCGTCTCAAAAAAAAAAAAGAGTTGCAGTTGCAAGACAAGTGATCTCTCGATTAGCAACTTAAAATTCTATTTTGCAGTCGGACTCTTGAGACAATGTAATATATTTACCATACTTTTAGTGGAAAGGACCTAAATTCAAATTCTGCCACTTACTAGTCTGACATTGGGTAACTTCCAATGTACCTGAACCTTGGTTCCTTCATCTAAAGAAATGGAATACAAGAGTACTGATCTCAGGGGATGGTTATGAGGATTAAATAATGTATATGTAGGCCAGGTGCGGTGGCTCACACTTGTAATCCAAGCATTTTGGGAGGTCAATGCAGGTGGATCACAAGATCAGGAATTCAAGACCAGGTTGGCCAAGATGGTAAAACCCCGTCTCTACTAAAAATACATAAATTGGCCAGGCGCAGTGGCTCATGCCTGTAATCCAAGCACTTTGGAGGCCAAGGCGGGCGGATTACCTGAGGTCGGGAGTTCAAGACCAGCCTGACCAACATGGTGAAACCCCGTCTTAAAAAAAAATACAAATACAAATACAAAAATTAGCCGGGCACAGTGGCAGGTGCCTGTAATCCCAGCTACTTGGGAGGCTGAGGCAGAAGAATTGCTTGAAACCGGGAGGTGGAGGTTGCAGTGAGCCAAGATCATGCCACCGCACTCTAGTCTGGGCAACAGAGCAAGGCTCTGTCTCAAATAAATAAATAAATAAATAAAATGTAAACAGCCTACTATGGGGACTGACACTCAGTAGGCACTCATTTACTAATATTAATAACCTGTGTTCAATTCCCACTGGTATGGTGTAATGTTTGCAGAAATTTTTACAGTTTTGAGTATAAAATCTGAGACTAGGAAGTGATCCCCCTTGGCCTTTCGTCTGCCCTTGCTACTTCTACAGATCACTTCCCCCAAATATACACCCCAATGATAAGTAGAGCTCTATCTCCTACGTCCTTTCCAAAAGCTCCAGATAACATCAGAGCCTCTACACTGAAGAATTTGTCTGATTCTGAGAGGGGTGTTCAGTAGATCTCGGGCCTAGGTCCGTGTTCTGCCCCTAATTTGACCAAGTGATCTTGAACAGGTCACTTAATCTCTTCAGTGAGCCTCGGGTGTTCTCAGTCGTAAAAGGAGTGGCAGCCTCAACCACTCCAACGTCCCTTCAGATTCTAGATTGGGAAACAACTGTCCACGCACCACAAAGATTAAAAGCGACTGGAAACCCCTAAATACTCTCCCCAAATCCATTTCAAATGTCACTGCTTCCAATTTCTGGGCTGCTTAGCATTTTTTACACATCTCAAGGATCCACACTGGTCCCTGCGCCCTCACGCGGCAGAGACCTCACACGTTCTATGTCGCGGGCGCCCGACCCTCTCAAGAGCTAGGTCCAGATACCCTTCCCAAGAGCGCTGCAGTAAGGACCGAATGAAATAACGCCCCCAAGGCGCCTGACAGAGCCCAGCACGAGGCAAGTGCTCAAGAGATGTTGTCTAATAGCAGCAGTCAACGGATCCAGCGCCCTCCTTGAGCCTCAGTTTCCTCAAAGATGTAATGAGGACGGGCAGAGACACTGCTCAAAGCCCCCAGCAGCGGGCAGAGGGTCCTGGGGCGAGCCTAAGGGGCGCACGCTACGGGAGGCAGGGCAGCCCCAGAAGCCGGGCGCCCCTTGAGAGTCCCGGGTCCAGCCCGGCGCCGAGATGCGTCCTCTCACCTCCCGGGCTCAGCAGCAGCTTCAATGCCTCCAAAATCCGATCCAAACTGCATATCTCCTGAGCCGCGTTGCCAACGTCCTGTCCCGAAGCCGCCATGACTGGAGTGGAACGCGACGTTCGCAACTCCCTCAGACGCCACGGCACGGCTCCGCCGCCGCCATGTTGAGTGTGGCAGAAGGCGCTGGGCGCACTATGGGGAGGGGCCCACAGCGTGGGGCGGGGCCAAATCGGTCGAGAACGCCGCCTTCACGTTTTTTTTCTGTCCGGGCTTAGTCCAGAGTCTGAGGGAACCCAAAAATGGCTAACACAATCTGCCCACGCACACAGTTTCCGAAGCTCAGTATGATTAACTACTATGTAAAGAAGGAAGAGAGAAGTAATTTATCATGAAAGAATCTATTTTACAATATGAAAATACTCAGGTACTCAACACGGGCAGACATAATGAAGCAGACAGATACATCCGCTTACAGTGAAGTATGGGTAAGAAAAACAATATTCAGACTGGGCGCAGTGGCTCACGCCTGTAATCCCAACACTTTGGGAGGCTGGCGGGTAGATCACTTCAGATCAGGAGTTCGAGACCAACCTGGCTAACATGGTGAAACCCCGTCTCTACTAAAAAATACAAAAACTAGCCAGGCGTGGTGGCAACCACACCCAGTGTCTCCATCCTGCACCATGAGGGCTGGGCACTTAGACGTGTGGGCACCCACAGCCCTGCACATTCAGGCTCTGTCTACGCCCACACCCCATCCCTTCCACAAAGCAGCTACCAGTTGGCCCCTATGAGTCTAGAACTGCAGACGGGGAGCACAGTGCAGCGTTCAGAGGGCAGACCAAGGGAAGAGTCCTGCAGAGTCCTAGAAGAAGGCCTGGGATGGTTGGGCAGGGAATTCTACAGCCTCAGAACCCAGAGTGTGGGCTGGGTATGGTTGCTCATGCCTGTAATCCCAGCACTTTGGGAGGCTGAGGTGGGAGGATTGCTTTTGCCCAGGAGTGTGACACAAGGCTGGGCAAAATAGGGAGACCCTGTCTCTATAAAACAAATACAAAAATTAGCCAGGCCTGTTGGCATGTGCCTGTGGTCCAGCTACTTGAGAAGCTGAAGAGGGAGGCTCCCCTGAGCCCAGGAGGTTGAGGCTACAGTGAGCCATGATTACACCACTACACTCCAGCCTGAGACCCTGTCTCAAACAAACAAAGAATACAGAGTGTGGTCTTGGAGGAGGGTGAGGATTTTGAGATGTGGGGATGGGCAAGTCCTCCAGGCCTGGCAGATTTCTTGCCGAGGAAGAGGGGCATGGCAGAGGAGGCCAGATGGAACCTCTTGAGCACGAACCCAGGGCCAGGAGCCTACCAAGCCTAAGTCTGAGGGCAGTACTGGTGTGGGATTTACAAAAGATGATTAGAGCATATTCAGAGCAGAGTATCCTTTATCCCAAAGTATTATAGGACCTGGACATCCCTTATGTTTTTATCCTGTAGGCTCTGTGGGCTGAGCCACCTCTAATTGTCATGCATAATTTCATGCCATAAGATCCCATAAAATTTTTTTACAGTAAAGTGATATATCCCATGTGGAACACTGGGTGCATTTTAATATGTGTGGTAGGATGTTGGAGGAGTGCCTAGGGTCCACGAGGCTGTAGTGTAAATCGGCCCTTGTCTGAAGAGGTGGAAACATTCTCAGGCTTCTCCCAGCCTCAAATCATTCAGATGTGCTTTAAGTAACCTGTTTCCTTAGAATTTTGTATTTAAACTTATGGAATTTTAGTTTATAGGACTTGAATTTGCTCTGGGCAGCTTTGTTAAAACACAAAAGTATGGCCAGGCGCGGTGGTTCACACCTATAATCCCAGTACTTTGGAAGGCTGAGGTGGGCAGATCACCTGAGGTCAGGAGTTCGAGACCAGCCTAACCAACAAGCTGAAATCTCGTCTCTACTAAAAATACAAACATTAGCTTGGTGTGTTGGGGCATGCCTGTAATCCCAGCTACTCAGGAGCCTGAGGCAGGAGAATTGCTTGAACCTGGGAGGCGGAGGTTGCAGTGAACTAAGATTGCACTACTGCACTCTAGCTCAAGGACAGAGCAAGTCTCCATCTCAAAACAAAACAAAAACCCACAGAAGTACAGCAGAGAGACCCCTGTAATATGCCATTAAACATCCATTGTAACCAATATTCACAAAGGCTGCATCCTAGCAGGGGCTGGCTGCCCCTCTGCAAAAAACCAGATGGAGATGTTCAAGACACGCACACAGAGATCTGTATTCATGTAAATGTTTCATTGACTTGAAGTCGGCCAATAAGGTGCCCATTTATCAGGAATTTGGGGAAGAGCAACAGAACTAGTCACCCAAACAGGCTGATCAAAGCAGAGCCATTCCCATTTTGGCTCACTGCAACCTCCACCTCCAGGGTGATTCTCCTGCCTCAGCCTCCTGAGTAGCTGGGACTACAGGCGTTTGCCTGCTGTTTGCCCAATCCAGAACCATCAAGGCTAATGGCATCCAATACTTATCAATGGCTGTTTCACAGGAACAGAATTTCCAGTAAGGACCCCCACAAATTAAGGGTTCTTGTGGGGAACTTTTAAAGCCATGTGTGATAACTGACATGTTGCACTCCATTTTCCATAAATCGCTCCTAAATTCTTACCCTACTCATCTCAAAGTATCTGCTGATAACCCCATCACTCATCTTACAAGGAAGCAGGCACTGAAGCTTGTTTCCTTTTTTTGGATTTTAATGTTATACATTTTAAAGAAACTTTACTTTTGCGCTTACACAGCAGGTGTATATATTTATGAGGTACATGAGATATTTTGATACAGGCATACGATGCACAATTATCAGGTCAGGGTCAATGTGTTTCACGTTTTTCATTTATTTTAAAAGAAAACTTTATTACCACTCTCTTCAGCACCATTCATATCCTTTATTTATTTCAGCCTACAGAAGCTCTTTTTTTTTTTTTTTTTTTTGAGGTGGAGTTTCGCTCTTGTTACCCAGGCTGGAGTGCAATGGCGCGGTCTCGGCTCACCGCAACCTCCGCCTCCTGGGTTCAAGCAATTCTCCTGCCTCAGCCTCCCAAGTAGCTGAGATTATAGGCGCGCGCCATCATGCCCAGCTAATTTTTGTATTTTTAGTAGAGACGGGGTTTCACCTTGTTGACCAGGATGGTCTCAATCTCTTGACCTCGTGATCCACCCACCTCGGCCTCCCAAAGTGCTGGGATTATAGGCATGAGCCACCGCGCCCGGCCAGAAGCTCTTTACTGTCTCTGTTATTTGTCCTCTCCCTAAGGCCAGTTCACTATTCCTGCAAATAGATCCACCCTCACAGAATGCCACTTTGGATGACATCGTTCTCCTGCTCAAAATACTTCAGTGGGCCAGGTGCAGGGCTCATGCCTGTATTCCCAACACTTTGGGAGGACGAGGCAGGAGGGCTGCTTGAGCCCAGGAGTTCCAGATCAGTCTGGGCAATGTGATAAAACCCTGTCTCTACAAAAAACACAAATATTAGGCAGGCGTAGTGGTGCATGCCTATAGTGCCAACTACTCAAGAGGCTAAGGTGGGATAATTGCTTGGACCCAGGAAATCGAGGCTGCAGTGAGCTGAGACTGCACCAGTGTACTCCAGCCTGGGCGACAGAGTAAGACTTGGTCTCAAAAAAATTGTTTTAAACCCAAAACTTTAGTGTCTTGGTTCTGACCCATTAAATCCAATCCAAATTGGAATGCTTGGTCTTTTCTCTTTTAACATGTTTGCTTAAATGATTCCCTGCATCCAAAACTCCCTTGCTCTGGTCCTCATTCAATAACAAAATTAAAGCTAACAATTAACAAAACACCCCGACAAGACAGGCATACTTCTAAATGCTTTGTACGTATCAATTTATTTAGTGTTGAAAACACTATAAAGTCTATATAGTCTTGCTCTCTTGCCCAGGCTGGAGTGCAGTGATGCGATCTTGGCTCACTGCAACCTCTGCCTCCTGGGTTCAAGCCATGCTCCTGCCTCAGCCTCCCAAATAGCTGGGACTACAGGCCACGCCACCACACCTGTGGAATTTTTGTATTTTTGGTAGAGATGGGGTTTCACTATGTCGGGCAGGCTGGTCTCAAACTGCTGACCTCAGGTGATCTGCCTGCCTCGGCCTCCCAAATTGTAGACATTACAGGCGTGAGCCACGGCATCTGTCCCAGTTACCTTCATTTTAGAGATGAAGACACTGAGGCATAGAAAGGTCAAGTAACTTGTCAAGCTCACAGCTGGAAAGGACAGAATCAGGATTTGAACTCAGCACAGCTCTAGTGTCTTGGCATCTAATGAACCAGCAAAAGGGAAACAGGAGCTGTTTTCCAAGTCTCCTGTGCTTCCAGACCCTTGCTGGGGCCAACTGCCTTTTGAGCCAGGTGCGGTGGCTCACGCCTGTAATCCCAGCACTTTGGGAGGCCAAGGTGGGTGGATTGCCTGAGATCAGGAGTTCCAGACCAACCTGGTCAACATAGTGAAACCCCGCCTCTACTAAAAATATAAAAAATTAGCTGGGCTTGGTGGGTGGGTGCCTGTAATCCCAGCTACTAGGGAGGCTGAGGCAGGAGAATCAATTGAACCCGGGAGGCAGAGGTTGCAGTGATCTGAGATTGTGCCACTGCACTCCAGCCTGGGCAACAAGAGAGAAACTCCATCTCAAAAAAAAAAAACAAAAAAAAATTTTCAGCCTGGGCAACATGGTAAAACCCCATCTCTGTAAAAAAGATAAAAATTAGCTGGGCATGTGCCTATATGCCTATTGTCCCAGCTTCTCTGGAGATTTGGTGGGAGGATTGCTTGAGCCTGTGAGGTCGAGGCTGCAGTGAGCCATGTTCATGCCACTTCACTCCAGCTTGGGTGACAGAAGAGACCCTATTCCAAAAAAAAAAAAAAAAATTTCCTTGCTAGTACAGATCCTCGCACACAGTAGGTGCTCTGTAAACAATTTAACTTTTATTCTATATAAGACATTTATCTTTCTTTGTCCTCATTCTATTTTTTCTGGACTTTTACCATTTGCATTAAATTATAGGTAAAATTTAGAATTTCTAAGTGCACAGTTCAGCGGCATTAAGTACATTCACACTTTTGTGCAACCCTCACCACTATACATCTCCAGAACTTTTTCATTTTTTTGAAACAGAAACTCGGTTCCAGTTTCTTCACATTCTCCCCAACAGTTGTTTCAATTATTTCACATCGTATTCATAAATCATAACATCATTTTGTAGCCCATAAATTTAAAAATGGAGAAAGGATTTGCATGTACATTTCTCCAAAGAAGATATACAAATAGCCAATAGGCTTATGATAAGGTGTTCAACATCGATAGGAAAATGCACATCAATACCGCAATGAGACACCACTTCACGAGGTTTAGGACGGCTACTATAAAAAGCAAAACAAGGCCAGACATGGTGGCTCACGCCTGTAATTCCAACACTTTGGGAGGCTGGGGTGGTAGGATTACTTGAGGTCAGGAGTTCGAGACCAGCCTGGCCAACATGGTGAAAACAAAAATTCAAAAAATTAGCTGGGCGTGGTGGTGTATACCTTTAATCCCAGCTACTTGGGAGGCTGAGGAAGGAGAATAGCTCTAACCTGGGAGGCGGAGGTTGCAGTGAGCCTAGATCATACCACTGCACTCCAGACTAGGTGACAGAGCAAGACTCCATCTCAAAATACATAAATTTTACAAGATTATAAAATACATAGAAAAAAATTGAACAAGTGCTAGGGAGGATGTGAAAAAATTATGTATCTGATAAGCGATGAATTTCCAGAATAGATATTAAAAAAACTCAACAGTAAACAACCCAATTCAAAAACGGATAAAGGGATCCAGCAATCCCATTTCTGGGTATTTACCCAAAAAGTTTGATATCAGTGTGTCATGGAGATGTCTGCACTTCCATGAGCACTGCAGCACTATTCACAATAGCTAAGCTATGGAATCAACCTAAGTACTCATCAACAGATGAATGGATAAAGAAAATGAGGTATAAGAGATAACAGTCAGGAGTCATTGTCACAGTATAATAGAAATATTAGCAACCAGATTCATGTAAGGACTAAGTGGTCCTCGTGAATTGCATAAGCCTCCAAACTGCTCATGTTGCACTCTATCCTTTCTGTAGTTTGCTGGGTAATAAAGAGGGTAAGCTAATAGTTTTTATTTTTTTTGAGATGGAGTCTCGCTCTTGTTGCCAAGGCTGGAGGGATGTTGGCTCACTGCAAACTCCACCTCCCAGCTTCAAGCAATTCTCTTACCTCAGCCTCTTGAGTAACTAGGATTACAGGCATACAGACCACGCCCAGCTAATTTTTGTATTTTTAGTAGAGACAGGGTTTCACCATGTTGTCCAGGCTGGTCTCCAACTCCTGATCTTAAGTGATCCACCTGCCTCGGCCTCCTGACCTTAAGTGATCCACTGTGCCCGGCCTAATAGTTTCTGATAATAACTGGGAAGGCATTTTCTTCTTAATTAACAAGAGACTGAAAATTAAAAGTTGGGGCTGGGCGAGGTGGCTCATGCCTGTAATCCCAGGACTGTGGGTGGCCAAGGTGGGTAGAGTGTTTGAGCCCAGGAGTTCAAGACCTGGCACCTGGTTTTGTAACATGATGAAACTCTGTCTCTAATAAAGAGTTCTTTGAGAGAACCAGATTACCAATATTATACCCAAGAAAATTAAATATTCATTCAGGAACGTGTAATATATATCAAAGCCCCCAATTTTCCCCAAAATATCTTTTTAATTTTCACTGCCGGCCAGGTGCAGTGGCTCATGCCTGCAATCCCAGCAATTTGGGAGGCCAACATGGGTGGATAACTTGAGGTCAGGAGTTTGAGACCAGCCTGGCCAACATGGTGAAACTCTGTCTGTACTAAAAACACAAAATTTACCTAGGCATAGTGGTACACACCTGTAATCCCAGCTACTCAGGAGACTGAGGCGGGAGAATTGCTTGAACCTGGGAGGTTGCAGTGAGCCGAGATTGCACCACTGCACTTTAGCCTGCGGAATAGAGCAGGACCTTGTAAGGAAAAAAAAAAAAAAAAAAAAAGCTGGGCATGGTGGTTTATGCCTGTAATTCCAGTATAGCACTTTGGGAGGCCAAGGTGGGCAGATCACGAGTTCGGGAGATCAAGACCATCCTGGCCAACATGGTAAAACCCCATGTCCACTAAAAATACAAAGAAAATTAGCTGGGTATGGTGGTGTACACCTGTAGTCTCCCCTGTTGGGAGGCTAAGGCAGAAGAATTATTGCTTGAACCCAGGAGGTGGAGATTGCAGTGAGCCAAAATCACGCCACTTCACTACAGCCTGGATGACAACGTGAGACTCTGTCTCAAAAAAAAAAAAAAAAGCCAGATTCAAAAGGATGATTAAATTAAAGGGGCCTACTTAATTTGTGAAGAGAATATAAATGAGATGAGGGGATAGGGGCAGGCAGGAATGGAAAGTTACTGCCCACTAGATACAACATTTATTTGGAATGATGAAAAAGTTCTAAAACCAGAGCTGATTGTTATACATTTTGAATGTACTTAATATCACTGAATTGTACACTTAAAATCAGTTAAAATAACTGGGTACATAGTTTCAGTCTGGGATGATGAAAAAGTTCTGAAGATGGATAGTGGTGATGGTTGCAACACAATGTGAATATACTTAATGTTATTGAACTGTAAACTTAAAAATGGCTAAAATGAGGCCAACATGGTGGCTCACTTCTGTAATCCCAGTACTTTGGGAGGCCAAGGAGGACAGATCACTTGCGTCCAGGAGTTCAAGACCAGCCTTGGCATAATAGCGAGATCCCTGTCTCTACAAAAAAATTTTAAAAATTACCTGGGTGTAATGGTGCACACCTGTAGTCCCAGCTACTAGGGAGGCTGAGACAGAAGGATTGTTTGTGCCTGGGAGATTGAGGCTGCAGTGAGCCGTGATTGTGCCACTACACCCCAGCCTGGGTGACAGAGTGAGACACTGTCTCCAAAAAAAAAAAAAAAAAAGAAAGGCTAAAATGATAAATTGTATGTGGTATTTTACCACACTAAAAAATTACCCAAAGAAAAGTCATACCCCTTCAACAGAGAAGTTTTAGGCTTACACCAGCATTTCTTAACAGTGGCTGACATTTGGGCTGGGTAATTCTTTGTTGTGGGGAACTGTGCTGTGCAGGGATGTTTAGCAGCATGCCCGGCCTTGATGTGACAACAGCTCCCCAGGTACTCCAGAAATTGCCAAATGCCCCATGGGGGAGGGGTCACATTCAGAGAACCACTGGCCCGTACTCACTTGCTGACTCCGAGAATGTTGTTTGAAACTTGGCTCTGTCCTGTCCTTCAGCTCGGCCCACATAGTCTCCTGTGGACATGGGAATTTTGTTGGTTTCACCACGTCACGTGGATGGATACTGTTCAAATCCATGTGAATTTAGTTTCTCCTATTTATTTAGGTTACCATGTGAATGTAGTTTCTCCTATGTTGCCCCCAGTATAATGATAGAAACTTCTGAAGAAGTTATTTCAGCATGAAGCTTCTTTCTCCATTTTTTTTTTTTTGTTTTGAGACCGAGTCTCAGTCTGTTGCCCAGGCTGGAGCGCAGTGGCATGCTCTCGGTTCACTGCAACCTCTGCCTCCCGGGTTCAAGTGATTCTCATGCCTCAGCCTCTCAAGTAGCTGGGACTACAGGTTTGTGCCACCACACCCAGCTAATTTTTGTGTTTTTGTAGAGATGGTGTTTCACCACATTGCCCAGACTGCTTTCCAACTCCTGAGCTCAAGTGATCCACCTGCCTCGGCCTCCCAAAATGCTGAGATCACAGGCATGAGCCACCGCGCCCGGCCTTTCTCCATGTTTGACCGAGGTTATCTCCATCCATCTTTTCTCTTGCCTGGAAATGTGGTGGAATCAAACAAGTTCGACAATGGTTTAACAAAATTCTTTAATAAAATTTATAAAAATTCATCTTTGAGAATAATTTTCAGCTTGGTTTTCCTTTTCCACCCCCAAAGAAAATATCAGTACCCACACACATACAAACTCAAGACTACAGTGACATTCTCTACATACAATTATATTCAATACAGCTTGAACTGCAGAAAAATAAAGACAATTCCAAAAAGTGATTGCAGGGTTGATTTTTTTCTCCAGAACACTTGAGAAACAGTAAAGCTGTTTCAACAAGTCTACAAGTCTTTCCTTTGATTGTCAAAAGTGGAAACTCACATTTAAATTTAAAAAAGATCCAATTCAAGATCCTCTCCATCCCCAACCCCCACCCCTCGATTAATCCCCTTTAGGGCACATTTTCTTCTTGCTCCTAAGAAAAACAATTGGAATTTTAAATATTCCCAGTTTTCTATGCACATTTGGAATTGGGCAAATGTGTTCAATCAGCCAGCATTTTCTGTAGACATCATCAAAAGCAGGCACTTGGGGATTCTGGGCTTTGAGTACAAAGCATGGATCCTGTGTCAAAAACACATGTTGAGATTCCTCCATTCCCTCCAGAATTTTCAGAGATGAAGTAGACCTACCTCTGTCATCCTCAGCATCAGTTTGTTAAATTGACAGGCTCAATGACAAGCTTTCCTGCCATCTCCACGCCCACTTTTCATAGTTCCACTCTGTCTTTGGCTACAGCACTTCAGGCACTATTCTAAGTCCGGGAGCATATTACTCTTGTTTCAGTGCTTAATAAACATTGACGAACACATCAGAGCAAGTCACTGGATAGATGCCCATTGCAAGTTACGTACCCAGGAGATGAAAGAGGGAAGCCATCAAAGATCTTGAGTAGACAATACCTGGTCAAGATGTGGCCAGATGAAGATACAAGCTTCTTACCCTAAAAGGGCCCAATAATTTCTGCATCGAAGAACTCCTATCTTGGGCAAAGCAACTGAATTCAGGAGTGAGAGTAGATACTAAAACATGGAGGCTGGACGCAGCAACCCAAGCCTGCAATCCCAGCACTTTGGGAGGCCAAGGCGGGAGGATTGCTTGAGGCCAGGAGTTCAAGACCAGCATGGGCAACATAGCAAGACCCCATTGGTACAAAAAATAAAGAGGAGACTGGTGGGAGCATTGATTGAGCACCAGAGTTTGAGGTTACAGTGAGCTATGATCACATCACTGCATCCCAGGCCTCGGTGACAGAGTGAAACTGTCTCTTTTTTTTTTTTTTTTTTTTTTGAGAAGGAGTTTTGCTCTTGTTACCCAGGCTGGAGTGCAATGGCGCAATCTTGGCTCACCGCAACCTCCGCCTCCTGAGTTCAGACAATTCTCCTGCCTCAGCCTCCTGAGTAGCTGGGATTACAGGCACACGCCACCATGCCCAGCTAATTTTTTGTATTTTTAGTAGAGACGGGGTTTCACCATGTTGACCAGGATGGTCTCGATCTCTTGACCTTGTGATCCACCCACCTCGGCCTCCCAAAGTGCTGGGATTACAGGCGTGAGCCACCGTGCCCGGCCAACTCTGTCTCTTAAAAAACATCAGGGAGGACCAGGTGCAGTGGCTTAAACCTGTAATCTCATCACTTTGGGAGGCCGAGGTGGGCAGATCACAAGGTCAGGAGTTTGAGACCAGCCTGACCAACATCTGAAACCCTGTTTCTACTAAAAACACAAAAATTAGCTGGGTGTGGTGGTGCGTACCTGTAATCCCAGCTACTCAGGAGGCTGAGGCAGGAGAGTCACTTGAATCCAGGGGGCAGAAATTGCAGTGAGCTGAGATCATGCCACTGCACTCCAACCTGGGTGACAGAGCAAGACTCTGTCTCAAAAAAACAAAAATGGCAGGGATTTGGGAGCTGGGCAGGTGCAGTGGCTCATGCCTGTAATCCCAACACTCTGGGAGGCCACCATGGGAGGATCACTTGAGCCAGGAGTTTAAGACCAGCCTGAGTAACATAGGGAGATCCCGTCTCAAATATTTCAAAAATTAGTCATGCATAGTGGTGCATGCCTGTGGTCCCAGCTGCTTGGGAGACTGAGGTGGGAGGATTACTTGAGCCTGGGAGGTCAAGTCTGCAGTGAGCTGTGATTGCACCACTGCACTCCAACCTGACTGATAGAAAGAGACCCTGTTTTTTTTTAAAAAAAAAAAAGGCAGGGGGACTTTGTAGCAATGAGCAGGAGTGCACAAATTAAAAAAAAGAATTATATACACAAAACCACAGAACTAGAATAGCTGACTTCTCCTCTTCTTTTTAAAAGTGAGACAAAATTCCTTAAGACAATCTGCAAGGTGCTAGGTGAACCTTCTGACACTAAAGTTGTTCTTCTGGAATATTAAAATTTGGGTATCTTTTGGACATCGCCACCATGTAAAGAGAGATGGGAAAAAAATAGTTTCTAGGAGTAAGTAAAAACTTTTCTAACACACACCGATTAGAGCTATAAAGTGGAAATTCTAACTATACTAACTGCATCACTGACCAGTCTCTTTTTTTTCCCCAGAAACTCATCTCAAGAGAAGGGCACTGAAAAACCACCAGCAACATGATTTCTGCATTTCCCAGCGCATGGGTCTAGGGCCCGTCTCTCTCGAGTCCCCTAGTCATCCTCGCCGCCTCCGTACATGTCTGCCAGCTTCTTGAAGCGATTGCCCCATTCGTTCAAGTAGTCATAGTCCTGGTCTTTGTCTGACTCCGAGGAGTTCAGGGAGCTCAGACTAGCAGCTTCGGAACCACTTCCTTCATAGTCAAACACGAGCAGAGAATCATAAGGTGGGGCCGTGGGGTCACTATCAGCCGCCTTCAGATTCTAAAGAAGAAAGGGGACAACAGGATCTTTTAGTGAAAGGAAGGGCACACCTGTCATCTGGGACAAGAAGTCTAGCACCATATAAGATATGACAATATACCCAGACTGTGGCGCACCACAGCAGTGAACACCAACAAAGTACATTTATACACGCTGGCACGGCAAGATGCACGGGATATGTCGTTGATGGAAAGAGAAAGTGAAATGATAAGTTCTATGTAGGCAGGAGAGATACAAACACCAATCAGTCAGGATGGAGTCCCCACAAATAAGGGTGGGGCTTCCACACCACCAGCTGGGATGGGCAGAGCTGGAAACTTTGGAGACAGTCATACTGGTGCATGCAGGCTGCATTTCAGCCCAGAAAGGACTGGAAGGATGAATGCCAAACGCTTAACAGTTAAATCTGGGGAGTGAGGGTATGAGAACTAAGGAAGAGACGGAGTTTCACTCTTGTGGCCCAGGCTGGAGTGCAATGGTGTGATCTTGGCTCACTGAAACCACTGCCTCCCAGGTTTAAGTGATTCTCCTGCCTCAGCCTCCTGTGTTGCTGGGACTACAGGTGTGCGCCACCATGCCCAGCTTTTTGTATTTTTAGTAGAGATGGCATTTCACCATGTTGGCCAGGCTAGTCTTGAATTCCTGACCTCAGGCAATCTACCTGTCTTGGCCTCCCAAAGTGCTGGGATTACAGGCGTGAGTCACCATGCCTGGTCTATTTTTTTCTTTATATATTTTCATTTTATGAAATAAATAAAATATATTTATTTTGAGATGGAGTCTCAGATTCTTGCTGTGTCACCCAGGCTGGAGTGAAATGGCACAATCTCAGCTCACTGCAAGCTCCACCTCCTGGGTTCAAGTGATTCTCCTGCCTCAGCCTCCCAAGTAGCTGGGATAACAGGTGTACACCCCCACACCATAATTTATATTTTTAAAATAGCAAGCATACTTTAAAAAAAAAAACTTTGAGGTTCAGGGGTACATGTGAAAGCTTGTTATATAGGTAACAATTGGTAAACTCTCTGTGGGGGTTTGGGGTACAGATTATTTTATCACCCAGGTATTAAGCCCAGTACCCAATCTTTTCTGTAAAAGATAACTACGATGAAATAACCTGTACACCAAACACCTCCTCCCACAACCCTCCCTCAAGTAGATCCCAGTGTCTGTTGTTCCCTTCTTTGTGTCCATGAGTTCTCGTCATTCAGCTCCCACATTTAAGTGAGAACATGTGGTGTTTGGTTTTCTGTTCCTGTGTTAGTTTGCTAAGGATAATGGCCTCTAGCTCCACCTGTGCTCCCACAAAAGACATGATCTTGTTCTTTTTTAGCATACTATTTTTATAATTTAAATAAAAACTACAAATACAAGTGATGACTTGCAAATGAGTGTGAATGGAGGAAAGGCCCGAATCCAGATGTATCTAAAATGGGTCGGTAGCCAGGTGCAGTGGCTCATGCCCATAATCCCAGCACTTTGGGAGGCTGAAGCAGGCAGATCACCTGAGGTCGGGAGTTTGAGATCAGCCTAGCTAACATGATGAAATCCCATCTGTACTAAAAATACAAAAATTAGTCAGGCGTGCCAGTGGTGCCTGTAATCCCAGCTTCTTGGGAGGCTGAGGCAGGAGAATCGCTTGAATCTGGGAGTCAGAGGTTGCAGTGAGCCAAGATCACACCACTGCACTCCAGCCTGGGCAACAAGAGTAAAACTGTCTCAAAAAATGAAAATAAATAAATAAATAAATAAAAAGAGATGGTTAAACTGGTTTCTGTTTTCTCCAGTGGCTAAAATGGATGTGGCTTGGTCACTTCTAACACTGCAGTGCCTCATAATCCTCATTGACAACTCCTACAGGAAACTAAAGCAAACACAGACTTCACCAGAGAGACTCACCGAGGGCCACTGGACCATCAGACAAGCCCAAAAACCATTCCAGTAACCAGGCAAGTTATTAGAGAACATAGCTTAAGGAAACAGACCCTTCCAGACTATTCCTTTACTGGGTTCTTTCTCATCTTACCCTAAGCTAATTCGTTTAATGCCTTATTATTTTCCCTTGCAAGTAGGCACAGCCTTCTGATACTTCTGGCCAACAACTGGTTGGACAACTCCCTTGTTGAGTAAGAAGACAGTTTGCTAGAAGACAGACTTTTGCCCTCTGCTTCGCTCTTCATACTGTTTCCTGTTAGAATACAGACTTAAGGTCTGGAAGGGTGGCAGTCATCTGTGATCATGAGGCAACGAGCCTGAGAACTAGGGTCTACATGCTAAGATGATGGAGCAGAAACATAGAACAGCCTGATCCACCAGCCTAGACTCCTCACCCCAGCTTACTATTTATACAAGGTAAATCTACTCCCATCTGTTTCAGCTTCTTGTATTTAAAGCTGAATGCATTTGTGACATATACAATACAGATTCTATTTTTTTAATCCTCAGGTAGACTTGTGATATACATTTATCATTATATCCCAACCAGCAGTGGGAGGCAAGGGAGGTAAATTCCATGAGTGAAACTAAAATGAAATTTACTTAGAATGTCCCTAGCCTCATTTCTTTATTTCTTTTCTTTTTTTTTTTTTTTTTGAGACAGAGTTTCGCTCTTGTTACCCAGGCTGGAGTGCAATGGCATGATCTTGGCTCACCGCAACCTCTGCCTCCTGGGTTCAGGCAATTCTCCTGCCTCAGCCTCCTGAGTAGCTGGGATTATAGGCACGCGCCACCATGCCCAGCTAATTTTTTGTATTTTTAGTAGAGACGGGGTTTCACCATGTTGACCAGGATGGTCTCGATCTCTTGACCTCGTGATCCACCCGCCTTGGCCTCCCAAAGTGCTGGGATTACGGGCGTGAGCCACCGCACCCGGCCCTAGCTTCATTTCTAGATCTACTAAATCTTTTCAGGCAATTCTTGGTTTTGCCACACGGATTTTGCAATTTGAAGCACTACTAGATCCGAAATTTGGATGAGACACAGATTAAGGAAAGCAGGGCTCAGGGAAGCTGAAAACTTAGTAAAGAATCTAAAGACTCTTTTTCTCATTTTTGACACAACTCCTCCCTTCTGAGTTTAGAGATGAGCCATGCTTTAATTTTCCACATGAATTACTTACTTCATCAATAAAATTTCCAATTTCATCGGGATTGGCAGGGCGGGGAAGGTACCGGGGAACGCTCATGAGGGTTGGCGCGACATCGTTACGAGTCACTTCAGGCCGAGCGTCCAGGCCCCTGTGCAACTGGCTCAAGTCAAAGTCCTTTGGAGAAAAAGGTAGAAGTACAATGAAGAGTAAGAAAGAAACAGTCATATGCACAAGGCTAAGTCCGGTTTACAGATTACAAAATTGGATGATGTCTTCACTGCCAACTGTATGATCTTACCAGTTTAATGCAAAATGACAGTTTTCAACCTAAAAGTTTCCCAAATAGCACTGGAAAAAAATATAGCCAAAAGAATTGTGCATAGCATGTGTGGATCCAGATATAGTTTGTGTGCCCTACTAATTTTCATAGGACATGATGATGAGATCATTATTTGGCAAATATTCACTCCCTCCCAACCCTAGCCTGTGAGAAGAGTATACCTCCATTGATTTGGGGCTTTGTCGTGTGACCTGCTTAGCCAATGGGACAGGAACACACGACACAGGCAAAGGTCTAAAAGGCACCAGCTTGCTGGTACAAAGATGAGAGTTGCATGGAACAGATTGGGATATAATTAGCAGTTTAGAGCCACTCAGCTAAATGCTGCCTAAATCTGCTGAGCCCCAGCCATCCTACAGATTCTCGTGAGCTTAGATGAGACCAGCAGTTGCCGCAGCTACCCCACAATGCATGAGAAAGACATGCATGTTGTGTGCTGCTGAGATTCTGGGATTGGTTGCTCTACTGCTCACGGATACGATATATCCGGTACCCCAACTAGACTTAGAAGTCCCTGAAATCTGGAACAATATTTTTTCTCTGTATACCCTCCTCCCTATGTTGTATGGAGCTGAGTAAATTGTGCCTCACTCTATGGCCTGAGTCAAAAGCAGGACTCTGTGACAAACCCCCATGGTAAGTAGACTCTCCAAGACACTGAACAGTTCCCTGGACAACTCTAGGGTAAGATGTTAAGATCATCTCCCAAATCAGGAAATACAGAGGGACTAGAGATATAACATTGACAGCCAAGTACGGTGGCTCATGCCTGTAATCCCAGCACTTTGTGAGGCTAAGTTGGGCAGATCACAAGGTCAGGAGTTTGAGACCACCCTGGCCAACATGGCAAAACCCCGTCTCTACTAAAAATACAAAAAATTAGCTGGGCATGGTGGTGTGTGCCTGTAATCCCAGCTACTCAGGAGGCTGAGGCAGGAGAATTGCCTGAACCCAGGAGGCAGAGGTTGCGGTGAGCCAAGATCGTGCCATTGCACTCCAACCTGGGTAACAAGAGCGAAACTCCGTCTCAAAAAAAAAAAAAAAAAAAAAAAATTAGCTGGATGTTTTGGCCGGTCCCTGTAATCCCAGCTACCAGGAGGCAGAGGTTGCAGTGAGCTGAAACCCCACAATTGCACTTCAGCCTGGGCAACAAAACGAGACTCCATCTCAAAAAAAAAAAAAAAAAGATATTGATGAAAAGCAGTTTGGTCTAACTAAAAACTCAAGAGAAACAAAGCAGACCAGCTGTTCTGTGTCAAAGATAATCTGGCTGAAGTTCATGTCCGGAGAATGGCAATGAGGAGTGCAGGCTCTGAGACAGACCATTTGGCTCTGTCGCTTCCTAGATGTGTAACATTAGACAAGTTACTGAAGTGCTCTGTGCCTCAGTTCATTCATTGGGGTGCAGAACAGTATGGGATTGATAAATATTAGCTGGGTTGGTGATGATGTGATGATGATGATGGTCTACTTTCTTGGCCTTTAAAAGATAATATACAAAGTGATACAGAGTTGTTTCAAATGCCTACCGCTCTCTATCCAAATAAAGAAATTGCTTCTTCCAAATAAAGATACCACCACTGAGCTACCATGGTTTTAGAAACCTACCTGATCCTCTTCTCCGCCTCCTTCTTCATCATAGTAATAAACATTGTCCCGGGTGTCATCCTCCGGGGGCAGTAAGGGCTCTTTGACCACGGTTCTCCTCCGAAGAAACAGCAAGAGCAGCAGAATCAGGACTATGGTGAGGGGTTGTGGGGGAGAGAGATCAAGAGTGTTGAGAGCCAAAGATAAAGAAGGCCAGAAGCAGCAGCTATCACAGAGCACCCCTCATACCAGACAGGGGGCAGTTAGATAGCCACTGGCTGCCTTTAATACACTTGAAAATGTCAATCCACATGACACTCACATCCCTGAAGTTGGTGTGCACAGTACAAGATAGTAGACAGTGATACGTGAATTCAAGCATGGTCTTTAATTTTCAGATAGGTCTTAAACTCAATCATTGTCATTTTCCCAAATCTGGGGGCAATGTGTTCCAGGCAGAGGAAACAGTAAGGGCAAAGGTCCTGAGGCAGGAGCATGTTTGGTGTGAAGGAGGGAAGGTGAGGAGGCCAGCATGGCTGTAGCACGGTGAGTGATGGGAAGAAACATGGAGAAGAGCTCAGAGAGGCAAGCAGGGTGGGAGGGGCATATGGACCACTGCAAGGACTTTGGCTTTGATTCTGAGTTGGAGCCATTGAAGGTTTGTGAGCAGGGCTCCTAGGTCAGCCCAAATGTGACTGATACATACTCAGCTATGGAAAGAGGGATGGAGACTATAAAATTGTCTGGTATGTTCTTATTTTCTCTTAAGATAGAATCATGTAAGCTTTAAAGTCTATTTAACTCCCAAGGCTTAAGATAAAGTTTACATTTGATCTTGTGATTATTTCTAGGACATATACAATTAACATTTAACTTAAAAAAAAAAATTTCTGGCCGGGCATGGTAGCTCACACCTGTAATCCAAGTACCTTGGGAGGCCGAGGCAGGCAGAGCACAAGGTCCAGAGTTCAAGACCAGCCTGACCAACATGGTAAAACCCCATGTCAAAAAAAAAAAAAAAAAATTCTCAAAAGCAGCCAGAAAGAAACCACTTAACTTAAAAAAAAAAAAATATTATAGGGCCGGGCGCGGTGGCGCACGCCTGTAATCCCAGCACTTTGGGAGGCCGAGACGGGTGGATCACAAGGTCAAGAGATCGAGACCATCCTGGTCAACATGGTGAAACCCCATCTCTACTAAAAATACAAAAAATTAGCTGGGCATGGTGGCGCGTGCCTGTAATCCCAGCTACTCAGGAGGCTGAGGCAGGAAGAACTGCCCTGAACCCAGGAGGCGGAGGTTGCGGTGAGCCGAGATAGTGCCATTGCACTCCAGCCTGGGTAGTGCTGAGATTACAGGTGTGAGCCATCACGCCCGGTCGAAGCATAATCTTTAAACAGGAGGTTGCATAAACTTGGGGAAAAGACTTCTCAGATGTACCTCAACTACTTATTTCTCAAATCAGAAAAATGCCAGAAGCCTTATACAGATAAACAATATAACTCCCTTGTCCATGATTCATCAACAAGAACACTGAATTGGCTGCACAGGGGAGACAGCACGGAACAAGACTACAGGAACTACGCAGTCCCCACCCACGCAGAGCAACAAGCAGTTTAGGGTTTCCAACAAGATGCCTCTTACCAGCTATGCCAGAAGCCCAGTGTCCCCAGGCTTCGAGAAAAAGCCTGGCACAGAGTAAGCAACCAAATATTGGTGGAAAACATGAAAAGCTTCAGATTTGGTGTGTCTCTAGTAACTTTTTTAAAGATAGAGATGAGATCTTGCTATATTGCCCAGGCTGATCCTGAACTCCTAGGCTCAAGCAATCCTGTCACCTCAGCCTCCCAAAGTGTTGGAATTACAGGCATAAGCCACCACGCCTGGCCTGTAGCACATCTTTGCCCTTAAGAAACAAGAGATTGGCCAGGTGCAGTGGCTCACACCTGTAATCACAGCACTTTGGGAGGCCAAAGTGGGAGGATCACTTGAGTTCAAGAGTTCGAGACCAGTGTGAGTAACATTATGAGAACCCATCTCTAATAAATAAAGAAAAAATAATCATAAAAATAAAAATACAGGTTGGGCGCAGTGACTCACACTTGTAATCCCAGCGCTTTGGGAGGCCAAGTCGGGCAGATTACGAGGTCAAGAGATAGAGACCATACTGGCCAACAGAGTGAAACCCTGTCTCTACTAAAAATACAAAAATTGCCAGGCGCAGTGGCTCACGCCTGTAAACCCAGCACTTTAGGAGGCCGAGGCAGGTGGATCACGAGGTCAAGAGATCGAGACCATCCTGGCCAACATGGTGAAACCCCGTCTCTACGAAAAATACAAAAAATTAGCTGGGCATGGTGGCACGTGCCTATAATCCCAGCTACTCAGGAGGCTGAGGGAGGATAATTGCCTGAACCCAGGAGGCGGAGGTTGCAGTGAGCCGAGATCGTGCCATTGCACTCCAGCCTGGGTAACAAGAGCGAAACTCTATCTCAAAAAAAAAAAAAATACAAAAATTAGTCAGGCTTGGTGGCGTGCACCTGTAATCCCAGCTACTCAGGAGGCTGAGGCAGGAGAATTGCTTGAACCTGGGAGGCGGAGGTTGCAGTGAGCCGAGATCGAGCCATTGCACTCCAGCCTGGGCGACAGAGCAAGACTCCATTTAAAAAAAAAAAATAAAAATACAAGAAATTGAACATCTGAGTTCTGGCACTGCCTCTGTTTTAAATGTTGTTCTACATGGGAATCCCCACTCCTAGTGTCTAAAAAAATACATACCCATAGCAAATTTAGGTAATCCTATTTTTTAAAAAATATTTCAAGTATAACCACAATCTTTAAGATTCCCTTGCTGGGCACAGTGCCTCATGCCTGTCATCCCAACACTTTGGGAAGCCAAGGCAGGAGGACTGGTTGAGCCCACGAGTTTGAGACCAGCCCAGGCAACATGAGAAACCCCTGTTTCTACAAAAAATACAAAAAATTAGCTGGGTGTGGTGGCTCATGCCTGTGGTCCCAGCCACCCAGGGGGCTGAGGTGGGAGGATCACCTGAGCCCTGGAAGTCAAGGCTGCAGTGAGCTGAGATTACTCCACTGCGCTACAGCCTGAGCCACAGGGCGAGACCTTGCCTCAAAAAAAAAAAAAAAAAATTCCCCTTAGAATGAATATACTAGTCAGTAATCACTATCCCAAAAGCAGACCAGGCCACTCAAATGTAATTTGATTATGAAGTGGGCTGGCAGGGCTTATGCTACCGTGCCTAAGACAATGATGAATTAACCTAATCTCATGGTACAATAAAGCCATGTAAAGCCTGGCAGAACAAAAGTCCAGAAAGCTTGCTCGATTCTCAACAGCACTATCCTTCTCTTCAACTTTGGGAGGACACCAGCAGGAAGGGGCAGATGTAAATGGATGCCCAGCAAACATTTTCAGAACATTGAAAGGCAGCCTTTCCTGGAGTCCACTGAAGCAGTGGCAGCAAGATCAATGGCACCCATGCCCAACCTAAATTGAAAGCCCTCGATTTGGTCCCACTGCTCCCTCCAAAAATCTTTTTCCATTCCCATCAGCTTGGCCTGGTCTCTGCCCTCCAAGGAGTCTACTCAAGCCTCTGTTATGCTTTGCTAGGAGAGGAACCTTCCTGAATATCCGTCTGCCCGTTGGAATTCTACCAGCACCTGTGGCCTAACCACTTCCACCTTCCACAAAACCTTCCTTGAGGCTCAATTAACAGCCTTTTCTGACTACAGTAACTACAAAGGCATTCATGAGCTGGACCACCCCTTATGGTCACTAATTATATATGATCTTTAAACATTTCTTTAAAAATTTTTTTTTTAATTAAAAAAATGTATTTTTCATTTTTATCTTGTAGAGACAGGGTCTTGCTTTGTTGCCCAGGCTGGTGTCAAACTCCTGGCTTTAAGCAATCCTCCCACCTTGGCATCCCAAAGTGTGAGCCACCATACCTGGTCAAAGGTTTCTAAGTGACTTGCTATCACTTGTATTGAGAATCATTCGCTCGCTCTTCTATCATTCACATGTTTAAAGCCCTACCAGAGTTCTGATATAGTGTACTCCATATGGATACTTTGTCATATGATGCACATAATCTGTTTTCATAACTAATTTATTCCTTTAATAGATTCAGTATTTTCTGTGTGTGAATGATAAAAGGATTTGCCTTGACCATAACAGTACCTGTGTCACCCCGAGGGGTCACTCCAGGTGGGCTCCAAAGGAAACAGGTTTAAGGACTATGGCAGAATTTGCCAATTTTCCTCAGCATCCTTTTTCTCCTTTATCCTTTTAGTCATTGATACTCACTCACTGCTCACCCTACACTCCATCCCTACTCCATGGCAATTTTCAATTGCACGTAGAAGCTTCCAGGCTCCCTTGCAGCTAGGTGTGGCTGTTTGGGCCAACGGTATATAAGTGGAGGTGACACTGCCTTCAGTTGTGTGGCCTCCACTTCCTCTCTCATCCCCTTCCCCCATCTAGGATGGAATGTAGAGGTGGTGGTGGTGGTGGTGAGCTGGCTAGCTTAGACCATGCTGGGGCAGCCCCCAAGGTCTTGCTACTCTGCCTATGGTCTCAGGAACTGCAACATTAGCACCCCCTGGGAGCTGGTTAGAAATGCGGAATCTGTGGCCCCACACCAGACCTCCTGGATCAGATTTCCCAGTTTACCAAGAGGCCCAGGTGATTTGCATGCACTCAAGCTTGGGATGCACTGACTTGAAGGAGGAAAATAAACAAGATAGAAGAAACCTGGGTCCCCTATTAACTTCATGGCACAGGGTTGCCCTCCCTCCCATCTTAGACCATTTACCTCTGAACCGTTTGGTAAGAGACAAACTTCTATTCTATGTAGGCCAGCATAACTTGGAAGTCCCTTTCCTATATTGGCTAAACCATACCCTAACTAATATAAGAACAAAAATCATTTTCAGGAAATAAACCTCCTCCATTTTTTTTAAGTCAAAGGCTGAGCCACTTGCCAGCTGGACTTACTTAGCAAAGCAAGAATTCCTCCAAGAATCCCCAGGATGGCAGGAACTTGCAATCCTGCTTCGACATACTGTGCCTTTCGACAGACGCTGGCGGTCCCTTCACAGTCACACACGTGAACCTCTAAGGTGGTCACTTGGTCTTTATTCTGGTTATCCATGAGCTTGAGATTGATTTTGTACTCACCCACCTCTAAGTATATCTTTGGCTTCAAAATGAGAGATTCTTGGGCTGGGGAAAGCAATAAAAAGAAATGATGAGACCAGGAGAGAGAGAAAAAAAGCTCATTCCAGAATAAAATTTTTAGTGAACTAAAGACATTTGCAAGCCAAGCAAAGAGAGCAGAGCGGCTTGGGTTTTAGTTAGGTATCTACTTTTTTTTTTTTTGGTCTGTAAAAAGCTTTATTTCCATTTAGTCTAAGGCTTGGGAGAGGGCTCTAGGGCAGGTTAAAAAGCTGCCTAGTGGCTGGAGGGAGAGGCTCAGGCAGAGAGTGGCTCTTCAGATTTGCCAGGCTCAGTAGGCTCCTGGTTGTGCCTTAGGGTGAACCTTTCAAAGAGGTACTCGCCCAGCCCAGCCTGGGGGCCGGCCAGCCTGCAGAGGTTGGTCAGGTGGTCACCTATCTTCTTGATGAGTTTCACTTCTTCATCTAGGAAGTGGCTCTCCAGGAAGTCACAGAGATGGAGGTCTGTGTGGATGAAACCCAGGGCATGAAGATCCAAAAGGGCCTGGTTCAGGTTCTTCTTTGGGGCCAGAGTGACTTCCATTGCGTCCAGGGTTTTACCCCCTTCATCTCTTTTTTTTGGAGGCAGAGTCTCACTTTGTAACCCAGGCTGGAGTGTAATGGCACGATCTCTGCGCACTGCAACCTCCGCCTCCCAGGTTCAAGTGATTCTTCTGCATCAGCCTCCTGAGTAGCTGGGATTACAGGCATACACCACCACGCCCAGCTAATTTTTGTATTTTTAGTAGAGAGGGGTTTCACCATCTTGGCCAGGCTGGTCTCGAACTCCCAATCTCATGATCCACCCACTTCGGCCTCCCAAAGTGCTGGGATTACACACGTGAGCCACTGCGCCCAGCCTACCCCATTCATCTTGACACGGCTTCTGGATGCCCTGGAGGACAGCATGGCCACCACACTGGTTTTGCATTTATTTTCAAGACATACTCAGCACCCTTGTGTTTCTCCTTGGCCAATTTGTGGAATAAGTGTCCCACACCTTCCAGAGCCACATCATCACAGTGAAAATAGAAGCCCTGACAGAGGTTGATGTAGGAGGCCTGCAGATACAAATTGACCAGGCGGTTGACAGCTGCCTCCACCTCGGTGGAATAGTTCTGACAATCTGGGAGCTCATGGTTGGTCAGCAAGAAGGAGCTAACCACAAAAATGGCCTTGTTTGGTCCCAGGAGCGGGAGGTGGCAGAGAAGATAGTCCCAGAGGTTGCAAGTGGAGAGGAGATTGGAGAGTGGTTAGAGGCTGGGAGAGGGAGCCCTGCTTGGGTTTTATATTACTGGGTAGCATGCTACAAAGTTAGATACCAGGAAAGGAAAGAGACCTTTGGAGTAAGGCCTCAAAGACAGAATGAACAAGGAAACAAGTATCAACGGAAGGGGTGGCATCTGGAAGTTGAGAAGAGAAATTGAGAGGTAGGGATCTGGGAGAAGGAAAGCATGGCAGTCATAGCACAGTTGCCAAAATAAAGCTCAGGTACTCACTTGGGTCATTGTACTCAATGGTCCAGTTGACACTCGCCCCATGTGTTAGTTCTGCCGTGAAGGGAGATGTATTGGGAGGAAGGTCTGCATCAATGATGTTGATGACTTGAGGCTCTGGATTCCTCTCGCAGAAGTATAAATTTCGAGGTTCTGGTATGGGGGCATTGTCATTCACATCAGACAAGATCAGCAGAAGCGTCCCCGTTCCAGTAGCAACTGGAGAACCTAAGAGAAAATACAGAGGAAATGTTGCAGCTCGGGAACAGTCATGGATCCCCACTGCCTTCTACCAGACCCAATCCAGATCTTGTCCTGGCTCTTCAGTGGTCCCTCACCAGGCCCCACTCCACCCCTAGAACCTCCCATCCTACCAATCCCAGGACATCTCCACTCCCAGGTGGGCAGGCCTCTGACCGTTTTACATAGACAAGCTTATTCCCGCTTTGATAACCATTATTCAAGTTATTCCTCACACCAAGGACACCCTCCTCCTTCTTCACATGCCATTATTCATCCATTGAATTTTAACAGCTCCAAGAAGTCCTTATTGCCTGCTTGCTGTCTCCCTCGTTCTTTTTCTGCGCTTTCATGCCATTTAAGGTCATTATCAAAGCATTGAGTCTTTTATTTTTATTTTAAGCCGCACTAGAAGTTTAAAATCAAAGGGGATGAGTTGGGTCTTTTTGAGTCTCTGCAAATTGGTTTTCAAAACAGATTTGGGAATTCATATACACCTTTTTTTTTTTTTTTTTTCAAGAGACAGGGTTTCACCATATTGGTCAGGCTGGTCTCAAAATCTGAACCTGAGGTGATCCACTCACCTCGGCCTTTCAAAGTGCTTGGATTACAGGCGTGAGCCACCATGCCCAACTTTTTTTTTTTTTTTTTAAGGCAGGGTCTCACTCTGTCACCCAGGCTGGAATGTGGTGGCATGAACAGAGTTTACTGCAGCCTTTACCTCCTGGGCCTAATCTCTCACCTCTGCCTCCCTAGTAGCTGGGACTACAGGCGCATGCCACCATGCTTGGCTGGTTTTTAAACTTTTTTGTAGGGGTGGGGAGGTCTTGCCATGTTGCCCAGGCTGGTCTTGACCTCCTGGGCTCAAGTGATCCTCCTACCTTGGCCTCCTAAAGTATTGGGATTATAGGCGTGAGCTACTGCACCCAGCCCATCCTCACTTCTGTTTGCATTTCTTTTATATCCTGACACAAAACCAAGCATATGGTAGTAGGAAAAATTGGTACCCAGGGAACTATCATCAAGATTAGTATACGACAGGGAAACAAAACAACAGAGGAATCCATCTCAAACCTATCAATAGATATGTCTAGATGGCATGACTGTAAATTTTTAAAACTTTTTTTTCTCACGTAAAATGTCTTTTCTTTTTTGAGATGGAGTTTCACTCTTATTGCTCAGGCTGGAGTGTAATGGTGCGATCTTGGCTCACTGCAACCTCCAAGCCTCCTGAGTTCAAGAAATTCTTCTGCCTCAGCTTCCCGAGTAGCTGGCATTATAGGCATGCGCCGCCATGCCAGGCTAATTTTGTACTTTTAGTAGAGACTGGGTTTCTCCATGTTGGTCAGGCTGTTCTTGAACTCCTGACCTCAGGTGATCCGCCTGCCTCAGCCTCCCAAAGTGCTGGGATTACAGGCGTGAGCCACCACGCCTAGCTAAATTTTTTTTAAACAATGAGCACAAGTCATTTAACATTAACTTAAGGAGACCAGGCGTGATAACTCACACCTGTAATCCCAGCATTTTGAGATTATGGGCAGTATGTTGCCCAAGCTGGTCTTGAACTCCTGGCCTCAAGCCATCTCCCGCCTCAGACCCCCAAGTGTTGGTATTACAGGTGTGAGCCTAGCACTCAGTCTATAAATGTATTTAAATACACAGAAACAGTCTGGAAGGACCCACACCTAATTCATTTCATCCAGATGGGTATTATCACTTTTCAGGTAAAGGAATTATGGGACACACAAATTAAACAGCAAATCCAAGGTCACACGAGTATTAAGCTTTGGACCTAGAATGTAAACCATTGTTGTCTGCTTCCCTTAGGGTTTTGCCATGTTTCCCAGGCTGGTCTTGAACTCCTGGGCTCAAGTGATCCTCTGACCTCAGCCTCTCAAAGTGCTGGGATTACAGGTGTGAGTCACTGTGCCCAGCCCACTTGAATTTTTTGATAATAAGAACACCTTTGTTTAAGAATAAAAGAAAAAACAAGGCTGGGTGCAGTGGTTCACAATTGTAATCCCAGCACTTTGGGAAGCCATGTTGGGCGGACCACGAGGTCAGGAGTTCGAGACCAGCCTGGTCAACACAGTGAAAGCCTGTCTCTACTGAGAATACAAAAATTAGCTGGGCATGTTGGCCGGTGCCTGCAATCCCAGCTATCTGGGAAGCTGAGGCAGGAGAACTGCTCAAACCTGGGAGGCGAAGGTTGCAATGAGCTGAGATCGTGCCACTGCACTCCCAGTCTGGGCGACAGAGCTAGATTCCGTCTCAAAAAAATATAAAAAAATAAAAATAAATAAATAAAAGAATCATCTTTTGCAGCAACAGGGATGAAACTGGAAGCCATTATCTCAAGTGAAACAAGTCAGACACATAAGGAGAAATACTGCATGTTCTCACTTAGAAGTGGGAGTTCAATAATGTGTACACATGGATGTAGACTGTGGAATGATAGACAATGGCAGCTGGGAAGCGTGAGGGTGGGAGGGAGTAGATGATGAGCAATTACTTAATGGGTACAATGAATGTTATTTAGGTGATGGATACCCTAAAAGATCTGGTTTTACCACTATACATCTCTGCATGTAACAAAATTACCCTTATACTCCATACCTTTATACAAATCAATCCAACAAACAAAAAGGATAAAAGAAAAAGAATGAACACTTGCCTCCAAAAGAAGAGAAGGGCAAGGAAGTGAACTAGCTAGGAGAGTGAGGCAGCAAAGGCCCAGATGGGGTCCCCTTACCGTTGTCTGTAGCTATGATGAGGGCTGTGTATGTGCTGTTCTTCACATGTTCAAGGTCCTCCCTGTCCAGCTCAGCCCGAGTGGAAATGGCACCAGTTTCCGGATTAATCTCCAGCCAATTGGCAGTGTCTCTCCAAATCCGATACCTGAATAGGCACAAGCTCTGGCTTTTAGAATAGGACCAGCAAACAGCATGAAGCTGAAAACAGCTTAAGCTCTTCTTTAGTTATCTGATTACTTCTAATGTTTTTATTTTGAAATCCAACAATACAACAGACAAGTTACCAGAATAGTGTGATGACCATCCATGGACTCTTCACCTAGGTTTACTCACTGTTAATATTTTGCCATGTCTGCTCTCTGTCAATATTGACACACGCCTACATAATTTCTTGTTTTGCTGAACTATTTGCAAATAAATTGCAGAAGTCATGTTCCTTTACTTATAAATACCAGTGTGTGATCTCCTAAGAACAAAGGCATTCTCTTATATAACTCAACTTGATTTTCAATTTTAGGCAATAAAACTTTGATAGAATACTATCGTCAACTATATGGTGCATATTCAAATTGTCAGATTTTCCAAAAATGTCCTTTACAGCAACCTTGCACCCTTCTGGATTCAGGATCCAATATGGCCTTTAGTTGGCATGGCTCTTCCTTAGGTCTTTCTTTTCTGTTTTGACACTGACATTTTTAAAATGTGCTGGCCAGTTGTTTTGTAGAATGCCCCTTAGTTTGAGTTTGTTTGATTATTCCTCATAATTTAGATTCAGATCATCCATTTCGGGGGTCGGTGGTGGGGACAAGAAACTACAGAGTTGCTGTAGCCTCCCCAGCACAGAACACTGGGAGGCACATGATGTCTGTCTGTGCTTTTACTGATGATGTAAACTTTGATCACTTGGATAAGGGAAAGGCCACCAGATTTCTTCATAGCAAAGGTGCCTTTTTTCACTATATGATACATCTATAATCTGCAGGTAGATAATTTGAGAATATGTTGTTCAGCCACTAACTTTCACTCAATGGATTTAGCATCTATGGGTGATTCTTGCTGAAGCAATGATTACTATAATCCTTATTTACTTTTAAAAGCAGACTCCTCCAGACCAGTTTCCCCCAAACAATATAGTAGTTTGTAACTGGTGGCAACATGCCACCTCCTCTCCTGCCATGAACATCTGGAGATGCAGGTTGCCCTGTTGACTGCACTATTGGCATTTAATGGGAGGTACAGGGAGGCTAATAGAGATCTACTGCTCAGTCATTTACTGGGGTCATGGAAAGGCTCTGATAGGGAAACTAAGAAATCAGAGGAGGAAAGGGCTCTGAGAACCTGTAGGCTTGGCCTCACTTCTTTGGAAGTGCAAAGCAATGAATTACATAAAGTGCTCTTTGTTACAGGTGTAAAGGCCTCTGCAAACAAACACTAAAGACCTGGTCATGGAATTTGCCCCAGGAGATGCTTTGAACTATCTATTTCACTACTGCAAGCTTTCAACCTAGCCTGGAAACTGTGCAATCCAGGGATTCATCACTCAACCAAATTCTATATCGTTGTCTTTGACACATCTTGTCAGGCCTTACAGTTTGGAGCATGTAGAAATAGCCTCTAGATTATGAGGAGTCCATTGGCTACATATAGAAAATGAGAATAATTTTTTGTTTCTTTTTTTTTTTTTTTGAGATGGAGTCTCGCTCTTGTCACCCAGGCGGTGCGATCTTGACTCACTGCAACCTCTGCCTCCTGGGTTCAAGCAATTCTCCTGTCTCAGCCTCCTTAGTAGCTGGGATTATAAGCGCTTGTCACCATGCCCAGCTAATTTTTGTATTTTTAGTAGAGATGGGGTTTCGCCATGTTGGCCAGGCTTATCTCAAACTCCTGACCTCAGGTGATCCATGCACCTTGGCCTCCCAAAGTGTTAGGATTACAGGCATGAGCCACTGCACCTGGTTGAGAGTAATTTTTTTTCTCTTTTGTGACAGAATCTCACTCTGTCGCCCAGGCTGGAGTGCAGTGGCGCAATCTTGCCTCACTGCAACCTCAGCCTTTTGGGGTCAAGTGGTTCTCATGCCTAAGTCTCTTGAGGAGCTGGGATTACAGGTGTGCACTAAAATGCCTGACTAATTTTTTGTGTTTTTAGTAGAGGCGGGGTTTTGCCACATTTGCCAGGCTGGCCTTGAACACCTGCCCTCAAAGTGATCCACCTGCTTGGGCCTCCCAAAGTTTTGGGATTACAGGCGAGAGTCGCTGCACCTGGCCCAAAATAAGAATATTTTAAAGCAAGTGTTGCCGGGCACGGTGGCTCACGCCTGTAATCCCAGCACTTTGGGAGGCCGAGGCGGGTGGATCACGAGGTCAAGAGATCGAGACCATCCTGGTCAACATGGTGAAACCCCGTCTCTACTAAAAATACAAAAAATTAGCTGGGCATGGTGGCGCGTGCCTGTAATCCCAGCTACTCAGGAGGCTGAGGCAGGAGAATTGCCTGAACCCAGGAGGCGGAGGTTGCGGTGAGCCGAGATCGCGCCATCGCACTCCAGCCTGGGTAACAAGAGCGAAACTCCGTCTCAAAAAAAAAAAAATAAATAAATAAATAAAGCAAGTGTTGTAGTTGGTTGGTTGGCATATGGGTTTTCAGTGTCTGTGTGATTTACGTTATAGAGGTGCCTTTAAGTTTAAAAAGAGAGATATTAAAAAAAATAATAAATATTAATAGTAAGTTACTTAGAACACAAGACTATGGGCTGGATGTGGTGGCTCACACCTGTAATCTTAGCACTTTGGGAGGCGGGGAGATGACTTCAGGTCAGGCGTTCAAAACCAGCCTGGCCAATATGGTGAAACCTGTCTCTACTAAAAATACAAAAATTAGCCGGGCATGCTGGCAGGCACCTGTAATCCTAGCTATTTGGGAGGCTGAGGCCCAAGAATTTCCTGAACCCAGGAAGCGGAGGCTGCAGTAAGCAGAGATCATGCCACTGCACTCTAGCCTGGGCAACAAAGCAAGACTCCAAACTCAAAAAAAAAAACCAAAAAAACAAAAAACCACACACACCACAATACTGTGTATGCAAAGTAAAATTGCATTTCTACCATACTACAAGAGCTTAAAGAGAGGCAGCACATCAGACCAAGAATGGCTATCTATGGAGGGAAGGGAAAAGGTGAAAGCCGCACAGATAAAGGGAATAAAAAAATAAATTTAGCAAGACAATGGTCTTGTACAGACAAATGACAAAATGCCATGAACTATATTTATATATAAAAATACAGATACGCGCGTGCGCGCGCGCACACACACACACACACACCCACACCCAGTTGCTGTAAGTCAGTTGAAAAATCCTGGCCAGACGCTGTGGCTCACACCTGTAATCCCAGCACTTTGGGAGGCCGAGGAGGGTGGATAATGAGGTCAGGAGTTCAAGACCAGCCTGGCCAACATGGTGAAACCCCATCTCTACTAAAAATACAAAAAAAATTAGCTGGGTGTGGTGGCATGCACCTGTAATCCCAGCTACTTGGGAGGCTGAGGCAGGAGAATCACTTGAACCCTGGAGGCAGAGGTTGCAGTGAGCTGAGATAGTGCCACTACACTCCAGTCTGGGCGACAGAGCAAGACTCCATCTCAACAAAAAAAAAAAGGAAAAAGAAAAATCCTCACACTTACGTTATTTTCTGTTCCATAAATGTGTCTGGCTCCCGGGCAGTGTAGGATGTGATTTCCTGGCCCACACCAAAGTCCTCGGACACTGTCACTTTCTTTTCAAGAGGCACAAAGATGGGGGCTTCATTCACATCCAGCACATCCACGATGACAGTAGCTGTGGAGGTGGTGAGAGAGACCTCAAATGGGGCCACGTTTGTCACTGCCACATGTAGAATGTACTGCTGCTTGGCCTCAAAATCCAAGCCCTAGAGAGGAAAAACAATGAAGTTGAAAACAAAACAAAACACTTTGTATTAATAAAAAGAAAATTAAATCCTTAACTGTTGCTTTTGGGAATATATTAGGTTGTTACAAAAGTAATTGTGGTTTCTGCCATTATTTTCTTTCTTTCTTTTTTTTTTTTTGCGATGAAGTTTCACTCTTGTTGCCCAGGCTGGAGTGCAATGGTGCGATCTCAGCTCACTGCAACCTCTGCCTTCAGGGTTCAAGAGATTCTCCTGCCTCAGCCTCCCGAGTAGCTGGGATTATAGGCACGCTCCACCATGCCTGGATAATTTTGTATTTTTAGTAGAGATGGAGTTTCTCCATGTTGGTCAGGCTGGCCTCCAACTCCTGGCCTCAGGTGATCCCCCTGCCTCAGTCTCCCAAAGGGCTGGGATTACAAGCGTGAGCCACTGCGCTCAGCCTCTGCCATTACTTTAAACAGCAAAACCCACAATTATTTACCAGGGCTTCTCAAATCTGCTCACCTGCTCAAGAGGAAGTCAAAGCTGTGGGGCTATTCTAGGGATCCATTAATTCGTTGAGTCACTTCAACAAGCAATTCACCCAAATTCTTGGTTTTCATGTCTCTTTCCTTTTTTTTTTTTTTTTTTTTTCTGAGATGGAATTTTTGCTCTTGTTGCCCAGGCTGGAGTGCAATGGCACTATCTCATCTAACTGCAACCTCCGTCTCCCAGGTTCAAGCAATTCTCTTGCCTCAGCCTCCCTAGTAGCTGGGATTACAGGCATGTGCCACCATACCCAGCTAATTTTTGGTATTTTTAGTAGAGACAGGGTTTCACTACGTTGGCCAGGCTGGTCTCAGAACTCCTGACCTCAGGTGATCCACCAGCCTTGGCCTCCCAAAGTGCTGGGATTACAGGTGTGAGCCATCACACTCAGCCATTTTTTTTTAAAAGAAATGGAGTCTTGTTCTATCACCCAGGTTGGAGTACAGTAGCATGATCGTACCTCAGTGTAGCTTCAACCTCCTGGCTCAAGCGAGTCTTCTACCGCCATGCACTAAGTTTCTAGGACATTTTTCAAAAACAACCATATCTGCCCCACTTCTAAAATTATCCAGTTTAAGAGCAGAGACCAGCAATTCATTTTCCCTCTCACTGCAAAATGAAAAGGACTAAGGGAAGGAGAATGTTTCTGGGAAAGAGCCCGTTAAAGCAGACAGTATTTCTTTTTCAATTTAGGGATGCTGTGTAAGAGCTTCTTGATTTCTTTTCCTTTCTTTTTTTTCCAGATGGGCTGGAGTGCAGTGGCGCTATCTTGGCTCACTATAACTTCTGTCTCCCGGGCTCAAGTGATTCTCTTGCTTCAGCCTCCTGAGCAGCTGGGATTACAGGCATGCACCACCAAGCCCGGCTAATTTTTGTATTTTTGGTAGAGACAGGGTTTCACCATGTTGGCCAGGCTGGTCTTAAACTCCTGACCTCAGGTGATCTGCCTGCCTCAGCCTCCCAAACTGCTGGGATTACAGGCATGAGCCACCATGTCCCACCTTAGCTTCTTGATTTCTTACATGAGCAAGAAGAACCACTGCAAACCCCACATGGTCCACTAGAATCTAGGAAAGTCACCCGTCCCTCTGCCAATGCGAATCTACTTCTGAGAAGATACCAGGGGACAAAGGCATGAACAGCTGCGAGGATGTCCATTTCTGCATCTTGCCAGGTACCATACAAACCTTTGCTGTTTTCAAAATGCCATCGTTGGTCGCTGGATCTGTGGTGACGACAAATTGCCCCTCATTATCATTCAATATGGTGTATACAGCCTCCCACGCCGGGGTGTTGGGGGCGTCAGCATCAGTCACTTTCAGTGTGGCGATTTTGAAGTTAGCCTCGTTCTCAGGCACCTGACCTTGGTACTGCAGAGCAAAGAGATGGGTCATTTACAACATACCAAGAGTGTTAGCAGAGCCAGGTCTCAGGGGATTAAAGGAACCCTCTTTTGTTGTTTTTTTGAGACAGGATATCACTATCACCAGGCTGGAGTGTAGTGGAGCGATCATGGTTCACTATTGCCTCGACTTCCTGGGCTCAAGCAATTCTCCCACCTAATCCTCCAGAGTAACTGGGACCACAGGCATGCACCACCATACTGGCTAACTGAAAGCAAGCTTCAAGGAGAAGATGGTGACAAGGAGAGGCCAGGGGATGGGCACATTGGAGTGCTGTGGCACAATCTCGGCTCACTGCAGCCTCCGCCTCCTGAGTTCAAGCGATTCTCGTGCCTCAGCCTCCCGAGTGGCTGGGATTACAAGCACATGCCACCATGTCCAACTGATTTTTGTATTTTTAGTAGAGATGGGGTTTTGCCATGATGGCCAAGCTGGTCTCGAACTCCATCTTCAAGGGATCCACTAGCTTTGGCCTCCCAATGTGCTGGGGTTTCAGGTGTGAGCCACCACACCTGGCCATAATACAGGATGATTTAGACTTCCCCTACCGGCCGGGTGCGGTGGCTCACGTCTGTAATCCCAGCACTTTGGGAGGCCTAGGTGGGTGGATCACGAGATCAGGAGATCAAGACCATCTTGGCCAACATGGTGGAACCCCATCTTTAAAAAAAAAAAAAAAAGAAAGAAAAAAAATTTTTTTTTAATAAATAAAAAAAAAACTTCCCCTACCTGGCTGTCAATACCTTCACCTGGAATGTGTATAATATCCTTGGTATTCAATAATTCTCATGTCTTCCTAGCTATACTAGAAACACCATGAGATGGAATCTTTGTCTGCTTTCACTGTGCCTCATACAGTGCCTAGTATAAACTTAGAAAATATTTGTTCAATGAAGAAATGAAACCCAGTAAAATTTTCTTTTTTTTTTTTTTTTTTTTTTTTGAGATGGAGTTTCGCTCTTGTTACCCAGGCTGGAGTGCAATGGCGCAATCTCAGCTCACCACAACCTCTGTCTCCTGGGTTCAGGCAATTCTCCTGCCTCAGCCTCCTGAGTAGCTGGAATTACAGGCATGCGCCACCATGCCCAGCTAATTTTTTTTTGTATTAGTAGAGACGGGGTTTCACCATGTTGACCAGGATGGTCTCGATCTCTTGACCTCGTGATCCACCCGCCTCGGCCTCCCAAAGTTCTGGGATTACAGGCGTGAGCCACCGCGCCCGGCCGAAACCCAGTAAAATTTTCTATAAAAATGTACAGTATGAGGATATGAAATCAGTAGGTGCTTTTTGCAACTTTACAATCTTGTGCCAATTGGCCCCACACCAAGGGTGGAAAAAAGATGCTAAAGACAATTGCCACCCCAAGATGCTTGCTTTTCAGTTTAAAGTTAACATTCACTAGTCTGGAGAGAGTTTTCAAAGACTTCGCCCATGAGCAGTGGTGAAACTTAGTTCACGAACAACAAAAGACCTTTCTTTGGAAACCCTCTAAGGAGTTGCGGAATTACCGTGGTGGGATTGAAGATCGGAGGGTTATCGTTGGCATCAGTGACTGTGATCACAGCTGTTGCTGTTGTGCTTAACCCATCTCCTTGAAGGTCAGCAGCCTGAACCACCAGGGTATATGTAGGGAAACTCTGCAGAGAGATCAACACAACCAAGTCAGGGCCAGGACAACTAGCCACCTCTGGCCCAGCCTGGCCCAACACATGGAACTGGAATATTTAACCATCTGCTTCATGCCATTCTGCCTGTCTTCTAGGCACAGAACCTCTGGGCAGAAGCTCAGATGCAAAGTTCAGACCATCACCATATTAACTAGCAACTGGCCTAGGAGGATTTTGCATTGTCCACGGGATTGAGCTAATACACATTTGTCCTTCACACCCTCTGCATCCTCCTGACCCCTGACCTCTCGGTCCAGCCCGGTGGTGAGCACACTGATGACTCCTGTGTTCTTATTAATTGTGAACATCTTTTGGTAAGGCAGCTCAGGCGCTTGGCTGAGGATGGTGTAAGCGATGGCGGCATTGTAGGTGTTCACATCATCGTCTGCGTCTGTGGCTGAGACCTCCATCACGGAGGTTCCTGGAAGAGTTCAAGGAGAGGACGGGTTTAGACAAGCTGCACTTTGGGGACCTGGTCAGTGCTGCTTAATCCAATTCTGCCCTGAGGGATAAAGGAGGGGACCTGGGAGTGGTACCATGTCAGAGTTCCCCCGTTCTCTAATTCCTAGAATTCTTACCAAAGTGCTAGGGAAGGGAGAAAGCTCAAACGGAGCTGTGTGCAGAGGACTCGACTTTCCCAACCTATTTTGGGTGAGGGATGAAGGAAGAGTATGGGGGAGAAATAACCTTAAACTCATTTTCCTCTGTCTCTTATACTGAGTGAATGGCATGTAAAGTAAGAAAAACACCAACGTTTTCCACAATCGCCTACTCAGCCATATCTTCATAAAGAGAATGATCATTGGAGATCATTGTCTTCAAGGTGGAAGAAAACATTTATAATATATGTCACTGATAAAGGACTAGTACCTACAACATCTAAATGACCTTTTTTATTTTTGACACAGGGTCTTACTCTGTTGCCTAGGCTGGAGCGAAATGGCACAATCATGGCTCACTGCAGCCTCAACTTCCTAGGCTCAGGTGATCCTCCCACTTCAGCCTCCCAAATAGCTAGGACTACAGGCAAGTAGTCCTAAGCACATGCCACCACCATGCCCAGCTAATTTTTAATATTTTTTGTAGAGACAGGGTCTTGCCATATCGCCCAGGCTGGTCTCAAACTCCTGAGCTCAAGTGATCCACCCACCTCAGCCTCCCAGAATGCTGGGATTGCAGGCAAGACCGTGTCTCTACAAAAAGTAAAAAAATTTAGGTTGGCATGGTGGTGCATGCCTGCAGTCCTAGCTACTTGGGTAGCTAAGGTGGGAGGCTTGCTTGAGCCCAGGAGGCTGCAGTGAGCCGAGCTGTGATTGTGCCATTGCACTCCAGCCTGGGTGACAGAGTAAGACTTTGTTTCAAAAAAATAAAGCCAATAGGAAAAATATGACTAGCCCGATAGCATAAAAGGGCAAAAGACTTGAATAGACAAGTCATAAAGAGGAAACTCAAATGGCTAGCAAAGATACAAGATACTTAGCCTATTAGTAATCACAGAAATACAATTCTAAATTGCATGGAAAACAACTCAACATACTCAACAAATGAGCAGAAGCTAAAAAGTCTAACAATTACTGGTGGGAGAATAAATTGGTTCAATCATCCTGGAAAATAGACTGCCATCATTTAGTAGAGTGCGTGCATATCCTAAAAATGAGCTCTCCACTATTAAGGATATATACCTTATATATATACCAGATAGTATTTGCACTGAGACATATTTACGAATGTTCTGAGGACACCGTTCATAATAGCAAGAAACAGAAACAATCTCAATTTCCATCAACAGTGGAATGGATAAACAGTTTTACACAAATATTAAAATAATCATGCAAGGGAATACTATATAGCAATGAGAATAAATGAATGACAATACCATGTGAATTGTATCACCTTGGCTTTCTTCTAGGGTTTTTGTAGTTTTGGGTTTTACACTTAAGTCTTTAATCCATCTTGAGTTGATTTTTGTATATGGTTTAAGAAAGGGACCTAGTTTCAGTTTTCTGCATGTGGCTAGCCAGTTCTCCCAACACTGCTCTGGCAGACCACACAGAAGCACCCTATGTCTATAAAGCTGAATGAAAGAAGTAAATTACAGAAATATATGTATAGCGTGAGTCTGTAATAAACTTTGAAACAGGTGTAAATACACAAATGGTAATAGATAAAGAAAAGAAAGGGAATGATTACCACAAAAGTCAGAGTGTGGTTATCTTTATGGAGGAGAGAAAACGTGATCAAGGAGGATTGTTTAGGGCTTTAAGGTATTGGCAAAGATCTGTTCCTTAATTAGGAATGTTGTTCTTAGCCAGGTGTAACTCATGCCTATAATCTTAGCAGCCGTGGGGCTGAGGTAGGAGGACTGCTTGAGGCCAGGAGTTTGAGAGTAGCCTGGACAACAAAGCAAGACCCTGTCTCTATTTAAAAAAAAAATTTTTTTTTTTGAGACAGAGTCTTGCTCTGCCATCCTGGCTAAAGTATAGCAGTGCAATCTCGGCTCACTACAACCTCCACCTCCCCAGTTCAAGCGATTCTCATGCCTCAGCCTCCCAAGTAGCTGGGATTACAGGTGCCTGCCACCACACCTGGCTAATTTTTGTATTTTAGTAGATATGGGGGTTTCACCATGTTGGCCAGGCTGGTTTCGAACTCCTGACCTCAGGTGATCTGCCTGCCTTGGCCTCCCAAAGAGCTGGGATTCTAGGCATGAGCCACCATGCCCAGCCTAAAAAAATTTTTTTAACAATAAAAAAGGAAGATTGTTCTTAAACTGTCCCCATTTTATATATTTCCATAGGTAGAATGCTATACACATGCATATGACACAACAATGGTTTCCCAAGAAGCTCTGTCCATAAGGAAGGGTCAGCTTTAGTTACCCAACATTTGGGATTGGACAACACTTTGGGGTCCAAAGAACCTAAGGGCCTCTGGGTATTCAGATTCTTATTAGTGGATATACCTGGAAGAGCACCTTCCATGACAGACCCGTGAAAGACCTCCTGGGTGAACTCTGGCCTGTTGTCATTCTGATCGGTCACAGTTATCACAATCTCCATTGGGTCCTCAATAGCATTCCCGTTGGATGACACAGCATGAGAGAAGAGCTGAAAGAACCAAATGAGGGTAACTTGAATTCTGATTAGGAAGAAAACGTGGGCGAAGGGGCCCAGCCAGAGCAGAGTATGCTCTCCCTGCTGCCACACCTTCCTGCTCTCCGAGACCCCCAGTGGGTGACTTTTCTCGCACATATGCTGCTGCTGCTACTTCAATGACAAGGTAAGACCCATGGGCTGGAGAACACCCCCACTGGCTCAGACCTCCCATTTCCCAGGGCCAGGACATCAGGCCTAGAGACAAAGGTGGGGGACTGAAAACCTCTTATTACAAGCAGGGTGAACTTTGCTCTGGTCCTTCTAGTCTAGCATTTCCCCCAGATCTTTCTGAATTTGGCATCAATATATAACTTCCTGGTCAGGTATGGTGGCTCATGTAATCTCAGCACTTTAGGAGGCTAAGGTGGGCAGATTGCTTGAGCTCAAGATTTCAAGACCAGCCTGGGCAACATAGCAAGATCTTGTTTCTACAAAAAATACAAAAATTAGCTGGGGGTAGTGGTATGCGCCTTCAGTCTCAGCTACTCAGGAGGATGAGGTGGGAGTGTCACTTGGGCCCAGAAGGTCCAGGCTGCAGTGAGCTATGACTGCACCACTGCACTCCAGCCTGAGTGACATAGGTAGACCCTGTCTCAAAAAAACCAAAAATCCAAAACCAAAACCAAAACCAAAACCAAAACAAAAACAAAAAAAATGACCTCTTGGCTTCCCTAAGCTCTTATTGCTGCCAAGCCCAAGAAATGGGTTTTGCTCCCTTATATCATCACTATCTTCTCCCTTTAGGTCAGGGACTTCTAGCCCCAAGAACAGGTTGACATCTCGGGTCTAAATTTGTGCTGGATGTATGAGGATGCATGAGGATTCTCCTTCCTTTTTTCCTGACAAGGAGAAAAATTAACAACTGTTCCACATTCTCCTGTCATTTCTCCTTAGCAACAGGTCAAGAGGTGTCAAGTTAACCTCATCATGTGTCCAGAGCCTCTGATATGGGGATCCAGCATGGGTTGACCAAAAAATCCTGGACAGATGTTACCCCAGTGTCAACAAACTTCGAAGAGATACTTACAGTGTATGTGGCAATTTGTTCTCTATCCAAAGGCTCTGTCACCTTCAGCCATCCTGTTTCTCTTTCAATAATAAAGACACCAACAGGGGGTGTGTCAGCTCCTTGGCCAGTGATGCTGTAGAAAACCTTGGCTTCTTTGTCTTTGTTGGATTTGATCTGAAGATAAAATGAAAGAAAAAGAGTTAGTAAAAAAGGATCCCAACATTGGGTCTTTTCCCTTTCTCGCCTCAATACTTCTCTGCCAAATCCCTCCCAGAGAAATAGAGAACTTCTTTCTCTACCTGAACCAGGTTTTTAGGAAATGGGCCTTTTTCATTTTCTGGGCAGCTGATAGGAGGGATAACCCAGTCTCTCTTCTGTCTTCTGAGGCCATGAGAGGAATCGGGAAATGTGAGCACTTCCGCGTGGGATCCAGGAACAGAGTCCTAAAAGGAAAGAAGATGAGGAACAAGATGAGACAATTCAGGAGAGATAGTAGAGCTCTAATAGTCCAACCTAGTCAGACAGCGTCCCAGCCTTCTGTGGGCAGTGTACAATTTGAACTTAGTGATACAGTCTCTTATCAATGACAAATTATATATATCCACCAAAATGACCAACCAAAACAAAAACCAATGAACCCCTCTGCTACATCGTATTCTTTTTATCCTTCTTAGGGTCCAGAGCTCAAGTAATCATTAAGTATACACAAGTGTTGGTTTCAAGGTTTGATATTATAATTTACAAGTTGTTTCAAGCATACATAATGTCATTTTTGAGACAAGGTCTGGCTCTATCACTGAGGCTAGGGTGCAGTGGTAAGATCTTGCTCACTGCAACCTCCACCTCCCAGGCTCAAGCCATCCTCCCATCTCAGTCTCCTGAGTAGCTGGGACTATAGGTGCACACCACCATGCCTGACTAATTTTTGTATTTTTAGTAGACATGGGATTTTACCAAGTTACTGAGGCTGGTCTTGAACTTGTGAGCTCAAGCACCTCAGCCTCCCAAAGTGCTGGGATTACAGGCATGAGCCACCACACTCAGCCCATAATGTGATTTTTAATAGCAACATTATATTCTGATGATTAATTATCAGAGCTTATTCAACAACTGAATATTTGAGTTTTCAGTGTTTTTCTTTCTTTTTTTTTTTTTAATAGAGACAAGGTCTTGTTCTGTTACTCAGGTTGGAGTGCAGTGAAGTGATCAAAGCTCACTGTAGCCCTGAACTCCTGAGCTCAGGTGATCCTCTGACCTCAGTCTCCCAAGTAGTTGGAACTACAGGCATGCAACACCATGTGTGCCTAATTTTTTAATTTTTTAAAATTTTTGTAGAGGCAGGGTGTCACCATCTTGTCCAGACTGGTCTTGAACTCCTGGGCTCAAGCAATTCTCCCACTTTGGCTTCCCAATTTACTGGTATTACAGGTGTGCACCACTGCACCTAGCCTCTTTCATGTTTTTCCTGGGGACATAGGTCCCCAAAGTGGAATTATCAGCCAAAACAAGTACATTTTGAGAACTGGTACTAAGAACTACTTTGTGATCAATACAAATATCTTAATCTCATTGTATCATTATATCTATATGGCTTCCATTTGTTGTAACAGAAGCTGTTGGATGGGAGCCAAAAACACCCTTTGAGACTTGTATTGAACAGTTTTCATGTGCAATAAAGATAACTTTATGCACATGCAGGGAAATAAGAGAGTTGAAAATGGAAGGAAAATATTTGCCAAATTGTTTAAGTGTTTCAAAGTGATTACTGGTAACACAGTAAAGTTTTCAGGGGGGAAAATTCCATCTCTCATCCTCCACTTAAAAACTCACAGTCACTTATCACTGCTTGCTAAGTTTGAGTTCAGCTATATTTTCTGGCTTTATTCTGTACCAGATACATGTGAGATGTGACCAGGTATCATCACAGAACCCTTCCCCAATGCTGCACAATGGCCACATGTGCACACGTGCACATATGCCTATGCCCTCTGCCCTCTACATCCTGTGTGTGTCTCCTAGAGGCAGCCCAGCCTGCACCAAGGGCAGGCTCTGGAGCTAGGCTGCCTGGCTTTGAAATCTCATGATGGTACCTCCTCGTCCCAGGCAGATATTACTTAACTTCTCTGTACTACAGTTTCCTAATATCTGAAATGGGGATAATAGTAGAACCTATCTCAGAATTCTTGGGAGGATTCAATGAGATGCTGATCTTGCACATTTAAAGCATTGAGAATGGTGCCTGAAACATAGTAAGTGCTCAATAAAGGTAGTGATGCAGATGATGGTTAGACTGGTTAGAAAACACTGAGTATGGTTTTGTTGAGATTTGATGCCAGCACAGGAACAAAATATAAACCTGACCATCAACACAGTATCCTGGGCCAGGCATGGTGGCTCACGTCTATAATCCCAGCACTTTGGGAGGCCGAGGCGGGCAGATCACTTGAGGTCAGGAGTTTGAGATCAGCCTGGCCAACGTGGTAAAACCCTGTCTCTACTAACAGTACAAAAATTAGCCAGGCTTGGTGGCGGGTACCTGTAATCCCGGCTACTTGAGAGGCTGAGGCAGAAGAATTGTTTGAACCCAGGAGGTGGAAGTTGCAATGAGCCAAGATCACACCACTACCCTCCAGCCTGGGAGACAGAGTGAGATTCTGTCTCTAAAAAAATAAAATAAAACTGTCTCTGGATCATAAGAGGCTTCCATACACAGCTGCCTGGCAAGGACTCACTGTGCTGAATTTTTTTCACGTGAATAAGGGGGTCCCTTGGAGACTTTGAGTCAAGGAGCTATGTTAATATAGTCCTATAGTATTAGATTCCTCATTTTTCTGGTCTAATTATACCAGGGAGAAAAATCAGATCTATCAGAAGGACTATTAAGTTTCAAGAATATCAAGAGTCTTTAGGGAGAAAAGTAGGCTCCAACCTCACAGGCCTTGGCACTTATAACACATTCCACACTTCCAAAGCAGTAAGCAGGACCAACTAGAATATCCCCCCAGAGAGACATTTCGGTAGGAAGCACCACGGGAGCAGCTGAGAAACTGGCAAAGGTGATTGGCTTCGGGTAGCAAACCCTAGAAACATTCCTGCGAAGAAACTAGGCAGACAGCCATCCTTCCATTCATGGCCAATCCATCTGTCTGTCTGTTCCTGGTGTGGGCCAGACCTAAGGCTAGGCGCTGCCAATACGATGGGAAAGGGTCTTGTGGAGGTTACAGTCTAATGGGGCAAGAGCTGCCCACTGGTTCTTCTTCTTCCTTGCCAAGACCCTTCCCACTGGAAGCACAAAAAGCAAAGTGATCAGAGAATCCAGCTCTTGTCCAGGCATAGTAGTTCACGCCTGTAATCCCAGCACTTTGGGAGGCCAAGGCAAGCGGATCATTTGAGGTCAGGAGTTCAAGACCAGCCTGGCCAACATGACACAACCTCACTTCTACTAAAAATATAAAAATTAGCCAGGCATGATGGCGGGCACCTGTAATCTCAGCTACTCCAGAGGCTGAGGCAGGAGAATCACTTGAACCAGGGAGGTAGAGGTTGCAGTGAGTCGCGCCACAGAGCGAGACTCCACCTTAAAAAAAAAGAGAGAGAAGAAGAATCCAGCTCTCATTCATTCTTCCCCCAAGAGAGGAGTGGTAAAGACAGCTAACAATGGCTAAGTACGCCTTGTGTATTTCCAGCATTTCACATGTATTAATTAATTCCATCCTCACTATTATCTCTATTTTACAGATAAAGAAACTCAAGCATAGACAGGTGATGTAACTCCTCCAGTGTTGCCCAAGTAGTAAATGACACGGCTGAGATTCAGTCCCAGACAGTGTCCAGGCCTTTCCTACTCTTCCACACTGCCCGGTCCCCACACCCTAAAAGCCCCAGCAAGAATTAGTCAGTTAGACCACGAGCTCTCAACTGGGGCTGATCTGTTCTCCCAGGGACCATTGGCAACACGTGGAGATACTTTTGGTTGTCACGACTGGTGGAAGCGCTACTGGTGTCTAACCAGTTAGGGACAGGCATGCTTGCTAAACATCCTACAGAGTGCACAGGAGAACCCCGATAACACAAAATCACCCAGCCCAAAATGTCAACAGTAACAAGGCTGAGAAACCTGGATTAGACAGCAGACTAAAACAACAGTGAACTTCTCAGAAAAATGCCAACGTACATGATGGGGGTGGTGGGGGTGCCCCACTGCCTGCAGCGTGACTTTGGTGGAAAACTTTCTGTAGGTGGAGTCCCAGGCGTAGACCAGAAAATGGATCTGTGGGTTATGAAGTTGTACAGGCCTTTTGACTGTAATCACACCATCTGTGCCCACTTTGAATCGGGTGTCGACGGAAAAGTAGGCTGTCCTTGGTCGACCGGTGCAATCTTCAAAACTCACTGCAGGGCAGAAATCGGAGATTAGGAAATTGGACAGATTAAAGACATGAGCATTCCTTCTCCAAAGAGCAAACTTGATTCACCCACCAGAAGCCTTCCACAAAACCAAACACAACAAAAGAAACCGGGGACAGAACAACAAAGCTATTGTCACAATGTTCTTCACAATTATAGGGTGACTTCACTGTGCTCTGACTTCTTTCTCATCTTCTTGTCAATTGACAATATTATCTTGCCTAGAAAGTAACTTCTTGGTCGCGTGTGGGGGCTCATGCCTGTAACTCCAGCACTTCGGAAGGCAAGGCAGGCGGATTACCTGAGGTCAGGAGTTTGAGACCAGCCTGGTCCAACATGGTAAAACCCTGTCTCTACTAAAAATATAAAAATCAGCCGGGTGTGGTAGTGGGCACCTGAATTGCAGCTACTCAGGAGGCTGAGGCAGGAGAATCGCTTGAACCTGGGAGGTGGAGTTTTCGGTGAGCCAAGATCACACCACTGCACTCCAGCCCAGGCAACAGAATGAGGCTCCAACTCAAATAAAAAAAGTAACTTCTTTTTTTCTTTTTCTTTTGAGACGGAGTCTCACTCTGTTGCTCAGGCAGGAGTGCAGTGACACCATCTCAGCTCAGTGCAACCTCCACCTCCCATGTTCAAGTGATTCTCCTGCCTCAGCCTCCCAAGTAGCTGGGACTACAGGCATGCGCCAACATGCCTGGCTAATTTTTGTATTTTTTTAGTAGAGACAGAGTTTCACTATGTTGGTTAGGCTGGTCTCGAACTCCTGACCTTGTGATCTGCCCACTTCGGCCTCCCAAAGTGCTAGGATTACAAGTGTGAGCCACCTCAACTGGCCATAACTTCTCTTTTTCAATAACAACAACAAAAAAGAGGCTGTTCAATCCAATGACTCTTGCCAGTCAGCATGAGAACAGACCACTACGATAACTGAGACTGAAGACCTATTGTGCCCAGAAATTAGTGCCTAATAATAAGATGCTACGGGTAATCTACATTTAAACAAGGCATTTACATTTAGAACAGCAGTAGCAGATAATGAGAGCGCTAGCATGGAATAATGGGTAAGAGTAGACGCTAGACCAAACTAGCTGGGTACAAGTCCCAGCTCTACCACTTATGAGCTCTGTGACTTCAGGCAAGTTACTTAACCTCGCTATGCCTCAGTCTACCTAACTGTAGAATGATGGCAACAATAGTAACTATTATTTTTCTGAGACAGAGTCTCACTCTGTCACCCAGGCTGGAGTGCAGTGGTGCTATCATGGATTGTTTTAAGGTACATAGAACAGCACCTTGCATATAATAAGCATTAAATAAAAATTTAAAAAACAAATGTAGCTTTGAGTAATCATTGATTCAGCCCCCATGAGTATTCCACAAAAGTCACTGATAAGTCAATCAATAGTTACTGAGTGCTGATTACATGCTTACTGTCTGAGGAACAAAGAGGTATTACCTACTTGCAGCGTGGGGCACAGAGGAGAAATTCATCAACTGATCACTGTCAGTTTACAGAGATGGTGAAGGTTTCATAGGAAAGTCTTTAACCTGACCATACAGGGTAGCAAGACAAATGCTAAAGGCAGAAAAGGACTACTTGGGTGGAGAATGTTATGACCAACGGCTTAGAGACAAAACCACTTAAAGCTCTATAGCTATTAAAGTATTAAAACTTTAATAGGTATTAATATTGGCCAGGCACAGTGGCTCATGCCTGTAATCCCAGCACTTTGGGAGATTGAGGCAAGTGGATCATTTGAGCCTAAGAATTTCAGACCAGCCTGAGCTACATAAGGAGACCCCATCTCTTACATACAAAAAATAAAAATAAAATTAGCTGGGTGTGATGGTGCTGGATACCTGTGGTTCCAGCTACTTGAGAAGATGAGGTGGTAGGATCACTTGAGGCCAGGAGATTGAGGCAGCAGTGAGCCATGATCACACCACTGCATTCCAGCCTGAGGGACAAAGTGAGACCATCTCAAAAACAAAACAAAACAAAACAAAAAAAAACAACAAAGGCCAGTTGTGGTGGCTCACACCTGTAATCCCAGCACTTTGGGAGGCCATGGTGGGCAGATCACTTAAGGTCAGGAGTTCAAGACCAGCCTGGCCAACATGGTGAAACCCATCTCTACTAAAAATACAAAAAAAAAAAAAAATTAGCCAGGCTTGGTGGCGGGCACCTGTAATTCCAGCTACTTGGGAGGCTGAGGCAGGAGAATCTCTTGAACCTGGATGGTGGAGGTTGCAGTGAGCTGAGATTGCGCCACTGCACTCCAGCCTGGGCAACAGATTCAGACTCCTTCTCAAAAATAAAATAAAATAAAAATAAAGTATTAAAACTTTAAAAAGTATTAATACCCTAAAGCTGGAGAAGCTGTGGTTGAAGCGTCTATACTACACATTAGAATCTCAAAGGACTCATTCAAATAGGTGACCATCAAGCTATATGCCAGACAGTGTTGGACTGTGAGAAGAAAATCGTGATGAAGATAGTTAAGGCTCCCACTCTCACTGGGCTTACACTACTGAGGAAGAAATGGACAAAGACAGTAACTTGTAATTTCAGGCAGTAAGTAATAGAAAGTAAAATAAAAGAGGGTGACGTAAGAGTGACAGAGGAGAAAGGAGTTTGCTGAAGATGTAACTTATATTGCATGGTGAAGGCAGGCCTTTCTGAGGCAGGGCCACCTGAGCTGGGACCTGAAGGAGCCATTGCAGAAGCCGGGCTCAAAGAGGCTTCCAGGCAGAGGGGAATAGTCGATAAAACCATTCATTCTAGGAAACTCTCAGCTTGGCCTGTTTTCCTCCCTTTTAAATAATTGTCTGATGGAATTTCCATTACATCCAAGTGCTCTTTTATAAAAATTCCTGCTGTCCTGACTATTTTACAAGGCTAGACAAGAGGATCAGGTTTCTGCCAGAAAGCCCTGAAGCCATCCCTGACGCCTGGGCAGCAGTTCTCATTTCTTCCACCAGGGGCCACCCTTGCAAACATTTCTGAAGCTAACAGCACTGCCCATGACTGAGAAAAATAAGACCACGTTTGGGGGTGACAGGGGAAGTACCAGATTTTCTCCATTTTGAAGATGAAACTGAGGCTCACAGAGGTTAAGAAATTTACCTGACATCCTGAAACTAGTAAATGGCAGAGCTGAGACAGGCCCTTAACATGGGTTATAGTCTCATGGTTGGCTCCTCTTCTCTCTGGAGAGACTCTATTAAGGCCTTGGTTTTGTTGTTTGTTTGGTTTGTTGTTTGTTTGTAGAGATGGGGTCTTGTTATGTTGTCCAGGCTGGTCTTGAACTCCTGGGCTCAACCAATCTTCCCACGTTGGCCTCCCAAAGTGCTAGGATGACAGGCGTGAGCCACCGTGTTCAGCCAACCCTGGTTATTTTTAAAGGAAGATTCTTCCTCCAAGCTAGGATCCCAAGGATGGGATTGGAGGCTACCCCATGCAATAGCTGGGGTCTGCTACCTGGCAAATAAAGTGAGCAACCAAACCACGAAGAGTTCGTTCACAGGAAGGGAGCTGGGTCCTTCAAGTCATCCACCTGATCCTCCCTCTCAGTTAAAAAAAAAATATATATATATATATCACCACCAGGCCCCACCCCTACCCTGTCAGTTCTTAGACTGGGTCTACAACTTACTTCCCCAGCTTGAAGGGAAGGGTGGGATGAGCAGGGGGGAGCTGTAATAAATGATGGGAAGAACAGAGACAAGGAAAAAGGGCTGGACCCAGGGTCTGCGACTGAATTATAAACCCAGATTCTGCCATGTTCTTGCTGGATGGCCTTAGCAAATTGCTAAACCTCTATGGGCCTTGGCTTTATCTACTATAACATGAAGGTTATCACCACTGTTTGAGTCTACCTCTTTAGGGTTTTGTGAAGATTAACCAAGTCAGTGAATGTGATGACATTTTTTCTTTTTTTGAGACGGAGTCTCACTCTGTCACCAGGCTGGAGTGCAGTGGCACAATCTCAGCTCACTGCAACCTCTGCCTCCTGAGTTCCAGCGATTCTCCTGCATCGGCTTCCTGAATAGCTGGGATTACAGGAGCATGCCACCACAGCCAGCTAATTTTTGTATTTTTAGTAGAGACAGGGTTTCACCATGTTGGTCAGGTTGGTCTCGAACTCCTGACCTTGTGATCTGCCTGCCTCGGCCTCCCAAAGTGCTGAGATTACAAGCGTGAACCACCACGCCTGGCCCCTTGTGATGACATTTTCTAAGTTAAAAAGCAATGCAAGTAGAGGAGATGACTTATTTCTGTGTATTTGGGTAGACAAGTATTTGCTAACTGAACAGCTGAGCTGTAAGATAATGAAAGAATCAAGAAATGTCAAGTTCTTAAAGGATGGGCAGATACCATCCTTTTAAGTCTAAAATAGGAATTTCTTTTCAAACTAGCAAAACCAGATGCTCTTCAAAGAGCCCTCCTCCACCCCCAGCAGAGGTAATGGGGCAACTGGGTCATCTTTGGGGGCTTGTCATGTAAGCAGGGAATGAGGGCTGCACCAAATTCCTTTATCCTGCCTTCCCAAATCTAGGCAGTGAAAGTTGAGACAAGCATGATTGGACTTGCCAAGGGTGGCGGCCTGAAAAAAATGAAAATGGTTTTGCAAATAACTTGATGCAAGGCACTTAACCTGCTTTGGGGCACCTCATCTTAATGGTGGTTAAGCCCTAGGCTTTGAGAAGTGACAGCATAAGTATGACGGAGAGCCCCAACCTGAATTCCAGGTGTTCACAAGACTCATTACGTCCCCACGCAACCTGATCCTCTGGGCTGATTAGAGGAAATTATAGGAAAGACTGAAAGCTTCTCCAGCTCTGGGAAGCCTCTGAGAAGTTCATTGTAACCTTGGCGAGGGCTGGGCTGCCTCTGAGCCCAGAAAGTGGGAGGAAAGAAGAGTGGCAAAATGTTCAAACTAGAGGATCAGTATATGGGGATTGGGTATATTTTGACGTTTTCATGATGAACGGCTAACAAGAATAAAGCTAGCAAGGGTGTAAGTATTCTTTAACCCAGCATGCCCATCTTTCATAAACTTATTTGGTCACTTGGTGTAAAAACCAAATCCCTATAAAAGGAGCTAAGACTCTACTACTGGCCATCTCCATGTGGGAAAGTTTTTTTTTTTTTTTTTTTTTTTTCTGAAACAGAGTCTTACTCTGTGCCCAGGCTAGAGTCCAATAGCACTATCACGGTTCACCGCAACTTCTGCCTCCTGGGTTCAAGCGATTCTCCTACCTCAGCCTCCTGAGTAGCTGAGATTACAGGTGCCCACCACCACACCTGTAGTTTTAGTAGAGACAAGTTTTCACCATGCTGGCCAGGCTGGTCTCAAACTCCTGGCCTCAAGCGATCCACCCATCTCGGCTTCCCAAGTGCTGGGATTACAGATGCAAGTATTGTGCCTGGCCAGGAGGCAGTTTAAAACAACAATAACATATTTTCCTTATACATCTTTGTATTATATTGCCTGTTACATTAGAATGAATTCCTTTTTTTAAATGACAAAAATTACTAAGAATGACTTTTAAAAAGTGTTTTTAAGACCATGTGACCCCTGCATACTGTTATTCAACCTACAATGTCCTACTTTCTAGCTACTGGGCAAAAGTAGTAGCTTTCATCAGTGGACCTGAAGAGAGATGTCTGATGCTCAAATACCAATGAAACCCAAGTTCATGAAAAACTTTTGGTCCGGGAGCAGGCTCTGAGCACTCAGCAACATTCCTTGGTTGAAATTGCCATCATGCCACACAGAACAGTCCCACTTTGACGATCCCGTTTCTTCTCCCACACCCGCCTGGTCCCATAACTGGAATGTGAGTGGGTAGAAACAAGACAGTCTCAAAAGCCTCTATGTTATTTTCAGAAGATGTTGGGATTTAAGGATAGGGATCTTCTATGAAAGGCAGCTAACCATAGCTGAATTATTTGGTAACCAGTGCGCTAACCCAGTATCTTAGAAGCAACTAGTTGGAAGCAGTGTTTTGCCCACACTGCACACAAAGGGGCACATTATGGATTGCCTCCCTCTTATCAGAACACTTCCCACAGCAAAAACCAAAGAACGCTGCATTTAGCTTTATTCAAAGACCATCTGAACTTGAGACCCAGCCTCAGTTATGCTCACGAATTGGAGGACAAGATCAGAGAACTGGCCAGGTATGGTAGCTCATGCCTGTAATCTCAGCACTTTGGGAGGCCGAGGCTGGTGGATCACCTGAGGTCAGGAGTTTGACACCAGCCTGATCAACATAGTGAAACCTTTTCTCTACTAAAAATATAAAGAATTAGCTGGCTGTGATGGCAGGTGCTTGTAAACCCAGCTACTCGGGAGGCTAAGGCAGGAGAATAGCTTGAACCCGGAAGGCAGACGTTGCAGTGAGCCAAAATTGCACCATTACACTCCAGTGTGGGCGACAGAGGGAGATTCCGTCTCAAAAAAAAAAAAGATCAGAGAACCAGTCAGGCACAGTGGCTCATGCCTATAATCTTAGTATTTTGGAGGCTGAAGAGGATCATTTGAGCCCAGGAGTTTGAGACTAGCCTGGGCAACATAGTGAGACACTGTCTCTTAAACTAAAAGAAAATGAAATCTAACTTGATAGATGAAAGGAATCCTGGGGAGACAGCCTCATTCAGCTAGTTAGGCAAGTTCTTTTTCCTGGTTATGGACAGTGTTTCCAACTTCATCTCCACAGATACTGCCACCTATAAGACTTCCTTCTAGGTTAACTATTTCCTTAGATGACACTGGGGATTCTGGAATGTGTTCTTTTAATGTGCGTTCGTGAAATCAGTAAACATTACAGGTTCACTTACCATTCAGGCTCAGCAGAAAATGTAATTTTATGTTTACCAATGCAACACTAGCCTGAGCAACATAGTGAAACCTCACTTTCTACCAAGAAAAGAAAATCTTAAAAAGTTAGCCCGGCATGTTGGCGCACCTGTAGTCCCAGCTACTAGGGTGGCTGAGGCAGAAGGGTTGCTTGAGCCCAGAAGTTAGAGGCTGCAGTGTGCTATGAACCTAACACTGCACTCCACCCTAGGTAACAAACCAAGACCCCAGTTCTAAAATAATGGTAATAAAAATTAAAGTAACAAAATTTTTTTTTTTATTTTTTATAGAGACAGGGTTTCACCATGTTAGCCAGGATGGTCTTGATCTCTTGATCTTGTGATCCGCCCACCTTGGCCTCCCAAAGTGCTGGGATTACAGGCGTGAGCCACCGCGCCCAACCCAAAAATTTTTTAAAAATAAAAATGCAGTCCGGGTGTGGTGGCTCACGCACGTAATCCCAGCACCTTGGGAGGCCGAGGTGGGCGGATCATGAGGTCAGGAGTTTGAGACCAGCCTGGCCAACATGGTGAAACCCTGTCTCTACTAAAAATACAAAAAAACTAGCTGGGTGTGGTGGTACGTGCCTGTAGTCCCAGCTACGTAGGAGGCTGAGGCAGGAGAATTGCTTGAACCCAGGAGGCAGAGGTTGCAGTGAGGCGGAGGTTGCAGTGAGCTGAGATTGTACCACTGTACTCCAGCCTGGTCAATAAAAGGAAACTCCATCTCAAAAAAATAAAATAAATAAAAATGCAAAGGAAAGGACAATCAGGCCTCCAGTTTGTCCACATTTGGGGCATGTTGAAAAGTAGATGCAAGTTCCACCAAGAAGACGGACTCTCATTTGGTAAGTCTCTAATGGTATGTGTCGATTTGCTGCTAAGAACTATGTACGAGGCCGGGTATTGTGGCTCACACCTGTAACCCAACACTTTGGGAGGCAGAGGCAAGAGGATTCCTTGTGTCCAGGAGTTTGAGACCAACCTGGGCAATATAGCAAGATCCTGTCTCTACAAAAAAAGTCAAAAATTAGCTGGGAGCAGTGGTGTGTGTCTGTAGTCCCAGCTACTCGGGAGGCTGAAACAAGAGGACTGCTTGAGCCCAGAAGGTCGAGGCTGCAGTGAGCTGTGAGGGCACCACTGCACTCAGCCTGGGCAGCAGAGTGAGACCCTGTATCAAAAAAAAAAAAAAAAAAAAGCAACAAAACAAAAACAAAAACTTTGGACAACAACAACAATCTATATCCTTATTAGATAAAATAGTCCTGTGTGGTAGGGATTTAGCATTCCTTTTTTTAAATGGGGAAACAGAGAAGGAACTTAACCAAGTTCCACAGCTATGACGTGACGTAAGCTGTGGTCTGATACTACTTAACCGCCAGGACTCACCAGGCAGCCTATCTCTGAGAACTGATGATACATTTGCAAGCCTGCTAGCTGAATGGATACTGAGAAGTTAGTTCTCACTGAAGACTAGGACAGTTGGAGAGTAACTTGAATGAGAATAGCAGCAAAAGGATCATTATACACACTCCTTCTCTCTTCTTGGATGAAAATTGAGCCTTGGAAATCCAGCTTCAGGCCTCAGAGAAACCTAAGGATACTCCAACAGCCACACAGAGGAGGAAGTGTTATACTTCAGTTTCAAGAAGGTCCAGCTGTATGTTACCACTTTGCCTAAGCTAAAATAAGTCAAAGTTCCTCTAAACCGCCAGCATCACCTTCAGCATTTTTCCAGGTAAGATAAGCAGGTTGGAGTATCATGTTGCACAAACGTGACTCTCAACATGCCCAAAACATCCATGCAATGTGCTCTTGGGGCAGCAACTGAGGCTCCTGCACCCCTGTTGACAGGTGACCCCCGTGGGTTCCCAGGAACTGGAATTTTATTTGCATGAAGCTTATCAAGTTCCTTCTAACCTCCCCTTAATGTCCTTGCCCAGAACAAATTATATATGGTCTCCGTCTTCACTGAGCGATATACCCTGAAAACAGATGTCAACAAGGAGTGCTGCCTGGATGGGAAGCAGGAAGCAAAGTCCCCTTGGCTTCTGTCCCCATCAAAACAGACGGGGTGGAGAGAGAAAACAGTGACATTAAAGATTAAGGAAAAATTAGCCCATGACCCTCTACCCTTTACTTTCTGAAGTGGAAGAAACAAGGCTAAAGGTGTAAGCCATTGCCTTTGACTTTTTCCCTTGAAGGTTATTCAAGCGACTTGGTCACACTGGCAACAGGTGTCTTTTTGCTTTCCCAATCATGGTTCTGCTCAGACGAATGCTGTTACCTTCTCTACTGGCAAACACCATGGGTGTTGATCGGAATCAGCCCGGGGGAAGGGTCATGAATGGCACTTCTGGAATTGGTTAAAAGTCAATATTTAGGCTGAGGGCGGTGGCTCATGCCTGTAATCCCAGCACTTTGGGAGGCTGAGGCAGGTGGATCACCTGAGGTCAGGAGTTTGAGACCAGCCTGACTGACATGGTGAAACCCTATCTCTACTAAAAATACAAAAATTAGCTGGGCATGGTGGCGGGCCCCTGGAATCCTAGCTACTCAGGAGGCTGAGGCAGGAGAATTACTTGAATCTGGGAGGCAGAGATTGCAGTGAGCTGAGACCACACCACTGCACTCCAGCCTAACCAGCACAGTGAGACTCCATTTCAAAAAACAAAAAAAACCCAGTGTTTATATTTTTACATTTGTTTGAATGGGATCAGACTAAGGTGGGTGTAAGTCCCAGCATGCTTCATAGGTGCCACCATGGCAAGTTATTGTAACCTCCTTCAAGTGTCAGGTCCCCCACTGTATGAAAGACAGACAGCCAGGTGTGGTGACTCACACCTGTAATCCCAGCACTTTGGGAGGCCAAGGTGGGCAGATCACCTGAGGTCAGGAGTTTGAGACCAGCCTGGACAAATGGCGAAACCCCATCTCTACTAAAAACACAAAAAATTAGCCGGGCGTGGTGGCATGCATTGTAGCCCCAACTACTTGGGAGACTGAGGCAGGAGACTCGCTTGAACCTGGGAGGTGGAGGTTGCAGTGAGTTGAGATCACACCACTGCATTCCAGCCTGAGAAACAGAGCGAGACTCCATCTCAAAAAAATAAATAAATAAAATATAAAGGCAGATGTCCCCACCTCCTTTAAGGGATTGCTTCAAGGACTTTCAATAAATCTTTATTGAGCCCCTACTCTCTTTGTCAAGCATCATTCTAAGGCCTGAGAAATACAGCAACGGACAAAGCAAAGTCCCTGCCCTCATAGGGCTTTCATTCCCATGTCAAAAAGATAATTAACAAGTAAATCAATAAGTATCATGGTGGCTCATGCCTGTAATCCCAGCACTTTGGGAGGCCAAGGTGGGAGGATAACTTGAGCCCAGGAGTTTGAGACTAGCCTGAGCAACATGGCAAGACCCCATCTCTACAAAAAATTAAAAATTAGCTGAGTGTGGTGGCACATGCCTGTAGTTCCAACTACTTAGGAGGCTGAGGCAGAGGATCACCTGAGCCCAGGAGGTCGAGGCTGCAGTGAGCTGTGATTGTGCCACTGGACTCTAGCCTGGGTAACAGATCAAGACGCTGTCTCAAAAAAAAAAAAAAGAAAAAAGGAAAAAAGGAAAAAAGGAATCAGGAATGACAAGTGTAATAGAGAAATATAAGCAGGTAAGTAATTTCCAAGGGCTTTATGAGAGAGACAGGGCAACTTAATTAAAAAAAGGGCATTTAGGGAATATTAAGGTATATCAGCGAATAAAGGGAAGTAAAAGAGACTGTCCCAGCTTTGAGCTATGTGCTGAAGTGAGGGAGAGAGCCAGGCGGCAGTGTGTGGGGAATGGTTCCAAGGTCTACTCAAAGCCTGCACACCTACTCTGTGCATGCCTCCCACATGGGGGGCAGCCTGTTCTAGTATTGAAGATCCAGCCACAAACACAACAGATAACAGCTCCTGTCCACCTGGGGCTGACATTCTAGCCCAAATTAACATGATTTTAACACAGGTCTAAGAGAAGGGTTAGCTCATGTTCCTGAGGGCCAGATTGCCTCCCCATGCCCCATGCCCTTCTTGACAACGAGACCAGAAGAGAACTTAGTTTTAAATGATTTTTCTTTCCAGCCCTCTCCCAGAGAGTGCAGAAACAGCCAGTGCCCATTGATTAACAACCCCACACAGTTTCATCTCAGTATTCCTGCCTGGACTGGGATCTGGTGCCTTGACTAAAGAAGCTGGGGCTACTTCTCTGCTCAAGTCAAAACCGGTTGCTTGGTTTCAATTTTCCAGAGTCAACACCAACTGGCAAGGAATCTCATCTCAATTTGTTTTAAAGAGGAGGGGAGAGAAACAACTGATCTCCATTCTAGCAAGGAGTTGGCAGTAACATCAGGCCTCCTGCAGAGGCAGAGGCTGGAGGGGGACCACTTCCCCACCTGTCTTAGGGAGGGAAATGCATTTGCTTTCCTCAAAAAGAATAAGGAGAATGGGGAGGTCCTCTGGCTTCCACACCAAATTGGAGGGCCTTTCTTGTCCCAGCTGTGGCTGCATGTGAAACACACAGATGTCCTGTCTGGCGAAATAGAGGCCTTAACTGATCATTCTCATGGACTGCAACCCAGGAAACATTCCTGCGGTCAGGTTGGGCAACTCTAGGAACTGTTTGCTTATTGATTAGAAAGAAAATAATTGAAGTTTCTGCCCCCTTTTTCTTTCTGTTGGATTTCCCGAGGCTAGGGAGGGCCCCACGTACTGAATTCCAAAGCTGCTAAATCCTTCCTTCCCTAACCCCTTGCTGCCTCAAGCAGGAAAGGGCAGCTGACAGGCCTTAGAGGTGGGAGACCAAGTCCTAGGCCCTCATAGGCAGTGGTAATTGCGTTTAGATTCCCACTGGTGAAATAAAGCACAGACCAAAATGCCTCCTAACATCATTTCCATCCAGGGTCTAACATGTGCTGCACAGACTTTCCTGGGGCACTTTTTTTTTTTTTTTGAGACGGAGTTTCACACTTGTTGCCCACGCTGGAGTGCAACGGCGTGATCTCAGCTCGCCGCAACCTCCATCTCCTGGGTTCAAGCAATTCTCCTGCTTCAGGCTCCTAAGTAGCTGGGATACAGGCAGGCACCACCACGCCCGGCCTTTTTTTTTGTATTTTTAGTAGAGACGGGGTTTCTCCATGTTGGTGAGGCTGGTCTCAAACTCCTGACCTCAGGTGATGCATCCGCCTCGGCCTCCCAAAGTGCTAGCATTATAGGCACGAACCACTGCACCTGGCCTCCTGGGGCATTTTTTAAAACTACTCAGGCAGAGCCCCTGCCTCAGACTAACTGAATCCAGATGTTCAGGGCTTGGGCAGTAGCAACTACGAAGTGAGAGATTTCTTCTGGAGGTGATGAAAATATTACAAAATTGATTGTGATGACACCTGCTTAAGTCTGTGACTATAAGGAAAACTGTTAAATTCTACACTTTAAATTGGTATAATATATGCTATGTGGTTATTTCGATAACGCTGTTATCAAAAAAAAGGAAAAAAAAGAAAGAAAAAAAAGAGCCAATCACACAAAGTATTCACAAACCCATCCATGCAGAGAGACCACTGCTAACACTTGTTATGTGTCCTTCAGATGCTGGTCTACATCTCTTTCCTAATCCATTTACTCCCTTGTCCTGCATCCCTTTACATCCTGTTTCTCCAAAATTAGGGTGTGGACATTATTCTATTTTTAAAGACCTGGCCGGGCGCAGTGGCTCACACCTGTAATCCCAGCACTTTGGGGAGGCTGAAGTGGGCGAATCACTTGAGTCCAGGAGTTCAAGACCAGCCTGGGCAACATGGGGAGACCCTGTCTCTACAAAAAAAAAAAGAAAGAAAAAATTAGCTAGATGTGGTGGCATGCACCTGGAGTCCCCACTACTTGTAGGGGAGCTGAGGTGGGAGGATCGCCTGAACCAGGGATGTCGAGGCTGCAGTGAAGTCAAGTTTGTGTCCGGCTTGGGTCACAAGTAAGACTGAATCTTCCTGTCCAACTTTCTTCTTTAATTTTTTATTTTTTGAGATCTGTCACCTAGGCTGGAGTACAGTGGCATGATCTCAGCTCACTGCAACCTCCACCTCCCAGGTTCAAGTGATTCTCCTGCTTCAGCCTCCTGAGGAGCTAGGATTACAGATGCCCAACACCATACTCAGCTAATTTTTTTGTATTTTTAGTAGAGACAGGGTCCATGTTGGCCAGGCTGGTCTTGAACTCCTGACCTTGTAATCCACTGGCCTTGGCCTCTCAAAGTGCTAGTATTACAGGTGTGAGCCACTGTGCTTGACCCCAACTTTCTTCTTATTTCACATTTACCCATTAAAAAAAAAAAAACTTGGAGTTACATATAGTCAACATGTAAAGTGATTTAGGATGGGTAAAACATGGTACAGCTACTCAGCAATAAAAATGACCAAAACACTGTAAAACGCATAGATGAACCTTAAAAGCATTACACTGAGTGAAAGAAGTGATTCACCAGATGACATAGTTCATATGAAAAATCTAGGCCGGGCACGGTGGCTCATGCCTGTAATCCTAGCACTTTGGGAGGCTGAGGCAGGCGGATCAGGAGGTTAAGAGACCGAGACCAAGCCCATCCTGGCCAACATGGTGAAACCCTGTCTCTACTGAAAATACAAAAATTAGCTGGGTGTGGTGGTGCATGTCTGTAGTCCCAGCTACTCAGGAGGCTGAGGCAGGAGAACCGCTTGAATCTGGAGGGCGGAGGCTGCAGTGAGCCAAAATCATGCCACTGCACTCCAGCCTGACGACAGAGCAAGACTCTGTCACGCACACACACACACAAAAAAAATCTAGAAAACTACAGACAAAAAGCATATCAATGGTTGTCTGGAGCTGAGCTGGGTTTGACTCCCAGTAGGCCCAAGGGAACTTGGGAGGTGGTGGACGTATTCTAAAATTGGATTGTAGAGACAGCTGAACAACTGTGTACATTTATAAAAATTATCTAACTGTACATTTACAGTGGGTAAATTGTGTGGCATGTAAATTACATCTCAATGAATCAGTAAGAAATACACAGTTATTAGGATCTCTTGAGGAATACCCCATGAGTCAAAGTCCTATGGTTCAAAAATGACACAATCCAGGTACCCAAAAACACCAAGGTTATGAAAAAGTGCAGAGAAGAGAAATCATAAACAATTCTTAATTAATAGTAGGCTGGGTGCAGTGGCTCACATCTGTAATCCCAGCACTTTGGGAGGCCAAGGTAGGCAGACCACTTGAGGTAAGGAGTTTGAGACCAGCCTGGCCAACTAGTGAAATCCCATCTCTATTTAAAAAAAGAAAAAAAAAAAAAGCCAGGCATGGTTGGCAGGTGCCTATAATCCCAGCTACTGGGGAGGCTGAGATAACTGCTTGAACCCGGGAGGCAAAGTTGAGTTGAGATCTCACCATTGCACTCCAGCCTGGGCTACAAAGTGACACTCCGTCTCCAGAAAAAAAAAAGTTATAGGCTGGGCATGGTGATTCACACCTGTAATCCTAGCATTTAGGGAGGCTGAGGTGGGAGGATCATTTGAGGCCAGGAGTTTGAGACCAGCCTGGGCAACGTAGTAGGATCCCGTCTTTATTTAAAAAAAAAAATGAAAAATGAAAAATCTTTTTGAGAGTAAATATTCACTATGACAGGCATTACGTGTGGGCACTATGCACATCACAGTGCCAACAGGCATTGACTCCTATGCTGCTGTGAGGTAGGTGGGGTTTTTTATACTCCTTCATGCTAATGAACAACTGAGGGGAAAGGCTTAATTCATTTGCTCAAGGTCATGGCCGTCTCAAGGTCACAGAGCAGGTCACCTCTGAATAAACATTCGCCCCAGAACCAGTTAGCACCAAATCTTTTGTTCTTGAGCACTAGGCTTGCTGCAGAGGGAGGGAAATTCCAGAGGTAGTTAATGGCAATGTGAGATGGGTAAAAGTAACCACAGATTTATTCTCTATAAAAAAGGCAACCCAGATATAAACAAGCACCAATACAGGGCCACATATTCCAAGCACCAGCTGACACCAAAATGTGCTGAATCTCGCTGCAAAAACACAGGGAAGCTGTAGTGGAATTCAGAACCTTTGAATCATTCAATAACTCAAGAACAAGATCTGGAAACCTCTTCTACAAAGAATGAATATGAGGCTTGCACGACTTCCAAATGTGGGCTGTGTTGGAAAAGCTTGGACCTTCTGCCTCTGACCTTTGGAACAAAACTAAAACTGCCCAAGAGAACAGCTGGGAGCCAACGCTGCGAAGTGAGGCATTTCCCACAGTCTCCCGGTCACACGCACTTGCAGATGACTCTACAACAAGTGCTTACTTGTCCAGTAGAGCTCACAAGAGGGGGCCTTTTCTTTTTTAATGGATGCTAGCATCATTTTTCATTATCAAGAACAAATAAGCATTGATGGGAAAGGCAGCTGCTTCCAAGAGCGTTTGCTAAATCCACTCTGACTGCCTGGAAAGGTAACTGCTTGGCCTATACGTGTGCCTTGGCTCAGACTCCTGAGAAAGGAAGCCTACAACCCATGCTGCATCCTTGTGAATATCAAAAAACAAAAGGAGAAAGATCTCGGACTGGGGTGCTCACTTCAAGAATTCCAAGTATGGTCAGCTGCGGTGGTTCACACCTGTAATCCCAGCACTTTGGGAGGCCAAGGCACATGGATCACCAAAGGTCAGGGGTTTGAGACCAGCCTGGTTATCATGGTGAAATCCCGTCTCTACTAAAAATACAAAAATTAGCTGGGCATGATGGTGGGTGCCTGTAATCCCAGCTACTTGGGAGGCTGAGGCAGAAGAATCACTTCAACCCAGGAGGTGAAGTTTGCAGTGAGCCATGATCACACCACTGCACTCCAGCCTGGGTGACAGAGCAAGACTCTGAATCAAATTTCAAAAGAAAAAGAATTCCAAGTAGGCAAAAATAAGAAGAGTATGAAGACCAGTGAACCACAGGTGCCAGAATCTAACTTCGGCACGGACTGGAGGACAGCCACAGGTCACTCACAAGATGCTGTGGTACAGTTACTACCCCCACCAGGAGCTGTGGCACCTGTTCCAGCAGTGGTTCTCCAGCCTTTTATTTTCCTGGTTGCTGCTCTTGCAGAAAGGCTCCATGGGCCATTTACCTGGCTTGCTCCTATTTTTCAATGTGAAATTGGAAAAGCTTGCACACATGCAAAAATGTAAAATGTTATTCACTACGGCATTGTTTGTGCTAGCAAAAACGGGCGACAGCCCAAATATCCATCAATAGAGGATTCGTTAAATTAATTATGGAATTTCATTACAATGAAATACTGTGAAGTTATAAAACAAAAAAGAAAGCTCTTTATGCTCTGCAGGGGAATGATCTTCAAGACACATTATTGTCTGCTGATAAAATCAAGTGCAAAGCAGCGCTATCTTTTGTGTAACTAAAAAGAAGGGGATACGATACAAATTTACGTCTGTAATCCCAGCATTTTGGGAGGTTGAGGCAGGAGGATTGCTTTGAACCCAGACATGATCACACAACTCCAATCCAGCCTGAGTCACAGAGCAAACTCTGTCTTGGTCGGGCACGGTGGCTCACACCTGTAATCCCAGCACTTTGGGATCCAGGTGGGTGGATACTTGAGGTCAGGAGTTGACCAGCCTGGCCAACATGGTGAAACCCCATCTCTACTAAAAATACAAAAATTAGCGAGGCATGGTGGTGTATGCCTATAGTCTCAGCTACTTGGGAGGCTGAGGCAGGAGAATTGCTTCATTCCGGGAGGCGGAGGTTGCAGTGAGTCAAGATCACTCCGCCGTACTCCAGCCTGGGTGACAGAGTGAGACTGTGACTCAAAAAAAAAAGAACAAGACTCTGCCTCGACGAATATATGTTCATATTTGTTTATAGTTACAGAACTTTGAAAGACACTAGTAAGTGATATTTTAGGTATGGGGGAGGCACATTATTAGACTAAAGGGGGACAGGGTGGGAGCAGAACTTTTCATCATATACTTCTTGGATTGTTTGATTTTTTTTCAACAGTGTCCATGTGAACACATGACCTATTCATAAAGTTAAAAATAATTCCTTCTTGCAATCAAAGTGCCAACAGGCATGAGGGTGAAAGTCATCTGCTAAAGGATAGAAGGGGCCCCCTCCTGCCTCACCCTGCTCAGTAGCTGGGAATAGAGACAGGAAACACTGGACCTGTGAACTTAAACTGTTAAAAAAAAAGAAAAGAATGTGGCATGTTCTGAGGTGGAGAAAAAAAAGAAAAGAAAAGAATGAAATTGGAGATTAGTATTTTAAGTGAAGTAACTCAGGAATGGAAAACCAAACATTGTATGTTCTCACTCATAAGAGCTAAGCTATGAGGATGCAAAGGCATAAAAATGATACAATGGACTTTGGGGAAAGGGTTGGAGGGGGTGAGGGATGAAAGACTACACATTGGGTACAGTGTACACTGCTGCGATGACGGGTGCACCAAAATCTCAGAAATCACCACTAAAGAACTTATTCATGTAACCAACACCACCTGCTCCCTAAAAAACTACTGAAATAATAAAAAAAAGTTAAAAAAAATACATGCAAAAGATCAAGGAAAAAAAGCAGAAGTAGAGGATCACATGTAAACTGCTTACAATTTACTCTACAGGAGGAAAAGTTATATTTTTACAAACACTCAGAGGACTCAGGGAGTAAGTTGTTGGCCAGTCAAAAGTCTCCTTGTGCCCACTCCCAGGGGACCGCCACCCCTCTGAGAATCTTAGCAATACGGGATGCAGGAGACCAGAGGGAGGGGTCCATGTGTGCAGTGGAAAGGAGGATGACCCACACATGACAGGAGAGGGAAGGGGATGCTGCCCACGGACGCTAGTCGGCTGGTCTAGCAAGAACACACTGGATGCCAGCTGACCAGAGTCAGGTGACCAAATTCTCTCTAGAGCGTGTTGGGCAAGCCCCTTACATTTTTTCTGTGTTCATTTTATCATCTGTAATGCACAGAGGCGGAATCATACCAGCAAAGATGTGGGGCTCAAAGGCCTTGGACATCATGGCAAGTAGGAACCAGCATGGCTTTTTAAGAGAACATTCTGACCATGTTTATTGATTTTTACATGCATAAATCCTTTCTTTCAGCAAAGCCCATTTTTAGGACTTCATCTCACAGAGGGACACACACATTGCATGAGGGCAGATATACAGAGGGCCACTACAAGCTTGATTATGGTGGCAAAAGGTAGACACGTCATGGACAGAGGCCTGGGTAAATCAATGATGGACATCCACTCAATGGAAAATGATGCAGAAATCCAAAATGATGAGGGGACAGGTACAGCGGCTCACCCGGTAATCCCAGCACTTTGGGAGGCCAAGGCGGGTAGATCACTTGAGGTCAGGAGTTCAAGACCAGCCTGGCCAACACGGTGAAAACCCACCTCTACTAAAAATACAAAAATTAGCTGGGCATGGTGGCAGGCACCGGTAGTCCTAGCTACTCGGGAGGCTGAGACAGGACAAAGAATCGCTTGAGCCTGGGAGGCGGAGGTTGCAGTGAGCTGAGAGTGCACCACAGCACTCCAGTCTGGGCGACAGAGTGAGACTCTGTCTCAAAAAAAATAATAATGAGGGGGCTGTTTAAAAGAGAACAAAGTAAGTGTATATATAATAATATGGGAAGAACATGTCTTAAAAAAAAGCACAAAGCTAAATGGGATAGGAAATAGGCTTAGAATACCTTCAAAAGGAAACAAGAAATTGGCAACACTGCTTGTCTCAGATGAACTGCTGACAGGCAGGACGCTGACTTTTAGGCTCTTTGGTACCATTTAAATTGTTTGTTTTCTTTTGTTCACATAAACAAACATTTTTCTTTTTTCTTTTTTCTTTTTTGAGACAGAGTTTTGCTCTGTCTCCCAGGCTGGAGTGCAGTGGCGTGATCTTGGCTCACTGCAACCTCCTTCTGGGTTCAAGTAATTCTTGTGCCTGACTCCTGAGTATCTGGGATTACAGGCATGAACCACCACGTCCAGCTAATTTCTGTATTTTTAGTAGAGACAGGGTTTTGCCACGTTGCCCAGGCTGGTTTTTAACTCCTGAGCTCAGGATATCTGCCCACCTCAGCCTCCCAAAGTGCTAGGATTACAGGCGTGAGCCACCATGCCCAGCCCTTTTTCTCTAATGAAAGGATTGAAACAAAGGAGGGATGGGTGTTCAGTTGACCATAACCTCAACAGGCAACCCATGTGATGTGGCTTCCAAAACAAGGTTTCAGTTGCATTATCAGAAATAAGACACTCAGGATACGGGAGACTATATAGTCCTTCTCTGCTTCTATTTGTGGTTTGATAAGTACATTCTCAGGGTTGCAGTCTAATGATCTCAATGATAAATGCTGTTTTTCTTTCCAAGAGTCATGCTCTAAGAGGAATACTGATCCATGGAACTGGTCCAGGGGCGGAGGGGCAAGGATGGGAAGGAGCGCTGTGTGGGGTGAGGGGCAGGAAACAGGCTCATTGTCAACATTTCCAGGGCTGACTCCTTTGCGAAGGATCGGTCACAGTGACCCCAGAGGGTAAGATGTGGGCCACAAGAGAAGAAACTGCAAGATCACCTGACCCTACACAGCACAAGGCTGCAGCCTCCCGAGCACCCCTCTTAAAGTCTATGAGCACAGGTGGCTTTACCAGGTGCTGCCTCGTGGAGCACTGACGGTCAGTGCTTAGGCCTGGAGTCTAGATAGATGGAGACGCTAATGCCAACTGTGCCTCTGACTAGCTATGTTAACTTCAGGAAAGTTCATTAACCCCTTGAGTCTTAGTTTCCTCTTCCTCAAATACAGAGTGGCCCCCACCTGTCACAGTCGATGGGAACATTTGGAGAGTTTGTATGGGGTAACCCACCACTCCTGTTCTCCCACAGATTGCTTTTGCAGAACTGGAAACTTCTGCAGCTGCTTCCGAGGTCACCCTAAGGAGAGGCAGTGCCTCCAAGGTGGGTGGGCAGGCTCTGGGACAGGGCAACATCCCCAGGGCCTTCCTTGTAGGCTCAAGTCCTGAGGGCGTGGACAGCCTCCCTGTGGCCCCAGTCCACACCCTCAGGATTTGCCACTCCTGCCTTTGGGTGTGGTGGCCCCTTGCCTGTCGGGGGTGCCTGTGGAGCCAGAAGGAAGCCTTGAACTTGAGAAAGTCAATCCTTCTCCACCTCTCTTGATCAAAGGTTTGATACAGCTGCCCACACCAACCACTCCCTCTCAGGCCATCTGGAAACATCTCTGTGGCCAGGAAAGGAGTTTCCTGGGTTGCTGTTCTGCTTTTCTGACCTCCTCCTTGAGGCCTTAACAGTGAGCGCCTACGACTTGAGCCAAGGTTTGGGCCAGTGAATGGCATCAAGGAAGCCATGGACTCACTGGAACTGTGGGTTAAGAAATGGGCACCAGCGGGAGGCACTGTGGCCTTCAACAGTCTCTCAAAGGGTCTCAGATTCCAAAGAGGATCTCTGGATTAAAGACATACTGAGGGGGCCAGGCATGATGGCTCAGGACTGTAAGCCCAGCACTTTGGGAGGCTGAGGCAGGAGGATCACTTGAGCCCAGGAGTTTGAGACCAGCCTGGACAACATAGTGAGACCCCATCTCTTCTAAAAATTAAAAAATTTGTCAGGCATGATGGTACACACCTGTAATCCCAGCACTTTGGGAGACCAAGGAGGGGAGATCGCTTATGCTCAGGAGTTTGACACAAACCTGGGCAACATGGCAAGACCTCATCTGTAAAAATAAAAAAAATTAGCCAGGTGTGGTGGTGCACGCCTGTAGTCCCAATTACTGAGCAGGCTGAGGATGGAGGAACTGCTTGACCCCAGGAGGTCAAGGCTGCAGTGAGCCATGATCACACCATTGCACTCCAGCCTGGATGACAGAGTAAGACCCTATCTCTAAGAAAGAAAGAAGGAAAAAGAAAAAGACATACTGAGGGGTTAAAATGAGTGCTGTGGGTATGGTGGGGGGAGGGGGGAGAATGAAGGGAAGGCAACTGAGGCCACAATGTCTAATTGTTTCTAATACCCCCACCCCCAATTCAAACCCTTTGACCTGCAGATAAACAATCTCAGGCCTCCTGCATGAGTGGTTTGAGTGCTGTGAATAACAAAATACAAAGCACAGCTGAGCAATGGGGACAGGGTGGTCAACCTGGGGGTGAGAGAACATGGAGACAGAACGGCTCGTCAGCCAACACTTCTTTCCCCATAGACCCAACTCAATGCTGGATGCCTGGACCACTGCGGTAGCCTCCTTAGTCTTCCCAATTCTGGCCCAGGTTGCTACGGCCTCTTCTCTGCACAGTAGCTCCAGTGAGCCTGCTACAACCTCAGTCAGGCCATGACAAGCCTCTGCTCTATGCAGAGCCCTCCAGAGACTCAATTCTCCCAGAATAAAAGGCTAGCTCTCTACACCGAGGCCTCAACTACTTCTGTCATTGACTACCCTCATGCCACACACTCTGCTCAGCCACCACCCTGGAGGTAACTGTGGGCATAAAATCATGAGAACGAGGTGCAGTCCTAGTGAGCTTTGAAGATGTGTGAAGTTATGGGGAGCGCCACTCCTGGTTCATCAGCACCATCACCATTCTCCTGGGGTTGACCCCAAGGTTCCTTAGCCAAAAATATACAATAGGGTAGTAAAAAGCTGTAGAGAAAACACATAAAACAGGGGCCAGATGCAGTGGCTCACGCCTGTAATCCCAGCACTTTGGGAGGCCCAGATGGATAGATCACTTGACATGAAGAGTTTGAGACCAGACTGGCCAACATGGCAAAACCCTATCTCTACTAAAAATACAAAAATTAGCCAGGTGTAGTGGTGCACATCTGTAATCCCAGCTACTTGGGAGCCTGAGGCAGGAGAATCACTTGAACCCAGGAGGTGGAGGTTGCAGTGAGCTGAGATCACGCCATTGCACTCCAGCCTGGGTGACAGAGGGAGACTCTGTCTCAAAATAAATACATATAAGACAAAACAGGGAAGAAGGATAAGGAGGGAGTGCTGGAGATAGTGGGGTGCCATGTCAAAGGCAATGAAGATGACCTTAGAGCAAAGACAGTTTTCGCTGAGACCTAAGAATGGCCAGAAGGGAGGAAAGGAGGGAGGGAAGGAACATCATGGTCCTCCAGGGAAGGACATTCCAAGCAGAGGGAAAAACAAACACAACTTGGTTGGAAGCCAATGCAGGGTGGTGGCTGAGCAGAGCGAGTGACATGAGGGTGGTCAGAGACAAAGTCAGAAGTAGCCAGGGCCTTACTGTGGAGAGCTGAGCTTTTATTCTGGGAGAAGTATGGAGTATCTTGGAGTTCTTTATCTGCAGGTCAGAGGGTTTGAGTTGGGGGTGGGGGACTGGAAACAGCCAGACATCATGGCCTCAGTTTCCTCCCTTTCATTCTCCAGACTCCCCCCAACACCCGAAGCACACATCTTAACCCCTCAGTTACTGACCCTATCAGAAGCACCAGGCACAACTGCGGTTCATCTTCACAACAGCCTGGAAGGTGGGTCACTCCCATTTCACAGGTGAATAAAACAATACTCACAGTGGTGAAGGGATTTGCCCAAGGCCACACAGCTGTAACAGCACACAGCAGAGCTGGGAATTGAACTCAGGCCTGCAGACCCCAAAGTTCATCACCTTAACTTCCACCTCGCCCTGCCTCCCTGGAGGATGTGCCTCCTTGCCCCTCTGTGCAGGGAGTAAAGAGGCAGAGAGAAGCCAAGTCACTAAAGGAGGGCGGCGGCTTACAGATGGGAGCAATCTGTTCCCCGGACAAGCCACTGTAGCATCTAAACGCCACACCGCAAGTGGAAGGCTAAAAGTGCTGATGGGGCAGGCAGTGTTGACGTCTGACCAGGTCCATTTAGACCAGGCCTTTGGGGATTTCAGCAGCACAGGAACTGGCTCTGAGAGCTGTAAATAAGTTGACTCAACACCTCGGCAGGTGATAGGGCTGTTTGGCTCTGGCAAAACCTGAAAGGCCACCTGGCTGTTCCCAAAGGTCTTAATTTGCTTAAATAACAGCAAAACCTCTGGTGTGAATTCCCAGAGAACTTCCTGCCTTCTGACATGAGAGGGCCCACACTAAGGGAGCCAGGAAGAGAAAACCCTCTCTCCCCCTCAATCAATTCCACAGGAAAACTGCTTATTAACTAAACCAGGAGACAGAGGCTTGCCATTCTTACCAGCGTTAAATACTCTTTCCCTTCTCATTGTGAATGCGCCATTTCTGCTGACAGGGCAGGAGTTCAGACCAGTCAGGCTACTGCTTTCTTTTTTAAATACCCTTTTAAGACCTTAGCTTAGGCTCATCTGGAAAGCCTGCCTGCCTGCCTTTTGATTACACACACAATATATTCAACTTATCTGGTTTCCCAGAAGCCCTTCTGCTTCTGGGAAGGCTGCAAACCAAGGATCTGCACAGAGAGCAGGACCACGTGCAATCACTGGGGCTCACGATTATTTACTAAAAGCTCAGGACTGCAGTTCTACTTACTGACCTGAACAAGAGCTGTTTCACTAATGATGATTTGTTCCCTCTGGCATTTCAAAAAAACATTGAGGTATCATTAACATAATACAAAATTTGCTAATATAAAATGTATAATTTCAGGCTGGGTGTGGTGGCTCATGCCTGTAATCCCAGCACTTTGGGAGGCTAGGGTGGATCACCTCAGGTCAGGAGTTTGAGACCAGCCTGGCCAACATGGCAAAATCCCATCTCTACTAAAAATACAAAAATTAGCCAGGCATGGAGGTGCATGCCTGTAGTCCCAGCTACTCGGGAAGCTGAAACAGGAGAATCGCTTGAACTTGGGAGGCAGACGTTGCAGTGAGCTGAGATCATGCCACTGCACTCCAGCCTGGGCAACAGAGTGAGACTCCATCTAAAAAAAAAAAATACTACTAATAATAAATTTAAAATAAAAAAATTAGCCAGCTGTGGTGGTGCACGCCTGTATTCAAGCCATTTGAGGCTGAGATGGGAGGATCACTTGAGCCTGGGAGGTCAAGGCTGCAGTAAGTCATGGTTGCAATACCACTGCACTCCAATCTGGGTGACAGAGTGAGACCCCATCTCAAAAAAAAAAAGGAAACGTGACCTTTTCTAGAACACTACCACCCCACAAACACGGCTTTTGAAGGCAGTCTTGGCTAAAGCCTTTGTGGTGGTGATATTAGCAGCTAATGCTCTATAGCATACTACATGCCAGGCTTATTAGTCATTTATTTTAGTAATAGTAGTGTGAATTAGGTACTATTATTGTCTCCATTTGTTAAATGAGAAAACTGAGGCATATGGGGGTTGAATAACTTGCCCAAGGTCACATAACTTACAAATAACTGATGTGAACCTGGAATTCGAGCATTCACAGGTCATCTGGTCCCAGAGCCTGTGGCTCCTGATCACTATGCTTTCATGAAGGGTTTTCTGCCTATGAGGCAGGTATGCCAACATACCTGAACACCACACTAAATGAACCTGGGGGGACTGTGGATTTCTCTCTCTGAACCAGTTCATAATATGAGGCTTAGAGGCATCATTGTTACATTTGTAACAGCAACAAACACAAGCTTGGTACTGCATGGTAGTTACAAGTGACAAGTCTGAAGTGAAGCACACCTAGATTGAGGTTTCAGCTCCACCACTCAGACCTACTTGAGGTTAAGTCACTTACCCTCTCTAAGCCTTCATTTCCTCTCTATAAGATGGGTCGAGGCCGGGCGCGGTGGCTCACGCCTGTAATCCCAGCACTTTGGGAGGCCGAGGCGGGTGGATCACAAGGTCAAGAGATCGAGACCATCCTGGTCAACATGGTGAAACCCCGTTTCTACTAAAAATACAAAAAATTAGCTGGTCATGGTGGCGCATGCCTGTAGTTCCAGCTACTCAGGAGGCTAAGGCAGGAGAATTGCTTGAACCCAGGAGGCAGAGGTTTCAGTGAGCCGAGATCGCGCCATTGCACTCCAGGCTGGGTAACAAGAGCGAAATTCCGTCTCAAAAAAAAAAAAAAAAAAGATGGGTCGAACGGCAATTTCTACATAACAGGACGGTCATGAGAACTACATGAGAAAGTACATAGCCTGTTGGATTTTATGCATGGGCTGTTTTGCTGAAAACTGTGCATAACTCAAAACATGTTAGCTTTCCTTTAAAAGTACATGTGATGCAATCCCACTCTTTAAAAGTTGCAATATAAAATGGGACTTTATGCCAGGTGCAATAACTCATGCCTATAATCCCAGCACTTTGGGAAGCCAGGGTTGGGGGACTGCTTCAGCCCAGGAATTCAAGACCAGCCTGGGCAATATAGTGAGACCCTGTCTCTACAAAACATATTATTATTATTTTTTTTAAATTTTTGGTTGGGCATGGTGGATTACTCCTGTAATCCCAGCACTTTGGGAGGCCGAGATAGCGGGGTGGATCATGAGGTCAGGAATTCGAGACCAAACTGGTCAATATGGTGAAACCCCATCTCTACTAAAAATACAAAAATTAGCTGGGCGTGATAGCAGGCACCTGTAGTTCCAGCTGCTCGGGAGGCTGAGGTAGGAGAATCACTTGAACTCTGGAGGGGGAAGGTGCAGTGAGCCAAGATTGCACCACTGTACTCCAGCCTGGGCAACAGAGTGACACTGTGTTTCAAAAAAAAAATTTTTTTTTAATGGGATTTTACTATGTAAAATATTATAGCGAAGTTTCAAGTCTGAATGATTCAAATTCTGGTAATGTCAGGTACTAGTGCATAGCTAATACTGGACTCCCACTGTGCACAAGGTATGCTGCTCAGCACTTTAATCCACTACTCATGTTCAGGAAATGGTCATTATTAAAAATAGTAAAAGTATATGAACTATGCTTCTTATCTTCTACTACGTTAAAAGAAATCTAAAATAGGCTGGGTGTGGTGGCTCATGCCGGTAATCCCAGCACTTTGGGAGGCCAAGGCGGGCGGATCACTTGAGGGCAGGAGTTTGAGTACAGCCTGGTCAACAAGGTGAAACCCCATCTCTACTAAAACTACAAAAATTAGTCAGGCATGGTGGCGGGTGCCTATGGTCCCAGCTACTCAGGAGGCTGAGGCACTAGAGCCACCTGAACCCGGGGGTGGGGGAGTAGAGGTTGCAGTGAGCCAAGATTGCACCACTGCACTCCAGTCTGGGTGACAAAGCAAGACTCACAAAAAAAAAAAAAAAAAAAAGAGGAAGAAGAAGAAATCTAAAATAGCTATATTTGAGGACTTTTGACAACTTTCCCTCCTAACTTTCCTCCTTTTGGGTGGATAGGGGGAAATCTGTGGAAGACACAAGAAGTGAAAAGGTGGACATTTTGCTAAACATCCAAGTGACAACTCTGGAAAATGATCATACCTAAGCATAAACTGTCTTGACCTTGATGTCTAAGTTCAAGTTCTATCAAATCATAACCTTTTGTTTCTTTTGAAAACAACATGCTGTCACAATCAGCTTTATCTTAGATGCTTCAGATGTAGAAATGCCAGCTATGCTTTATTACAGGGGAAGGAAATGTCTTTTTAAATTACAAACTTGGATCCCATGTGTGGCTGGTGTGTGCACGCAAATAGCTTACATAAAACCTACATGCTTATAAACACAAAAACAGAAACGTGTAACTGCTCCTGAAACCCAACAGATGCTTCAAATTCTATCTCCAAAGTGGGAGAAAAAAACGGGGGCCTCAGGCAAAGCAAAGGCAAGAGCACCACTTTCTCTTCTCAGGTTCTGTTCTGGGTACGCAAGGAGCTCGGAGGCGATGTTTGCAGTGGTCTGCACGTAAGAGTTTGTAATAAATACAAGACACTCTTGTGACAGTTGGGGATATTTGCCATGAGAGTGGACGTTAGATAATATTATACATTTTCTTAGTTGTGATAAAGGCACTGTGATTCAGGAGTGTCCTTATACTTAGGAGATGCAGACAAGAGTATTTAGGGGTGAGACATGCCTGCAGCGTACTTTCAAATGGCTCATAAAGTGTGTGCTTGGATGCACACACTTAAGAGGCACACACAGATTTATTGAAAAGTCCCATCAGTTGGTGAGTAGCCTTCGCTCTGAGCCTCCCAGGGGTCTCTTCCATGCCCACCCTCCAGCTGCTGCCCAGGGCACCAGGACTTCTTGAGCATTGAATACCAGGTGTCCACTTTGATTGCAAAGGGTTCAGGTTGTTCTGGTCATCATCAAACTTTATTTATTTGAGACAGGGTCTTGCTCTGTTGCCCAGGCTGGAATGCAGTGGCTCAATCTCAGCTCACTGCAACTTCTGCTTCCCAGGTTCAAGCAATTCTCCTGTCTCAGCCTCCTGAGTAGCTGGGAATACAGGTGCCCACTACCACGCCCAGTTAATTTTTGTATTATTAGTAGAGATGGAAGTTTCACCATGTTGGCCAGGCTGGTCTCAAACTCCTGAGCTCAAGTAATACACCCACCTCGGCCTCCCAAAGTGCTAGGATTATAGGCATGAGCTACCGCGCCGGGCCATTCACGGTGGCTCATGCCTGTAATCCCAGCACTTTAGGAGGCTGAGGCAGAATTGCTTGAGGCCAGGAATTCAAGACCAGCATAGAAACATAGTAATACCCTGTCTCTACAAAAAAATTTTAAATTAGCTGGATGTGGTGGCATGTGCCTGTAGTGTCAGCTACTTGGGAGGCTGAGGTGGGAGGATCGCTTGAACCTGGGAAGTTGAGCTGCAGTGATCCATTGCACCACTGCACTCTAGCCTGGGTGACAGAGTGTGGCCCTGTCTTAAAAATAAATAAATAAAACATTATTCTTGCATATTCTTAACTACTGGCCATACTCCACCAATTTCTCCTCTTGGCCATCTTTGTCCACATAACTTGTTTCTCACGGATATAAACAGGAAGAGCCCTGTGGCACACAGGTTAAGTGCTTTGGCTAAGCTGAGTTTAAATCTCGGGTCTGCCACCTCCCAGCTGCGGGACTCTGGGCTAGTCACTCTACATCCTGGAGCCTCAGTTTCCTTCACTGCAAATTGGAGATAATACAGTCAGTTCTTCAATAATCGTTGTTTAGAAAATGCAAGTGTGTTCCAATGTAAATAATGTATTAGGAAATAACTTGAGCAGGCCGGACACGGTGGCTCACATCTGTAATCCCAGCACTTTGGGAGGCCAAGGCGGGTGGATCACCTGAGGTCAGGAGTTCAAGATCAGCCTGGCCTACATGGCGAAACCCTGTTCTCTACTAAAAATACAAAAAAAACTAGCTAGGCATGGTAGTGCACACCTGTAATCCCCACTACTGGGGAGGCTGAGGCAGGAGAATTGTTTGAACTTGGGAGGCAGAGGTTGGAGTGAGCCAAGATTGTGCCACTGCACTCCAGCCTGGGTGACAGAGGGAGACTCCATCTCAAAAAAAAAAAAAAGGGAAAATAACAAGAGCATAACTCAATGTCAAGATTGCTCATGTGTGCAATTTTGTCTCCAATCAACACTAGGTGAATGCAGAAGAGTATATCCAGCTGAAGCACAGGAATGCACAAAACACCCATCTTCTCTAGCTGCCTCAGTTCACATGTGTTACACACCACACCCATCCACACCTGGTGTTACAATTTCCATCTAATTTCACACAGTTCTCCTTCTACCACTTCACAGTAACAAGCTGCAACCCTATAGAGACTCACTCCACAGGCGAAATTCTTTTTGTCTAATGCATTACAATCAAGTTCTTGAGTGCTGAGCTCCTAAACCCATTTTCCCATAAGCCTGGTGCTTTTTTGTTTTTTGAGACTGGGTCTCACTCTGTTGCCCAGGCTGGAGTCCAGTGGCGTGATCACAGCTCATTGCAGCATTGACCTCCTAGGCTCAAGCAATCCTCCCACCTCAGCCTCCCCAGTAGCTAGGACTATCAGGTAATGTTTTTGTACTCTATTTTTTTGTGAGGACAGAGTCTCACTCTGTTGCCCAGGCTGGTCCCAAACTCCTGGGCACAAGTAGTCTTTGCCTCGGCCTCCCAAAATACTGGGAGTACAGGCTTGAGCCACCGCACTCAGCCTAAGTCCGGTGTTTTTAATGGGCAATTTTACGTAGTGTGATGATTTTTTAGGAAGACCTACATCACAGAGTATGGAGTGAAGTATATACATGGTCTATATACAGTGAGGGTTAGCCCAGAGCCAGGACAATTGTAAGTGTTCTATAGACGTCAGCTGTGACTGTTCTCTCGCTCTGAATGTAGACAAAGTTTGTTGAATAGAAGATGCTCAGTGAACATTTATTGAATGAATTTTCCTTGACGGGTCTACGGCTTATTAATCTTGGTGAACTAATTAAAGAGACTTATCCGTCTCTCCCATATGTAGGGGAGGGACAAACCATAAATGAGAGAGGAAGCTTCCAAGTTCTAATGGAGCCCCACCCTTCCATGCATGGCACGAAGAGGATAAGAAAGGCAGTGACCCTGTCTGCTAGGCCTGCCCGATTAGGTGGTAAGCAAGGCAAGGACATACTAGATTGGCTGTTGTGTGGCAATATGGGGCCAATTTTCAGATAAAGAGCCTAGATCCTGAGCCCTTAAGTCAGGGTCCCAGTGTAGCATTAAGTGGTTAAGAGCCCCCGGTCAGAGGTCAGATGACCCAAGTTCAAGCCCCAGATCCAGTCATCAACTATGCCACCTCAGGCATGTGATTTCACCTCTCCTGCCTCAATTTCCTCATTTGTAAAACAGAAATAGTAATGGTCTCTATTTCCTAAGGGGATGGGTTGATTCGACAAATTAATCCATGTAAAGCCCTTTAGCACTGTCAGACACAGAATAAAAGCTCAATGGGCCAGGCACAGTGGCTCACACCTGTAATCCCAGCACTTTAGGAGGCAGAGGCAAGAGGATCCTACTTGAGGCCACAAGTTTGAGACTAGTCTGGGCAACAATACTGAGATTCCATCTTTACAAAAAAAATTTTTTTAATAGCCAGGTATGGTGGTGCATGCCTATGGTCCCAGCTACTCAGGAGGCTGAGGCGGGAGGACTGTTTGAGCCTAGGAGTTCGAGGCTACAGTGAGCTGCACTCCAGCTTGGGTGACAAAGTGAGACCATCTTAAAAAGAAAAAAAAACGGCTCAATACACAATAGCTGCAATAGCTGCTATTCTGGGATTCTGGGGCTGAAAAGGAAGATCAGAGACTGAGTAGGAAAGTGTACGTATGAGCAGCAGCCAGGGAAGGTCTGAGTTGCCTGGGACTGCGAAACAGAACAGTGCAGCCAGGAGCTAACTTCCACCAACCACCCACCCCGAATCCTTTCTGACACACGAGCCCGCACTTAGCCGCGTCCATGGAAGAAATGAGAACCAGCTCCGACTCCTGCACATCATTTCCAAAAGACAAAGAGCCTCCTCCGCTGGCAGGGAAAGGATTCCTATTGAACCTGATGGAGGAGTTCGCTGCAAGATCTAGTTTGCATTACTTCATCTCAGTGGAAGCTGATGGAGGCAGAGGCACTTATCGATCCTTCAGAAGATAAGGTCTAAAAAACTAGAGACCAGCTCTAGCCTCTGCCTTCCCCTCCCAGCTTATCTCCCGCCTGGGAGCCCATCTGCCCACCAGGCCCTGCCACACTGGGCCTCTTGCCCACTCCACACATCACGTTCCTTCCTGTCTCAGGCTCTCAGCCCTTGCTGTTCCTCTGCTTGGAATTTTCTTCCCACTGCTCTTTTCATGCCGTCCTCCTTCCTACCACTAGGGCGCCACACATACATTCTCCTGCAGGACCCACTCTCAGCTAGAGGGACCCTGCGACCATTACCCCAGACATTCCCTACCATTTCGCCGCTTTACTTCCTTCTGGAATGTGCTGCCCTCTGAAATCCTTATTTTTTGCACTTTCCTTGAAGGTGCAGGGCTGGTGCCTGGCCCACAGCAGGCTCTGAATGAATCTGGATGTGGGCTGACTGGGTCTCACCTGAAGACAGAGCTGGAGTCATTCATCTGTCCATGCACATCCCTTGAGAGCCCTCTATGTGCTGGGGACTGAGCTTGGGGCTCCAGGAGTGGGGATGGGACACAAGAGACCCAAGTCTTTACCTCTGAGGTCCTTCCAGGCACAGGAGAAGATGTAGTCAGAGGGGCCTAGCCAGGTGGTGTCTTGGGGAAGGCAGGCCCAGTCAGAAAGGTGGTATTTTTAGGACAGGAGGTGGAGCTCCCTGGAGCACACACCTGGTGGAGGCAGAGAGGGCTAGGCCAGGTGGCCCCAAAAGCCCTTCCAACTTTATGATTCTGAGGCAAAGGTGAAGAAAGCAACATAATAGTAGCCAAGAAAGGACCACTAATTGACAGAGAGGAAAGGTCTCCAGATTGACTCATACCTGAAAAGAGCCAGGGGCATGACAGCAGCCATCAGAGGCTACCATTTTCTTTAAAAAAAAAAAAAGAGAGAGAGAGAGAGAGAGAGACAGGTCAGGCACTGTGGCTCACGCCTGTAATCCCAGCACTTCAGGTGGCTGAGGTGGGAGGAGCCAGGAGTTTGAGACCAGTCTGGTCAACGTGGCAAAATCCCATCTCTACAAAAAAATAACTGGGTGTGGTGGCACAGCCTGTAGTCCCAGCCACTCGGGAGGCTAACGTAGGAGGATTACTTGAGCCTGGGATATAGAGGCTGCAGTGAGCCATGATCTCACCACTGTACTCCAGTGCTCTGTCTTGGCTCACTGCAACCTCTGCCTCCCAGGTTCAAGCAATTCCCCTGCCTCAGCCTCCTGAGCAGCTGGGACTACAGGCGTGCGCCACCACAGCTGGCTAATTTTTTTGTATTTTAGGTAGAGATGGGGTTTCACTATGTTGACCAGGATGGTCTCGATCTCCTGACCTTGTGATCCACCCACCTCCACCTCCCAAAGTGCTGGGACTACAGGCATGAGCCACCACACCCAGCCAAAATATTTTAATTATGAAATACATTTGCAGGTCGGCCACAGTGGCTCATGCCTGTAATCCCAGCACTTTGGGAGACTGAAGTGGGATCACTTGATTCCAGGAGCTCAAGACAAGCCTGGGCAACATAGTGAGACTCTGTCTCAATTAATATAAGAAAAAAGAAAAAAAATTACATTTGCAGAAGATTTTCTATGAACACCTGATAGGCCATGGTACAATTTAGAGACATCTTACCATGTGCTGCCTCAAAGGAATCAGAAGTAGGAACAGCAAGAACATGATTTTTAAAGAAACATATGTACATAAATCTAACTCAACGTATGAAATATTTCTATAGGCGTATTTTAGTAGTTATTGATATAGATGCATTTGTAATGAATAGAAGAGGTATAGCTGTGTAGAGTCTTTCATTCATTCAAATATCCAAGAACCTCCTCTATGCTGGGGAGTATATTCTGAGCCCAAGCTCTAGAGGTACAGCAATGAAGAAAACAGACTCATCCTCAAGGAGCTTATATTTAAAGAGAGGGAGACAAGCATGTCATACAGAACATTAAGATGAATAGTAAAAAGTGCCATGGAAAAAAGGCAGGGTAGGCAGTACAGTGACATGGGTATAGATGTGAGCTATTATCCAAGAAAGACTCTGCTGAGAACTGGGGCAATCTGAGCAGAGACTGGAAAGAGATAAGCAAGAGTGGCATGTGGACACCTGGGGGAAGGGTGCTCTGGGCACAGGGAACAGCAGGCACAATGGCCCTGGAGTCTGGACTTGAACTCTCTGGCTCAATTGATCCTCCCACCTCAGCCTCCAGAACACCTGGGACTACAGGCATGTACCACTGCACCCAGCTTTTTTCTTTTCTTTTCTTTTCTTTTTTTTTTTTTTTTGAGACAGAGTCTTGCTCTGTTTACAGGCTGGAGTCCAGTGGCAAAATCTCGGGTCACTGCAACCTCCAATTCCCCGATTGAAGCAATTCTCCTGCCTCAGCCACCCAAGTAGCTGGGATTACAGGCACGTGCCACTAGGCCCAGCTAATTTTTGTATTTTTAGTAGGGACGGGATTTCACCGTGTTGGCCAGGATGGTCTTGATCTCCTGACTTCGTGATTCACCCACCTTGGCTTCCCAAAGTATTGGGATCCGAGGTGTGAACCACCACGCCCGATCAGCTTTTTTCTTTTAGTTATCTATATTTTCCAAGGTTTTCCCCACAACAAACATGTATTAGCTGCATAATAATGACAAATACCAACGGAAAGCCCATGGTATTTTTTTTTTTTTTTTTTTTTTGAGGTGGAGTTTTGCTCTTGTTGCCCAGGTTGGAGTACAATGGCGCAATCTAGGCTCACTACAACCTCCTCCTCCTGGGTTCAAGCAATTCTCCTGCCTTAGCCTCCCAAGTAGCTGGGATTATATGCATGCATCACCATGCCTGGCTAATTTTTGTGTTTTTAGTAGAGACAGGACTTCTCCATGTTGGCCAGGCTGGTCTCGAACTCCTGACCTCAGGTGATCTACCCAGCCTCCCAAAGTGCCAGGATTACAGGAGTGAGCTACCTCACCCGGCCAAATCCAAGGTATTAAAAGCTGTTGGCAGAATTAAAGCTGGATCCTCTCTAAGGCACAGATTTATGCTTAGAAACCTAATTATGCAACTGATCTTATTTTCCTCTTTACTTTGACTGGTAGGAAGCTCAGTCAAATTTGTGGTCTGCTTTTAGCAGGGATCTAGGTCTGTGGCAAGCACTTCACTATCCAGTCTTCCTCCTATACTCATCTTTTTTTTTTTTTATTGTAATTAAGCCGGGTGCGGTGGCTCACGCCTATAACTCCAGCACTTGGGAGGCCGAGGTGGGCAGATCACCTTAGGTTGGGAGTTTGAGACCAACCTGACCAACATGGAGAAACCCCGTCTCTATTAAAAACACAAAATTAGCTGGATGTGGTGGTGCATGCCTCTAATCCCAGCTACTCAGGAGGCTGAGGCAGGAGAATCGCTTGAACCCAGGAGAAGGAGGTTGCAGTGAGCCAAGATCACACCATTGCACTCCACTCCAGCCTAGGCAATCAGAGCGAAACTCCAACTCAAAAAAAAAAAAATTAAAATATTTTATGGCCAGGCGTGGTGGCTCACACCTGTAATCCAAGCACTTTGGAGGTCAAGGCGGGCGGATCACCTGAGGTTGGGAGTTCAAGACCAGCCTGACCAACATGGTGAAACCCCGTCTTTAAAAAATAAAAAAATAAATAAATAAAATATTGTATAATATATTTGTAGAGATGGGTTCTCTCTATGTTGCCCCAGCTGGTCTGGAACGCCTAGGCCCAAGTGATCCTCCTGCTTCAGCCTTCCAAGTAGCTGGCAATACCAGTGCACACTACCACATCCGGCTCTCCTCTTATCTTTTATTCTTATTTTTCCTTTGCCCATTTCCCTAACCCTATCTGAGAAATAGTTATAGATATTATACAATTATGCATCTGGGTGCCCCACACCTCAAAATTCTTTGTTGGAAAGGTGGGAATGAACAAAGCAAATAAAAAAACAAATAACAACAAAATCAATTCTAAATCTTCTGGAGGAAAAAAAAAAAGAAAAGAACAACAACAACAAAAGACCAAGATACAGACAAGAGATTCTGAATGGAGTCTTGAAAAAGAAATGTTGTTTTGGGAACTGCTGTTACTATGAGAGAGAGAATCCCCATCTCTGGGGGAATCCCAACTTTCTCATTAATGAAACATCATGGTCTAAAATGGAGCAGGGATGGTCTGGTTCATTGTGTTCTATTATGAAGATAAAATGACCCTAAAACTTTCAAGGTGGCAGATCTCCCTGTCACAGTAGACCATAGCTAAATGAACCTCTGTGGGCTTCAGTTTCCTCATCCAAAAATGGGGTCTAGTCCAGGCATGGTAGCTCACGCCTGTAATCCAGGCAATTTGGGAGGCTGAGGCAGGCAGAACACTTAAGGTCAGGAGTTCAAGACCAGCCTGGCCAACATGGTGAAACCCTGTCTCTACTAAAAATACAAAACTTAGCCAGGCACGGTGGCAGGTGCCTGTAATTCCAGCTACTTGGGAGGCTGAGGCAGGAGAATTGCTTGAACCCAGGAGACACAGGTTGTAGTGAGCCAAGATCGCACCATTACACTCCAGTCTGGGCAACAGAGGGAGAGAGACTCTGTCTCAAAAACAAACAAACAAAAAAAATAAAAATGGGGTCTAGAACTTACTACTCCCACAGAATAACTGGGAGAATTATATGTTACTATACAAATGCTTAGGGCAATGCCCTGCATATAGTAAGGCTATGTCAGTGTTGATAATAATAGCAATTATGTTTACCATAACTATTAGAATTTCTGAGTACATACCTGACATTCTATATTGTTCATCTCATTTAATCTCTCCCAAAACCTTAGGAAGTAGGTTCTATTAATGCCATGTTACAGAAGGAAAACGCTGACAAGAAGACAAGATGCCCTTGAAAGAAATCCTGCTACTGGTCCTCCTGGATATTGGGAGAGCCTGGGCCAGTTTTCTTAAGAAAGGGAAATGGTGCATCCAGCAGTTAGGGACAAGCTGTGAATCTCTGCTCTGCCACTAAATAGTCAAGGGGATGTCTCGGAGCCTCAGTGTCTCATCCATAAAATAGGATGATATAAAATCATAATAGGGTTGGTATAAAACATGAAATGATCTCACATATGTAAAACCAAATGCATACCAGTAACTGAAGGGTTCTTGATCAATAAATAACTGAAGGGCCTTTGATTATTTGACACATAGGAGAAGATTAGCTGAAAACAAGGCAAAGATGAAGGAGAAACTACATCCAACTGCGACAGGGAACTTCCCCATGAGAAGCAAATGAAATCTTTTAAAAAGTGTTAAATCTCTAGAAGTCATGACATGTCTAGAAATACTTAAAGGGAAAAAAAAAAAAGGAAACAAGTCACCTGTCTTGAGGCAAACAAGCAAAGACAACTCAGGAGCCCTCGGGTTCATGATTAATTGCCCTACGATTTAGGGATTTCATTTAGTATCAAATAACTAAAATGCCTTACATATCTGCTAGATCTGTTACCAGACTCCAGATGGATTAATCATAGACCAAATCCCCCAACCTTTCCAAAAAAATTAAAAAGCTGCCAGGCATAGTGGCTCACGCCTGTAATCCCAGCACTTTGGAAAGCCAAGGAGGGGGGATCACGAGGTCAGGAGATCAAAAACATCCTGGCCAACATGGTGAAACCCCATCTCTACTAAAAATACAAAAATTAGCCAAGTGTGGTAGCGCGCACCTGTAGTCCCAGCTACTTGGGAGGCTGAGGCAGGAGAATCGCTTGAACCCAGGAGGTAGAGGTTGCAGTGAGCCAAGATCTCGCCATTGCACCAGGCAACAGAGCGAGACTTTGTCTCAAAAGAAAAAAAAAATTAAAAAGCAATTTAACTCAATTCACAGCAAGGAAAATCCCCAAAATTCTTAGTTGGCCCAACCTAAAAGTGAAACCTCAGCTGCCTTATCTCCATGCTGGATCTGTTTTCTCCTCAGCTTGAGTTTCATGCTGGCTTCTTGGAGACAGCAGGAGGGGTTAGTGATGCATTTTAATATTGGGCTGGGCAAGTCAGAAATTAGGGAGTAGTGTTTGCAGACTCATAAAAGTGATGCCTCTTTCCAAAACCATGTAAGCTAACCTGACAAATCATCCACTAGTCTGCATTATCCAGTCTACCCTTCCTGCACTGGCAGCCTAGATCGTTGAGGTCTTGGATACAGCAGGTGCCCTGTGACTATCTGAATGGAAGAGTGAATGATGGGTGGACAGATGAACAGACAGACGGAAGGAAACAGCCCTCTGGCCACCTAAGGTCTCCTCTCCAAATACACAGGAATCCCTCCTCCACCACTGAGTTGCTGCTGTTTGTTACACATCTTGCATATTGTGCTTGCTCATATTTGCTTCTCCAAGAACACACAGGGAGTTTGCATACCTCAACTTCATTTCCCTTCACCTCTGCCTTGATAGACTTTGAGATTGGCTCCCATTTTATTTTATTTTTATTTTATTTGAGATGGAGTCTCACACTATCGTCCAGGCTGGAGTGCAATGGTGCCATCTCAGCTCGCTGCAACCTCTGCCTCCCAGTTCAAGTGATTCTCCTGCCTCAGCCTCCCAAGTAGCTGAGACTAAAAGGCGCCCACTACCATGCCTGGCTAATTTTTGTATTTTTAGTGAGACAGGGTTTTGTCATGTTGGCCAAGCTGCTCTCAAACTCCTGACCTCAGGTGATCCACCCGCCTCGGCCTCCCAAAGTGCTGAGGTTACAGGCGTGAGCCACCATGCCCAGCTGGCTCCCATTTTAGACTGGTAATTCTGCTCAGAGTTAGCCCTAAAAGTCCTCTGGGAAGACTTCTCGGAGAAATCTGATGAAAGCTGCAGGCCGTGTTTGTTTCCCTGCTCCCGTCCCCCACCATAATGTGAATTCCACACATTATAGGGGGTGGGGATTTTCTTCTGACTCAGGATTGGCTCAATGGCCAAGAGTGAGTTGGAGTTTTGGGCTCAGTGCCTGACTGGTACTAAGCACTCAAAACAGGAATAGCTGTCACCATAATTTCTCCTCAATGTAAAAAGCAGGGGAATTGAATGCTTTAAATTAAGCTACTTTTTACAATTGATTTATCTTCAGGAAGCAAATAGCCTTGGTGGGGGGAAGAGAAGAATCAAATTTTTAAAGGTCCCTTACTACTTAAAAAGATGGCCAGAGAGAGAGATCGTCTAAGCTCAGCTGGTTTGGGCTTGCTTTTTTTTTTTTTTTTTAGACTGAGTCTCGCTCTGTCGCCCAGGCTGGAGTGCAGTGGTGCTCACTCTTGGTTCACTGCAACCTCCACTTCCTGGGTTCAAGTGATTCTCCCGCCTCAGCCTCCCAAGTAGCTGGGATTACAGGCACCCACCATGAGGCCTGGCTAATTTTTGTATCTTTAGTAGAGATAGGGTTTTACCATGTTGGCCAGGCTGGTCTCAAACTCCTGACCTCGGGTGATCCTCTGGCCTTGGCCTCCCAAAGTGCTGGGATTACATGCATGATCCACAGCCCCTGACCTGTTTTTTGGTTCGTTTGTTTTGGGAAGAGCAAAATGTGATTGAAAAAATAGTGGCATTTTAGGAATCTGGCCTCCTCCTCTCCATTGTAATGCACCCCCTCCCTGCAAAAGTCCTCAAAAGACAGAGATAAGCCACCTCCACTGGGGGTTGTGGGGTGACCCTACAATCTAATCCTCTCGAAGCAAAGAGCCCCTCATCAAACTACTGAGTGCCAGCTCCCGCCAGGCTTAATGCTAGGGGCTGTAAATACTTCCCAAGTGCCCAGCCTGGCTGGGGAGGATAAAGGAACTCAGGGGATCCCACCTGGTGAAGGGAAGGGGTGGGACGTGTCCTGACACAGGTCCTGGGGATGAAGATCAGAGAAGGCTTCCGGGAAGTAGCAACCACAAAGCTGGCCATGAGAGAGAAGTGAGCCAGGTAGGGAACACCAGGAGGTGTCCCCAGTAGAGGGGTCACAATATGCCAGAGCCAGGAGCACCATTGGGAATGCCAGTCCATGGCCCCACCCTGGGCCAAGTAGAGCAGAAGCCCAGGAGAGGCCCATGCCTCTGTGCTCAGCTCAGAACCTGAGCAGGCAGGCCAGTGCCCACACTATTAACCACTGGGCTCCACTGCCCACAATGGAGAGTGGAGGCAGGGCTGGCAGGAGGAGGCAGCCAGTGGATCTGGGCTAAAGAGCCAGGGGAGTCCCAAGTGAAAGACTAAGTCCTAGTGATGGGTACAAGGCCCTCCACATGCTTCCATCTCCCTCTGCCCTCTGCCAGCCCCTGCCCCTTGATCACTGACCTTGCCCTTCTGCTCAGTATCAGGGGTGTGTCTTTGCTGTTCCCTCTGTCTAGAACACCCTTTCCTACCTAGTCACATGTTCTGATCCTTCACCTCTCTTGGGTCCTTTGCTCAAATGTCTCCCTTCAGCAAGTCCTTCTCAGATCACCTCAGTACTTCCCAGCAATGCTCCTTTCTGATTCATCTTTCCTATACACCTGTCTCCACGCAGCAGCCTAAATGTTTTGCACATTGGTTATGTTTATTGCCTGTTCCCTCCAATACCCAATAATACAAATTCCATGAGGGAGGACATTCATATGTGTCTGGGTCTCTGCTGTGACCCTACTCAGAACAGTGCTTGGCACATAACAGCCCTCAGTCATTACTGAACAAATGAATGGAGGATGGACACGTGGATGGACAGGATGAGTGGTGTCATTTGCTGAGAAGTAAGCTTGAGGAGGAGGGGATTTGGGATAAACATCTAAGGGGTGGGGGAGGAGGATATGGGATAGCCCAGTGGGGCTGCTCCAGGCCTGATTCCATCAGCCTGAACCACTCAGGTCTCCGAGGGCTGCCTCAGGCAGGGAGAGGGTGGAGGACCAGCTGTGGGTTCTCCAGGTTCAGGAGCTGGAGAGCTTGCTAGCCTACAGGCCAACGGGCCCTACCTGCCAGCCACATTATTGTCCTTCTGCCGTCCTGCTAGGCTCTGTTGGGCCCTATCTGCCTCAAAGGCCAGGCAGGAAGAGCCAATGAGGGAGTTTTTTCACAGCCCCTACCCTCCCCTGTGTGACTCTAGGACCGGAAGCTCAGTTTCACTTGACCTATCTGAGTCACCATCCAAATATACCATCTGGCGTATTCCTGTCCCCTGCTCTCCGCACAGGAGGTCCTGCCCCCTCCCCTCTAGGCTTGTGGCATCCCCTTCTCAGCCAACAACAGAGGCTGAGAGTCTCCCCATCTTCCTGCTCACATGCCACCCCACATCCCAGACTCCCCCTGGCCTCCCCACCACGGGGAAGCTCCGCCAGCTGGTCCAGCCCCCACAGTTCCACCCCACCTGGATTCTGAATGAGCCCATTGTCTGATGACTTGGCATCCCAGCATTTTCCATCACGCCTGGGTCATCTCCAAACTCCTGGAGACAAGGCTGATAACTGACACAGAGCACACAGGAGGCACTCGGTACACTGTGCCAAGGAGACCTAAACTTCAGGGTGTGTGTGGTGGTCTGTGATATTCTTAATAAATACACCTTGCCCAGGTTAAAGAAAAAGAATGAGGGGAAACAGTTCCATGAACCAACAGGCAAGATTCTCCAAGTCCTGTTACAAAGGAGGGGCAGGAGATGGTTATACTTTACAAGACAATTCATATTCCCATCTGTGGAAAACAATTTAAAAAACCCAGCCAGGCACAGTGGTAAAGGGGATTTAGGGGCTGCATGGGTGGACCTTGACATGAGGCTCCTTCCTAGGCCCAAGTGATGGATCTAGAATGGGAATATTCTCAGAAATAGAGTCCCTGAGCATGAGAGGGATAAAAGCCGGCCAGGGCGGGTAGTACACCTTTTACTTCTCAGCAATCCTAGCTGTGGAACTCTAGGTAAGTGAACAGCCCCCAGAAGCTTCTTTTTATAATCTGAAAATAGAATTGCCAGGTTGGGCACAGTGGTTCACGCCTGTAATCCTAGTACTTTGGGAGGCCAAGGTGGGTGGATCACCTGAGGTCAGGAGTTCGAGACCAGCCTGGCCAACATGGTGAAACGCTGCCTCCGCTAAAAATACAAAAATTAGCTGGGCATGGTGGTGCTAGCCTGTAATCCCAGCTAGTCGGCTGAGGAAGGAGATGTGCTTGAACCTGGGAGGCGGAGGTTGCAGTGAGCCGAGATCGTGCCGCTGTGCTCCAACCTGGGTGACAGAGTGAGACTGTCTTAAAAAAAAAAAAATCAAAGACTCAAAATACAAGCTCTGAAACATCCAACCTCAAGAAGAAGAAGAGGGTTTTTTTTTTGTTGTTTATTTGTTTGAGACAGTGTCTTATTTTGCTCCCCAAGCTGGAGTGCAGTGGCACAAATACAGCTCACTGTAGCCTCAACCTCCTGGACTCAAAGGATCTGCCTGCCTCAGCCTCCCGTGAAGCTAGGATCACAGGCGTGTGCCACCATGCCTGGCTAATTGTTCTGTGTGCAGAGACAGGGTCTCACTTTGTTGCCCAATCTGGTCTTCAACTTCTGGGCTCAAGTGATCCTCCTACATTGGCCTTCCAAAGTGCTGGATTACAGGTGTGAGCCACTGCACCTGGCCTCTTTAAATGCAGACTTGAGATAAGAAGGCAAAAGTTATAGGAAATACAACCACAAATTCTATTTTCTCCAGAAAGTTTAGTCATAAGCCTGGGAGTTGGGGTGGTAATGAAACCAGCCACACGGACATCACCAAGCAGCTGTCATTTCTCAAAAACCTGGTAACACGAAGCTAACAGGGAAGAGATCTAGGGCTAGTAACTCCTGGGACTTAGGAGTAAGAGCCAGTACCTGGAGTACCTGTCACCATAGAGGGTGATGTCACAGCTGATTCAATCTGATATTGAAAAACCTCACCAAGAGAGGCCTTTCAATGTTGGTGACTCAGGGCCCCACCCAACCTACCCATAAATAAGTGCCCAGGTGTTTGTCTCACTGCTGATTCAAGGGATGACGTTTTCCAATAGGAAAGTCACAACGTTTCCCACAAACAAGCTGGTCATCCCTTTTCAAACACTCCCACATAGTCATGGTGAAGAATTTGTTGGGGAGGAGGCCTAGTACTGAAGTCCAGGTTTCACTGTAAGTAGCAGGTCCTAGGAACACTGGTATAGATGCACCCCAAAAAAAGAAAAAGAAAATCTCCTCAAGAGGTCACGATGCCTGTTTAGGACAATCTCATCCCTCCTCAATAAGAATCTTCAGAAAACTCAGCTGGCACAGTGGTTCGTGCCTGTAATCCCGACACTTTGGGAGGCCAAGAAGGGCAGACCACCTAGGGTCAGGAGTTGAAGACCAGCCTGGCCAACATGGTGAAACCCTGTCTCCATTAAAAATACAAAAATTAGCCGGGCATGGCGGCCTGTGCCTGTAATCCCAGCTACTGAAGAGGCTGAGGCAGGAGAATCACTTGAACCTGGGAAGCGGAGGTTGCACTGAGCTGAGATCGCGCCACTACACTCCACCCTGGGCAACAGAGCGAGACTCTGTCTTAAAAAAAAATCTTTAGAAAACTCCACTAGAGAAATATTCTTCTTGGACCACATGCCGAGGGGGTGGGGGTGCTTGGAATGAGCATTATTTCCCGGTTTGAATCTGATACCCTTTAAAGGAGAAGTTCCCGAAGTGACAGGTCAAAAGAGAAAGATAAATAAATAAACAATAAAGGAGATGTGACAATGAGCCCTCAGGATTCCTTCTCTAGAAAATGCCTGGCCTGGCTGGGCATGGTGGCTTAGACCTGTAATCCTAACACTTTGGGAAGCTAAGGCAGTAATACTGCTTACACTCAGGAGTTCAAGACTAGCCTGGGAAACATAACAAGACCCTGTCTCTATTTTTAACAAAAAATTTAAAAATTGAATTAAAAAGAAAAATGTCTGGCCAGAGAACAAGTCCAGTCCCTTCAAGACACAGTCCAATTCTTTTTTTTTTTTTTTTTTTTTTTTTTGAGACTGAATCTCACTGTCGGCCAGGCTGGAGTGCAGTGGTGCAATCATGGCTCACTGCAGCTTCAACCTCCCAGCTCAAGTGATCCTCCCACCCCAGCCTCCCAAGTAGCTGGCACTACAGGCATATGCCACTATACCCAGCTAATTTTTGCATTTTTTGTAGAGACGGGCTTCTCGCTATCATGGCCAGGCTGGTCTTGAACTCCTGGGCTCAAGAGATCTGCCTGCATTGGCCTAGGATTACAATCATAAACCACCACACCCAGCTGACACAGTTCAATTCTAACACCTACTGAGTACCTCACTTCTTCATCTTCACACAAATGCCAGTCTTCTTAGTGATGACTGCCCCTAAATTTCTCCTCCCCAATGCATAGTTTTTATCACCCTTCCTGCTGTGTATTATTCTTTCTTCCATAGATCACCATCTACCTGTCCCCTCCAATTAGAAGAGAAACTCCATGAGGACAGAGGTTTTTCTCTATTTGGGCCCTGCTACATCCCCAATGCCTAGCAGAGGGCTTGGCAGGTGCTCAGCATAAATTCACTCAGTGAATGGACAGGCAGATGCCTCTGTCACCCAAGACCTTCAGAGAAGGAATGATCCATCCCTTTCACCTGGCTGCTCACAGACTGCCATGTTAATTGCCTTTTCCTGCTGTAAAGAGCACAGTCTTTGGAGTTCAACAGCCACCAGATACACAACCAGGCTCTCCCACTTCCTGTGTGAATGACACACCCAGGTGAATGAAAGTTTTAGGAGATGGCATAGGGGAAGAGTTCAACATACAGAAAGCACCAGTCAATACATTGTTGCTTAGGATCATAATAGAGAATGCAACAACAAATACTTTTTTGTGAGACGGGGTCTCACTCTGTTACCCAGGTTGGAGTGCAGGGACACAATCACAGCTCACTGCAGCCTTGACCTCTGTGGTCTCAAGTGGCCCTCCCACCTCAGCCTCCCAGGTAGCTGGGACTACCAGCTCATGCCACCAGGCCTGGCTAATTTTTAAAAATCTTTTGTAGAAACAGGATCTCCCTATGTTGCCCAGGCTGGTCTCGAACTCCTGGGCTCAAGAGAATCCTCCCACTTCAGCCTTCCAAAGTGCTGGGATTACAGGCAGGAGCCACCATGCCCCGCCGAATAATTGTCTCAAATATTGCATGGGACATACTTATACTAAATATTAGCCATTGTTTATCCGAAAGTCAAATGTAACTGAGAGTCCTGTATTTTTATTTGCTAAATCTAGCAACACCAACCATTAGGCAGTTACCCTCCTGAAGGCAGCAGGGTGATCTAGGTTACATAAAGATTTACAAGATATTGCCCTATAGTACTCTCTCAATGAATATTTGTTGATCAGATGGATTTTGAAGCCACTATATTTTTATATTGGCTGAGATCTGATTAAGCAGAGCTTGCTTTTTGCTTTTGTTTTTTGGAGACACAGTCTCACTCTGTCACCCAGGCTGGAATGCAGTGGTGCAATCTGCAACCTCTGCCTCCCAGATTCAAGTGATTCTCATGCCTTGGCCTCCCGAAGTGCTGGGAATACAGGCATGAGCCACGGTGCCCAGCCAGCCTTGCATTTTTGTCTTTGAGCTCTTTGCATCTCTCACTGAGCTCTTTCCAGGGTCCTGTGCACTGAAGAACTGGAAGAACGGACACTGGTTCTTGAACAATTCATGGGTCTGAAGGATGCTGGAGACACCCAGGGGGAAGGTGTTGGGTGTATCTTGGAGCCTTGCATAAGGAAGGTGTTACCCAGACAATAGGAAACTAAACAGATGGCTCTGGCAGGCTCAGATATCTGCCTAGATTTTGATCTGGTGCTTCCTTACACCCAGAAGTGTGGGGCAGAAATGGCTCATCTGACCTTTAGACTCCAGACTGCAAGCTGTTTTGTGACAAGACAATTAGGTAAGGTTACAACAGGGATGTGCAGGGCTCAGAGAAACTGGGGAGTGCCAAGCAGAGGCACACACCCTGAGAACACCCCTCCTCCCAGTGGCCTCCTCTGTGGCTGATACATAAAGCCCTGTCTTTTCTTTAAGAAAAAAAATCACTATGGTGAAATATTCTCTATAAAGAGAGATCTGTATAGACTCATCTATATTAAATACATTCTGAAGCTTCTTATTCATTCATTCCTTCCGATATTTATTAAGACCTTATTATGTACCAAGCACTAGTCTAGCTGCAATACAGCCCAAGTACAAAAGAAAAGACAAAAATCCCTGGCCTCCTGTATCTTCTATTCTAGTGGGAGGAGACAGAAAGTGAACAGGAGAAATAAGTGAAATACATAGCGTGTTAGACAGTGAAAAGTTCTAGAGGAAAATTAAGCAAAAGAGATGGGGAGGACTGAGGGCAAACTTTACTATCATAAATAGGGGGTCCAGATCAGGCATGAGCCAGAAATCTCAGCACTTTGGGAGGCTGAAGCAGGTAGATCACTAGAGGTCAGGAGTTCAAGACCAGCCCGGTCAACATGGTGAAACCCCATCTCTACTAAAAATACAAAAATTAGCCAGGTGTGGTGGTGGGTGCCTGTAATCCCAGCTACTCTGGAGGCTGAGGTATAAGAATCGCTTGACTGGGCACGGTGGCTCACGCCTGTAATCCTAGCACTTTGGGAGGCTGAGGTGGGTGGATCACCTGAGGTCAGGAGTTCAAGACTAGCTTGGCCATCATGGTGAAACCCCATCTTTATAAAATAAAAAAATAAATAAAAAAAAAAAAGAATCGCTTGAACCTGGAGGTGGAGGTTGCAGTGAGCTGAGATGGTGCCATTACATTCCAGCCCGGGCAACAAGAGCGGAGCTCCTTCTTGAAAAATAAAATAAAATAAAAAGAGAGAAGGTGCACAGGCATACCTGAATGCCAAACTACAGAAGCAGGTGCTCTTCTTCATGAACTTGCCCAGGTAAAATAAATCTGAAAGGTTTTTGGCTTGTTACAAGCTCTCCTAATTACAAAGCCAGCAAATTATTATCTAGAACTAGGCCAATTACCTCATGGGGTCCTGAGCTGGCCACCGTTTATGATCTTGCTCATGTGGAACAGGTTCAGCCCTTCTAGGTAGGCCCCATTAGGTCCCAGTAGTAACTTTCCCTCTTTCAGCAGCAAGAGCCACACCCAGGTGCTTGCCTGGCCCAAGCACCTTGAGTAGATCTCATGTGGAACAAGAGTTTCTTTTTTTTTTTTTTTTTAATTTAAAGGCGGGTTTCACCATGTTGATCAGGCTGGTCTTGAACCCCCAACCTCAGGTGATCCACCCACCTTGGCCTCCAAAGTGCTTGGATTACAGGCGTGAGCCACCGCGCCTGGCCCCAGAACAAGAGTTTCTTTAGGATGGTTTTCCTGTCCCCACTCTGCCAAGTCTTGAAGACCAATACAAGTGGATTTTCTGGGACTCAGAGAGTTGAAAGAGACCAAAAGGAAGAGAGTGCTGTTCCGCTAGCATTTATTTGGAAGTGAAGGTCAAGAGGGAAACAGGCTGAAACTGCCCATAAGCAAAAGACAGAAGAGGCATTCCAAAGGCCAAACAAACAAAAAAACAATTCTAGTATCACAAATAAAATTAGTGAGAGGCAGGCTGGGTCTGGTGGCTCACACCTGTAATCCCAGCACTTTGAGATGCCAAGATGGGAGGATTGCTGGAGCCCAGGAGTTCAAGGTGATAGTGAGCTGTGATGGCACCACTGTACTCCAGCCCGAGCAGCAGAGCAAGACTCTGTATGTGTGCGTGTACACGCACACACACACACACACACACACACACACACAAAATAAGTGAGATGCAAAAGGTATAATGACAGCTTCTCCAAAGAGAGAGATGGAATTTGTTTCCCTTAGAAAAGTGAATCAAAGTGGGGCATGATGGCTTATACATGTAATCCCAGCACTTTGGGAGGCCGAGGCAGGTGGATCACCTGAGAGGTTGGGAGTTTAAGACCAGCCTGACCAAGATGGAGAAACCCCATCTCTACTAAAAATTCAAAAAAAATTAGTCGGGTGTGGTGGTGTATGCATGTAATCCCAGCTACTTGGGAGGCTGAGGCAGGAGAATCGCTTGAACCTGGGAGGTGGAGGTTGCAGTGAGCCGAGATTGCGCCACTACACTCCAGCCTGGGCAACAAGAGCAAAACTCCATCTCAAAAAAAAAAAAAAAAAAGAAAGGTGAATCAAGTCTCGCTGGAGGTACTGAGTTTGGCAACAGGGTAGTAGAGGAAACTGGATGAGAGATCTGGTTTTGGAAGACAAAAGGCCTGGGCTGCAGCCCCAGCACTGCCATTACCTGTCAGGGTGACTTGGGGCAAGCAGTGCAACCTCTCTGAGCCTGATTTCTCTTCTAGAGTAGGGGATGATGACAGTTCCCACCTCAGTTCCCACCTTGAGCCATAGCAAGAATTAACTGTCAAGTCTGCAGGGTGGCTGGCAGGACCATTCTCTAACTCTGTGCAAATGGATACAAATATTTGTCTTTCATCTGTTGACCACCTTCCAGTAAACACTCTCCAAATAAACGCCTTCTATCATTTAATCCTCCAGCCCATGAAGTCTCTGAAAACTCTGTATCTATTGATAGAAGATTAAGGAAAAAAGACCACTATACTATACAAATCCTTTAAACTGGTACTTCACATTCTTCCAAGCTCAGAGCTGACATTCTCAAATACCTCTTTGGTAACTCCACTTCTGGGTCCTTCAGACACTCAAACTCAACATATTCCTCACCAAGAACTAATTTTCCTCCCCCAACTTGTTCATCTTTCTCCTGTTTCCAGTGTTGGTGCAAAGGAACATTCTAGAAGCTTCTGGCATTACTTTTTGTTTAGAACCACTTAGGTGCTGGAAACCTTCCCCCAAATCATAACTGTCTTATTGGTCAGGCGTGATCGCTTACGCCTGTAATCCCAGCACTTTGGGAGGCCAAGGCGGGTTGCCTGCTTGAGCCCAGGAATTTGAGACCAACCAGCCTGGCCAACATGATGAAATTCTGTCTCTACTAAAAATACAAAAATTAGCCAGGTGTGGTGGCATGCACCTGTAGTCTCAGCTACTTGGCAGGCTGAGGCAGGAGAATCACTTGAACTGGGAGGTAGAGGTTGCAGCGAGCTGAGAGTGCGCCACTGCACTCCAGCCTGGGCAACAGAGCAAGAAGCGGTCTAAGGAAGATATGTGTGGAGAGAAAGAGGACATACAGATATATTGTTGGGAGAAAAACAAGGTACAGAGCAGTGCTGTCATACGCTATGTTTTGTGTATAAGGATCATATGTTACGAATTTACACTGGCATAAAGAAACAAGACTACGTTTGCATTTCCATAAGGAAACCCTGAAAAGGATACACAAGAGACTATTGAAATCAATTCCCTGTGCCCTGGGGAAGAACTGGGGGAAGAGTGGATTGGGGTGGGAAGGATACTTCACTGTCTGCCAAATAGACACATATATAAACTTTTCCATATATATATGAAGATATGTATTTAAATTTATGTTTTAACTGAGTGATTAATTTGCCCATGAGAGAAAACCCTCCATGACCCACAGCCCAAGGACCAGAGATAACCTGGCCCAGCTGCCTCTGCAGCCTTATCCTGGGACTCTCCTCCTCTAGCCTTCTGCCTCCATGACCTGGCCACACCTTTGGGCACCTCACTTCCTCCTCCTGGAGGGCCCTTTCTCTTTCCTTGCATGGCTGACGCCCTCTTACTCATCAAGGCCCAGCAGGTGAAACTGACCACTCCTGGCATCCTCTGAACACATTCTCACTCCAATGGCATTCTCAGAGCCTACTGGAGTTACCTGCTGAGAGGTATCTCTCAGATCTTTTCTGGAATCTCCCTGAGGGCAGGGGTGAGTCTTATCCCTAGGTGCACTGGCTACTTCTCTGGGTCCCTCACTTCCACACCCATCCACCTCAATTCTTTTATATTTAGTAGAGATGGGATTTCACCATGTTGGTCAGGCTGATCTCAAACTCCTGACCTCAAGTGATCTGCCCACCTCGGCCTCCCAAAGTGCTGGGATTATAGGCGTGAGCCACAGCACCCAGACTTGCATCCACCCCCATTTGCACTCACAGAGTTCTCAATCCTGGGCATGGCAGAAGCACCAGCCTCATCCCTCCCTCATCAAGGGTGTGCCCTGGGATCCCTGGCCTCTGACTGGAAAACCAGGTACCCACATCCTGAATGGGGGTATTTACTTATCAAACATCTAGCCCCTGGGGTTGTCCAGGGAAATGCGTTGGGTGGCAGCAGATAGCATTTATTTATTTATTTTTGTGACAGAATCTCACTCTGTCACCCAGGCTGGAGCGCAGTGACACGATCTCGGCTCACTGCATCCTCTGCCTCCCAAGTTCAAGTGATTCTCCTGCCTCAGCCTCCCAAGTAGCTGGGATTACAGGTATTATAGGCACATGCCACCACGCCCAGCTAATTTTTGTATTTTTAGTAGAGATGGGGTTTCACCACGTTGGTCAGGCTGTTCTCGAGCTCCTGACCCTGTGATCTGACCACCTGGGCCTCCCAAAATGCTGGCATTACAGGCATGAGCCACCACACTTGGCCTGAAGAACTTTTAAAAATGGCAAGTTCAAGGCTGGGCATGGTGGCTAACGCCTGCAATCTCAGCACTTTGGGAGGCCGAGGCATGTGGATCACTTGAGGTAAGGAGTTTGAGACCAGCCCGGCCAAGACAGTGAAACCATGTCTCTACAAAGATACAAAAAAATGGCTGGGCGCGGTGGCTCACGCTTGTAATCCCAGCACTTTGGGAAGCTGAGGCAGGTGAATCACGAGGTCAAGAGATTGAGACCATCCTGGCCATGGTGAAACCCCGTCTCTACTAAAAATACAAAAATTAGGCGGGCGTGGTGGCATGTGCCTGTGGTCCCAGCTACTCAGGAGGCTGAGGCGGAAGAATCACTTGAACCCAGGAGGCAGAGGTTGCAGTGAGCCGAGATTGCATCACTGTACTCCAGCCTGGCGACAGAGCAACTCTCCATCTCAAAAAAAAAAAAAGATACAAAAAAATTGGCCAGGCATGGTGGTGGGTGCCTGTAATCCCAGCTACTTAGGAGGCTGAGATAGGAGAATTGCTTGAACCCAGGAGGTGGAGGTTGCAGTGATCTGAGATCATGCCATTGCACTCCAGCCTGGGTGACAGAGCAAGACTTCATCATAAAAAAAAAAAGTCAGCCAGGCACGGTGGCTCAGGCCTGTAATCCCAGCACTTTGGGAGGCTGACGCAAGTGGATCATGAGGTCAGGAGTTCAAGACCAGCCTGATCAACATGGTGAAACCCTGTCTAAAAATTCAAAAATTAGCTGGGCAAGGTGGTGCATGCCTGTAATCCCAGATACTCAAGAGCCTGATCAACATGGTGAAACCCCTCTCTACTGAAAATATAAAAATTAGCTGGGCATAGTGGCAGGTGCCTGTAATCCCAGCTACTCAGGAGGCTGAGGCAAGAGAATTGCTTGAACCTGGGAGGTGGAGGTTGCAGTGAGCCGAGATTGCACCACTGTACTCCAGGCTGGGTGACAAGGCAAGACTCTGTCTCAAAGAAAAAAAAAAAAAAAAACAGTCAAGTTCAGATCTCGAACCTCAGAGATGGGCTCTCAGTGAATCTGCAAGAGGGCAAGTCTGTATGAAGTGCCCCAGGTGATTTGATTTTTAGCCACAAGGGTCTCAGGGGCTGGGACAGAGTGTTTTTGGCAGCAGGAGAATAGACAGGTATTCTTAGGCATGTGTATCATTAAATACTTTCTTTTTTTCGAGGCAAGGTCTCTCTCTATCAATCACCCAAGCTGGAGTGCCATGGTGCAATCATGGCTTACTGCAGCTTCAACTTCCTGGGCTTCAAGCAATCTTCCTATCTCAGCCTCCTGAGTAGCTGGGAGTACATGCACATGCCATGACACTCAGCAAATATTTGCATTTTTTGTAGCTAGGACCACAGTTACAGGCCACCATGTCAGGCTACATTTTTTTTTTTTTTTAATTTTTGTAGAGACAGAGGTCTCGCCATGTTGCTCAGGCTGTCTCAACCTCCTAGGCTCAAGTGATCCTGCAGCCTCAGCCTTCCAAAGCACTGTGAGCCATGGGATCTGGCCTGAAATACTTTTAAAAGCCACGCAGAAGCTGACAAGTTCAAGATCATCCTGACTCTCCCAGCCCTAGCTGCTCCTTGCCCCACTCCTCCCACCCCAGTTCTACACAACCTCTATGGGCAGGTCCCCTTTCCTAAGCCATGGCAAACCCGTTCCTATCCACCCTGAGCACCCTGCATAGCAGCAAGCAAGAAAGCACCATCAAAAACGATGAGTTCGTGTCCTTTGTAGGGACATGGATGAAGCTGGAAACCATCATTCTCAGCAAACTGACACAAGAACAGAAAATCAAACACCGCATGTTTTCACTCATAGGCGGGTGTTGAACAATAAGAACACATGGACACAGGGAGGGGAGCACTACACACTGGGGTCTGTTAGGGGGAAATAGGGGAGGGGACAGCAGGGTGTGGGGAGTCGGGGAGAGATAGCATGGGGAGAAATGTCAGATATAGGTGAAGGGGAGGAAGGCAGCAAATCACACTGCCACGTGTGTACCTATGCAACAATCTTGCATGTTCTTCACATGTACCCCAAAACCTAAAATACAATAATAAAATATATATATATATATATATATATATATATATATATATATATATGAAAAAAAAGAAAATGCCAGTTTCTTCCTAACAAAGGCACTAGGCTTAGTCACTGTTTGCAGTGTACTGTTTGCTTAACACAGAAACAGGCAGGGTGAGGAAACTGGTTTGGCTGGTTTGCTGGGCGAGAGGGAGTGCAGGGGATCTTTGATCCAAAGGTAAAAACTGGGAGACTCTCACACAGAAAGCACCAAGTCCTCCAGGGACTCTAATGTTTAATATTCACTGAACACTTGACACATCATCCTATGGTGTTTCCATACTATTATGCCCATTTTACAGAGAGGGAAACTAAGTCCTGAGCTTATGTTCCTAGGCAGTCTGACTCAAGAACCCTCTAAATTTGGAGGAGATGCTGCCCAAACCTTGGGCAGAAGTGGAGGATTGGAGGCAGGAAAGAGGAAGGAAGGGGTAAGATGAAAAGTGCAGAAAAGAAGGAGGCCCAAGGCCCCCCAACAGTAACAAGAACCAGCTGGGGCACTGGGATCCCTGGCCTAGGGCAACTTACATTAACAAAGAGGAGGAGAGAGAAAAAGAGATAGACAGCTAGAAATAGAGATGGGGTTAGAGATTGGGACAGAGAGATAAAGATCGAGCCAGCGAGAGAGCCTGTACCACAGATTTTTTAATTGACCAAAAGTGGAAAATATTTTAAAATGACAATATTTCCTCCTGTTTCCAGATTCAGGTTTGAGGACTCCCTCTCTGCCCTCCACAGCAGTCCAGAGGGACGCTCAGAGCACAGTATGCCCAGGACACACAGAACATAACGCAAGGTTCTAACAGAACAAATTCTTCCCTGCTTATTTACAATCAATCTTAAGGGCTGGACCAAGTCCAGAGAGTTTGAGAGGGAAAAACATCAGTCAAGATAGTGATTTATTCATGTGTTCATTCGTTTGCTCAAAAGCACATTGAGAGTTTACTGTGTCCCTGAGAAATATCAGCCACTGCTGAAATTATTCTGTTTTCTCTCTTTACATTCCTTCCGACTCGCATGTATGTTCCATCCAATCTGCCATAACCTCAGGTTCTAGCCTGGTGCTAATACACAATAGGCACTCACCTTTGTGAACTAAATGGATGAATATGCATACATAATTCTCATAACAGATCAATAAGTATGGCTGCCCCATTTTATAGGTGGGGAAATTAAGGCTTACAGAAGTAAAGTGACTTATCCAAAGTCGTATAGCTAGTGGCTAAAATTCAAACCTGGCTTTCCTGTGCTTCTCGCTGAAGGATCCCAAACAGCCATTGTGGAACAATTTCATTCTCCTCCTTGAAAGCCTTGTGCCCTCAAAGGAGATGGGGTTGAGGCAGAATAGAAACACAGTAAAAGGCTGGGCACGGTGGCTCACACCTGTACTCCCAGCACTTTGGGAGGCTGAGGCAGGCAGATCACTTTGAGCTCAGGCGTTCAAGACCAGTTTGAACAACATGGCGAAACCCCAAATCTAGTAAAAACACAAAAATTAGCTGGGTGTGCTTGTGCACACCTGTAATCCCAGCTACTCGGGAGGTTGAGGCTGGAGAATTGCTCGATTGTGGGAGGCAGAGGATGCCATAAGCCCAGGTTGAACCTCTACACTCCAGCCTGAGCAACAGCGACACGCCATCTCAAAAAAAAAAAAAAAGAAAGAAAGAAACCCAGCAAGGATTGGATTGGGACAGGTACTTCTCAGGGATTTTAGGGTTTGCACAGATTCTGGGAGATAGGAGATTCCTGTCTCTAAAAGAAATTTTATTGGCCGGGCGCGGTGGCTCACGTCTATAATCCCAGCACTTTGGGAGGCCGAGGCGGGTGGATCATGAGGTCAATAAGCCTCTGGCTTATCTGGGGCTACCTTGGAAGGGAATGTGCAACAGACACCAAGGTGAGCATTTCAGAAAAAAAGCCTCACCCAATAAAAACCCCTGGAGAGCAAACAGGAAATTCCATAACCACCTGGCAGAGAGGGGCAGGCAGGGCCCCACTGGGAGGAAGTAGCAGCCAGCCTTCCTTACATGGCCTTGCCGGGCCTTCCACCTCCGCTCCTCCAGAGATACAAAGGCAAGGCCAGGAGGGTGCCCCACTGGTCTCCTTTCCCAGTAAGCTCAGATCAACCTTTGTCACAGACATGAGTAATTGGTGAAATGACTGTTAAGAGTTTGAGGGGCGGGGGAGTGGCGATCTGATGATGTAAGGTGATCTCAAAGCTGGTTTCCAGTTTTGCCTTTTAAAAGCCTAATTGTATTAGGGGGCCTGCATACTGTTTTCTGCACCTTTCAACAGGTACTTTAGAAAGGAGAAAAAACTGCCGGGCCCGGTGGCTCATGCCTATAATCCCAGCACTTAGGGAGGCCAAGGCGGGCAGATCACCTGAGGCCAGGAGTTCGAGACCAGCTTGGCCAACATGGTGAAACCCCATCTCTATTGAAAATACAAAAATTAGTTGGGTATGGCGGTGCATACCTGTAGGTCCCAGCTACTCAGAAGGCTGAGGCAGAATTGCTGAAACCCACGAGGCGGAGGTTGCAGTGAGTCGAGATCATGTCACTGCACTCCAGTCTGGGCGACAGAGGAAGACTCTGTCTCAAAAAAGAAAAAAAGAAAAAAAGGGAAATGGGTGTATTTAATCCACACAGGTGGGTGCTTGTGAACTAGGTCAACCCCTCAAGCAGCCAAAGCTCAACCCTGAAATATAGGCCCTGTGTTCCCAAGGCCAGATTGTAGAGCAAGCAAGGGAAGAAATCAATCACTGGAAAGCCTGCCAGCTTTTTTCCACCCCTGAATCAACTTACAGTTGTGGTCACTAGGCTAATACTTCCGAGATCCCAAACTGTCTAACAGCCTGGGTTTCTCAAACCAGTGTGTGCTGAGAGGAAGGAAAATAAGCAGCAACTCTAAAGAATTGGCTTATTACAGTTGAGTTTTCTTGTTTCTTTTAACGATCTTCATTCTAGAAGCTAGAGAGGAACCAATGGAATAAATATAATGTTGAGATCGTGGAGTCAGCCATGGAAAGGGGCAGAGACTGACCCTAGCAAACCACTACAAAGTCCCCTGAGTTCGGTTAAGACCCTACAGCTGGCCAGGCGTGGTGGCTCATGCCTGTAATCTCAGCACTTTAGGAGGCCAAATCACCTGAGGTCAGGAGTTCGAGACCAGCCTGGCCAACATGGTGAAACCCCGTCTCTACTAAAAATACCAAAAATTAGCTAGGTGTGGTGGCACACGCCTGTGATCACAGCTACTCCAGAGGCTGAGGCAGGAGAATCGCTTGAATCTGGGAGGCAGAAGTTGCAGTGGGCCAAGATCCAGCCTAGACAACAGAGTGAGGCTCAATCTCAAAAAACAAAAATGACAAAGACCCTACAGCTACCTGTGCACAAAAAGTGACAGGTTTCAAGTTTCAGAATTCCCACAGAGTAAATTCTCCATGAAGCCAATGTCTAAACCTGATGCCAATGTTATATCCATCCCTTCATTTCCCTGCACTGTCCAAGGAGAGCTAGGCCACATCCCAAATCCTAGCTGCCTTTTAAAATCACAAGCCAGTTCCTGAGATGGAATGTGTGATTTTACCAGAAGGGCACTTCCATCCTGGGGCAATTCCACATTGGACTGGTACAAGTAGATTCCACAGTCCAAAAAAGCCAAATATATATATATATATATATATATATATATATATATATATATATATATAAAATGTCCCGAAATCTGCTGTGTGGGAGTGAGATCTGTGAACATAAAGGGAACTAAAACCAACCACACCAGTGGCCTGAGGATTCTGCGTGGAGGCCGCCTCTTCCCACTAAACCATCAGCCTCAAGGTCCACCGCCACCTCCCACCTGGTCTGACCCATCTCCATCATCACTAGCCCCTCTTGGAGGCCTCACCCTATCAACACCTCCATTCTCAGCTTACTTCATGGGACAGTAATTCCCCAAACACCTTTTTTGTTTTTGTTTTTTCAGATTGTTGAGGTGAAAAACAAGGAGAAAAAGGAAGAGAAAAGAACAACTGTAGATCTTTCAGCAGATCATGGAATTCCTTTATGCCTCAGTTTCCTCACTTGTGAGATAGGAAGAATAGTGCCCACCGTCCTAATGTTCTAGTGAAGACTAAATGAGGTTAAATATGTGAAGCACTTGCCCCAGAGTCTGAGGCAAAAGTGAAGACGTGTCACTATTGAATTATCAAACTATTAATATTAATATGTAATAATATTATTATTGGTCAGACACAGGAGCTTAGAAGGGAGAAATAAAAACCAGACCAACCCACCCTCGGTGCTACCAACTATCCTGGTGCAGGAAAACAAAGTCACCAGCCTTAGCACTGGGACACCCCAGACACACGCTCAAATACAAGCTCGTTTCTAGCCCCTGCCTTGCTCTCCAAGGCTGGATCAAATTTGCCTCCCCAGAGAAGCCAATCCTCAATGCCTATTGACATCAAAATATCCAAGGCTGCACAATGGCTCACATCTGTAACCCCAGCACTTTGGGAGGCCAGGGCAGGTGAATCACTTGAGCCCAGGAGTTGAGGCAACTTCTGATTCAATAGAAAGCTCTAGAGCACACAAAGCAAATATGCTTCATCAATCAAGCTGTAGCTTCTCTGTAAAAAATGCCACTCAGGCTCATGCCTGTAATCCCAGCACTTTGGGAGGCTGAGGCGGGCGGATCACCTGAGGTGGGGAGTTCAAGTCCAACCTGACCAACATGGAGAAACCCCATCTCTATTAAAAAAAAAAATACAGGTCCAGGTGCGGTGGCTCACGCCTGTAATCCCAGCACTTCGGGAGGCTGAGGCAGGTGGATCACGAGGTCAAGAGATCGAGACCATCCTGGTCAACATGGTGAAACCCCATCTCTACTTAAAAATACAAAAAATTAGCTGGGCATGGTGGCACGTGCCTGTAATCCCAGCTACTCAGGAGGCTGAGGCAGGAGAATTGCCTGAACCCAGGAGGCGGAGGTTGCGGTGAGCCGAGATCGCACCATTGCACTCCAGCCTGGGTAACAAGAGCGAAACTCCGTCTCAAAAAAAAAATACAAAATTAGCAGGGCATGGTGGTGCATGCCTGTAATGACAGCCACTCAGGAGGCTGAGACAGGAGAATTGCTTGAACCTGGGAGTTGGAGGTTATGGTGAGCTGAGATCAGGTCATTGCACTCCAGTCTGGCAACAAAAGTGAAACTGTCTCCAAAAAAAAAAACCGCCACCCACTATTCAAACGACTTCCAAAGTTCAAAATAAATTTAAAACAACAGCATGATTGCTAAAGATCCATGTGGCCATTACTTGGAATATTCTCAGGAGTTTTGGGGGAAAAAAAAAGATTCACATGGCCAAAGACTGGAAGAACAGACACAGTGGAGGTGTTCCGGCAGGGGAAATGTGGGTGATTTCTCTTTAAAAAAATGTATTTTATTGTGATACTCACCCAATCAACTGAAATCATGAGAGAGGAGAAAGTAGTTTGATATAAAGTAAGCACCTGGGATTCAGTGAAACCAGAAGAGAAACTAGCCCCTTCCCTTGTTCCCTGGACAACAGTCAAGCGGAACAAAGCAAACTCTAGATTATCACAACGATAAGGCCTAGAAGTACTTTGGATGTTTGTATGCATTTTTATCCTGAGTCAGAACTACCATGCTTTTTAAAAAATATCATTATTCCTGGCTGGCCACGGTGGCTCACGCCTATAATCCCAGCACTTTGGGAGGTAGAGGCAGGTGGATTACCTGTCAGGAGTTAGAGACCAGCCTGGCCAACATGATGAAACCCCGTCTCTACTAAAAATACAAAAATTAGCTGGGTGCAGTAGTGGGCGCCTGTAATCTCAGCTATTCGGGAGGCTGAGGCAGGAGAATCGCTTGAACCCGGGAGGCAGAGGTTGCAGTGAGCAGGTATCATGCCACTGCACTCCAGGCTGGGCAACAACAGTGAAACTTCGTCTTAAAAAATATATATATAACACGCCTGTGATACCAGCTACTAGGGAGGCTGAGGTGGGAAAGATCACTTGAGCACAGAGGACGGAGGCTGCAGTAAGCTATATGATTGCACCACTGCACTCCAGCCTGGGCAACAGAGCAAGACCTTGTCTTTAAAAAAGAAAGCTTTAATCTGTATAAACAAAAGCCCCAGCCCAGTAACCAGGAGAGGGTTGCTATTCAGTCATTCCAGAGATGGTGCTTAATGGAGCGCAGGAGTCAGATCCCAGTTCAGATACCTGCTTTGCTGACCCTGGGCAACTGGACGTCACCCTCTGAGCCTCGGTTTGCTCATCGGTAAAAAGGGAATATTCCCGCCGGGCCTTCACATCCAGCAGGTTTTTGCAGCCTGAAATGAGACACTGTCTCTACAGTGCCTCAGGGCAATAAGAGAAACACGAAGGCTTCTAGTAAATGCCCTCAACCTCTGCTTCTTTATTACATAGTTAACAACCAGGCAGGGCTACCCCCTCCACCACAGTGCTCAGTCGTAAACATTTGGATCCCCAAATCTGTGTAAATTCCAAAGGGGTGTCGGTTAAGCCAAGGAGGGAGCTTGCCCATTCCAACCCAAGGGCGTGGGAGTGCAGTTTCTCGGCCCCTTTCCGACCCCACCCCACTCCACCCATGGACACCGGCGGCGCGCTCTCACCTCTGCCCAGGACGCGGCCTCTCTCCAGGTGCCGCCGAGGCACCGTGAACGTGTAGCTCTCGGAGTCAAAGCCGGGTTGGCAGGGCTCCGGCTCCTGGCAGAGCCTAGACGAGACCTGGGGTGGGGGAAAGGTAGATGGAACTGGGTGACTCGGAGGGTCCCCTCCTGCTCACACCGAAACCAACAGCGCCGCCCCTCCCTCGCTCCCGGCGTCTGGATTTGGGGAGGACTCCCGCCTCCAGCCCCCGGCGGGCAGCGACGTCACCCTCCCCTACCCCGAAACCCGCGGCGGCCAAGCCCCCAGGAACTCTCAGGGTGGGGTGGGGGCGCCGGGTCACCCCCTCTAGACCTAGTCCACCTTTCCTTCCGGTCTCTTTTCTCGTTTTACTGGAGATGTCTTCATTCTCCCCAACCCCACTTTCCTTAGACCGGGAACGCGCTAGTCCTCAGAACAAGGGGCGCTCCCACCTCCTCCGACCCCACTTTCTTAACCCCAGGACCCCCACTCCTATTTACAACCTTTCTTCGCATGGCAGGTGCCTTTTTTCCTACGGATGCCCCTCTTCCTCCCTCGGGGATCGTCCCTACCTCTCCTGCCTCCTCCTCGACTTGGGCACCGGGGCTCCCCTTCTCCACACTCCGCCTTCCACCTCGCTCCACGCCCCCACCGCCCGCCCGAGCCCACCCCGCGAAGCCCGCGGCCAGGCGCCCCCGCTGAAGGAGGCGGCAAAGCAGCGCTTGCCCCTCACCACCTCCCCACTCCCATCACTGCGGGGTCCGGAGCGCACGAGGCTTCAGGCCGCTAAGCTCCTCGGGACCCGAACTTTCTTGGAAGAAGGGAAGCAGTGACGACGGGAGAGGAAGGGGCGCGGGGCTGGGGCGCAGAGCGTGCGGCCAGAACGCGTCCCTCGCAAGGCCGGGGACCCGAGGTACCTGCAGCAGCAGCAGCAGCAGCAGCGCGGAGTGGCTGCGGCTCGAAGGGCCCATGGTCGGCCGGGGACGCCAAGCGAGGGCGGGGGCCGGGTGCGGTCGGGTCGGGCCGGTCTGGGCCGGGCTGGAGTCTGAACGGACTTTCGCGAGCTCACAGGTGCTTTGAGGCTCCGACGACACTGAGTGGGTCTGCGCGGCGGCCGCCAGGTGAGCCTCTGAGGCACCGCCTCCGACTCCGCTGATTGGCTGAGGGCGCACCTGCCGGCCGCAGCCAATCAGCAGCGCGGAACCCTCCCCCGCGGGAATGACGGCCCGCCCACGGCCCCGCCCCTCGGCCTCCGGCAGACCGAGTGACCCACCAGTCTGAAGTTGCTAGGGTCTAGATGGGTTACGGGATCTGCACACAGTTCTGATTCCACTGAGTTCGAATCCCAGCCCCGCCGGTGCTCACTAAGATATGGGATCAGAAAGGACTTTTACACTTGACTGAATTCTTTTGTTTGTTTTTTGTTTTGGAAATGGGGTCTCGCTCTTTCGCCCAGGCTGGAGTACAGTGGGGCGATCACAGCTCTCTGCAGCCTTGAACTCCCGAGCTCAACCGACCCTCTTGCCTCAGCCTCTCTAGTAGCTGGGACTGCAGGTGCACACCACCATGCCAGACTACTTTTTTTTTCTTTTGTGTTTTTGTAGGGAGACGAATCTGGGCAGATAGAGGAAGTAGGGGCGCTGTATCTCCCTGTATTGCCTAGCCTGATCTTGAGCTCCTGGACTGAAGCGATCCTCCTGCCTTGGCCTGACAAAGTGCTGGGATTACAGGTGTGAGCCATGAGCCACTGAGCGAGCAGCTTTTTTTTTTTTTTTTTTTTTTTTTTTTGAGAAGGAGTCTAGTTCCATCTTGCCCAGGCTGGGGTACAGTGGCACGATCTCGGCTCACTGCAACCTCCACCTGCCAGGTTCAAGCGATTCTCCTGTCTCAGTCTCTCAAGTGGCTAGGACTACAGGTGTGTGCCACCACACCGGCTAACTTTGTATTTTTACTACAGACGGGTCTTCATCATGTTAGCCAGGCTGGTCTGGAACTCCTAACCTCAGGTGATCCACCCTCCTCAGCCTCCCGAAGTGCTGGGATTACAGGTGTGAGCCACTGCACCAGTCCTCGAACAGCCTAATTAAAAAAAAAAAAAAAAAAAAATACTTCTAGAGATGGGATCTCACTATATTGCCCAGGCTGGTCTCAAATTCATGACCTCAGGTGATCCTCCTGCTTCAGCTCCTTTATTGAGTTCTTATTTTTTAATCTAGTCTTTTTTAACTGTAGAGCTCCGTGGGTTAGTGAGTCAGCAAAGTAATTCCCTAGGTCAGGACCACCTCCTAAAGCCTTAGTTTCTCCACCCTCCTAATGGGAATAATGATCGGAAATGTCTCCCTATGTTGTTGTGAGGCTCCCATACAATTAAAACAACCGATGTTTCTTGAGCCATAAATGCTCTGTACAGATGTGAGGGGCAAAAATAGTAATAATAAAAGGGGCTGGGCATTAAAGATTATTGTGCCAGCCTCTGTGCTAAGCATTTGACACTGACTAGCTCTTTTTTTTTTTTTTTTTTTGAGACAGTCTCGCTCTGTCACTCATGCTGGAGTGCAATGGCATGATCTAGGCTCGCTGCAAACTTTGCCTCTTGGGTTCAAGTGATTCTCCTGTCTCAGCCTCCTGAGTAGCTGGGATTACAGGCGCGTGCCACCACGACTGGCTAATTTTTGTATTTTTAGTAGAGACGGGGTTTAACCATCTTGGCCAGGCTGGTCTCAAACTCCTGACCTCAGATGATTCACCTGCTTCAGCCTCCCAAAGTGCCAGCATTACAAGCATAAGGCACCTCGCATAGCCACTGACTGGCTCATTTAAGCTCATTTCAAAACAACCCAAGAGCTGTATTATTATTCCCATTTGATAGATGGGCAACTGAAGTTTAGAAAGGTTGAGGCCAATGAGAGGGGGCACAGGACTGGAACTGACCTCTCTGATTCCAGGGCCTTTCTTCTAACAACCAGCTTCATCTCATGTAGTCCCAGACAGTCTTCCAGCTGGAGCTGCAGTTTTTAGTCTGTTTTTTGATGTTGACCTGGAAGAGAACTTTAGAGACTATCCAAACCTATGATTTGCAAATAACTTGTTCAACGTCACAGAGGAGGTCAATGTCAACGCCAAGACCAGAACCCATTATGGGGCTCATAATGCTACAGCCACACCATGGCCACCACCACCTTGTCCAGGGAATTCTGTCCCCAGTAAAATAATTTTAGGAGAATAGAATAGATAGGGGGCCAGAGGTCTCAGGTCCTGGGCCAGAGGCACTCCAGCACCCCCCATCCTCCATCAAAAAACGAAAACAGAATAGACTGGCAAATATTAGATTAGACAGCTTCCCTGTCTGACTGCCTGTGGCCAGCCACGTGTGGGTGGTTTGTCTACCCTGACAAGGACACCTCCTTTCCCTTTATTCTCCAAGCATGATCAGAACTACACAGCATTAAGTGGAGTCAGCCACTCACTGGCCCTATGACCTTGGAGCAGTCAGTGTTATCCTTTGTATAAGTGAGTTGGCATGAGCTAATACAAAAACAATCACTAAGCAGAGTTCTTGGCTCATCATGGCAGCTTCTCAATAAATATTTGAAGTGGGGGTTATTCTTTCAAAAGGCCCACCCCCTATTTCCCTTCCTCCTGGGGAAGGCATGTTTGGAATATTTCAACCAGAGCTAAAGGTGCCTCTGAGCCCACTGAGGGTACTTTCTCAACTGCAGAGGATTTCTGGACAACCCAGCAGCCCAGCCCCCACTCCAACCTGTCCCCTCAATTGTAATGGGTTTCCAATCGGGCCTTTTGGATGCCTCTATCTTGGCTCCCTCTGCTCTTAACCCACCAGGAGTCTCAAAGGGAAAAGGCTCTGGTATTTCCTTTCCCGCTAGGATCGAGCTTTGAACAAGATAATGGAAATACAGAAAGAGGCGTTTCCCCCATGGGGCTGCACTGTCTGCTAATTTTTTTCTCCCAGTTATGTAAAAATACATATTTTATACCATCGCTGGGCCCAGGGAGACTTTGGGGCTTTACTTTCTTCTACCCAGCAAGCCTTGGCCTTGTAACTCTGCAGCGACTCTCATCGACTCTTCCATTACACTCTGATAATTCAATAAAAAGGATTTTAGAAAACAATTAGGGGCAGCAAAGTCAGGTCAGGCCTGATGCGCTCTTCAGACTTCTCAGCAAGTCCTTCTCCAAACTCCAAAGAGAGTAGATCAGGTGTCCAGGGTGAGGTGGAAACACAGAGGGGCTCCTTGTGGAAGACAGGTGCTGTGTGACTTTGGAAATGCACTGAATTGCCTCCCTGTTTCCTCTTTTTCTTTTCTTTTGGTACAGGGTCTTGCTCTGTTGCGCAGGCTAGAGTGCAGTGGTGCTATCTCGGCTCACTGCAATCTCTGTTTACCAGGTGCAAGCGATTTTCATGCCTCAGCCTCCTGAGTAGCTGGGATTGCAGACACACAACACCATGCCTGGCTAATTTTTTTATTTTAGTAGAGATGGAGTTTTGCCATGTTGGCCAGGCTGGTCTCAAACTCCTGACCTCAAGTGATCCACCTACCTTGGCCTCCCAAAGTGTTGGGATTACAGGCGTGAGCCACTCTGCCTGGCCTCTGTTTTTTCTTCTATCAAACAGGGATACCTCAGCTGGCCTGGTGGCTCACAACTGTAATCCCAGCACTTTGGGAGGCCATTTGGGAGGTGAGAAGATCACTTGAGCCTAGGAGTTTGAGATCAGTCTGGGCAACATGGAGAGACCCTGTCTCCCCGCTCCCAATTGTTTTCAATTAGCTGGGCATGGCAGTGCATGCCTGTAGTCCCAGCTACTCTGGAGGCTGAGGTAGGAGGATCATTTGAGCACAGGAGGTTGAGGTTGCAGTGAACTATGACCACACCACTGCACTCCAGCCTGGATTCACTTCTGGCTCTGCCATTAGTTGAGCAGCTTAAGTGACTTTATCTCCACCATCTTGGTTTCCTCACCTATCAAATGGGGATGTTGATAGCACCTAATTTGTAAGGTTCTTGAAAACACTCTACAAATGTGAGTGATTAGCCCTCTTGGGTCAGTACATTCCTTCCCAGTTCTAGGCAAAACTGTGGGCCACTGGAGCCTCCCCTCCCCAGGCTCTCCTTCCCCAACCCTTGCCACTAAAGCTCCTCAGGTTATCTCTTGCATCTGTTGGAAAAAAATTCTTTCATTCGAACCTCCCAGGGCCATCTGCACTTTAAAGAGGGCTCTAAAGAAAGACTTTGCCAGTGGTGGCTAAAGCCTGTAATCCCAGTACTTTGGGAGGCCAAGGCGGGCGGATCACGAGGTCAGGAGATGGAGACCAACCTGGCCAACATGGTGAAACCCTGTCTCTATAAAAAAATACAAAAAATTAGCTGGTGTGATGACACACACCTGTAGTCCCAGCTACTCAGGAGGCTAAGGTAGGGGAATTGCTTGAACCTAGGTGGCAGAGGTTGCAGTAAGCTAAGATCGTGCCATTGCACTCCAGCCTGGGTGACACAGCGAGACTCCGTCTAAAAAAATTAAAAAACTGCTTCTTTCAAAGGAGTTGTAAATGCTGTCCAGGGCTCTTAACCTGGTGTCTGTGGATGGGCTCTGGTGGGGTCTGTGAATCCCCTTAGACTGTATGCAGACCTGTCCGTGCAGGTGATAAGGCCCATTGCTTCCTAATGTCTCAACTGGGGAAAACTCAAACTTCAGGAGTTGAGCTCTATCTGAGATCTTGCTGAGATCCAGCGCTAACAGTGGAATTTCAGGCATCACTGGGGAAAAGAAATGTTTGGCCGGAGGCCTTGCCCTTGAGATCACTGTAGGTAGATAAGAGAACCTGCCACCTGGCCAATAACAGACCTTGCATGATGAGATCACACACTCCAGGTTTCCTCATTGCGGAGTGTGTCTTGGACAGACTTTCACTTCCTATGTGTTTTCTGCCTGGAGGCTACAGATCAATCCTTCAGGTGGTCTTCTCCCTTTCATTTCCTGGCAAGGGGGGCAGTCATGGACTCGGACTGGGGTGGGGGGTACCCCTCTCCAGACCTCTGCTGAGAAGAGTCCAACCACCAGGAATCCCCAGGAAAATTGGAGTTGCTAGGGATTGCAGCTTGATCAGGCTCCTGGCTGTGTGAAGGAGAGGAGGCCCCCTTCCCCTCCTCCTGTCTGGGTTGGGGAGAGGAGGCCTCCTTCCTACCTCTGCTTGGCCGGGCTGCCTGCCAGCGTGCAGGGGAGGGAACTGGCTATACCGCTTCCAGTTGAAACGGTGCTAACTGATAAGGGTACCGCCCTTCCAGTCTGAAAAAAACAGTTTTATTTCAAACACAAAGTAAAGAAAATAGTGTATTGATGTTGAAACTATTTCTTTCTGTGTGTTAAAAAAAAAATAGTGTAATATACACTATGTATAGTATAATGAAATCCCAGGTATTCATCACCCACCCCCAATTGTTTTCTGCAATTTGTAAACTTTGTAATTGTACAAATTTTATTTTATTTTTGTCTTTGCAGAATTTTTTGTTTCTTTTTGAGATATGGTCTAACTCTGTCACCCAGGCTGGAGTACAGTGGCCCAATCTGAGCTCACTGCAGCCATAACCTCCTGGGCTCAAGCCAATCCTCCCACCTAAGCCTCCCAAGTAGTGGAGAAGGCAGGCATGCACCACCACACCTGGCTAATTTTTGTATTTTTTGTAGAAACGGGGTTTCATCATGTTGCCCAGGCTGGTCTCAAACTCCTGAGCTCAAAGGATCCACCTGCCTTGGTCTCCCAAAGTTCTGGGATTACAAGCATGGGCCATCACGCCCAAATAATACATACATTTTTTTTGAGACCTCGCCCAGCACAGACTTCTTTAAACAACAACAACAAAAAAAAAAAACATGGAGTCATTTGTCCTGTAGGATGTGCTGTATTTTTTTGAGGGTCTTGCTTCTTCACCCAGACTGGAGCACAATGGTACGATCTCAGCTCACTGCAACCTCTACCTCCTGGGTTTAAGCGATTCTCCTGCCTCAGCCTCCCTAGTAGCTGGGGTTACAGGCACGTGCCACCATGACCAGCTAATTTTTGTATTTTTAGTAGAGATGGGATTTCACCATATTGACCAGGCTGGTCTTGAACTCCTGACCTCAAGTGATTCTCCCGCCTTGGCATCCCAAAGTGCTAGGATTACAGGCATGAGCCACCGTGCCCAGCCCTGCATTTTGTTTTTGGTTGCATGCATCTTTGAGGTGTCCTTAAATGTGTTCCTCCATCCCATAAGTCACATGAACTAGTACTGAGATATACAGGCTTGACTTGATTCAGATCAATTTTTTAGGAAAAATATTTTATAAGTGGGGCTGGGCGTTTCCCATAGCATCATATCTGGAAACAAGAAGTCCTCTGGCTGAGTCACTTTCAGGATGCTAAGGTTCTGTGGGTGTCAGCAGATCTCTCTATTATCAAGTTCTCCATGAGCCCCTTCACCTTGTGGTTTTAGCACCACAGATGATGGCTGTTCCCATCCATTAGCCCAAACAACAAACATTCATTAAGCACTCCCAAGTGGCAAGCATTCTGCTTAACACTAGGAACAAAGAAATAAACAAAATATAGTCCCTGCCTTTAAGAAGCTCATAAGGGGCTGGATGTGGTGGCTCAAGCTTATCATTCTAGCACTTTGGGAGGCTGAGGTGGGCGGATCACCTGAAGTCAGGAGTCTGAGACCAGCCTGGCCAGCATGGTGAAACCCCATTTCTACTAAAAATACAAAAAATTAGGGGAGCATGGTGGTACGTGCCTGTAATCCCAGCTACTTGAGAGGCTGAGGCAGGATAATTGCTTGAACCTGGGAGGTGGAGGTTGCAATGAGCCAAGATCATGCCATTGCACTATAGCTTGTGCAACAAGACTGAAACTCCAACTCAAAAAAAAAAAAAAAATTAGCCAGGCATGGTGTCAGGTTCCTGTAGTCCTACCTACTTGGGAGGCTGAGGCAGGAGAATTGCTTAAACCCAAGAGGCAGAGGTTGCAGTGAGCCGAGATCATGCCACTGCACTCTGGCCTGGGTGACAGAGCAAGACTCCCTCTTAAAAAAAAAAAAGAAGCTCATAAGAGGCTAGTTGCAGTGGCTCACACCTGCGTTGTAATTCCAATGCTTTGAGAGGTCGAGGCAGATAGATTGCTTGAACCCACAAGTTTGAGACCAAACCGGACAACATGGTGAAACCTCATCTCTACAAAAAATTTAAAAAATTAACAGCATGGTGGCTCATACCTGTAGTCCCAGCTACTTGGGAAGCTGAAGCAGGAGGATCACTTGAGGTTGGGAAGTTGAGGCTATAGTGAACCATGATCATGCCACTTCACTCCAGCCTGCAGCCTTGGGAAAGAGTAAGACTCTGTCTCAAAGAATAATAAAATTTTTTTAAAAGGGCTGGGTGTGGCCAGGCACAGTGGCTCATGCCTGTAATCCCAGCACTTTGGGAGGCCAAGGCAGGCGGATCAGGAGGTCGAGTTTGAAACCAGCCTGACCAATATGGTGAAACCCCATCTCTACTAAGAATACAAAAATTAGCAGGGTGTGGTGGCACGTGGCTGAGGCAGGAGAATCACTTGAACCCTGGAGGTGGAGGTTGCAGTGAGCCCAGATGGTGCCACTGCACTCCAGTCTGGGCAACAGAGCAAGACTCCGTCTCAGAAAAAAACAAAACAAAACAAAACAAAAACCTCATAAGGTACTGTGGGAGGGAGACAAGTAAACACTTATCCATTTATTTATTATTTATTAAAAGCCAATTATGTATCAGGCATTGTGCTAGATGCCAATAATTGCATTATAATGTATGATAAAAGTGATAGTTACTATTTATTGAAGTGCACCGTAATATGCGTTATCTCACCAGTCTTCATACAGCCCTTTGCTATAATACATACATATATAGATTGTACAGATTTTGTTGTTGTTGGTTTTAATTTTTTAATTAATTATTATTATTTTTTTTGAGATGAAGTCTCACTCTGTTGCCCAGGCAGGAGTGCAGTGGCTTGATCTCGGCTCATTGCAACCTCTGTCTCCTGGTTTCAAGCAATTCTCCTGCCTTAGCCTCCCTAGTAGCTGAGATTATAGGCAGGTGCCACCATACATGGCTAATTTTTGTATTTTTAGTGAGTCGGGGTTTCACCATGTTGGCCAGGGTGGTCTTGAACTCCTGACCCACCTCAGCCTCCCAAAGTACTGGGATTGCAGACGTGAACCACCACTCCTGGCCTAGTTTTTTGTTTCTTTTTTTCAGATGGAGTCTTGCTTTGTCACCCAGGCTGGAGTGCAGTGGCGCTTGGCTCACAGCAACCTCTGCCTCCTGGGTTCAAGTGATTCTCCTGCTTCAGCCTCCTGAGTAACTAAGGATTACAGGCATGCACCACCATGCCCAGCTAATTTATTTTTAGTATAGACAGGGTTTCACCATGTTGGCCAGGCTGGTCTGGAACTCCTGACCTCAGGTGATCCATCCACCTCAGCTTCTGAAAGTGCTGGGATTACAGGCATGAGCCACCGGACCTGGCCCTGTTTGTTTTTTATTAGAGATGAGGACTCACTATGTTGCCTAGGCTAGTTGTCAATCCCGGCCTCAAGTGATCCTCTTATCTCAGCCTCCCAAAGTGCTGGGGCTACAGGTGTGACTATTTTACAGATTTGGAAGCAGAGACTCACAGAGAAGCAAAGAGATTTGCCTGATGTTACACAGTGTATTAGGGTTCTCCCAAGAACAGAACATATAGGATACATACAGAGAGAGATGAGAGGGGATTTATTAGGGAAATTGACTTATGGGATTATGGAGGCCAAGAAGCCCTAGGATAAGCCATCTACAAGCTGGAGAACTGGGAAGTTAGTAGCATGGCTCAGTCCAAGCCTTTCAGTCCTAGGCTGAAGGCCTGAGAACTTTGGGGGTGTGCTGGTACAAGTCCCAGAGTCAGAAGGCGGGAGACCCTGGAGTTCTGACGTTTACTGGCAGAAGGCAGATGTCCCAGCTCTAGAAGAAGAGAGAGAAAGTGAGTGAATTCACCTTTCCTGTCTGCCTTTTTCTTCTATCCTGGCCCTCAGCAGACTGAATGGTCCCCACCCACGTGGGTGTGGGTGACTCTTCCTCACTCAGTCCACTGATTCAAAACACCACTCTCTACAGGAAACATCCTCCCAGACATACACAGAAAGAATGCTTTATGAGCTATCTGGGTATCCCTTGATCCAGTCAAGTTGACACCTAAAGGTCACCATCACATAATAAAAATGACAGAGCTAGAATTTGAACCCTGGGCCACTGCCCTCTGCAGTCTCTTAATCTCCGTGGTATACCACTGAAATCAGGGTGGGCTTTTGTTTCTGGGTGCCATTTGAACTGAGTGGCAAACCTTGCTTAATTTAGCAAGAAATAGGCTGTTGCAGGGACCTGAAATTCCAGACTCCAGGGCAGCCAAGAGGATGCCCTGAGCTCCCTGTTGTTCAGCCCAGCCAGAGCTCCCACAGCAGCCACAGGGCCAGGGGAGCAGTGACCAGGGCTGGAACTCGAGGGGCATTTGGTCCTCCGACTGGCCTATAGAGCAGACACAATCATCCCCATTCCGCAGAGGAGGTGACTGAGGCTTAGAGAGAGAAACGACCAGTTTCATGGCAGAGGCAGGGAGGATGGTGTTCTGGCTTAAGACCATCCTGGCACAGTGGTTCCCAGCACAGACCAGTGTCTCACTACAACCTCCCTCTGCCTCCCGGGCTGAAGTGATCCTCCCACCTCAGCCTCTTGAGTAGCTGGGACTACAGGTGCATCCCACCATGCCCGGCTAATTTTGGTATTTTTTGTAGAGATGGATTTCACCATGTTGCCCTAGCTGGTCTCCAGCTCCTGGACTCAAGAGATCTGCCCACCTCAGCCACCCAAAGTGCTGGAATTACAGGTGTGAGCCACCACACTGGCCCGAATCCTACTTTTCTACCTGCTAGTAATAAGCCTTTGAGTCAGAGCCATAGACTCTCTTTGAACTTCTAATTTCCTTATCTGTACAACTGAGAATAATAATAGGACCTACTTTGTTGAGTGGTTTCAAGAATTAGGTGAAATCGGCCTGGCGTGGTGGCTCATGCCTGTAATCCCAGCACTTTGGGAGGCCAAGGTGGGTGGATCACCTGAGGTCAGGAGTTAGAGACCAGCCTGAGCAACATAGAGAAACCCTGTCTCTTAAAAAAAAAAAAAATTCAAGGCCAGGTGCGGTGACTCACGCCTATAATCCCAGCACTTTGGGAGGCCGAGGCGGGTGGATCATGAGGTCAAGAGATCGAGACCATCCTGGTCAACGTGGTGAAAACGTCTCTACTAAAAATACAAAAAAAAATAATTATCTGGGCATGGTGGCATGCGCCTGTAGTCCCAGCTACTCGAGAGGCTGAGGCAGGAGAATTGCTTGAACCCAGGAAGCAGAGGTTGTGATGAGCCAAGATCGCGCCATTGCACTCCAGCCTGGGTAACAAGAGCGAAACTCCGACTCAAAAAAAAATACAAAATTAGCCAGGCATGATGGCACATGCCTGTAATCCCAGCTACTTGGGAGGCTGAGGCAGGAGAATCACTTGAACTGGGGAGGCGGAGGTTTCGGTGAGCCGAGATTGTGCCATTGAATTCCAGCCTGGGCAACAAGAGAGAAACTCCATCTCAAAAAAAAAAAAAGTATTAGGTGAAATAACTTAAGTAAACATGGCAGACAGGAGCACGAGTCAATGTGAATGATTATTATTTCCATATTCCACATTGCTCAGGGGACAAGGTTTTCCCTGAACCAAGTCCATGGGCAGCAGGCCCCTCCAACCTAAGCAATTGGAGAGTGAGCTAAGGCCCCTGGAAAGTGGGGCTGCTGTCATGGAGCCCCATGGCTGACTGGGTGTCCTCCTATTGCTCAGATACCTTTGGACCTGGCGTCTCAAGAACAACAGATAAGGTGCTGCAGTTAAGAACTGTGGAGGCCCAGGGAGCTGTTGCTTCCTGTCCCAGGCTTCCAAGCAAAGAAGGCCCCAAACTCTTCTCAAAGCAAGGGAATCAGGTGCCAGAACTCTGTATACTTGGGATGGAGAGACAAACCCTTCCCCAATCAACCCTCTCCAGGCTCAGCAGCCAGTGACGCCACTCCCTGCCAGGTTCAGCCTAGCCCCACATCAAAGATGTTTGGAGACAAAGGGCTCTCTGATTTTACCTTCTGTAATTTAAATATTTCATTTTCTTAGTGTATGTCCTTGGATCCTTGGTGTGACATCCATATAGATTAATTTTTCTTCAAAAAAAGGGACTTTGTGGCTAACACCATTTATTTATTCATTTATCACATCCCAGGAGGTGGCCGAATAACATAGTGTAGGGAATTGATGTGTCTTGAGACCATTTTTTTTTTTTTTAATAATATGGTTGCTAGGCGCACCCATTTTTTTTTTTTTTAATAATAGGGTTGCCAGGCGCAGTGGCTCACACCTGTAATTCCAGCACTTTGGGAGGCTGAGGTGGGTGGATCACGAAGTCAGGAGTTCAAGACTAGTCTGGCCAACATGGCCTGTAATCCCAGATACTCGGGAGGCTGAGGCAGGAGAATTGCTTGAACCTGGGAGGTGGAGGTTGCAGTGAGTGGAGTGCAGCACTGGGATTACAGGCACCTGCCACCATGCCTGGCTAATTTTTGTATTTTTAGTAGAGACGGGGTTTGATGTAAAGTCTGTACAGTTTGATTTCCCTTCAAAAAAGGGACTTTGTAGCTAACATCATCTATTTATTTATTTTTATTTTTTTGAGACAGAGTTTCACTCTGTCACCCAGGCTGGAGTGCAGTGGCATGATCTGGGCTCACTGCAATCTCCGCCTCCTGGGTTCAAGCGATTCTCCTGCCTCAGCCTCCAGAGTAGCTGGGATTACAGGTGTGTGCCACCACGCTCGAGTAATTTTTATATTTTTAGTAGATATGAGGTTTTACTATTTTGGCCAGGCTGGTGTTGAACTCCTGAACTCAAGTGATCTACCTACCTCGGCCTCCCAAAGTGCTGGGTTTACAGGCATGAGCCACTGTGCCTGGCCTCATTTGTTTATTTATTTATGAAATCCCAGGAGGTGGCCAGAACATAATGTGTGGAATTGACAAGTCTTATGACTTGAAGCAAAATGTATTTCCTTCTCTAAGTCTCAATTTCTCTTCTGTAAAATGACTCAGTTAGTTAGAAGAAGGCCTGAGATCTCTTCTGCGTCTGATAACCATGACATTGAGCCTCTTGAGATTGAAAACTGTGGCACTGCACAGGATCCCATTTTCTTCTCTTGGGGGCCAGGAGTTCTCAAGTGAGGGGTGTTCACAGAATCACAATGCTGTTTACTGTTTTCAGTATTTAGACTCAACCTCGAGACAAAGCACAGAAGATTTAATTATAGCTAGAGAACAAGATGTAAATGTTATGAATAATATATAACTATTAAAAATTGGGAATTGCTTGGGAGGGAAGCCAGGAAGCTTGACAAGGACATTAAATTCCTCATCTTCTGACAGGTATTTCTCTAGAGAGAAAGAATTGGGCTGAGTGGTTAGCTCATAATTATTTTCTATGTTATTATGCTTTATAATTTATATATGTGATATATTTATTCTCTTTATATTTCAAATATGATTTCTCTAAAAGATAAAAAGAAGTAATAGAGGCAGCAGATCACCTGAGGTCAGGAGTTCGAGGCCAGCCTGGCCAATATGGTGAAACCCCCTCTCTCTACTAAAAATACAAAAATTAGCTGGGCGTGGTGGCAGGTGCCTGTAATCCCAGTTACTTGGGAACTGAGGCAGGAAAATCCCTTGAACCTGGGAGGCAAACATTGCAGTGAGCCAAGATCGCACCACTGTACTCCAGCCTGGGCGACAAGAGTGAAACTCTGTTTAAAAAAAAAAGGTAATGGGGCAAAAGATAATTGAAGACATACAATGAATAGAGATCAGCTGTAACTAAAATGAAAAATTATTTGGTCTCTGGCCAAGTACGGTGGCTTATGTCACTTTGGAGTCCAAGCACTGGGAGTCTAGCACTTTGGGAGGTCAAGGCAGGAGGATGGCTTGAGCTCAGGAGTTCAAGACCAGTCTGGGCAACATAGTGAAACTTCATCTATTAAAAAAATATACATTTTATTTTTTAAAAAGAAAATAAAAAAAAAAGAAAATAAACTTAGGTTGTGGTGATGATGTAATATACCAGAAATGTTGACCTAATCACTTTAAATGAGTGAATTATATGGTATGTGAATTATATCACAATAGAAGTTAGTTGGTTTTTGTTTTTTGGGTTTTCTTTGAGACAGGGTCTTACTCTGTCACGCAGGCTGCAGTGCAGTGGTGTGAACATAGCTTACTTCAGCCTCAAACTCTTGGACTCAAAGATTCTCCCACCTCAGCCTCCTGAGTAGCTGGGACTACAGGTGCACACCACCATGTCTGGCTAATTTTTACTAGTTTTTGTAGAGCTAGGGTCTCACTATGTTGTCTAAGTTGGTGTCAAACTCTGGGCACAAGTGATCCTCCCAACCTGGCCTCCCAAAGTGCTGGGATTATGGGCATGAGCCACCACACCTGACCCACTTGTATCATTTCATACACCTCTATGTGGAAGATACTATTCTATCTCCACTTGAGGAAACCAAGAGGTAACATGATTTTCACTGCCAGTAAGTGGCAGAGCTGTGATGAGCTCATCATGGGCATCACTGTGCTAAGCACCAACAACACGAAAATCCATGTTTGGCCGGGCATGGTGGCTCACGTCTGTAATCCCAGCACTTTGGGAAGCTGAGGCAGACAGATCATGAGGTAGGACACCGAGATCATCCTGGCAACATGGTGAAACCCCCGTCTCTACTAAAAATACAAAAATTAGCTGTTTATGGTGGCACATGCCTGCAATCCCAGCTACTCAGGAGGCTGAGGCAGGAGAATAGCTTGAACGAGGGAGTTGGAGGTTGCAGTGAGCTGAGATTGTGCCACTGCACTCCAACCTGGTGACACAGTGAGACTCAGTCTCAAAAAAAAAAAAATGTTGAAGGTCTCACTCCCTCCACTGTCCACAAAGATGACCCAACCAACCCGGTGCTACCAACTGCCTCTACTTGCCTGGGACTCCAGATCCCCTGGGGGTGTAAGACAAAAATCCCCATGTAAACTGGGATGAGTTCATCCCCTTACGAGAGTCAGTGAGGACTGATTAGATGGATTGTACACCCCACGTTCTCACCTACTCATGTGTTTGTGGGAGGGCTGTGTCTTGGTCTTGCCACAGGTTACAGGCAGAAAGGGTGGAGCTGGCCAGGCTGGAGCCAGACTGTGGCCGGTTGCAAGAACTTCCTGCCAGGGTGGAGACCTACAGATCAATGAAACCTGGGCAAAGGGCAAGGGTTCCAATGAGGCCTAGAAAATTCCAGAGTCCAGATACAGGAAGAGGGGTCTATAATTCTCCAGAGTAACTCTCCAACTTTTCAGGCCGCATTCATTCACTTACTCACTCATTCAATAAACACTGGCACCTAGCATGCACAAGCCCTTAGCTGGTGACAGTGGCCACTCCCCACCCTGAAGGAGTTTTTGATCTAATGGAATAAACAGACAAGGAAGTCAGGGAGATTTACAACCCAGGGCAATAAGGAAGGATAATCCTTCTTTCTATATATATATACAGTCTTGCTTGTTACCCAGGCTGGAGTGCAGTGGTGCCATCTCAGCTCACTGCAACCTCCCCTCCCTATTTCAAGCAACTCTCTTGCCTCAGCCTCCTGAGTAGCTGGGGTTATAGGCACCCGCCAACACACCCAGCTAATTTTTGTGTTTTTAGTAGAGATAGGCTTTCACCATATTGGCCAGGCTGGTCTTGATCTCCTGACCTGAAGTCATCTGCCTGCCTCAGCCTCCCAAAGTGCTGGAATTACAAGAGTGAGCCATCACGCCTGGCCAACAAGGATGATCTTATCAATTTTTTTTTGAAATGGAGTTTCGCTCTCGTTGCCCAGGCTGGAGTGCAATGGCACTGGCATGATCTCAGCTCACGGCAACCTCCGCCTCCTGGGTTCAAGTGATTCTCCTGCCTCATCCTCCCAAGTAGCTGAGATTACAGGCATGTGCCACCACACCTAGCTAATTTTGTATTTTTAGTAGAGATGGGGTTTCATCATGTTGGCCAGGTTGGTCTTGAACTCCTGACCTCAGGTGATCCACCTGCCTCAGTCTCCCAAAGTGCAGGGATTACAGGTGGTGACTTCTGCCAGCAATGCTCTGGTTAACCAGCTTAAATGTCGTTTAGCTCCCCATCACATTGCCTGGTTAATCACAAATCATTATCACCAGGGCCGATCCCTCACTAGGACCACTGATGGGACTATTCTAGTTAATTCTAGTTGCCAAAATACAGTATTGAAAATTTTCCATATTAGTGGATACATTGCTGCTTCCCTGAGTCCCTCAGGGTCTCCTTAGAGTTCCATTTCCTCTCAGGATGCCCCTGACCTCCCCACTATCCAGCAACCGAAAGGGTAAAGCCTGACCCAGCAGCGTCTTGGACTCTGCAGATGGCCAGGGCATGAGCCACTGCTCTGGGTCTTATCTTACCTGCCTGAACTTGACCTTGTGATCTGCCCGCCTCAGACTCCCAAATTGCTGGGATTACAGGTGGGAGCCACTTCACCCGGCCTATTCTTTTTCATTAAAAGAAAAAAAAAAAAACGGTCTGGGACTCCTGTGCTGGTGTCAATGGCTGGTCCTCCTTCTGACTGGTCTGGTTCCCAGGCTCTACCAGTTATTAAATATCGGTAAGATGAGGCCGGGCACGGTGACTCACGCCCTAGCCATCGGCAGAGCCCTACCTTTCCAGAGCCAGCCAGCAAGCCCCTTGTTCTGCTTGGCACCCCAGAAGCCACTTCCCTTTTTCTAAATGCCAGTTTGGGGCCTGTGCCTGCTGGGGCTGGGTTGGAGGCTGGTTTTCGTGCAGACGTTCCTCCTCGTAGACAGAACTTAGTCATAGTATGACCTAGAAGTCTGAAAAAGTACAAAAAGAAAATAGATAAGCCCAAGCCCCAAAATGGCCTGACTTGGATAGTGCTGGGGTCAAGTTTGCGATAAATTCTCCCCAGTTGTGAGCTTCTTTTTCCCCCACCCCATTCCTGGCAAGAGCTGGTGTTGGGCTGTGGCTTTAGTGCAAAACTACGAAAAGGCAGAATTGAGTATTGCTGGAGCACACAAACTCTGGAGCCAGGGCGCTTGGGCTCAAATTTCAGCTCTGTCACTTGCCAGCTAGGTGCAAGTGATTGACTCTATGCCTCAATTTCCCCATCTATTAAATGGGTTGGTGATGTTAATAGTGAACCTCCCATTTTGGGTTATCTAGGAATCAAATGAGCTAGTACATATTCAGACCAGTGTCTGGCAGAGATAAGCTCTGTGTCTATAAATGGTGCCTATTATGTGCTTCATCAGCTGTTGTTTTTTTCTTTTTTTTTTTGAGACATAGTTTCACTCTGTCTCCCAGGCTGGAGTGCAGTGGCAAGATCTCAGCTCACTACAACCTCCACCTTCCTGGTTCAAGCAATTCTCGTGCCCACGCCTCACCAGTAGCTGGGATTACAGACACATTGGGTTAATTTGTCAGCTGTTTTTCATCCCCCTCAGGGCACCGAGGCCCCTGGAGGACAGGGCTAGGTCTATTCTGTTTGTCACCATATTCCTGGTGCCCAGCATGGGCCCTGGAACAGAGCTGACTGACTCATATTGGCTGAATGAGTAAATGATTGAATGGCTACTGTCCTGGGAGCCAGGACTACTGGACTCTAAGCTGGCGGTGTGACCTTGAGCAATTGGCTTCCGCTCTTTGAGCCTCCATCTTAGCTTCTGTAAAATAGATTAAGTCAGTGTTATGCAAAGTTTTTCAATCAGAACCCTTAGTAAGAAATACATTTTGTGGCTGGGTGTGGTGGTTCACGCCTGTAATCCTAGCACTTTGGGAGGCGGAGGTGGGAGGATCACTTGCAGTCAGGAGTTCTAGGCCAGCATGGCCAATATGGTAAAACTCTGTCTATACAAAAAATACAAAAATTAGCCACTCGGGAGGTTGAGGTTCGAGAATTGCTTGAACTTGGGAGGCGGAGGTTGCAGTGAACCAAGATTATGCAACTACACTCCAGCCTGGGCAACAGAGTGAGACTCTGTCTCAAAAAGAAAAAGAAACACATTTTGCATCATGCTAGGGCACACTGAAATTGAGTTTTCACAATACGTACAACATTTCTTTTCTTATGCATAATGAACTCTGATATTTTCTATTTTCTTCTGTTCTACTTTATTTAATTTTTTTTTTTTTTGAGATGGAGTCTTGCTCTATTGCCCAGGCTGGGGTGCAGTGGTGGCTGTCTTGGCTCACTACAACCTCTGCCTCCTGGGTTCAAATGATTTTCCTGCCTCAGCCTTCCGAGTAGCTGGGATTTCAGGCGTGTGCCACCACGCCCAGCTAATTTTTGTATTTTTAGTAGAGACAGGGTTTCACCCTGTTGGCCAGGCTGGTCTCAACTTTTTTTTTTTTTTGAGATGAAGTCTTGCTCTGTCACCCAGGCTGGAGTGCAGTGGCACAATCTCGGCTCACTGCAACCTCCACCTCCCGGGTTCAAGCGATGCGCCTGCCTCTTGAGTAGCTGGGATTACAGGTGTGCACCACCATGCCTGGCTAATTTTTGTATTTTTAGTAGACACAGGGTTTCACCATGTTTATCAGACTGGTCTTCAACTTCTGACCTTGTGAACCGCCCGCCTCAGCCTCCCAAAGTGCTGGGATTACAAGCATGAGCCACCACGCCCGGCTCTCAAACTTTTTCTTTCGAGACAGTCTCACTCTGTCGCCCAGGCTGTAGTGCAGTGGCGCGATCTCGGCTCACTGTAAACTCCGCCTCCCAGATTCAAGCAATTCTCCTGCCTCAGCTTCCCAAGTAGCTGGAATTACAGACATGCACCACCATGCCTGGCTAATTTTGTATTTTTAGTAGAAACAGGGTTTCACCTGTTGGTCAGGCAGGTCTCAAACTCCGCACCTCAAGTGATCCACCCTCCTTGGCCTCCCAAAGTGCTGGGATTACAGCTGTGAGCCACCGAGCCTGGCCAACGCTTAGTCCTGTAAGCAATGTTGTGAGGAACTCCTTTATCTGTACACCTTTAAGAAATTGTATGGGCAGGTCTTTAAGATGAATTTCTCCAAGTGGAGTTACTGGGTCAGAGGTAACATGCTTGTTTCACGTTTTTGAACCATGTGTTTTGCCCAGCAAGGAGAGGGGTGGCCCAGTGATCTGGCAGTCAACCTCTTAATGTGAGGTCTTTTGTTTCTTACACTACTCCAAAGGCTATTCATCAGCAAAGCAATAACCATTCCCAGGACCTTTCTGTGGGGTGGCAGGAAGTGGGGCAGCTTCTCAGGGCAAAGAACAACAACATGCCTTTATTAAAATGCTGTGCACTAAGAACGCTATGCGAGTACAGACCTTGGCCTTGCTCTTGGGCGACTCCCTGCAGGCTGGAGCGGGGCTATGTCTCTGGGAGAAGATGAGCAGGAGTCTAGGGTGTGCCCGGACTACTTGAACATCGCCCCAGCCCCTCACTCAGTTATGCAACCAATACTACTGTGGAGTGGGCAAGAGCTGGATTCAAACCCTCTTTCTTTTACTTGAGAGGCACTCTCTGTCACCCAGGCTGGAGTGCAGTGGCAAAATCTTGACTCACTCTTCAATCTCCGCCTCCTGGGTTCAAATGATTCTCCTGCCTCAGCCTCCAGGGTAGCCGGGACTACAGGGCTGTGTCACCATGCCCTGGTAATTTTTTTGTATTTTTAGTACAGATGGGGTTTCACTATGTTGGGCACGGCTGGTCTCAAACTCCCGGCCTCAAGTGATCTGCTCGCCTCAGCCTCCACAGTGTTGGGATTACAGCCGTGAGACATTGCGCCGGGCCTCAAGTTCCCTTTCTTCTACTTCCTGGCTGTGTGGCATTGGCCAAGTTTAGAACTTCTCTGTGTAAGATGAGGCTAACAGTACCTCTATTTATTTATTTATATTATTTTTAATTTTTTAAAAGATGGGATTTCACCATGATGGTCAGGCTGGTCTTGAACTCCTGACCTCAGGTGATCCACCCACCTCGGCCTCCCAAAGTGCTAGGATTATAGGCGTGAACCACTGCGCCCAGCCTATTTATTTATTTATTTATTTATGTGATACGGAGTCTCACTCTGTTGCCCACACTGGAGTGCAGGGGCATGATCTCGGCTCACTGCAACCTCCACCTCCTAGGTTCAAGTGATTCCCGATTCAGCCTCCCGAGTAGCTGGGACTACAGACATGGGTCACCATGCCTGGCTAATTTTTAAATTTTTTTATAACAATAGAGTCTATGTTGCTCAGGCTAGTCCCAAACTCCTGGCTTCAGGCAGTCCTCCTGCCTTGGCCTCGCAAAGCGCTGGGATTACAGACAAACCACTGAACCCGGCCTTGTCGTGATAATTCAGGGTGCTGGATTCATTCATACAAGTGCTAAGAAAACTCTAGTGGGAGGAATACTAAACCCAGAAGGCTTCCTGGAAAAAATGATATTTTGGCAGTAAGTTACTCGTAGGCTAAGGCAGAGGCAAAGTCACCGAGAGACTAGAGACCAGCCGTTAACTCCCTTTGCTGGAAATGCGGTGATGGAATTTGGAGGTTTTCAGTCCCAGATTTCAATTCCAATTTCTCAGTACCTGCCTGGGTCGCGGGTCCTGTGCTCGGTGCTGGGATGAGGGTAGAGGCTGGGGATAATCAGGCGAAGATGCTCAGTGAGCTTAAGATCTAAACGGGGTTGATTTGCAGTAGCTTTGAAGGTCTCAAGAAAAAAATAAATAAAAATAAAAAATAAAAAGATCTAAATGGGGAACCGGGCGCCGTGGCTCACACCTGTAATTCCAGCACTTTGGGAGGCCGAGGCGGGCAGATCACCTGAGGTCAGGAGTTTGAGACTAGCCTGGCCAACATGGTAAAACCCCATTTCTCCCATCCAAGTACTAACCAGGCCCGATCCTGCTTAGCTTCCGAGATCAGACGAGATCGGGCGCGTTCTGGGTGGTATGGCCGTAGACTAAAACCCTGTTTCTACTAAATATATAAAAATTAGTCGGGCGTGGTGGCACACGCCTGGAGTCTCAGCTACTCAGGAGATTGAGGTAGGATAATTGCTTGAACCTGGGAGCTGGAGGTTACAGTGAGCCAAGATTGCGCCACTGCACTCCAGCTTGGGTGACAGAGCGAGACTCTGCCTCAAAAAAAAAAAAAAAAAGATACTGGGGAGAAGATCATGAAACACTCAGAACCAGACCCTTAGGAGACCTCCCGGGGAGGAACAAAATGTCACAGGAACATCTCCTTCTGACACTACCAGGACTGTGGAAGGTTTTGCAGAGGAAACTGATTGTAAAAATTGATCAGATTGCCGGGCGTGGTGGCTCACGCCTGTAATCTCAGCACTTTGGGAGGCCGAGGCGGGCAGATCACCTCAGGTCAGGAGTTCAAGACCAGCCTGGCCAACATGGTGGAACACCGTCTTTTAAAAAAATAATAAATTAAAAAAATAAAAAATTGATCGGATTGACCAGGTGCAGTGGCTCATGCCTGTAATCCCAGCACCCTGGGAGGCCAGGGCAGATCACCTGAGGTCAGGAGTCAGAGACCAGTCTGGCCAACACAGCGAAACCCTGTCTCTACTAAAAACACAAAAATTAGCCAGGCACAGTGGTGCAACCCTGTAATCCCAGCTACTTGGGAAGCTAGGACAGGAGGATCGCTTGAACGATCCAGGAGGCAGAGGTTGTAGTGAGCTGAGATGACTGCACTCCAGCCTGGGTGACAGAGTGAAACTCTATCCCCAAAGTAACAAAATACAAATTGATTAGATTTGGGGAGGGATGGGGTGAGAAGGAAAGGCACCCCAAGTAGAGGAACCAGCACTAGCAAAGGTAAGGCAGCAGGAAAGCCTATATTCCGGGAAGGGTGCATTGCCCAGTGTGGCTGTGTGGTCCGTACCTTGGGGAGCGGGACAGTGGGCGGGAGCTAGGGCTGTAAGGTCAACTTAGGCTGGGATTTGAAGGGCACCTGATGACATGCTGCTTGGCCCTTGTCTAGTAGGTCATGGGAACAGAACGGAAGCATTTAAGCAGAGAAGGGAGGTGATGGGATCTGCATTCTGGAAAAGTCACTCTGGCTAGCTGGGGGAGGAGTCCTCAGGAAGCAGGGAGCACAGCTGGGAGGCCCCTGCAACCATCGCAACAAGAAATCTGGGAGTCTGGCCAGGCGCGGTGGTTCACGCCTGTAATTCCAGTACTTTGGGAGGCCAAGACAGGCAGATCACAAGGTCAGGAGATTGATAACATCCTGGCTAACACAGTGAAACCCTGCCTCTACAAAAACAAAAAATTAACCAGGTGGGGTGGCACATGCTTGTAGCCCCAGCTATTTGGGAGGCTGAGGCAGGAGAATCACTTGAATCCAAGAGGTGGAGGTTGCAGTGAGCCGAGATCTCACCACTGCACTCCAGCCTGGGTGACAGAGCAAGACTCCATCTCAAAAAAAAAAAAAAAAAAAAAGAAATGTGGGGGTCTGGCCTAGGTCAGGGGAGGTGGGCACTGAGAGGAGGGGTGGAGGGTTTGTAAACAGACTCTGAAACACTTGAAATCAACACCCTGACACTATTCCCTGGCAGCTGCAGGGTCGGGATGTCTAATATCCCTGGAAAAATAAACCTGCTGCCGCCTCAGCCAGCAGGAAGAAGAGCAACTCGATATGCTTGTTGATTAGGATTAGTAAACTTTTTCTCTCTTTATTGGGAGTCAACTGAATTATTAGTGGGAGCAAAAGAGACAGGGGAAGACATATAAAATTGAAGCGACTTAATTTTATTGTTTTTCCTTAACGGAAACAATATATGAGATAGATCAACATTTAAAATGTTTTTCAAGGGTCATAAGTGTAGTCCACCAAAAACGATCTTGACTTCATTTCCATAGAGACATAGAGAGCAGGGAGAGGAGGGACAGAAGGCGGGGAGATCACAGGAGGAAGGGAGATAGGCCAGGAAGGGAGGATGCTGCGAGGGGCTACCTAAGAACCCTGGAATTGGCCAGGCATGGTGGCTCACGCCTGTAATCCTGGCACTTTGGGAGGCTGAGGTGGGCAGATCACCTGAGGTCAGGGGTTCAAGACCAGCCTGGCCAACATGGTGAAACCCCATCGCTACTAAAAATACAAAAATTAGCTACCGGGGAGGCTGAGGAAGGATAATTGCTTGAACCCAGGAGGTGGAGGTTGCAGTGAGCCAAGATCACACCACTGCACTCCAGACTTGGGTGACAGAGCAAGACTGTCTCCAAAAAAAAAGGGACCTAGGAATTGAGAGATCCTGAGTTCAAGTGCCAGCCAAGTTCTCCCACCGTTCTTAGCCCCAGCTCCCATATCTGTTAAATGGGGATTACAACATGCTCACTATCTGCACAATATTATGGTATTGGATTTGCATCTTAGAAAGATCAGGCCGGGTGCGGTGGCTCACGCCTGTAATCCCAGCACTTTGGGAGGCCGAGGCGGGTGGATCACGAGGTCAAGAGATCGAGACCATCCTGGTCAACATGGTGAAACCCCGTCTCTACTAAAAATACAAAAATTAGCTGGGCACGGTGGCGCGTGCCTGTAATCCCAGCTACTCAGGAGGCGGAGGCAGGAGAATTGCCTGAACCCAGGAGGCGGAGGTTGCAGTGAGCCGAGATCGCGCCATAGCACTCCAGCCTGGGTAACAAGAGCGAAACTCCGTCTCAAAAAAAAAAAAAAAAAGAAGGAAAGATCAAATCGCTCTGGCCACCTGATTGGAGTCAGATAAAAGAAAATGTACTCTTGGATTACCTGCTTTTAAATGCTCTTGAGACAAGGAGGCTACTATATTACTACCATATTATTATTATTATCATAGCTTTATGATTATTTCCTTTTGAAATTCTGCTTGGCCACTTATTACTCCCAGCCCTTCAGCTGCTCTGGTTGAAACCTCTCTGATCCAAGTATGATGGCTCACATTTCTAATTCCAGAACTTTAGGAGGTCAAGACCAGAGGATTGCTTAAGGCCAGGAATTCGAGACCAGCCTGGACAACATGGAGAAACCCCATCTCTACAAAAAGTAAAAAAAAAAAGCCATGCATAGTAACATGCATCTGTAGTGTCAGCTACTTGGGAGGCTGAATGGGAGGATTGCTTGAGCCTGAGAGGTTGAGGCTACAGTGAGTTATGATTGTACCACTGCACTCCAGCCTGGGTGACATCGCCAGAGTGTTTAAAAAAAAACAAAAAAACAAGAAAGAAACAAAACACCAGAAACCTCTCTGGACTCCTAGCTTCCTAGGATCATGCCGGGTGGAGGGTGCACTCTCAAAACTTCCTCCCCAGGCTGTCCCGGGAGCGCCGCTGCTCCTGCATCCCTGAGCTGCACCCGGGGTAGATGGGCTGCCTTGTTCCTCTTTTCCTCCCACTCTGCCATCCGGTACCAAAGGTGACACAATCAGGGTCCCTCTGCTCCCCTCTGTGCATCAGTGACCTCGCCCTCATGTCCCCTACTCAGGCCTCACCCCTCAGCTTATACTTCTCTTCCTGGGAAACCACCTCTGGGAGGAGGCCAAGCAGATGAATAACGGATGTAAGTTCCCATGGGCTCACCACTTCCCCTTTCCCCTTCCTCTCCAGCTGCTGGCTACTTCCCCGTCCCTTCTCTAGTGGGAAGCAGAGCAGAGGCTGTGGGAAGCCAGCACCATGCAGCCCCCGTCGTGGGTGCAGCCCAGCCCTGTGCGCCCCCCTCGCCTGTGTAACCTTGGGGAGCCCTATGCACCTGGACTTCCTCCCTCACAGGTCCCCAGCCCCCTCCAAGTGTTCGAAACGCCCAGAACTCTATGCTGCCCTCCTCACAGTTCTATGCTGCCCTCCTCACAGTTTCCTTCCTTCCCTTCCTCCCTCTTTTTCATTTTTTTGAGACAGAATCTCACTCTGTAGCCAGGCTGGAACGCAGTGGCACAATCTCGGCTTACTACAACCTCTGCCTCAGGGGTTCAAGCGATTCTCCTGCCTCAGCCTCCTGAGTAGCTGGAATTACAGGCAGGTGCCAACACACCCTGCTAATTTTTTTTTTAGTAGAAATGTGGTTTCACCATGTTGGCCAGCCTGGTCTCAAGCGATCCTCCCACCTCAGCCTCCCAAAGTGCTAGGATTATAGGCGTGAGCCACCGCACCCGGCCACAGAGTTTTTCAACCTAAGCACTACTGACTTCTCAGAGGGAGGATTGTTTGCTGTAGGGGCGTCCTCTGCATTGTAGGGTGTCTAGCAATATCTCTGGCCTCTACTCATTAGATGCCAGTAGCACCCCCGCTCCAGTGGTGACAACCACAGATGTCTCCAGACACTGCCAAATATGCCCTGGGGTGGCAAAACTACCCCTGTGGTTGAGAACCACTCGGTTAGGTGACCAGCTGGGATGGTGAGGCATCCTCAGACTAGCAAATGGGAAGCCACTGCCGCCCTTAGTCCTAACAGAGTAAAGGCAGAAACTGCCTTTCAGACCCCAGGGAGGGCTAGAGCCATGGAAGAGGGTCCATACAACAGGAGCTGTGGCCACAGAGGGTGCAGAGCGCAGCCACTGCCAAACCCGGCCTGGCAGGGAGGGAGCACAGGGAGTTACTTTCTAGTTATGGCAAATGATGCTGGTTTTGCATTTATAAGATTGCTCCTTTTGAGACGGAGTTTTGCTCTCATTGCCCGGACTGGAGTGCAATGACTCGATCTTGGCTCACTGCAACCTCCACCTCCCGGGTTCAAGCGATTCTCCTGCCTCAGCCTCCCAAGTAGCTGCGATTACAGGCACGCACCACCACACCCAGCTAATTTTCTATTTTTAGTAGAGACAGGGTTTTTCCATGTTGGTCAGGCTAGTCTCGAACTCCTGACTTCAGGCGATCCTCCCACCTCGGCCTCCCAAAATGCTGAGATTACAGGCGTGAGCCATTGCACCCGGCCTTGCTCTTGTTTTTTATTTAAAATACTCCCACTTCCCCTCCTTCCCAGCCCATCTCCTGTGGGTTCCTTCCCTCAATTTAACCAACCTAATCCAGAACACAGGGAAGCTAGGGATGCCTCCTGGGTGCAGAGCAGCGGGGAGAAGGGAAGAGGGTGGATCTCAGGGAACAGCACAGAGGCCATTGTGGTCATCCCAGTTGGGGTGCTGGTGGCTGGGACAAAGGTGGTTGTTGGGAAATCCTGTCTCTACTAAAAACACAAAAATTAGCCGGGTGTGGTGGTGGGTGCCTGTAATCCTAGCACCTTGGGAGGCTGAGGCAGGAGAATCACTTAGAACCTGGGAGGCAGAAGTTGCAGTGAGCCGAGATTGTGCCACTGCACTCCAGCCTGGGTGACAGAGTGAGACAGTCTCAAAAAAAAAATGAAAAAAAGAAAAGAAAAACTCTGCAACCCTACTTACCCTACTGTACACGGCACCTCCACGAACCCTTCGCTGGTCACCTTTTGAGCTTGCCTCTCTTGCCTGCCAGCACTCTAATTGACAAGAGTGCTTCTGGGATGGGTGCAGAGGCTCATGCCTGCAATCCCAACACTTTGGCAGGCACAGGAGGGAGGGTAGCTTGAGCCCAGGAGATCGAGACCAGCCTGGGAAACACAGTGAGACCCTGTCCCTACAAAAAATAAAAAATTAGCTGGTTGTGGTAGTACACATCTGTAGTCCCACTCCAAAATTCAGTGCAATCGTGGCTCACTGCAACCTCTGCCTCCTGGGTTCAAGTGATTCTCCTGCCCAGCCTTCCAAGTAGCTGGGATTACAGAAGCATGCACCATGCCCAGCTAATTTATTTTACTTTTAGTAGAGATGGAATTTTGCCATGTTGACCAGGTTGGTCTTAAACTTCTGACCTCAAATGATCCACCCACTTCGGCCTCCCAAACTGCTGGGATTACAGGCATGAGCCACCGTGCCCGGCCTTTTTTGGGGAGACAAGGTCTTGCTATGTTGCCCGGGCTGGTCTTGAAGTCTGGAGCTCAAGGAATCCTCCTGCCTTGGCTTCCCAAAGTGCTGGCATTACAGGCATGAACCTGCATCCCTAGATTATCTTGGCTCTGCTGCTTCCCATCTGGGCACCACGCTAGGCAACTTACTTCACCTCCTGGGCCTTGGTTTCCTCATCTCTACACATTTTCAAGGCAGGTTCCTTTTGAAAAAGTACCTCTATTTGATAAATCTTTATTGAGTACCTACTATGTGCCAGGCATTACTCTAAGAGTTGGGGATACAGCAGTGAAGAACACAGACGGACAATCCTGTCCTCATGCTTCTTTCAGAGGGAAGAAAGCCACTTAGCAAGACAAAGAGCTAAAATGGATAGTCCAGCGTGCTGAGAGGTAACACAGGCAACACACAAAAGATGAGGCATGGGGCCAGGCACGGTGGCTCACACCTGTAATCCCAACACTTTGGGAGGCCGAGGTGGGTGAAATAGCTGAGGTCGGGAGTTCAAGACCAGCCTGGCCAACATGGTGAAACCCTGTCTCTACTAAAAATACAAAATACAAAAATTAGTCACGCATGGTGGCGGGCACCTGTTATCTACTTGGGAGGCTGAGGCAGGAGAACCGCTTCAACCCGCGAAAGTTACAGTGAACCAAGATTACACCACTGCATTCCAGCCTGGGCAACAGAGAGAGACTCCATCTCAAATAAAAAAGAACAGGCAAGGCATGGGGGGTGCAGGGTTGCAACTCTAAGGAGGATGTAGTACCCATCAGGACTGGCATCTCTGACAGGCTGACACGTGGGTGATGCCTGCAGGACATGAGGGAGCCGAGAGGAATCTGGGGGAATGACGTGCCAGGCAGGGGGCACAGCAAGGGCCAGCGCTCTGAGGAAACCTGGTTTGATTTGGAGTGAAACTTGAGCATTTTGCCAGGCACATGGTAAGTGCTTAACCCATACAAGCCTTACTAATTATCTTCTTTAAGATGCGGTTTTGCTCTTGTCTTTCAGGCTGGAGTGCAGTGGCAGGATCTCCACTTGCTGCAACCTCTGCCTCCAGGTTCAAGGGATTCTCCTACTTCAGCCTCCAGATTTTCAGGCTCACAACTGAAATTCTAACACTTTGAGAGGCCTTAATGGGTGGATCATTTGCGGTCAGAAGTTTGAGACTATCCTGGTCAACATGGTAAAACTCCATCTCTACTAAAAATACAAAAATTAACTGGGCATGGTGGCACGCTCCTGTAATCCCAGCCGTTTGGAAGGCTGAGGCAGGAGAATCACTTGAACCCATGAGGTGGAGGTTGCAGTGAGCCGAGATTGCCCCACTGCACTCCAGCCTGAGTGTCAGAGTGAGTCTCTGTCTCAAAATAAATAAAAACAAAAACAACGCAACAACCAGAAATTCACCTGGGATTATAGGCACCCTCCACTATGCCCGGCTCCTTTTTGTATTTTCAGTAGAGACAGGGTTTCACCATGTTGGCCAGGATGGTCTTAAACTCCTGGCCTCAAGCGGCTGGACTGCCTCAGCGTGCCAAACTGCTGAGATGACAGTTTTGAGCCACCTCGCCCAGCCTACAATTCTTGTAATTAGTGGGCATCGTCTTCCTGGAGTGCCTGTGTCACCAGGTTCCTGGATGACACAGAGGCCTCGGCGCACTGCCCTGGCAGCTACGGGCCCTGGTTTACTGGATGACAGTGGGGACAGGAAGGGTTGGAATAGAGCCCAGGCATTCCTGACCCGCCCAGCCCCTCTCAGATTTCTCCCCGGCCCGCCGCACCCCTGCCACCTGCTGGGCAGTGGATACAGGGAATGCAAGAGTGGCTCCCCACCCCTAACTTGGAGAGGACCCAATACCAATCAGGAACAAGGCTGGCAGTGACCACCTGGTGACCCCTAAAGTGCTTTTCCACCCTGCGTCCCAGGAGCCTCCTTTCAGCCTACTGAGAGACCAGGATGGCGAGTCACCCCCACATCGGCAGCCTTTAGGGGCTGCAGTCTTAGCCACGGCCCCACCAGACGATGGGAGTTCTCAGCCAGGCTCCCCAGTTCCCAGAGAGAAAAATCTGGTAGCTCCTGCCTGCCAGCTCTGTAGCTGCCCACAGGCCCCGACAGGCCCCGACAGGCCCCGCAGCGTTCTCAGGGACTGAGCATGGAGCAGAGGAGGAACCAGGTTTTGCCAGCCCCGGGATGGAGCTGAGTCAGGTCTTTTCACAGGGCTCCTGGGACTGGCCCTTACCCTGAACTCAGCCTCCAGCCCAGGTGTGGAGAACACGCAGGACTGGGCGCCTGGGCCCCCACATCTTACCTGTCAGACATCTCTGCACGCATTCTCACCCTGTCCCTCTGCTCCAGCCACACTGGCCTCCTTGCTGAACCCTGCTGACCGCAGGCCTTCGCTCTTGCGGTTCCTTCTATGTAGACAGGACACTGCATCAGGTTCCCGGATAACCTCCAGTCTTTGCCCAAATGCCTCCTTTCCAGCAGTGCCTTCCCCGGCTCCTAGAGCTGAGTTCTACCACCAGGTCTTTACCTCCCCAGGCCCCATCCCAGCTCCATTTTCCTCCACGCTTCACCTTTTACTAGACCACGTGTTTCACTGATTTGTTACCGAGACCAGCTCAGCCGTGGAGACCCCCACCCAGGCAGCACTGAAGGAATTGAGAAACAGACACCCGGACAGAATATCAAAGTGGGGAACGGGTGCGGTGGCTCACGCCTGTAATCCCAGCACTTTGGGAGGCCGAGGCAGGCGGATCATGAGGTCAGGAGATCGAGACCAACCTGGCCAACATGGTGAAACCCTGTCTCAAAAAAAAAAAAAAAAAAAAAATATATATATATATATATATATATATATATATGTATATATCAAAGTGGGACCAACAGCCTTCCGAGCTGAGAGCCTCAGGAGCTGACAGCATTCTGGGCTGAGGGCCTTGAGCAGATTCTGACCCACATAGTTATTCTCTCTGAACAGGTGATTATTATTAACAAACAGGTGTTCTGTGTTTTCTCATAGAACCAAGATAAACTAGGTAGGCAGCTGGTGCCTGCTTTCCACTGATCAAGGACAAGCCAGAAAGCATTCTCCACGAGGAAGCCACGGGGGCAGGGCCACGTATCCCGTGCTTAAAGAATTGTTTTGGCTGGGCGCGGTGGCTCACGCCTGTAATCCCAGTACTTTGGGAGGCTCAGGTGGGTGGATCACGAGGTCAAGAGATCAAGACCATCCTGGCCAACATGGTGAAACCCTATGTCTAGTAAAAATACAAAAATTAGCTGGGCTTGGTGGTGCACACCTGCAGTCCCAGCTACTCGGGAGACTGAGGCACAAGAATTGCTTGAACCCAGGAGCAGAGATTGCAGTAAGCCGAGTTCGGACACTGCACTGCAGCCTGGGCAACAGAGTGATATTCTTGTCTAAAACAAAAAAGGGGAAATGTGACTACTAGAACTGGCCTCTTTATCCCTGCCTTCTATAGGCCACCTCCTGCCTAAAGGGCCTCAGGCCTTCCCCATATCTGTCCCCAGGCAGCCAGCATAGCCCAGGTGTTTACTCCAAGCCCACGTGGTGGTCAACAGAAGGCTGTGTAGGGGGATCAGTGGAGGGAGCTGGGACCCGTGGACTTGGGTGCCACACAAGGACCCTGGTGGTGCCGGATGGTGCTTGGGCTGGGTAGAGCAGGGCACTGGCCACTGCTTCTGGGCTGGGACTCACCCTCTCCACGGAGCCACACTCTAGCCCAGTATTCCAGGTGCCTGCAAATCCAGATTTTTTTTTTTAGATGTAGTTTCGCTTTGTTGCCCAGGCTGGAATGCAATGGTGTGATCTCGGCTTACTGCAACCTCCGCCTCCCAGGTCCAAGGGATTCTCCTGCTTCACCTTCTGAGTAGCTGGGATTACAGGCATGCACCACCACACCTGGCTAATTTTGTATTCTTAGTAGAGACGGGGTTTCGCCAACTTGGTCAGGCTGGTCTCAAACTCCTGACCTCAGGTGATCTGCCCTCCTCAGCCTCCCACAGTGCTGGGATTACAGATATGAGCCACCACACCCGGCCTTTGAATCCAGATTTAAACCTGGCTTTCCCAATCACTGTGAGGATACACTTGTCCAAGTAGAAACATAAAATATCTTTTAAGAGTTTGTGACCTTGATCTCGACACATTTGCTATGTGGCCCTACACATATTTTTGCCTGCAGCCCCCCATGTTAGTACTGGGCTTTTTTACTGTTTTCTGCTATAACCCTAGCACCTAGAACAGTGTCTTGGGGCCAGACACGGTGGTTCACGCCTGTAATTAATTCCAGCAGTTTGGGAGCCCGAGGCAGGTGGATCACCTGAGGTCAGGAGTTCGAGACCAACCTGGCCAACATAGTGAAACTCTGTCTCTACTAAAAATACAAAAGTTAGCCAGGCACGCCTGTAATCCCAGCTACTTGGGAGGCTGAGGCAGGAGAATCACTTGAACCCAGGAGGAGGAGGTTTCAGTGAACTGAGATTGCACCACTGCACTCCAGCCTGAGGGATAGAGCAAGACTCTGTCTCAAAAAACAAACAAAAATGTCTTTCACGGAACACGTGCTCAATAAATAGTTGTTAAGTGTATGAATAAAACAGCCTTAGATGTCACATACTCAAGGGGACCCCAGAAGTGGCTGAGAATGCCATGGTTTTTCTGCTTCAGGGCTACAGAGTCTCAAGGTCAGTGAGGCCAACTCCACCTTGCTTGAGTTCATAAGCACTACCTGAAGGGCACCTTCTAAGGCCTGCCTGCCCCGTGGCCCGATCTTTATCCAATTAAGGATTGGATTTTATCCAATTGTTTTTATCCAATTAAGGCTAAAAACAGCTGGAGTTCTTATCCTTAATTGTAAAGAGTCCACTTGGCAATCAAGGAGGTCTAGACCCCAAAACTGTCTCTGCTGCTTCCTGACCCTATGTGGCTGTTAACCTCTCTTTCAATTTTTTTTTTTTTGAGGGAGGGTCTTATCTGTCACTCAGGCTGGAGTACAGTGGTGCAGTCATGGCTCACTGCAGCCTTGACCTCCTGGGCTCAAATGATCCTCCTGCCTCAGCCTCCTGAGTAGCTGGGACCACGGGTGTATGTCTCCACACTCAGCTGAATTAATTTTTTTTGTTGTTGAGACAGAATCTCACTCTACTGCCAGGTTGGAGTGCAGTGGCATGATCTTGGCTTACTGCAACCTCCACCTCCCAGGTTCAAGCAATTCTCCTGCCTTAGCCTCCCCAGTAGCTGGTACTACAGGTGCACACCACTATGCCCAGCTAATTTTCATATTTTTAATAGAGACAGGGTTTCACCATGTTGGCCAGGATGGTCTCGAACTGCTGACCTCAGGTGATCTGCCTGCCTCAGTCTCTCAACGTGCTGGGATTGCAGGCATGAGCCACTGCGCCCAGCCCCCTGCCGATATATATATATATTTTAATAGAGATGGGTTCTCTCTTTTTTTCTCCCACCTCGAGATGGGGGTCTCACTATTTTGCCCAAGCTGGTCTGGAACTTCTGGGCTCGAATGATTTTCCCACCTTGGCCTTCCAAAGTGCTGGGATTACAGGTGTGAGCCACCACACTTGGCTGCAATTTCCTTTAGAAAAGGGATCAAACCTCTCCCCAGGGTTGTGAGGCGGGAAAACATGTAACTGACTCCATGTATGTGACTGGCAGGCTAGTCATAGTCTGATAAATAGTGACTGCTTTTGCCAGTGCCGCCACCACCACCATCGCTGTCTTCATCAGTGTCCAAGGCCGTTCCTGCTACCCAGCGGACTCCCTGTGTGGCATGTGGCAGCCAGTACCACTGTTCTCTCCCTCTCTCCCTCCTCCCTGCACAACTGGCCCTAGGACTGGGAGCTCTATGGGCCGGGCAGTGGTTTGGGTGGATGGTGCCCTCTGCTGGGCATGAGAGGAAGGGCCTTTGAGGAAACCATACCCAACACTGGTGCTCCCTGCTGGCTGGGAAGCTCCGGGAATTCCTCCTGCTGGGAATTCCTCCTGCTGTGAAGTGCAGTTTCCACCCAAGGGGCACTAGCAGGCTTTGTGAGTCCCTCCACCACCACGACAGTAGTGACAACACGCTGTGGCCTGTGTGCCAAGCACCCTTGCGAGCCCTTGACAGATATTAATCTTTTTTCTCCCCCATTTTATTATTTGAGACGGAGGCTTGCTCTGTCACCCAGAGTGGAGTGCAGTGGCAACGATCTCGGCTCACTGCAACCTCCGCCTCCCAGGTTCAAGTGATTCTTCTGCCTCAGCCTCCCTAGTAGCTGGGACTATAGGCATGTACCACCACGCCCAGCTAATTTTTGTATTTTTAGTAGAGACAGTATTTCACTATGTTGGACAGTCTGGTCTTGAATTCCTGACCTCAGGTGAGCCACCCACCTTGGCCTCCCAAAGTGCTGGGATTACAGGCGTGAGCCACCATGCCTGACCAAAGCTCTACTTTTCTGTTGGACCTGGATTTTGGGACTTTGCCTTTTAAGAGTCTGGGGGAAAAGCTCACTTAATAGAATGAGTCCCAGAGGTGCTTTCAAGGGCTAGTCATCCAAGGGCTAGTCATCCTTGAACCTCTCATTCAAGGAAGCCTGATCTCAACTGGGACCATGTTGGCCATCTCCTGCCTCCCGCAGAATGGAGGACTGGCTTTGAAGCATCTGCATAAGTGGATGCTCCAGGTTACTTGACATTGTTAAGAGCAAAAAATTAGAATGATTTATATCTGTGGATTATTGGGAGATTAAATAAATAACACATCCAAACTGGATGTGTTGGGGACAATAAGTCAATATGCTGTGTTATGAAAAGGTATAATGCAAAATTTATGTGTAGGCTGGGCACAGTGGCTCACACCTGTAATCCCAGCATTTTGGGAAGCCGAAGCGGGCAGATCACTTGAAGTCGGAAGTTCAAGACCAGCCTGGCCAACATGGTGAAATGCCGTCTCTACCAAAAATATATATTTTTTTGAGATGGAGTTTCGCTCTTGTTACCCAGGCTGGAGTGCAATGGCGCGATCTTGGCTCACTGCAACCTCTGCCTCCTGGGTTCAAGCAATTCTCCTGCCTCAGCTTCCCAAGTAGCTGGGACTACAGGTGTGCGCCACCATGCCCAGCTAATTTTTGTATTTTTAGTAGAGACAGGGTTTCACCTTGTTGACCAGGATGGTCTCAATCTCTTGACCTCGTGATCCACCCGCCTCGGCCTCCCAAAGTGCTGGGATTATAGGCGTGAGCCACCACGCTCGGCCTACCAAAAATATTTTTTAAAAAGTAGCCAGGTGTTGTGACGCGCACCTGTAATCTCAGCTACTCGAGAGGCTGAGGCAGGACTTGAACTTGGGAGGTAGAGGTTGCAGTGAGCTGAGATTGCACCACTGCACTCCAGCCTGTGCGATGGAGCGAGACTACATCTCAAAAAAAAAAAAAAAAAGTGTGTGCGAGACTACATCTCAAAAAAAAAAGGTGTGTAATGCATAAGGGAAACGGATACCAGAAGGAGGCACACCGAAGTGTTAAAACACAAACTTGGAAGGACCAGCAAGTCACGCATTCAGATGGTCCTCATCACGGCTGGCACATTGGTTGTTTCTGGTGTCTGTGTGCTTAGTTTCTGGTTAGTGTCCACTCTGTGTAGTTAGCACTGGTGTCTTAGCACTGATAAGTCAAAAATATTTTGACTTATCACAGGCTCTAAAGATCAGAGTCCTGTACTCTGGTTTCTCTTCAGATTGCATAAATCTTTCACCTTTTACTAAAGATTTCCATGGAGAGGAACAATTCTGAGTCTTTATCCAATTTTTTGAGGCCTGGTTTCAGCAAGGCCCTATTAAAAAAGAAAAAAAAAAATCAGAGTCCTAAGCTTCCGTTTTGCAGATGAGAAGCAGGCCCAGAGGAAGAGGGTGACTTAATATTGTCCCCATCACAGAGCCCAGGCTCTGGTTCTTTCCAAACTGCTCAAGGGCTGGTAACTGGCTCCATCGCCAGGGGTTTCTACATCCATCCACCAATGCCAGATGAGGCTGGGAAAGGCTACCTTTCCTTCAAATATCTAAGGGGAGGAAGGCCAGCCTGAACAGGGGCTGGTTTCATGATTAGCCTCTGCTGAAGATAGGGTTTCTGATTTATCCAGGCTTCTCAGAAGGGAGCTGAAGATAACGGGCAGCAGGTGTTTGCTGGCCGAGACACCCAATCTTCCCACTCCCCATCAGCAAAGGCAGTGGGGCCCTGGCAGAGGGGAATCTGAGGCAGCAGCTCAGTGGGAGATGCAGGAGGTGGCTTTGTCCTGAGGACCAAGGACAGGTGAGTTTTCTCATCCTACTTCATTGCCCTACCATTTTTTTTTTTTTTTGAGTCAGGATCCTGCTCTGTCACACAGGCTGGAGTACAGCGACACGATCTCAGCTCACTGCAACCTCCACCTCCTGGATTCAAGTGATTCTTGTGCCTTAGATGCCCGAGTAGCTGGGATTATACATGTGCACCACCATGCCCAGCCAACTTTTTTATCTTTAGTAGAGATAGAGTTTTGCCATGTTGGCCGGGCTGGTGGAACTCCTGACCTCAAGTGATCCACCTGCCTCAGCATCCCAAAATGTTGGGATTACAGGCATGACCACGGTGCCAACCCCAACTTCATTTCCTTTTGGTTTCCCCATCCAGGGTCTGAAGCTTCAGACTCCTTAGCCTCATCCTTCAGAGCCTTGTCAGCAAACCTGAGTGTGCATGAACATCCCATGGAGGGTTTGTCAACCCACGGCAGGGCTCTGCATAGAGGGTCTGATTCAGCAGGTGGCACTGATACACAGGGTTAGGGTCTGTGCTTTGAGCAGAGATACTTTACAGAATTAGTCACCCTCATGGAAGGAAATGTTTATTTCAACATCAGCAATTTCCTCAGCTTCAGTTCAGATCCTTTTGGCTAATTGCAAAGATGACTTTGAACTTCACATTAACAAGGGCGTCAGCAGAATCATTCTATGATGCTGCCTCTTCCTGATTCCTGCATTTGTGCCCTGGTATTGTCAAGAATGTTCCAATTGCACTGACATCTTGGGCAGGTTCTCTAATTTTGTTTTGCTTGATTTTGATGATGACCAGATGTCATTAAAACACACACACACAATGTGGCCATTTTTTAAATGGGGAAAGTCCCCTCAGAGGGTGATTGTGAGAATTTCTTTAGAGGAAATAATCAAAGTCCTGTCTGGCCCTAAAAAGTAGTCAATAAATGGTAGCTGTTACCAACCAACAAATTTCACAGACCATGTGCCAGATATTAATTCATTAATCTCCATAAAACTTCCCATTTTGTAAATGTAAATTCTGAGGCAACTAGAGGTTAAATGATGTGCTAGGAAGTAGCACAGCTGGATATACCCCAACCTCCACCATTCAGCAAGGACCCCCCAGCGCAGAAGAGGATGTCTTCACACACTGCCCTGCAGGGAGACCGGGCTGGGGCTGTGGAGGGGCTCAGCCTTGGGGTAAGAGATAAACAGTTCTCTCTCATGGAGCAGCTGACTTTGTAAAGAGGAGGGCAGGTCTCCCCTCCCCGAGCCCACCTAGGCATGGAAGCTGACCCTGAGAGTCCCCTGCCATTCAGAGGAAGCTGGGATGAAGTGAGCCCACTCCTTTTGCAGAACTCTGAGATTCTTTTTTTAAAAAAAATTTGAGATGGAGTCTTGCTCTGTCGCCAGTCTGGAGTGCAGTGGCATGATCTCGGCTCACTGCAACCTCCTTCTCCCGGGTTCAAACGATTCTCCTGCCTCAGCCTCCCGAGTAGCTGGGACTGTAGCTGCATGCCACCACACCTGCCTAATTTTTGTATTTTTAGTAGAGACGGGGTTTCACCATGTTGGCAAGGATGGTCTCGATCTCCCAACTTCTAGATCCACCCACCTCAGCCTCCCAAGGTCCTGGGACTACAGGCGTGAACCACCACACCTGGCCAGAACTCTGAGAATTCTAAAAACCATGAAAATGTATACTTTAAACAGGTGAGTCGTATCATATGTGAGTTAGATGCCAATAAAGTTTCTATTTATAAAAAGAGTTCACTCCCCTGGCACCTCTGGGAAAAGTCTCTTTAATAAAAAAAGTTCGAGTACATCTACACAATTGTCCTCACCCTTCATCTACAGCACTCATCAGGGAAAATAAAAAGTAAGGGGCAACCTAGACACACTCCGTATAAAAACGCAGCGATCTATCCAAATGGGAGGCCCTGGGGTCTGGAAACCAGAAATGCATGATGGCCAGTGGGCCCAGCAGCTCAGGGCTGTGCTTTTCAAGAACCACCTCTAACTTTTTGAAATAGCATTTAAAAAAAATTAAGTTGCACCAGGAGGCCTAAAAAGGGTCCATTCCAGAACGAAAGTCATCGTGGGTCAGTCACCGCTGGCCCAAGACACAGGGCTGAGCACTTACGGCAGGTGAGAGGCTCCTGGAAACTTGGCCCGAGGCAACCCTGGCCCAGGTGAAGACGTTTTCAGTGCAGACGTCAAACTGCCCACATTCCTCCATTTTGAAAGGCTAAGGGACCACCCCCTCTAATGTCACACTCGCAGCCTGTCTCCTCCAGGTTGCTACAGCCACTTCCTGACAAGCTCCAAAGTCCTTGGCTGAAGTGGGGACTCAGACCCCTTGGACATGCTCTATGGCCTGACGTTGAGTCCCCAGCCCTGCTGGGAGGTGGCCTAGTCTTCCTCCCCGCCACCATACATGTCGGCCAGCTTCTTGAAGCGGCTGCCCCACTCATTCAGATAATCGTAATCTTGGTCCTGGTCGGAGGCGGAGGAGGTGAGGGAGCTCAGGGACATGGCATCGGAGCCGCTGCCCTCATAGTCGAACACCAACAGGGAGTCGTAGGGTGGGGCTGTGGGGTCCGTGTTAGCCGCCTTCAGGTTCTGCGGCAACAGAGAACAGTTGGTTAGGAGTGGCGGCCCTGCCGTCCGCCAGCTGCAAGGCTCCATTTCCTCATCTGCGCGCCCATCCCTCCCCTCCCCTAAGGTTTTGGAGGTTGAAATGAAATAATGCGTTACTCATGCAGAATTCATTACTCAGGGACCAGCACACAGCAAGTGCTCAGTGTAACACAGGCCAGGGGGTAAGGGCAAGGACTGAAATCCAACAGCCCGGGCCAGAACTCACCACACACCAGCTTTGTGGCCTTGGGCGAGCCCTTAATAGCTCTATGCCTATTTCCTTGTCTGTAAAATGGCAATACTTCATACGGGGTTTTTTTTCTTTTTATTTAAGACAGAGTCTCACTCTGTTGCCCAGGCTGGAGTGCAGTGCTGCAATCTTGGCTCACTGCAACCTCCGCCTCCTGGGTTCAAGTGATTCTCGTGCCTCAGCCTCCTAAGCAACAGAGATTACAGGTGTGCACCACCACACCTGGCTACTTTTTGTATTTTTAGTAGAGATGGGGTTTCGTTACCATGTTAGCCAGGCTGGACTCGAACTCCTGACCTAGTGATCTGCCCACCTCTGCCTCCCAAAGTACTGGGATTACAGGCGTGGGCCACCATGACTGGCCCCTTCTAATCGTTTTTAACCACTCTGCAAGTTAGAGTTTTATGGAGGAAGAAACGAATCCCAGAAGTTACTCAAACAAGCCAGAGGTCACAAGCTGCTTGGTGGTAGAGTCAGGATTTGAATCCAGACTGAAGACTCCAGGCCCATGCTTGTTCTCCATGTGGCTGGTGCTGGGTCTGAATAAAGGGTGGCCCTCGGCTGGCCCACCACACCTCACCTCGATTATAAAGTTGCCAATTTCATCCGGGTTGGCTGGCCGAGGACGGTACACGGGTGTAGGGATGAAGGTTGGTGCCACGTCATTACGGAGAACCAGCTCTGGCCTGGCCTCCAGACCTCGGTGGAGCTGGGTGATGTCATAGTCCTATGGGGAAATGCAGGAGAGAAGGGGACTAAGGACTTCTGTCCCCTCCCTCTCCCCTGCCACTGTCATCTCACTCCACACTCCCTACCCTTTGGATACTCTGGCTCATGGGGAGGTCTTACAAGACAGATGATGTCACAGATTTTGGAAAACCTGCATTTCCATCCTCCCTTGTCCTAGCAAATTAAACACAGAATTGAGGATAACTTGGCTAGGGCCAAAAAGACTATAGCAATGGACCAGAAGAGCACTGGGGATGGAAGAGGAGGAAGACTCATGCGTCATGCCAGGGTCTGGTCAACACAGCTAATTTGGTCAGTTGGTTGACCCAACAGCCCTGCCAGTGGCCTTGGGGGCATCCACCTCCCAATCCCAGAGGCCCCAATGCCCTACCTGGTCCTCTTCGCCACCCCCCTCTTCACCATAGTAGAAGACATTGTCACGGGTGTCATCTTCTGGGAGTAGGAGGGGCTCCTTGACTTTTCGCTTCTTTCTCACCAACAAGAGCAGCACGAGCAGGAGGACTGCAAGAGTTGGGGAATGTGAGTGCTCCCTCTGCAAGCGCACAGTGGGCTAAGACCCCCAGGCCCTCAGAGCCCCTCCAATTTCAGACATCCTCACTCAGTAGCCAGAGCTTAACATGCTACAATGGCTTCGCTTGCACCTAGGAAAACTTCAACTCCTTATCAAGGCTGGCAGGATTTGGTACCAGCCTATGCCTCCAAGTCCCCTACCCACTAAGGTCTAGGCATATTGGCCTCCTCTGTGTTCCTCGAATACACCCAGCAGCTTCCCCTTAAGAACCTTCATACTGGCTCCTTCCTCACCTGGCAGACTCTATGCATACGCACGGCTCCCATGCATCAGTCTCAGCTTAGTATCACCTCCTCCTAAGAAGACTCTGACTTCCTTCTCCTCACCCATAATGCTATAAGTCTAACCAGATTGGTGGTACTGATCCTTAAGAAAATCTTTTGTCAGGATGTCAAGATGGGAACCTCCCAGCAGATGTTGACTTTCAATGAGAATCTCTTTTAGTCACCACGTCTCCTAAATTAGCCATAGACTAAGAACAAGATAATGCAACTTTCACAGGGTACAGTAATTTGAACTTAGGTGAAATGCAGTATTAGAATTTTTTTTTTTGAGATGGAGTCTCGCTCTGTTACTCAGGCTGGAGTGCCATGGCAGGAGCTGGGATCACTGCAACCTCCACTTCCCAGGTTCAAGTGATTCTCCTGCCTCAGTCTCCTGAGTATCTGGGATTACAGATGCCCATTACCATGCCCTGCTAATTTTAATATTTTTATTATTTCTATGTATTTATTTTTTGAGACAGTCTTGCTCTGTCACCCAGGCTGGAGTGCAGTGGCATGATCTCAAATTTTTCTATTTTGAGTAGAGATAGGGTTTCACCATGTTGGCCAGGCTGGTCTCTAACTCCTGACCTCAGGTGATCTGCCCGCTTCAGCCTCCCAAAGTGCTGGGATTACAGGCGTGAGCCACTGCACCCGGGCAAAAGCGTGTTCTTGTATTAATGTGATTGATCTCTGACTGCCGATGTGTGTTGTCTATGTTAGGACCAAGTCGAAAGGTAGAAAAAACAACTGTGACAGTTCTATCTTTAGAGCCAAGAAATTCGTTTTTAACTAAACGTTTCCTCCCACAAGAGCAGTAATTTGCAAAGTCTAGCATGTATCAGAACGCCCTGGGGGCTTGTTAACATGCAGATTACTGGGTTCTATTCCTAAATTTCTTAATCAGAAAGTCTGGAGCAGGACCTGAGAATTTGCCTTTCTAATAATAGCGAATTCTGGTGATATTAATGCTGCTGGTATATAACCACCCTTTCAGAACTACTGTGCAGGCCTCCAGACGACCTGATGGCAGGGTGAAGTGTATTTGCTCACCACTGTATCCCCAAAGCCTGGAACATTCCACAAGCCCCAGAAAGACCTATTGATTGATGCTCCTAGAATTAAGAGTTTAAGGAGTAGGCTGGGCACAGTGGCTCACACTTGTAATCCCAGCACTTTGGGAGGACAAGGTGGGTGGATTGCTTGAGACCAGGAATTTGAGACCCATCTGGGCAATGTAGTGAGGCCCCCTATCTACAAAAAAACAAAAATGAGCTGGGCGTGGTGGCCTACACCTGTAGTCCCAGCTACTTGGGAGGCTAAGGTGAGAGGATCACTTGAGCTTGGGAGGCAGAAGTTTCAGTGAGCCAAGATCATGCCACTGCACTCCAGCCTAGGGGCTACAGAGTGAGACCCTGTCTAAAAAAAATATTTAAGAGTAGACGGGCAATGTGGGTAGCCTCTTAGTTCCAGAAGTTGAAGTTCAAGGTGGAATCCAGTCTTTCAACTCCTTCATCCTCAGAGAGGGGGCGGGTGCCTGGTACTCACGCAGCAGAGCCAGGACAGCCCCCAGCACAGGGAGAATGAAACCCCCCTTCCAGGGGTCAGGGCAGGTCTCCACATGGCCGTGGCAGTCGCACACGGTGGCCCTGATCACCGTCAGCTGCTCCTTGTTACCATGGTCAGACAGAGAAAGGTGCACGTCATATGTGTCCTGCTTCAGGAACTTCTTCAGGGACAAGGCCACTGTGTCACCTGGAGTGAACAGATCATTGATTAGCCATGAGATACCATGAGTGCAGGGATCTGAGTATACTACGAGTCAAGTTTAAGAATACAGCCTCCACAAGTGGGCAATGGGGATAAATACATAAGCACACTTTGGAAAACAGCAGTAAAAGCTGATCTTCAGCTAAAGCAAAATTCACCATAATGAAAAGGATTATTGGGATAAAAAAACTAATTTATCATTTTACGTTTTAAAAATTTGATAATCACAGTGTTTTTAAAACTTGAAGTTTTAAAAGCCATGTCATGCAAGACCAATAACTTCTCTGCATCACTGGCTGCTATAGTGTTCTTTGCCTCAAAAAGAATATTCTTCCTAAAAGATAGCTAACCCAATCTTTTTTTTTTAAGTAAAAAGAAGTTTATTAAGAAAATAAAGGAATAAAGCATGGCTACATCATAGGCAGAACCACCAATAGCTAACCCAATCTTATATGGAATACCCGTATTTCCAAGTGAGCATTCAATTTTTTATTTTATTTTTTTTCCGAGACAGAGTCTTGCTCTGTCACCCAGACTGGAGTGCAATGCTATGATTTCAGCTCACTGCAACCTTTGCCTGGTGGGCTCAAGTGATTCTCCTGCCCCAGTCTCTTGAGTAGCTGGGACTATAGGTTTGCGCCACCATGCCCAACTAGTTTTTGTATTTTTAGCAGAGGTGGTTTTTATGCCAAGCTGGTGTTGAGTTCCTGACCTCAGGTGATCTGCCCTCCTTAGCCTCCCAAAGTATTGGGATTACAGGTGTGAGCCACCATGCCAGGCCGCATTCAATTATTAATAAAACTAAATCCACATGACTTGGTTATGTAAGTGCTAATGTCAGGCAGATCGGATCAGATGCTAACCTCTGTTATCACAGCATTAGTGATCACACAAGTGCAGGATGCCAGAAATGAGGCTGCAGCAGGTATTGGGCTAACCGGCCTTCCAAGGCCCAGGGGGTGGCAGGCTAACCACAGAGCAGAAGCAAAGACCAGCCTAGCGTGCACACTGGGCACCACTTGGAGGAGACCGAGTGGCAATCCCAGAGTGGAGAGGGGGCTATGTGTGTGGGGGACAAATATAATATCAGCGGCCTCTCTGAAGAAAGGCCTTTGGTTTAGACTCAACCTTCTCCAGAAGGGAGCTGTTAGCCTGAGTGGAAGTGTTTTCATCGTGCAGGATTTGCCCCAGCATTGCGGGTTTCTACCACTAAATGCCAGAGGTGCCCCCAATCACTTGGGCAATCAAAAACAACCCCCAAATTTCTACCCCACCCACCCCCAGGCTTGCCAGCTATCTCGGCACAGACTTCAAGTTTTTTCTGTTAAAATGCTCTGCACTCTCACTGGGCTCCTCTGAGTCAAAGGGCTAGAAGGGAGAATCCGCTCTGTCCCCATTTGGTGGCAGGAGACAGAGACAGCTCTCCAGGCTGAACAACTAGTCTACCATGTGGAGCAGCTAGCATGGGGTTTATGTCCCTAAAACATCTCCAACCATCCTGTAAGGCTGATTTCTCAGTTGTTGATGACGATGGCAGTGGTGACTAAATGGACACTAAGTGCCAGGCCCTACCCTGATCCTCACAACTTTAAGAGGTGGGAACTGCTGTTATCCTCATTTTACAAATGCAGAAATTGAGGCTTAGGGAGTTAAGAGAACTAGCCTGAAGTCACATGGGGTAGAGACTGGATTAATGTCCCTGACAACAGGACAAGGGCAAATAGAAAAATGACATTAAAGTCAAGAACCAGGTTATCAATACTATTGTAGGTATTAATAACATTGGGTTTTGGCCGTAATGCTTATGCTTTTTTTTTTTGAGACGGAGTTTTGCTCTTGTCGCCCAGACTGGAGTGCAATGGTGCAATTTTGCTCTGCCTCCCAGGTTCAAGCAATTCTCCCGCCTCAGCCTCCATAGTAGCTGGGATTACAGGTGCCTGCCACCATGCCCAGCTAATTTTTGTAGCTTTAGTAGAGACAGGGTTTCACCATGTTAGCCAGGTTGGTCTCGAACTCCTGATCTCAGGTGATCCGCCTGCTTTGGCCTTCCAAAGTGCTGGGATTATAGGCGTGAGCCACCGCACCCAGCCAACCATAATGCTTATGCTTTGACAGAGCCTACCTGCAACTGTTGTTGGAAAATAATGGCATTAAAGATGTCTGCTCGTATCTACTGAGCAGTGATATACCAGACAAGATGATTTTCCTGTATTCACTGATTTAATCTTTACAATAACTGTATGGAACGTAGGTACAAATATGGACCACATCCTGCAGATAAGGAAACTGAGGCACAATGAAGTTTAGAAACTACTCCTAGTCACAAGGCTAGTAAATGGAGGAGTCAGGTCTTTAATCAAGGCAATCTGGCTCCAGAGTTTAAGCTCTTAGATGGTATACACGAAGGAGACAAAAATGGCTTCTAGGCTACAGGGAGGTGACAGCAGACCAACTTGGGCTCCCCAAGGGAAAGGTGCTGGATATAGACACCCAGATCACAGGAATCACAACAAATCAGATAATGCGGTGTCTAAAGCAGGTTTCCTGAGTTATTTCTGGACTGGGCTTAGCAGCAATAGAAACTGCTGTTCAGTTTCTTTGGGCAGAATCTAAAGGCAGAGATTCCCCATTTCCCATCTGGGGGACTCCAGCCCCAAGAGTAAAGGGGAAACATTTTACACCAGGTGAGACAGTGTTCCTGCAGGGGCCTCATAGGCACATGGGGCCGGACCCACCTTTCTCATCACCCTGGGTCCTCACCCACTCAATGCCAGTAAGACCCCTCTTTGGTTCTCACGACAACTGAAAGCAATCACTGAAGGCTGAGAACCTTGGAGCTGGTGGATCAGAAAGACGTAGGACAAGGAGGCGGACGGCAGTTTTGCCACCTGTGAGCTGACACGGGCTCTAGAGTCAAAGCCTGACTTCAACTTCTACTACTTATCACTCTCTGCCTTTGGGCATGCTATTTAACCTCTCTAAGCCCACACTTTCAGCTGTAAATAGGGATTAAAATACTGACCCACAGAGTTTGGTAAAAAAATTAAATAAGGAAAACAAGAAAAAGCATTTTGTTATTTCATCAGAGTTCAAACAATGGTAGGCAGCAGCACACTCTGGTGAGTGAGACTGCCTAGATTAAAATCCTGGTAGGCTGTGTGGTGGCTCTCACTTGTAAATCTCAGCACTTTGGGAGGCTGAGGCGGGACGATCACCTGAAGTCAGGAGTTCAAGACCAGCCTGATCAACATGGCAAACCCATGTCTCTACTAAAAAGTAAAAAATCAGCCAGGCGTGGTGACAAGCACCTCTAATTCCAGCTACTCAGGAAGCTGAGGCAGGGATAACTGCTTGAACCCAGGAGGTAGAGGTTGCACTGGGCTGAGATTGTGCCACTGCACTCCAGTCTGGGAGAAAGAGTGAGACTCCATCTTGGAAAAAAAAAAATCCTGGTGACATTATTTTTAAAGTCATAATGCTTCTGGCAAGATACTTCGGCTTCTGTAAACCTTGTTTTCCTCATCTGTAAAATGGGTGTGTGTGCATGCGTGCCTGAGTGCGTGTGTGAATGTGAGAGAAAGAGATACCTGCTCACAGGCTGCTGTGAGGATGAAGGAATCTAACCTATGCAGAGCACATGAAGTAGACCTGGCACACAGTCAGCGTGCTCCGTGAGTGTTGGCTACAATCACTGTGCTTGAGTCCTGACTCTGTGACATGGGCCAGGTCACTCCCTCCCTCCCTCCCGAGGTCTTAGTTTTTCCATCTATGCAGGAAGGCAGTTGGGCTAGAATGGACTTTTAGGGGTCCTATGGAATTCTGAAGGCCTCCACCAGGTTAATAAATAGCATCTGAGTGAGGTTCCTGAGGAGACCATTGCCTCCGTGCCCTACAAGATGCTAGATGCGAATGTGTGTGGAATCCTGGTGTGGAACAGATGCACACCAGTGGGGCTGGCACCCACCCACTACCACCACTCACTCAGGTACCTTTCTCGACCTCTGCTGTCCAGTAGATGTCCGAGTCATGTGTGAGCTGGGCCTGGAAAGGGGAGGTGTGGGGGGACAGGTCCTTGTCCGTGATGTTCAGCACCTGGCGCTCAGGGCTTTGGTTGCAGATGGTGATCTGACGGGGCTCAGGGACTGGGCCATGATCGTTGACATCAGTCAGTGTTAGCAGGAGGGTTCCCGTGCCAGTGGTGGGCGGGCTTCCTGTTCATAATGACATATATGATGAGCTCCCTGGGCCCTACCCAGTCAGCCTCAGAGAGGCTCCTGTTTACCGCCCAGCTCTCACCTCTCAAGAGCTTCCCGGCCCTTGCTTCAATACATGGCACCTACATGCCAATTGGGCTTCATTCTTATTTCAGTCCACAGCAGACATTACTAACTGCTCACAGCACAGTTGCAGCCACTATAACTACAAAGCGAAACCTACTGGCGACCTCACGGCTACTCAGTGTTTGTTGATCAGCTGCAGGGAAGCCTCGCTTCACAGCCCTGCTGCAAGTTCTCACCTTCCTGCAGGTCCTGGTTCATGACATGTCAAGCAGGGGTGACAACTACATTATAACCCCCCATCTGTCATGGTGTGATGACTAATCGGTTATGGCACTGTCCAGTCAGCCCCTAGCAATCAATCACAAGGGAAAACTGACAGGCTAATTCAGGACTCGGTGAACCAAAAACTAAGGTGAAGGGACTCTCCTAACTCTGATCATTTATTTATTTATTTATTTATTTATTTAGAGACGGTCTTGTTCTGTTGCCCAGGCTGAAGTGCAGTGGTACAATTTTGGCTCACAGCAAACTCCGCCTCCTGGGTTCAAGTGATTCTCATGCCTCAGCCTCCTGAGTAGCTGAGACTACAGGCATGTGCCACCACACTCAGCTAATTTTTTACCTTTTAATAGAGACAGGGTTTTGCCATGTTGACCAGGCTGGTCTCGAACTCCTGACCTCAGGTGATTTGCTGGCCTCAGCCTCCTGCAGTGCAGGGATTATGGGCTTGAGCTAGCATGCCTGGTCTGTAATTCTTATTTTTTAATTTTTTGTAGAGATGGGGTCTCTGTATGTTTCTCAAGTCAGTCTTGTACTCCTAGGCTCAAGTGATCCTCCAGCCTAGGCCACTCAAAGTGCTGGGATTATAGACCTGAGCCACCATACTTGTCTCCCTCCCAATTCTTGGGTTTTAGGGAAATTGGAATCCTAAGAGAAGCCTTTAAAAGACTCCTCTGAGGGCCGGGCGTGGTGGCTCATGCCTGTAATCCCAGCACTCTGGGAGGCTGAGGCAGGTGGATCACGAGGTTAGGAGTTCAAGATCAGCCTGGCCAACATGGTAAAACCCTGTCTCTTAAAAAAAAAAAAAAAAAAAAAAAAGACTCCTCTGAAAGACCCCTTTGACCATCTGGATTGGTTTGCAAATAGCCCTCCCTGACATCATACCCTGCCTGTGGAGGGAACATCCCGTGCTGTGTCATATGACCTGAAAACCAAAATTGGCCCTTGTGGGAGGGCTGGGAGGATGCTCTCACCATTGTCCATGGCCAAGACCATGACTTCATAGATGTTGTTCCTCACAAACTGCTCATCCTCACGGTCTAGGGTACCTGCAGCAGTGACCTGCCCACTATCTGGGTCCATGGCTAGCCACCCTGCTGGATCTCTCAGGATGCGGTAGCTGAAGAGGAAAAGTTGAGATCAGTCACATCCAGAATATATAGAATTCTGATGTTGTCATTTAAGGCCTCCTCATACCAACTGGTGGATGGCCTCTGGGCTCCTAAGCAGGATCATATGGAAAATGTACCTCGCCAATCAATGGAGGCCTAAAGCAGCAGATGCAGGGGTCCCAGCAGAGGTACATGACAGAGTGAGAAATACCTGCCCTCGAACCCCCGTTCAGTCTTCAGTCTCAAAGAGAGTAGGAAGAGGAGGACCTACGCAGGAGGGATATTCCTATTTAACAATCTCTATGGTAACCAGAACAAATGCTGGCCATCATAACCCACCCACCCAACATACCCATGTATGTTGCTCACTGAGCCCAGCTCCTGAGTACCTGATCTTCTGATTCTCCTTGTCAGGGTCTTGCGCAGTGTAGACACACACGGGGTCCCCAGTGGAGATGCCCTCTTGGACCTCAACAACTTTGGAAGGTGGGACAAACACAGGTGCCTCATTCACATCCTCCACGTGGACCACTATGGTGGCTGTGGAGGTTGGGAGCTTCAGCACAAGGGGAGCCTCATTGGTGACTTCAACGTACAGGGTGTGCTGGTTTTTGGACTCAAAATCCAAACCCTAGGAGAGAAGGGAACAAGGACCTGGACCAGCATTTTGAGAGGAGGCCCTGTGCAGTACAGCTGAGATGTCAGAAGAGCCAATACTGAGGGGCTTGAGGCCCCCACTAGCAACAGTGCTGCCCCTTCCCTGTCCCATATACACTCCTGTGTTTCCTCAGTGCACATCTAATGGGGCCTCTCAGACCATCCTAAAGGTAACTGTATTAATAAGCCCTAGAATACCGATTCCAAGTGGAGTGGTGGAGATGTTTGAGAAAATTGAGGGGCCTGGCATTGTGGCTTATGACTATCATCCCAGCACTTTGGGAGGCCAAGGCCAGCGGATCCCTTGAGACCAGGAGTTCAAGACCAGCCTGGGCAACATGGGGAGGCCCAATTTCTACAAAAATACAAATATCAGCTGGACATGGTGGTGCATGCCTGTAGCTTCATCTACTTGGGAGGCTGAAGTGGGTGGACCATTTGAGCCCAGGAGGTTGAGGCTGCAGTGAGCCAAGACTGTGCCACTGCACTCCAGCTTGGGTTGATATACCAAGACTCAAAACAATACAAAACAAAACAAAATTGTGGAAGCATTTCTAGTTGTCATAATGACGGGATACCACTGGCATTTACAGGCTGGGGTAGGGATGCTGTGTCCCAGAATCAGAATGTTACAGACATGATGATCTGTCCCATATCCCATGTGACTTGTCAATATCCCCATGGACATTGATATGCTCCTGGACGTGAAAAATCTGTTTAATATTATTAGAGGCCAGAACTGGTTTACATATAAGTCAAGTTTTTGTGTGGTTTTGGTATATACTGCATTTTCCAGGAATGCGATTACTGAGGGGAGGTCGTATATTAATTTGTTCAGGACTTTCCCAAGAGTTGCTTCTTCACCGTTCTGAAGACATCAACATGACTTGCACTTTGAGCTGCCAGGATAACACAGTGTCCGCTGCTACATTTGGGTGATTCTACAAATGGAAGTGGGGAACTGATCACTTAGTTATGCTTTCTAGCATAGTTGTGCCCAAAATTTTACATCCCAAAGTATCTTATATTCAGTAACTTTTTTTGTACAATTTTTAATTTTTGAGACAGGATCTTGCTCTGTCACCTAGGCTGGAATGCAGTCACTCAATTATGGCTTACTGCAGCCTTGACCTTCTGGGCTCAAGTCATCTTCCCACTTCAGCCTCTTGGGTAGCTGGGACTACAGGCATGTGCCACTGCACTCAGCCAATTTTTTTTTTTTTTAAGACGGAGTCTCACTCTGTCACCCAGGCTGGAGTGTGGCAGCACAATCTTGGCTCACTGTAACCTCTACCTCCTGGGATAAAGTGATTCTCCTGACTCAGCCTCCCGAGTAGCTGGGACTACAGGAGCATGCCACCACACCCAGCTAATTTTTGTATTTTTAGTAGAGACGGGGTTTCAACATGTTGGCCAGGCTGGTCTCAAACTCTTGACCTGAGGTGATCCGCCCGCCTCAGCCTCCCAAAGTGCTGGGATTACAGGCATGAGCCACCACGCCCAGCCCCAGCTAACTTTTTGTACTTTAAGTGTTGACAGGATTTCTCCATGTTGCCCAGGCTGAATTTTTTTAGTTAGGACAGTCTCTATTTCTAGGAATTATGAGTGAGGGTAGTTATATTATAAATGAATTTCATTTCACATCATTTAACAATGTCAAAGTGACATTATAAAGTATTATTGCAGAAAAGGGGACAGCAAACCCCAGTCTTTAAAATATTATTATTTTATACCTTGCTTCTCAAACCACACCATTCTTCATAGTAAACCAGGAAGTAAAGAAACTGATGCCCTATCTTCTTTTTTTTTTTTTAGTACTGATGAGATCTCGCTTAACCAGGCTGATCTCAAACTCCTGGCCTCAACTGATCCTCCTACCTCAGCCTCCTAAAGTGCTGGGATTATAGGTGAGCCACTGTGCCCAGTCTTATGCAGACTTTTTGACCCAATGCATGTCCTATACCCCAATAAAAACGAAAATACACACATACAAAAGAGACTTTTAAAGAGGTAAGAGTGTGCAAAAGTACTATGTGATTTAAAACGTTATCTAAACACCTAGACATGAGTTTTAGAGTAAATGCAAAGTTAACATGGATTTCAATAAAATTGACCCTCTACGTGAGACTGATTTGGGGTGGCCACTGGACACTGGTCTGGGAGGAGGCTTCACTGATCTGCTTCAATTAGATCAGTGACTCACCTATTTATGAAGTGGGCTCCTGGGTAAAATTTAGTTTGAACAAAGGGACTCCTCAGCACGAGAGTGGTAGAACAGCATTGGGAGCCACTGGGCTGGTGCGTTTCCTGGTGACTAGCCCATGGTAGGCAGTGGCTCCTTGTCCTGAAGGCTGCAGACCTGACTGCCCCAGGTATAGCCATTGTCTAAACCCCGAACTGACTCACCTTCCTGGTTGTCAGGATGCCCTGGTTGCTCTCAGGGTGGGTGGTGATGGTAAAATGGTCCTCATCGTCACCGCCCACAATGCGGTAAGTGGCACGCCACGCTGGTGAGCTGGGGGCGTCCAGATCAGTAACTGTCAGCCTCTGCACCTCATGGCCAACTGCATTCTCAGGCACACGGGCCTCGTACTGTCAGTGTGAGAAGCACAGAGCTATCAGAGCAGAGACAATGACTGTCCCACTCCAGGGGCTGGGAAGCCTCCATCCAACCTCAGGGGATCCCCATGCCTTTATCCTTTCCTTGACCACCCACCCACTTTGAGGGGTTTCAGGGTACACACAGCAGCAGGATGTCCCCGGCATCAGCCTCATAGCTGCTGGCACAGACCACACCAATCCTGTATCTGCATTCCCTACACGCAGGGGCCTGATGTTCCAGAATCTCACTGGTTTGCATGCCTAAGCCCCTGCAACGTGTACTACCTATCCAGCTGAGATCAGAGAGTAATAAGGAAGGTGGCAAGAAGGGCTAGGTGCCTGAACTGGCTGGAGCACTGAACAGGAATTTTTTTTAGAGGTTCTGGGACAGGTGACAAAGGCTGGAAAATCAGTTGCTCAGACACATTTTTTTTTTTGAGACAGTCTCCCTCTGCCACTCAGGCTGGAGTGCAGTGGTGCAATCTCGGCTCACTGTAACTCCACCTCCCAGGCTCAAGTGATCCTCATGCCTCAGCTTTCCAAGTAGCTGGGACTACAGGCATGCATTACTGCACCTAGTTAAGTTTTTTGTTTTTAGTAGAGATGGGGTTTTGCCATATTGGCCAGGCTGGTCTTCAACTCCTGGCCTTAAGTGATCTGCCTGCCTTGGTCTCCCAAAGTGCTGGGATTACAGGTGTGAGCCACTGTGCCTGGCCTCATTACAAATTTTTAATCAGCCCTAACGTTCAGAGCTGTCTAAAGATGGAACTGGGAGGACGTGACTGGCACCTTGACTGGCACTGAGTCCTCTGCCTTGGAGGTGCACAAGCATTCACTGGGAAAAGATGGGCAGGTGTAGGTACAAGGCAAATATATTTTCATATCAACAAAGATTTTCATATCGAGCACTTATTTTCAGGCATCGTGTTAAGAAACATACATAGATTATTTTATTTGAAACTCAGAACAATGCAGTAGGTATTATCATTATCTCCTTTTCACAGATTAGGAACTGGGGCACAGAGTGGTTAGGTAGTTTTCCTAAGGTCACACAGCCATAGTGCTGGGATTGGCATTTGAAGCAATATAGACTGGTTCCAGAGTTTCCTCAGAAAGCCAAACCTTGGTCCTTTGTTATCTGATGAGGGACTGAGTGAGGAAGGGGCATTACCTTCTGGGGGTCAAACACGGGAGCGTTGTCATTGGCATCGAGGATCTCCACTACTGCCACCCCCGTGGTGGTGGAGCCGTCCCCATCCATGTCTGTGGCCTGGATGGTCAGTGTGTACTCAGGGACTTTCTGGGGAGAGGGAGAGGAGAGGAGAAGCCCATTGTGGGTTCAGTCTGAAGGGTCCCTCCCCTGAGCTCCAGGAAACACTGGCTCAGGGGTGTGTGGATAGAGAGGAGTGTCTCTCCCTATTGTAATGCTGACTCCTTCACCACCCCTTGCCCACTGCCAGGAGAAGAGATGCAGAGGGTGTTGTTGGAAAGGGAACCAGAGATCCAAACAGTTCTGGACCTGCCCTAGGAAAGCCTGGGCATTGTCCCCTGACCCTTGACTGCTTCAGAACGAGTTTTTTTTTTCTTTTTTCATGCAGAATGAGTTTTGCTTTTGTTTTTGAGACAGGGTCTCGCCCTGTTGCCCAGGTTGGAGGGGTATGATGTTGGGTCACTGCAACCTCCTCCTCCCAGGTTCAAGTGATTTTCCTGCCTTGGTCTCCCAAGTAGGATTACAGGTGCCTGCCATTATGCTCAGCTGATTTTTGTACTTTTAGCAGAGATGGGGTTTCACCATGTTGGCCAGGCTGGTCTTGAACTCCTGACCCCAGGTGATCCTCCCGCCTCAGCCTCCCAAAGTGTTGGGATTACAGGCATGAGCCACCATGCCTGGCCTGAGGACAAGAGTTTTGAGTGAGGATTTGGGTAAAGGGATTAATTAGGAAGCAGGCGGCAACTCCAGTATCCATGGAGCTAATTCTACTTTGTGGCACACAAGGGACCAATTTGGGTAATGTGCACACTAAGTGAGCCACTCTAAGAGGAAATGAGAAAACCTACAGAAAATACCAAAAGCAGGCATTTTACAGCTGCCTCCCAGCCCTGGAGGAGATTTAATGAGATTGGCTGGCAGCGGGCTATGGATCCAAGGGAGCCAGGGGCATCCGCATATGAACACAGCAGCAGCCATCCCAGCTGACGTGGGTCCTCACTGTTCTGCCTTGGGCTTTGTGGGCAGGGACAGGAGTTTCTGCTGTCAGAGTCAGACCCCAGCCTGGGCAAGTCTGGGTAGACAGCACTTTCCATAAGGGCCACTCACTTCCCGGTCCAGGCCACTGGAGATGACGCTGATGGTGCCTGTGCTCCGGTGAATGGTGAACATGAGGTCGTGTGGATCCTTTGGTTCTTGGCTATGGATGGAGTAAGCAACCACCCCATTGTAGGTGTGGATGGCATCATCCTCATCTGTGGCTGTCACTTGCATCACAGAAGTACCTGGAGAGAAAGGTGAGTATCTTTTTCTCCCAGCTCCAACTCCAGCCCTGTCTACTTCTAGAACTCTTTTTTTGTGTGTGTGATGAAGTCTCGCTCTGTCACTCAGGTTGGAGTGCAATGGTGCAATCTCGGCTCACTGCAAACTCTGCCTCCTGTGTTCAAGTGATTCTCCTGTCTCAGCCTCCCAAATAGCTGGGATTACAGGTGCCCACCACCATGCCCAGCTAAGTTTTTTGTATTTTTAGTAGACGCAGGATTTCACCATGTTGGCCCAGCTGCTCTTAAACTCCTGATCTCAAGTAATCTGCCCGCCTTGGCCTCCTGAAGTTCTAGGGTTACAGGCATGAGCCACTATGCCCAGCCTCCATCAGCCATGTTCTAACACCTCCAGTCTGCTGTGTTCCCTGTGGCTGCCATGCACTCAAGAGACTTGTGTTAGGTGCTTTGTATTACGCAAGTCTGCACATGGTATTTCTAATCTTCAGCACTCTTCAAGGTGGATATTATTCCCATTTTTAGATGTGAGAATTGTGGCTCAGAGGTCAAGAACATGCCCAGGATCACAGCCAGTAAAAAGGCAAAGCCAAGACTCAAATCTAGGTCTCTGAAGCTCCAAAGCTAGTAGCTCCCAAGCTTGGCTGATCATCTGAAGCTTTGGGGAAAATTTCAAATATACAGATTCCAGAGCTCTGCTCCAGGATCATTCTTATTCAGGAACCTTGGGATAGAAGGGGGGAATCTGGATTTTTAAGTAGACCCCAGGTAATCTGATACACAGCCAAGGAAATCAGGTATGGCGGGATCTTCTAGCATTTAAGGGTTTGGGCCCAGTAGCCCCACAGCAGTCCCCTTCCCAATCCTCTTACCTGGCAGGACCCCCTCTAAGACACTCCCTCGGAAGATGTCCTGGGTGAACTTGGGCTTGTGGTCATTTTGGTCAGTCACGATGATGGAGATGTTCATGGGGTGCTCCACTGAGGAACCGTTCTCTGACACAGCATAGCCAAAAAGCTGTGGGGTACACAGCTCTGGGGTCAGCCTGGTGCCACCCACCTCACCAGGCCTAGGACCCCACTTCTGAGGAGACATTTACAGTAAACACTAAAGGCTACTTGCCTCGTACTTGGCAATCTCTTCCCGGTCCAGTGGCTTATTCAGCAACAACCAGCCTGTCTCCTTCTCCACAGCGAAGACACCCTCAGGGGGGCTATCTGCCCCCGGCCCCGTGATGCTGTAGAAAATCTTGGTGTCTCTATCTTTATTAGACTTGAGCTGGAGGAAAAAGAAAACGGCAGCTGACAAAGTAACAAATATCCCACGACCGTCACAAAGAATCCTCTGTGAAGACGGCTACTGCCATAGTAGAATCTGCTCACATAGGAGAGGTTTTCCTCTCTAGGCCCCCACATTCAGTAGCAAGAAATCTCACATGCAGGCCTTTGGATGGGGGTTTCTGCAGCCACCAGTGACTCCCAGGAGAAGGCACAGTCGTACCTGATTCAGCCTCTGAGGGAAAGGACCCTTGCCATTTTCAGGGACAGATATTGGAGCAACCACCCATTCTCTCTTGTGTCTTCGTAAGATACGTTTGGATGGGAAGATCTTCAATGACTTCCTTTCCTTCAGTGACTTTCTTTCCTGCAAGGAGAGAAACCCCTTAAACCAGATGTGCAAATAGCTGGGACATATTCAACATCCTCTCATCTGTAAGAGTTAAAGGAAGCTGGGCATGGTAGCTCACACCTATATTCCCAGCACTTTGGGAGGATCACTTGAGCCCAGGAGATCGAGACCAGCCTGGGCAAGATGGTGAGACCCTATGTTAAATTTAAAAAAAGAGTTAAGGGTGAGGAGACCTAGATGGGCCTATTATTGCAATGGAAACTGGGTGTTTACTTATAGAGGAGGACCAGTAAAATATACTACAGCACATCTACTTAGTGGAATACTATGCAGCTCTAAAAATAAGAATAAGTATGCTCTCTATGTGCCAACAGGGAAAGATCTTTTTCTCTTTTTCTTATTTTGAGATGGAGTCTCGCTCTGTCACCCAGGCTGGAGTGCAGTGGTGCAATGACCACTATGACTCACAGTATGAGCTCTGCCTCTTATGACCTCTGCCTCTTAGGATCAAGTGATTCTCCTGCCTCAGCCTCCTGAGCAGCTGGGATTACAGGCATGTGCCACCACACCCAGCTAATTTTTGCATTTTTAGTAGAGATGGGGTTTCACCATATTGGTCAGGCTGGTCTCGAACTCATGACTTCAAGTGATCCACCTTCCTTGGCCTCCCAAAGTGCTGGGATTACAGGTATGAGTCACCATGCCCAGCCTGATCTTTGATATATGCTGTCAAATGAAAATATTAAGGTATAGAGCAGCTTAATATAGTTTATCATTTTATTTAACAAACACATTGTGCTTAATACATGCCAGGCACTGTTCCATCTTTTGTGTAAAAGGGTAGGAAATAAGACCCTATAGTCATATTTTCTTATACATGGATGAAGTCTGGGAGAATACAGAAAAAAACTAATATTGGGAAGAGGGTAGACATTGGGCTGATATACTGGTAAGTAGAAAAAGAAAGGTACAGACATGTGAACAGTATCCTAGCTTTTGCATAAGAGGGAAAATAATCTTTTTTTTTTTTTTTGAGACAGAGTCTTGCTCTGTCTCCCAGGCTAGAGTGCAAATGCGTGATCTCGGCTCACTGCAACCTCGACCTCCTGGGGGTTCAAGTGATTCTCCTGCCTCAGCCTCCTGAGTAGCTGAGATTACAGGTGCGCGCCCATGCCTGGCTAATTTTTCTATTTTTGGTAGAGACGGGGTTTCACCATGTTGGTCAGGTTGGTCTCAAACTCCTGACCTCGTGATCCCTCGCCTGCCTCGGCCTCTCAAAGTGCTAGGATTACAGGCGTAAGCCACCACACCCGGCCCAAAATGCTGTTTATATATACATATATACGAAATAGATAACATGTAAAATATAAACATGTAACACATACAAGTATAGACTATATACAAACTCTGGAGGGAAAGAAATCGGGAACTGTCGTTAACTGTCTTCTATCGGAGGGGTGAAGAGGGCTTCAGGCAAATGGAAGCAAACAAGGGGAGATTATTTATTGTATAGCTTATTAATACTTTTTATTTTTTAACCACATGGCTATATTAGCCACTCAAAAATTAAAACAAAGTGTGGCCAAGCACCCCAGGTGCCTCTTCCTTGAGGCTCATGGAATTGGCAGGCCTGCATTTAGAACTGCCTTCAGTTGGGGTTAACATGGATGATAAGGGAAGGAAGTGATGGGAGGTGGGAGAGGGAATCTAAGGGGCCTAGTACACTGGGTGATTACTCACAAGGCAGCTTGTGGCTCTACTGGCCTGACCTCAGGCACCGCTGCTGCGTAGCTGCAAGCACTACCCCCCACTTAGATCAGTGCTCACACCCAAGCTGTGGGCAGCTGAGGACTAACACTAGCTCCTCTGAAGGGTTGACTTGGCTCACAATGGCCACAGCAACCAAGCGCTCCTGGCCAGCAGCAATCTGGGCATGCACAGAGAACATCTTTCTTTTGTCCTGCAGGTGGACATGGTGTTTTACCTGGACTGTCCCGCCATTCAGCACAGTGAAGTCGTCATTATCAGTGTTCAACAGAGCCGACTCTTGCCCACGGCAGCCCATGAATACTGTGGGGAAGGGGAAAACAGAGTATTAGGAAGGCAGGAGTATTCTGGAAGTTGCTCCAGGAAACAAGACTGACAAGAGTCCCCTGACTGGATCAAGGACTGTTATCAAGTGGCTGAAGAAGGGGGACTTGGCTTACTTCCTCTGACCAGCAGTGTGACTAATACAAGTTTCGTATGAGGCTTCCAAGTTTGGTTTCGAGAGGGAAGATTGCCTCGTGGTCAGTTTGTGGGCCAAACTCTTCTTTGTTTATGAGCCCAGAGGACCAATATCATAGACATTCAGGGACATTAGCCCCAGGTGGTCTCATGTGACATGGGGTTGACTAAGCTCATAGCTAAAGGCAGAAGATTTTCTGAAAGCCAAGAGTCTATATATTTACATACAATATATACACCCACACAGATCACTGAGACAACTTTTGGTTGTTTTAGTTCATTTCACTCTTTCTGAATCCCCCTCTGCTTGGTTACTCTTTCAACAAGCACTCTGAGTTAGTAACCACCATTCACCAGCTAGAGGTGAATTTCTTTTTTTTTTTTTTTTTGAGGTGGAGTCTCACTCTTGTCTCCCAGGCGGGAATGCAGTGGCACAATCTCGGCTCACTGCAACCTCTGCCTCCTAGATTCAAGCGATTCTCCTGCCTCAGCCTGAGTAGCTGGGATTACAAGTGCACGCCACCATGCCCAGCTAATTTTTGTATTTTTAGTAGAGACAGGGTTTCACCATGTTGGTCAGGCTGGTCTCGAACTCCTGACCTCATGATCTGCCTGCCTCAGCCTCCCAAAGTGCTGGGATTACAGGCATGAGCCACTGCGCCTGGCCTAGAGGAGAATTTCATCCTTACAACTATGCTACCAGGGTAGGTATTATCCCCCCCCCCTTTTTTTTTTCTTTCGAGACAAAGTCTTGCTCCGTCACCTCTGCTGAAGTGCAGTGACACGATCTCAGCTCACTGCAACCTCTGCCTCCTGGGTTCAAGCGATTCTCCTGCCTCAGTTTCCTCAGTAGCTGGGATTACAGGCGCGTGCCACCACACTCAGCTAATTTCTATTTTTTTAGTAGAGACGAGGTTTCACTACGTTGGCCAGGCTGGTCTCAAACTCCTGACCTCAGGTGATCTACCTGCCTTGGCCTCCCAAAGTTCTGGGATTACAGATGTAAGCCACTGCACCTGGCCTCTACACAAGTTTTTTAAAAATTAGCTGGGCGTGGTGGTATGCACCTGTCCCAGCAATGTGAGAGAATCAGGTGGGAGGATCATTTGAGCCCATGAATCTGAAGCTGCAATGAGCCATGACTGCACCACCTTACTCCAGCAAGACTCTTATCTCTTAAAAATAAAAACAATAGAATTTACTAGGGGCTAGAGAGAGAGAGAAGGGAGGGGAGCTAGTATCTAATGCCTAACGAGTACAGAGTTTCTGTGGGGATGATGGAAAAGCTCTGGAGATAGATAACGGCAATGCTGCACAACACTGGGAATGGACTTAGTGCCACTGAATTCTTTACTTAAAAATAGTTGAAATGGTCAACGTTATGTTATGCCTATTTTAACACACACACAAACAAAAGTCTGATATGGGAGGACAATCACTCTGGAAAACAATTTGGCAGTACAAATTGATATATGAATTCCCTAAGACCCAGCAATTCTACTGTGATGTACAGACCCAACAAAAATACACTTGCCAAAACATATGCATTATAAGGTTCATAACAGTACTATTCATAATAGCTAAACTGGAATCAGCCCAAACGTCCATCAAGGGAGAATGGGTAGAAACATTGTGGTATATTCACAAGATGAAGTGAATGAACCACAAGGACAGGGAACAACATAGGTAATGTAACAAACATAAGGTTGAATAGTAGAAGCCAGATACGGCAGAACATACGCATGATTCCATTGACAGGAAGTTCAAAACCAGGCAAAACCAATCTAGGCAAAGAAAGACACTGGGCATCTTTTAGGCAGCAAACTCAGTGAATGGAAGAGGACAGAGGGGGTCGAGGACCATAAAGAGCTGCCTCAGAGCCCAAGAGCTTACCACATACAGAAGGATCCTCTGTGGGAAGGCTGGAACGTGATCATGGGAAAAAGAAGATTGCTTAGGAACCAGCCCTGCCTCCTAGACAACATCCCCGCTGAGGAGTGCTGAGCTGTGATGTGCTTGGCCAGTGGGAGGAAGGGGAAAGGGGATTGAGGCTTGATTCAGTTCCAGAGGGTCCCAGGGGCCACATGATCCCCAGGGTGGCCCTGCCCTTTATTGCCAGCACACAGCTTTATAGACTCATCTTCTGAGGAACTCTGCTTTGCCTTAGTGCTAGAAGGACCAGGAAGGATATGTGGCAAAGGTCAAATCATCTTCAACAGAGGGCACAAGTTAAATAATCTATGGGGGCACTTACTCCATGGGGTATTTATCCAGCTACGCAATGTAACAGTTTATATAGAGAAATTCTTATACTATGCTAGTAAAACAAGTAGAATGCAGAACTACTATAAAGGATGTATAACTATGCACAGAAAAATGATTGGAAGGAAACGAACTTTCCCAATGATTAGGGTTACCAGAAACTTATGTTCCATTTCACTGCAATAATCATTCCGTCATGATTACCCACTGGCAACTTTTTTCTCAATTTTTCTGTAGGTCCAAGTTTTCCCTTAACACGAGCTGTGTCCCTCCAAAATTCATATGTTGAAGTCCTAATCACCAGTACCTAAAATGGCAATTACATGTGAAGCTAGGAACTTTAAAGAGGTAACTAAGGTAAAATGAAGTTGGCCAGGGGCGGTGGCTCACAGCTGTAATCCCAGCACTTTGGGAGGCCAAGATGGGCACATCACCTGAGGTCAGGAGTTCAAGACCAGCCTGGCCAACACAGTGAAACCCTGTCTCTACCAAAAATACAGAAATTAGCCAGGTGTGGTGGCCTGCACCTGTAGTTCCAGCTATCTGGGAGGCTGAGGCAGGAGAATTGCTTGAACCTGGGAGGCAGAGGTTGCAGTGAGCTGAGATTGTGCCACCTCACTCCAGCCTGGGCAACAGAGCAAGACTCCATCTCATTAAAAAAAGGTAAGATGAAGTCAAAGTAGGCCCTAATCCAGTATGACTGGTGTCTTTAGAAGAGAAAGAAGTTTGCTTTGGACACAAGTACTTACAGAGAGAAGACCATGTGAAGCCACAGGGAGATGTCCATCTATAAGCCAGAACTACAAGAAAATAAATTTATGGGCCAGGCATAGTGGCTCACACCTGTAATCCCAACACTTTGGGAGGCCGAGGCAGGCAGATCACAAGGTCAGGAGTTCAAGACCAGCCTGGCCAACATGGTGAAACCCCATCTCCACTAATAATACAAAAAATTAGCCAAGTATGGTGGCACATGCCCATAATCTCAGCTACTGGGGAGGCTGAGGCAGGAGAATCACCTGAACCTGGGAGGCAGAGGTTGTAGTGAGCGGAGGTAGCACCACTGCACTCTAGCCTGGGCAACAGAGCACAACTCCATATCAAAAAAAAAAAGAAAAGAAAAGAAAAGAAAAAAGAAATTTCTGTTGTTTAAGCCACCCTTGTAGCTGGTACTTTGCTAGCAAACCTAGCAAGTGGGCATCAAATCTCAGCTGGGCATGGTGGCATGCACCTGTAGTACCAGCTACTTGAGAGGCTGAGATGAGCAGATTGCTTGAGCCCATCAGTTTGAGTCCAGCCTGGGCAATATAGGTAGACCCTGTCTTTTCAAAAAAAAAAAAAAAAGTACATCCATTTCAAATCCCTCCCCTCCTAAATTACTATTAATAGATAACATCTATGTACTACTACTACTTTTTTTTTCTTTGAGACACAGAGTGCTGTGTAAGGTTCTGGGGGGTCCATACATTCATGGCTGAGCATTACCCAGCATTTACTACATGAGGAAACTAGGGCTGGGGTGGGGGGATGATGAGATGACTTGCCCAAGGTCTAACAGCTGGTGCATGGAATTAGAATGAGAACCCAGAGTGGGCAGCTTCTAAAGCCAGGTTCTTCAATGCGGCATTCATTCAGTACTTAAATGCTTCCTATGTGCCAATGACATTCTTTTAGACACTAGGAATATACCAGGAAACCACAGTATCTACCCTCAAGTATCTTTGAATTTTTACGGAATACTCCAAAATCACCATGCCTTAGCTATCTAACCAAATTAATCAACACCACATCAATTGTAATAGCAAAAGTTCAGATACAACCTAAATGTCCATCAATAAGGGATTACTTATCTTTGTGTTATGCCAACATCTATCCAATGAAACACTAAACAGCCATTTAAAAAAGATACAAAAGATGAGGAAGCTCCTATTCCGTATCTATATGGAAAGATCTCTAGGATATATTGTTCATTTTTAAAAATTGTACCCTTTATAAAAAGGGATAGAGCAATATATTCAGAACCTATATGCTAACATTCATATTTTTAAATTGTATTTGTAAAATAGCTCTGGAAGGCAACCCAAAAAACTGGGCTTATGGACAAGAATGAGGCTTTTATTTAAAAATTTTTTTTTATTTTTTGAGATGTAGTCTTGCTCTGTTGTCCAGGCTGGAGTGCAGTGGCACAATCTTGGCTCACTGCAACCTCCACCTCCTGGGTTGAAGCAATCCTCCTGCCTCAGCCTCCCAAGTAGCTGGGATTACACGTGCCCACCACCATGCCCAGTTAAATTTTTTTGTATTTTTAGTAGAGACAGGGTTTCACCATGTTGGCCAGGTTGGTCTCAAACTCCTGACTTCAGGTGATCTGCCTGCCTTGGCCTCCCTAAGTGCTGGGATTACAGGCATGAGCCACCATGCCCGACCTTCAACATTATTTTTAAACAACGAGACATGGTCTATTTTTGCCCAGGGTGGTCTGAAACTCCTGGGATTAAGTAATCACCCAACTTCGGCCTCGCAAAGTGCTAGGATTATAGGCATGAGCCACCATGCCTCGCTGAGGGAGAAGACTTTTTAACTGTATACTATTTTTTTTTTTTTTTTTTAGACATAGTCTCACTTGTTACCAAGCTGGAATGCAGTGGCACAATCTCAGCTCTCTGAAACCCCTGCCTCCTGGATTCAAGCAGTCCTCCCACTTCAGCCTCCTAAGTAGCTGGGATTATAGGCACCTGCCACCATGCCCAGCTAATTTTTTGTATTTCTTAGTAGAGATGGGGTTTTGCCATTTTGGCCAGGCTGGTCTCGAATTCCTGGCCTCAAGTGATCCACCTGCCTCAGACTTCCAAAGTGCTGAGATTACAGGTGTTAGGCACCACACTCGGCCTATTGTACACTTTTGAATTCTGACCGTTGTGTCTGCATTAGTTATTCAAACAGTGATTTAAAAAACCTAAGCGTCACTTTTCTTTTTGCAGGGATTGGGGGCAGATAGGAAATAGAGCAAAACCTGATCTTGGGGCTTTCTGGGGCAGTTCAACCCCTGGCAGCCTCTTGTTTCCCGAGTTGTCAGATTGGGAACAGTAATACCACCTTGCAGGTTATTTTGTGAGGATTTGGGTAGGAAAACACCTGGCTGGGTATCCTGAGCAGAGTGGGTGTTTGAAGCTTATTCCTGTCACTCTGGACCATTGCTCCTTGATTGTGTTCTGCACCCAACTCAAAGCAGGTTAGAGCTGATGGGGCCAGGCCCTTGGTGTACCTGGAATATGCACCCTGCGTGGGAGGCACATATGCCTATAATATATGACTACTGGCTTCTCCTTGACTGCTGACACTGTCCCTTCTAAGAACAGATGGACAGCCCAGATACTATACTACAAATATTTAGAACTATGTAACAGTGGAATATGGGTCTTGCTATATTTCCCAGGCTGGTCTAGAACTCCTGGCACGAGTGACCCTCCCACCTTGACCTCCTAGGGTGCTGGGATTACAGGCATAAACCACCGTGCCTGGCTGCTTTTCTCCATCTTAAAACAGTCCTCTTCCTAAGGAAAGGTCTTCAGCCAGTAAAGGGCTAACCAGACAATTCTGTCAATTATTTCCTTTAAGGAGAGACATAATGACTCCAATCCTCTCCTACCAGGTTACCCAGCAGGAGGCTAATGGATTGACTCCCCTATTATTCAGAAGACTTAATTCCCAAAACTCTAGGGCTGCTACTCCCCCAGGGGAGCCAGAAATCCTCTTTCCGCTGTCTACAAAATCTGCTTCCCACTGGCATATTTCCACCGTTACATAGTTCCAAATATTTGTAGCATAGTATCTGGGCTGTCCATCTGTTCTTAGAAGGGACAGTGTCAGCAGTCAAGGAGAAGCCAGTAGTCATATATTATAGGCATATGTGCCTCTGTAAGGGTTAACTAAATTGTTTATAAAGCTTTGCACAGACTCCTCATGATCTTCATTTCCTTGTATAAGTTGAGAGCATTCGGTGCACAGAGTGAGCTCAACTCACCTTGAACCCGGATCTGGGAACCTGACCAGTTCCCGTGGTCCACTTTTTAGTAAAGCAATTCAAGGACGCAGTTACATAATGAAGACGGAGTCAGCATATCTTAAACTGTAAATAAACTTCTTTTCTTAGCACAGTATAAAAGAAATGAATTCCTTTTTTTAGTACAGTATAAAGATAGTCCAGTGTTAATACAGTATAAAGAAGACAGTTTAGCGTTATGAAGAGAGAGAGAGAGAGAACAGAAAGCTTCTAGCCTGAACTTGCGATTACCCGTGCCGGTGTTGCTGTGATTGGATTATCCGTGCTGCCGGTGTTGCTGTGATTACCCGTGCTGATTCTTATGCCGGTGTTGTTTTAATTACCCGTGCTGCCGGTGTTGCTGTAAGTGGACAGAAGGCTTCCAGATTGACCTTGCGATTACCCGTGCTGATTCTTATGCCGGTGTTGATGTGGATGGTAATGTAAATATATATATATATAGTAAATAAATCTCTTTTTCTTATATACTCTCGGCTGGTGTTTTTCCTCCCCACGAACCTGCCTGTTAAAACAAATCCAAGCTTGGTCTCTTTGGTATTTGTCTTGTACCAAAACAAATTGGCGTAGTCGGCAGGATTCGGGGAGAAGGGAAAGCAACATGCCTCTTTTTAAGCAAGAAATTAAAGCTGTAACTTGTGATATTCCAGGGTGGGATGATCCCACCTTCTCATCAGTAGCTCGTATGTGGGCTTGTGGAACAGGATTAAGTGAGAATTGGGATGGTCGTTTGCGATCCGCTGACCCTATGCAGGTGTGTGAAACCTTAGAGTTAGTTCCAGTGGAGAAAGGAAAAGAAATGGCAGCTGTAAGTCACCGAGGTTGGATCTTGTTATCTGCATATCGAAAGCAATATATAGACAGACAGAAGGTTATGCAAGAAAAATTGCAGCTGGAAAAAGAGTTGGCAGATTTACAAAGTAAATTATCTATGTTACAATGTCAAAACCTTATTTTGGGGGATCAAGTCAAAACGTATCAGGTGGTAGCTGAAAAAGCTACAGTGCGTTGTGCTCAGTACAAATATCGTAAAAGGAAGGGAAAGGTAAATGCTCAGAAGGTTCATGCAGTCATTGCTACCGCTAAGGCTGATTGGGATCCAGACACAATGGGAACATGATGGGTGGAAAATTCGAGACAAATCATTATGGGGAGCAGAAATATGGCAAAATATATAGATTGTTTTACAATGTACTAATGTTTCTGTTTTTCATGTAGATGCTCACACCTCTTTGGATTCTGTTAAAAAATTACACAATAAAAAGGCTGATTTAACTAAAATTAATTCCAATACCCATGCTGAAGATCATCTAAAATGTGCCCAATGGATACACGAACATACTGGCCATACTGTGAAACAAAGCTATGTACAGGTGGGCCCAAGAAAGAGGTATTTATTTGCCCTTGGATAGCTGTAAAACTATTACTACTCAATGTCCAGTTTGTAATCAGGACCGCCTAAAAACGGTCCCCCAAATAATTACTGGAGAATTAGCATGAGGAAAACAAGCAGCCCAAATTTGGCAAATAGATTACATAGGACCTCTTCCTATGTCCAGAGGATGTGCATATATTTGCACCATAGTGGATACATACTCAGGAGTTTTAATTGGTTGTCCATATAAGAGAGCTACTCAACTTAACACCTTAAAAACTTTGGATTATATAATATTATACTATGGAACTCCTTTACAAATACAAAGTGATAATGGATCTCATTTCAAAGGTAAGCTTATTGCTGATTATTGTGCACAACATAATATTGAATGGGTATACCACATCCCATACTATCCTCAAGCTGCAGGATTAATTGAAAGAATGAATGGATTGTTAAAAAAAAAAAATTAAGAAAATTAGGAAACCCCAACTATTATGCCTGGAAAGATTTTTTATTATCTGCCTTAATGCAATTAAATAATCACCCTTTAACTGATGGACAAACACCATTACAACGCATGGTCAGTAGCACTTCTCATTTACAGGTAAAGACTCATTGTGTTGCCCCTGCTGTAATAAAATGGTGGAAATACCACCCTGATGCCATTCAGCCCTGGAATGCTACTAAACTAGCTGCTGGTTATGACCTATTTTGCTATTCCATTATTAAAATAGAAAGTAAAATGCATCAAACCATTCCTACAGACATAGGTATCCAAATACCCCCCCGGTTATTATGGACAAATTGCAGCAAGGTCTAGTCTGACATTAAAAGAAATGATGATATTGGGAGGTATTATTGACACAGATTACTACGGTGAAATCAAAATTTGATGTTATAATTCACAAGATGAGGACCTTATATTACCAAAGGGACATCGAATAGCCCAAATCTTAATTATACCTGTATTACAAAATACTATCTGGGAAAGCCAAAGAAATCCTCCACAAAATTTACATCTTGGTTTTGGTAGCACCGAAACACCACTTAAACGAGGTGAACATGTATGGGTCCAATCATCACCTAATAAGCCTTTACAAAAAGGAGAAATAATTGCATCTGGGAAAAATAATTGTGTCTATGTGCTAATCCCACCCAATGATGTACCTGTCCTAATACCCACTAACCATTTATATCACAGACCATAATTTTCATCAAAATTTGTAAAGCTTTCTTTACAGATGTTCATAATCCTGACAACTGTACGCCTTGCCATTGTCCTGATATCATCTCCAAGTCGTGAAGAAAACTTCTGGCTCTCGCTGGCGCGAGTGTTAAATGTCACTTCTTTCTGCTTGGAACAAGATCATCACCATCATTATATGCTGGGAAACTGTCTTCGACCAGTATGTAAACCTGCCAAAGATATTAAGGAAATGACCTTCCTTGCAAATTTCCCTGACAAGCCTATATCCTATGATGATTTAACTAATTGGGGAAAATCTTCATATACGTTGCCTCTAAACTATTTACAGTTATATACTCCTAAAACAATTATTACCCCTAATGACACTTGTGTAAACTTTATTAATTGTACTACCCAGTGTAAATCTATACCTGGCACACTTTTGTGTAATACTACTCAAAATTACCCATCTGTTAAAGGCTATGTAACTTTACCCACTGGATGGTTTTTCACTTGTAATAGCTATACTTACAATTATATTCCAGCTAATGTCACAACCAATACTAAATGTTGCTTATCACGCATTTCTGTATTTCTCCCTACTCAGGATAGCATTGTACAGCTTAAACATAATAGTAGTAGAACCCGCCGATCCATACCTGTAGATCAGAAAACTTGTAATAATCAGATAACCTTCCTATCGGAAGCAGAAGGAGCAGCAATGATTGCTAGGGTAATTGGTACACTTTTCTTTGGGCCTATAAACCAAAGGCAGTTACAACACCTAGGATGTAATATGGCAAAGGCTTTAAATCAAACCTCTCAAGCACTAGCTCTATTAAATAATGAACAGCACAACTTACGACAAGCTATTTTAGACAATAGGGCCGCCATTGATTACTTATTATTATTCCATCACCAAGGATGTAAGAAAATCAAAGGAAATGTGTTGTTTTAATTTAACTGATAATAGTCAAGAAATACAGGATAAAATTGACAAGCTCAAACAATTAATGCAAAAAATCAAACAAAATAAAGAAGAATGAAATTTGTTTAACTGGATCACTTCTTGGTTACCTACTGCTTGGTTAAAACAAATATTTCTTGTAAGTCTCCTACTCTTAACATGTTGTATTTTAATATGTTGCTTGCCTTCTTGTTACTCTGCTATCACTACTCAATATATATCGTCCAACCCATACTACACATAAAATGTAAATAAAGATCATATGTCCTCTGTGAAAGCCTTAGGGCCGAATGTAAGGGTTAACTAAATTGTTTATAAAGCTTTGCACAGACTCCTCATGATCTTCATTTCCTTGTATAAGTTGAGAGCATTCGGTGCACAGAGTGAGCTCAACTCACCTTGAACCCGGATCTGGGAACCTGACCAGTTCCCGTCCACTTTTTAGTAAAGCAATTCAAGGACGCAGTTACATAATGAAGACGGAGTCAGCATATCTTAAACTGTAAATAAACTTCTTTTCTTAGCACAGTATAAAAGAAATGAATTCCTTTTTTTAGTACAGTATAAAGACAGTCCAGTGTTAATACAGTATAAAGAAGACAGTTTAGCGTTATGAAGAGAGAGAGAGAGAACAGAAAGCTTCTAGCCTGAACTTGCGATTACCCATGCCGGTGTTGCTGTAATTACCCGTGCTGGTGTTGCTGTGATTGGATTATCCGTGCTGCCGGTGTTGCTGTGATTACCCGTGCTGATTCTTATGCCGGTGTTGTTTTAATTACCCGTGCTGCCGGTGTTGCTGTAAGTGGACAGAAGGCTTCCAGATTGACCTTGCGATTACCCGTGCTGATTCTTATGCCGGTGTTGATGTGGATGGTAATGTAAATATATATATATATATATAGTAAATAAATCTCTTTTTCTTATATACTCTCGGCTGGTGTTTTTCCTCCCCACGAACCTGCCTGTTAAAACAAATCCAAGCTTGGTCTCTTTGGTATTTGTCTTGTACCAAAACAGCCTCCCACTCAGGGTGCATATTCCAGGTACACCAAGGGCCTGGCCCCATCAGCTCTAACCTGCTTTGAGTTGGGTGCAGAATACAACCAAGGAGCAACGGTCCAGAGTGACAGGAATAAGCTTCAAACACCCACTCTGCTCAGGATACCCAGCCAGGTGTTTTCCTACCCAAATCCTCACAAAATAACCTGCAAGGTGGTATTACTGCTCCCCATCTGACAACTCGGGAAACAAGAGGCTGCCAGGGGTTGAACTGCCCCAGGAAGCAGCAAGATCAGGTTTTAGAGCCTGAAGGCAGGGAAGTAATGAAGACTATAAAATTTGGAGTTCGAAAGACTTGGATTCCAATCCCTATAGTATCACTTATGTATCGCATGATTGGGCAAATTGTATGAGTATATGGATGCTTAGTGTCCTCATGTGGAAAATGAAACAATAATACCTACCTCATCAGGTTATTAGGAAGATTAAAAGGGATAGTGTTCAAACAGCACTGAATACTGTGTCTGGCGCAGAGTAAGGTAAGCTCTCAAAAAAAGGTACCTTATCCCACTCACAATTAACCTAGGCTTCTGACATCCACATCCTGGCCTCTTAGACTACCAAAAAATTCTCTCTCAAAGTGGAAAGAAATTAGCTACAGCTGTATGCTTTACTCAGTGGATGAAGCTGATCAAAGACAATGACACACAGGACCAAAGGGCACAACAGGGAACTGGCTCAGTCTGCATTTGGAGAGGGCTGTTTTGTAGGGGTGCTCTGTGGTTTACTGAAGGAAGCAGAAGATGGAGATTTTATGGACAAGCTGGTCTTTCTAGGGAAACTTGCTGCGGCATGGGTAGGAACATGAGTAGTCTTCCTCTGCAACCTATGAGTCACAGACAGGCTGGTAAATGGTAAGCTCTGGGGCAGATCATTACAATTTCCTCCCAGATGCTTCCTGGCACCACTGGCTTGTATCACTAGTTTCAAAATGAACCCGATACGAAACCAGGTCTCATCATCACTCATCCCTCCTTTACCCCGTCTTTTAATAGTCGGTGAAGTAAACTGACTCCTGTTCCTAACTGCAGCATGGTTCCACAAGGCCACACATCTTGGCCAAATCACAGGGGCATGAATGGGCTTGCGTCAGACTCTTTCTGGAGCAAGCTGATGATGAGCACATGGGGCAATAGTTCAGAATTTAAGGCTGGAAAATGGAAGGGGACATAGCTCTTTCTTCCATACCCATCCAGGGCTTCAGACAGTCATTCGACTACATTAGCCTCAGTTTCTCCCACAATGATTCTGAATCACAAGGCCAATGAACTCGATAAAGAGGTGTTTGCTCTACCAATATAAATGGACAGCTTTTAGCACTGAGCCTAAATGCACATTTCCTAAAATATTGTCGGGGAAGGGAAAAAGGGAATCAGTAACCTGATACCGCTTCTAGAGAAATTAACAATTAATATCATAGAATAATACATTGTAGGTAAAAATAAATAAACAAAAAAGAAATTAACAACAACAAAAAAGCCAGAGCTCTATGTATCTGCAGTAGATAGAAGACATCTAATGGAACCAGGAGTCCCTGGCCTATGTTCAAAGCTCCTCTCTAAAGATCATTCTGCCAAGCCTAGCCTCAGGTCCTGAACTGGCGCCACTAATAAAACTTGGGCAAGAAGATTTTGGTCCCTGGGGTACTAGAGCTATTGGAAAAAGAAAGCTTTTTAAATAGACTTATACAGATTGATGGATGTTGGGCTGAGAACTCATTCCTCTTATGTTCCAGGCCTGCTTTTAGGTTGGAATTTGCCTAGACACCTCCATACTCCCAAGGGAACACCGTTGAAGGTCAGGAGCTTGTCTCTTCATGGAGGTGCTATGTGGTCCCAATGTCCAACATTACTAGATGTTCCGGCAAAATAAAACCACCCATCTCTCTGGAGACAAAACGCCCATCAAGTGATCAATCTTCACCAATCTCCCTACAGAACTCCTGGGTATTTTGACTAGAGGAAAAGGAAAACATCAGCTTAAACATGTTATGGCTAAAAGGCAGCCTGGGGAGTGGGGGAAGTGATTGCCTAGTAAATCTATTCTAGCTTGGTTTAGGGACATAGCTAGCTCACAAAACAAACAAACTTGTCCTTATAGCTATCACTACCTTCTGTTAAGGAACTGGGATAAGAGGGCACAGGGGAAATGTAAGTGGAATTGACTTGAAAAAAAGATTCTGGCATTTTTCCTAAGTAAAACTACATATAGAAAAAACCTCACCAACCAAGAAACACAAATTAAAAGAACAAGTGCTGTGTCACACTTGGGAACTGGGTGCTGCTATATATATTGCTAGGGGTGAGGGAATGTTAACTGGCACAGCCTTTCTGGCAAACTAAGATGCCTTAAACAAGTTCATTGACCCAGGAATTGTGCCAAGATACCACCCCAGATGTGACAAAACCATATCTGCCATGATGTTCGTTACTGTTGCTTAACAGGGAAAAAAAGCAAAACGAGGTCTCAACAACCTAACTTTCAACAGAACAGTTAATTATGCGGTGCCAGTCATCCAAATGTCTAATCTACAGCCTTAAATATTGTAAAAGAAAACCTACCCAGGAAAAAGTACTTTGTGGAGGGGGGGAAAAAGCAGGTCACAAAGCCATTTATAGCACAAGTCTGACAATTATTATATAAAATATTAATTGTTTTATTCTTGTACCAAAAGAAGAGTGAAAGAGGGGCTGAAACCTGGTACCAAGGCCGCGGTCTCCCTCTCGGGTCACCAAGCATTTTCCACGCACAGGAAAACCAAGATGGTGGCCAGTGAGCCAGATCCGTTTGGAGGCCAATGGGGAGGGGGAGTCCAAGCATGCTCAGAGGTGCATGCTGGGATCCCAAGAGGCCTCGGGGCTCCTGGATTCACTTGGGAGCGGCCCGGGGCATGCTGGGAGGCCCATTGCCCTTGCCAAGCAAGCTTGGGGCAGCTCTGCAAGGACCTGCCAGAGCCCCGGGTGCACCTCTTGGGGGTCCAGGCCTTCGTCCCCAGAGCTGTAAGCAGAGCAGCTACTGGAGGGCATCTGGACCCCGGTGGAATACAGCTACATCTGGCAGCCAGCCCCCATCTACACACAGGCCCCCTGGACCTGGATCTTCCAGCAGATGGGGCCAACTCGGTGTCTGAGGCCCTCAGCTTGGAGCCCTTTTCTGACCCACCCAGGCAGAAGAGGAAGCTGGATTATTGGAGAGGCAAGACTGGAGAGTGAGTGGTGAGGTCATGCAGACTCGGGGCCTCTGTCTCAGATCAGATATCCTCAACAAAGACTCAGGTGGAAATATTGGGAAATGGATGATCGATTTCAAATTTGAAAAGACAAAGGTCCTGTATGTGTGCGTATGTGTGGTAGGCCTGCATTTTGCTTATCTTCCAGTTTTTCCATAGTAAACATGTATTTGATTCGCAATCAGAATTTGATGTGAGTTTTCCCCCGACTAGAAAAATTATATGGCAACCCCATCTTGTTGAGGATGGAGAAAGCAGTTCCAGGGGAGTTTTGACTGAAGAAAGCTCTCTGGAAAGAGCTGTGTTACTCAAGTTCCTCATAACCCTTGGGAGGTGAGTCTTCGCTTATGATCCCAGAGTGAAACCCAAACTAGGCACTCTGGGAGTTTGGAACAGTAACTGACACAGCATGAGGTGTGCTGTCTGGCTCACTGACTACCATCCTCAAGGACCATGCCAGAACAAAGATTCCAGTGATCAACCTGAGACAGCTGTATAACAATTAAGGGTCTGGTAGGTAAAAGTGCTGTGTATTTGGTTCTGCAGCCTTGGGCCAATCACTTAATCTCTAAACTGTTTAACAGTAAGCACTCAATAAATGTAAGCCCTTAATTCCCAGTCTCTAAAATGGGAACACACACAGACACACACACACCCAGGTGCTTGTTAAGGCCAAACATGATGTGTGTGTTTTTCTTTCTTTTCTTCCCTCCTCCCTCCTTTCTTCTTCCTTCCTTCCTTTCTCTCTTTCTCTTTTTCTTCCTCTTGTTTTCTTTTCTTTTGAGACTTAATCTCACTCTGTCACCCAGGCTGGAGTGCAGTGGCACGATCTCAGCTCACTGCAACCTCTGCCTCCTGGGTTCAAGCAATTCTCCTGGTCTCAGCCTCCCAAATAGCTGGTACTACAGGCGCATGCCACCACGCCTGGCTAATTTTTTTTATTTTTAGTAGAGACTGGGTTTCACTGTGTTAGCCAGGATGGTCTCGATCTCCTGACCTCATGATCTGCCCACCTCCACCTCCCAAAGTGCTGGGATTACAGGTATGAGCCACTGCGCCCAGCTGTGTTGTGCTTTAAAAAGCACAATGAAGTATTAAAAACCAGGGGCAGTGATTTAAAAAGCAAAACAAAAGGACAGGAAGGTGAAGGCCATTCAAAATCCTAATATAAGCAGAAAGTTAAAAAATGGGATCAACTGCCATAGAGGCAACCATAGGAAATTAAGTCCCAAATGCCATGTAGCTGGGCACAGTGGCTCATGCCTGTAATCCTAGCACTTTGGGAGGCCAAGGCGGGTGGATCACTTAAGTCCAGGAATTTGAGACCAGCCTGGGCAACATGGCGAGGCCCCATCTCTACAAAAAATACAACAATTAGCTGGGAGTGGTAGGGCATGCCTGTGGTCCCAGCTACTCGAGAGGCTAAGGTGGGAAGATCACCTGAGCCTGGGAGGTCAAGGCTGCAGTGAGTCATGACCACACCATCCACTCCAGCCTGGGCAACAAGTCTCAAATTAATATTTGAGACGCTGTCTCAAAATAGTAATAATAAAATCAATAAAATGCTATGCTTCTTTCATTCACATCTCACCAGTTTGTTCCTTTCTATACATTAGCTCTTCAAAGAGGCCTTAATGTTGTCACAGAGCAGTGATTCCCAAACATAGTTGATAGAATCATCTGGCAAACCATTTAAAAAATCCAGAGTCCCTGCCGACCACCCACCTATCACTTCTACTGAGTCAGCTTCTGGAAGTGGATCTGGGGAAAGCAGTTTGTTGCTTTTTTTAAAGTTCTTGATTCTCTCATTTATTTCTCATGAGTAGGTAAATTGGTACGGCTTTTTGATAGCACTTTAGACCACATATCAACATTTTAAATATCCCGATCCTTCCTCTGACCAATACTTATATCTGTCTATTCAGTATCTCCTTTGGATGCTTTCAAGATATCCTGATATCAGTATGTCAAAACTTAAATTCACGATCTTTACTTAACCCAAATATGGTCTTTGTCCAGCATCTCTCCCAGGGAACAGCATATCATGTACTCAGCTGCTTGAGAATAAAATCTGGGCATCAGAAGCAGCCGAGTCTGAAGCCAGGGTGCTCGGGCTCTAATACAGGTCCACACTGACTTTGGGCAAGTCGGTTAATGTCTCTGGGCCTGTTTCCTCAGCTATGAAATGGGAATGATACTAGTATCTACCTCAGTTAAATGAGTTAATACTTAGCATAATGCCTGGCTTATGGTTTAGCTAATAGCAGCTTCTTCCTTGACCATTTCTCCCTTAGAGCTTCCCTTCCCAGACTATCACCCGCCAAGGCTTAGGCCCCTTCCATCTCTACCCCCACCACCTTAGTACATATGTTATCTTTAGTATAAATGAGTACAAAAATCTCCATTTAAAAAGATGAATCTCAGGCCGGGCGCGGTGGCTCAAGCCTGTAATCCCAGCACTTTGGGAGGCTGAGGCGGGTGGATCACGAGGTCAAGAGATCGAGACCATCCTGGTCAGCATGGTGAAACCCCATCTCTACTAATACAAAAAATTAGCTGGGCACGGTGGCGCATGCCTGTAATCCCAGCTACTCAGGAGGCTGAGGCAGGAGAATTGCCTGAACCCAGGAGATGGAGGTTGCGGTGAGCTGAGATCGTGCCATTGCACTCCAGCCTGGGTAACAAGAGTGAAACTCCGTCTCAAAAAAAAAAAAAAAAAAAAAAAAAAAATGAATCTCTTAAAAATGCAACAGCATAGCACATTTGAAAAAAAAGAAATAAGGTCACTTCCCCGTTTGAAACTCAATGATAAGCCTTTGTTCTTAGGATAAAAAACAATGTGGTGGCTCACAAGTGTAATCCTAGCACTTTGGGAGGCTGAGACAGGTGGATCACCTGAGGACAGAAGTTCAAGACCAGCCTGGCCAACATGGTAAAACTCCATCTCTACTAAAAATATAAAAATCAGCCGGGTGTGGTGGCAGGGACCTGTAGTTCCAGCTACCAGTGAGGCTAAAGCAGGAGAAATGCTTAAACCCAGGAGGTGGAGTGTGAGTGAGCTGAGATTGTGCCACTGCACTCCAGCCTGGGCAACAGAGTAAGATTCTGCTTAAAAAAAAAAAAAAAAAAAAAAGGCCGGGCACAGTGGCTTACACCTGTAATCCCAGCAAGCACTTTGGGAGGCTGAGGCAGGTAGATCACGAGGTCAAGAGATCAAGACCATCCTGGCCAATGTGGTGAAACCCTGTCTCTACTAAAAACACAAAAATTAGCTGGGCATGGTGGTGCGTACCTGTAGTCCCAGCTACTTGGGAGGCTGAGGCAGGAGAATTGCTTGAACCCAGCAGGCAGAGGTTGAAGTGAGCCAAGATGACAGAGCAAGACTACATCTCAAAAAAAAAACCAGACCAAAAAAAAAAAAATTTGCTCACCTCAGCCTCCCAAAGTGCTAGGATTATAGGTGTGAGCCACCACGCCCAGCCAAAAAATCTTCTGTTTTGCTCCCCCCCAACAGACGGAGTCTCCCTCTGTCACCCAGGTTGGAGTGCAGTGGCGTGATCTCGGCTAACTGTCCGCCTCCCGGGTTCAAGTGATTCTCCTGCCTCAGCCTCCTGAATAGCTGGGATTATAGGCGCATGCCACCACGCCCATCTAATTTTTGTATTTTTAGTAGAGATGGGGATTCACTATGTTAGTCAGGCTGGTCTCGAACTCCTGACCTTGTGATCCACCCTCCTCGGCCTCCCAAAATGCTGGGATTACAGGCGTGAGCCACTGTGCCTGGACAAAAAAATCTTTTTTAGAGACAAGGTCTTGTTATGTGGCCCAAACTGGAGTGCGGTAGCTGGTTTACAGGTGCAATCATCATATACTACAGTCTAGACCTCCTGGGCTCAAGTGATCCTCCTGTTTCTGCCTCCCCAAGTGGTGGGACTAAAGGTGGATGCCACCATGTCCTAAAAAACAAACTCTTTAATGTGCCAATCTCTATCTCTACTCTCTAACCAAACTGATCCTCTTCTTAAATACAGCATAACCCCCTGGGAGAATTGCTTGAACCCAGGAGGCAGACTGTGCAGTGAGCCGAGATTGTGCCACTGCACTGGACAATCTCCAGTGGAGATTAGGACACAGTGGCACGTATCTTTACTTCCACCTCTTGGGAAGACAGACGGCCTTCGCACACACTGCTCCCTCTGTCTGGAACAGCGTCTCCTTGCATTCCCATTCCGATTTTACAGTTAACTCCTAACATCTTTCAGACCCCAATTCAAAAGTGACTTTTTCAGGGAAATTTCCCTCAACCCTCCCAAATTAGATCAGATTCCCCTGTGGAAAACCCTTCTGGCTTTATATAACTTTCTTCCTAGAATTTATTACAACTTGTGATTATATGTTTACTAGTGATTGGCTGGGTGCAGTGACTTACGCCTGTAATCCCAGCACTTTGAGAGGCAAAGGTGGGCGGATCACCTGAGGTCAGGAGTTCGAGACCAGCCTGGCCAATATGGCGAAACCCCACCTCTACTAAAAATACCAAAAAATTAGCTGAGTGTGGTGGCAGGCACCTGTAATTCCAGCTATTTGGGAGGCTGAGGCAGGAGAATCACTTGAACCCGGGAGGTGGACACCATTGCACTCCAGCCTGGGCAATAGAGCGAGACTCCATCTCAAAAAATAATTGTTGAATGAATTTAAAGTCATGTGACCCAACAACTTCACTTCTAGAAATCCAGTCTACAGAAATATGTATACAAACTATTCCAGCTATAACAATACTGCTATTCCTCCTGCCACTTGCAATTAACATTGATGTACTCACTACATGCTGTTTCATACACAAACTCATTGAATCCTCACTATAACCATACAAGAACCCCATTATTATATCCATTTTACAGATGAGAAAATTGAGGCACAGAGATTAAGTAACTTGCCCCAAGGTTACCCAAGTAGTAAGTGAACAGATTCAACCCAGATGCAGTGGCTCTGGGACTCCAATTCAGGCACTCTATACATTATAACACAGATATATTTCATGTAAACTTCAACTGCAGAAATTTGAAATGGTGCCATAAATATTAGTCTTACTTTGTATGCAAAAATTGAAGAAATGCAAATTCCCCAAATTGAAATTTTTTAAGGCACATAATTTCAAAGCTACAGAGAGTAGTGAATTGTAAGTATCCCCTGGGTCTCCCCACCCCATACATACACTTCATATGTGTTCATCTGAGAACATAAGTCTTGAATCATGGGAATTATGAATTATTTTAGGTTTTCAAGTTTTCAAGAATGCAACTGCCCTGTCCTAGGCTTTACTGCAGCAATATTTGAGTTTAAGAAAAGACTCATAAGCTCCTCTTGGGGGAAAAATAAGAACAGAAATGAGTGTCTGCTTTAAGACTGGAAATCAACTTTTACTCAGCAAAATGCTTGCTAACTAGATTTTGAAATCTAAAGAAAAACTTGAGAAAAAAATGCACTTTTGCATTGACTGATGACACATTGTCAATCGCTCAACACCCAAGGAAAATAATGCTAGTGTGAATAAATGTAGTCGTTTACTTCTGACTCACGCAAATTAAAAGTTTTTGATTTTTGGTGAATGTATATGCTTTTGAAACTACTGATTGTTATTTAAATAGTCATAAAACAAAGGTTAGTGTGAACACTAATGATCTGTAAATGGTTTAGTAACCTTATCTTAAGTTTACAGCAGAGTCTGTCTTATCAAAGTTTACAGCAGAGTCTTTTCTGTCTTTAAACATGAAAGCTCAATTATCTGGATGGGGTGAAGATGAACAGCTCACTCGATCATCTTTCCACAGCAGTCTTTCCTCCTAATAAGGCAATTACTGATAGTTAGATTTCTAAAAATCCAAACACTTTACAATTTTGATGTTAACTCTTCCCTACTACCACATCTGTAAAAGATAAAAGTAGAAGATTGGCTAAATAAATCACGGTACATTCACCATGTAAAAGACTACAGCACTATTAAAAACAAGATAGATGTGTAGTTAACAGTCTGGAAAGATGCCTCTGATTCTAAGTTTAAAAAGTGAATTGCAGAATAACATTTGTATGCATGATATAGTCCAATTTTTGTTTTTAAAATTCCTGAATGCATACATAAGTTTTTTGTGCCAAAAAAAAAAAAGGTCTACAAGGATTCTTATAAAATCAGTAACCGTGTGCTTGCCCTTAGAGAGTAGAACTAGGGCAGAGAAGAACTTTTATGTGTTTCTTTTTCTCTCTAATTTTTTTGTGTTTTGGAGACAGGGTCTTGCTCTGTTACCCAGGCTAGAGTGTAGTGGCTTGATCTTGGCTTGCTGCAACCTCTGCCTCCGGGACTCAAACAATCCTTTCTCTTTTTTTGAGACAGCGTCTCACTCCATTGCCCAGGCCGGAGTGCAGTGCCGTGGTGCGATCTCAGGTCACCGCAACCTCCACCTCCCAGGTTCAAGCAATTTTCCTGCCTCAGCCTCCCGAGTAGAGTATGTGGGACTACAGGAAAGTGCCAGCATGCGCAGCTAATTTTTGTGTATTTAGTAGAGACAGGGTTTCACCATGTTGGCCAAGCTGGTCTCGAACTCCTGACCTCAAGTGATCCACCCACCTTGGCCTCCCAAAGTGCTGGGATTACAGGTGTGAACCACTGTGCCCGGCCTCAAACGATGCTTTCACCTCAGCCTCCTGAGTCACTGGGACTACAGGCACATTCCACAATACCTGGTTCATTTTTGTATTTTTTGTAGAGACGGGGGTCTCACTATGTTGCCGAGACTGGTCTTAAACTCCTGGGTTCAAGCAGTCCTCCCCGCTCAGCCTTCCAAAGTGCTGGAATTACAGTTGTGAGCCACCATACCCCAGCCTCTGTTGGCAGGCAGTCAAGTTCAGTGGAGTAAGCTCAGTCCGGTTAGGTTTGAATCTGAGCTCTACTACTTACTTAGCTGTGTGATCTTGGACAAGTTACTTAACTTCTGTGGCCTCAGTTTCCTCACCTGTAAAATGGGGACAAATAATAGTACCTCCCTCAACGATGTTTGAGGATTAAATGAGCTGATGCATATAAAGTGCTAATAACTTTATCTGTCACATAGTAAGCGCCACATATTTTATTGAAAAAAGTATGTCTTCACAGTGAACATATTTCATGTATTAATTTGAAATTCCAACCAACCATCCCTACATAAACAATATAAAATGGTATACATTGGGGAGGAGACGATAAAAAATAAAAAGCTCCTCAGGCAATCTGATCACTAGCCAAGCTTGCAAACTACTGACGCAGAGGCCAAAAGCAGGGATAAACCAGTTGGAGTGGGGTTGAGTCCCAGTTGGGGAATGCAGGAGACTTCTGGAAGCGGAAAAAGATCATAAAAGGCAAGAGAACAGCAGGTCTTGAAGTGTGGTGGGAAGCCTGGATGAAGCGACTCCACAGGGAGAGGGTAGTGTGTGGGCCTGGTCCTGTCCTGGCTTGTAGGGAGAGCTCACAAGTAGCTGTTTCTCCCCTGCCTGGAGCTACAACAAGATGGGGCTCGCTGTGCAAAGGCCACTCAGAAGGCAGCGAGCCTTCAGCAAGACACCCAGGACAGTAGCTGAATCCTCCACCTGGGCCCTCTCACCAGCCAGTGAGCAGTCCAACCAGCTGCCCACCTCCTCATGGCTCCTGGGCCATTTCCCATGCACAGGGTATTAGCGCTTCAAGGCTGAGAAGCTGGGACTCTGTAACTCGCTTCAGGCCACATCATTTGGGATGAGAAACAGCTTAGAATCCATTTTTCCCTTGCCCGTGCTGGGATGCACACCATCAGGCCTGTTCCCACTGCTGGGTTTAATGAGAGTCCGAAGAATTTCCAAATGGACCCAGGTGCAAACTATTTCTCTAGGCAGTAGTTCTAGCTTCTCTATAAAATGACTGGGGCCAGGAGTCATGGCTAACGCCTATAATCCCAACACTTTGGGGGAGGACTGAGGCAGATGGATCACTTGAGGCCAGGAGTTCAAGACCAGCCTGGGCAACATAGTGAGACCCTGTCTCAAAAAAAAAAAAAAAAAAAAAAAAACTGGGAGATCTGGGGAATATATGTGGTCCCCAAATTTGAAGAGGAGCCTTCTTAGAAAGATGTACATGCGCTCTTAGACACAGTTAATTCCTGGGGATCAATGACTTCCTAAAGTGAATGTGAGATCCTAAGGTCAGAACTCAAGCAAAAATAAACCCTCTACTTCTGGGGTAAAACAGGTTGTCAAGGTCTCTTGCTAATAAGTAACTTCTAACTAACTTTATGTGGTCTTGAACAAAAGGGGAGCTACTGAAATTGAAGGAGAAGAGGAGGGCCTGGGATTATAGCTCCTCATCCTCCATTTCCCCATTTAGCCTAAGATGGAGAGGCTCTCACGAGGGGAGGCAGCCTACCAGCCCTCCCACTTCCTGGCTCTGTGGCCTTGGCTCTGAGCCCTCTCCTCAGATGTTAGATAGCCACAGAGCCAGAGTCCTGAGTTCAAAGATGGGGTTGAAGGAGAAAGGAAGAGGTTTGTTTGGCTTTTTTTTCTTTTTGAGACAAAGTGTCACTCTGTCACCCAGGCTGGAGTACAATGGCATAGTTTTGGCTCACTGTAACCTCCGCCTCCCAGGTTCAAGTGATTTTCCTGCCTTAGTCTCCTGGATAGCTGGGACTACAGGCACGTGCCACCACATCCAGCTAATTTTTTTGTATTTTTAGTAGAGATGGGGTTTCACTATCTTGGCCAGCCTGATCTTGAACTCCTGGCCTCCCAAAGTGCTGGGATTACAGGCGTCAGCCACCATGCGTGGATTTTTTTTTTTTTAGACGGAGTCTTGCTTTGTCACCCAGGCTAGAGTGCTGTGGCTTGATCTCTGCTAACTGTAACCTCCACCTCCTGGGTTCAAGCGATTCTCCTACCTCAGCCTCCCCAGTTGATGGGATTACAGGTGCGTGCCACCATGACTGGCTAATTTTTATATTTTTAGTAGAGACAGGGTTTCGCCATGTTGGCCAGGCTGGTTTCAAACTCCTGAGCTCAGGTGATCTGCCTGCCTTGGCCTCCCAAAGTGCTGGGATTACAGGCATGAGCCATGACACCTGGCCTCTTTGGCTTTCTTTCCCAGGGTGAGAAAGAAAGGTTCACTGCCTAAGCAGCAGGTCGCCAGCACCCTTAAGTCCAGCAGACCACAGCAGCTGCGGCCTGGAGCGCATTCTGTCAGCTGGCAGAATTCGCAGACCTCTGATGCTCTGGGTAACCCAGAACAGTGAGAATGCCCAGATTAGGTTGGGGTAGGGGAGGAGGAGTGAGTGGGGAAGGGTCTGTCAAACTCTTCCACCCAGAACAAGAGCAGGGAGGTCCTCACTGCTGGAGTCAGGTGGGGGTGGGGTGAGGAGAAGCAGAGCAGATTCTCTGCAGAGGACTGTCAGTGTGGGTGCTATCAGGCCTGGTATCTGAACCCTCCCTATTCCCTCCTATCCTAACAGGGAGGCCAGAGGTCCTGGGCAGAAGTGCCTGCCACCCCCCACTCCCCTGGTGATTAGCAGGGGGCTGTGAAGGGAATAGGAATTCAAAGCTCTTAGGTCACAAGTTAACTATTTCCAGTCTTCCTCTAATTTGGCTTGGGCCAGAAGACTCCAAATCTCTTTCCCTCTCCCACTCTGATTTCCAAATGGTTAGTGCCTCACCTTAGGGGGTTACACCTGTGTTCAAATTCTGACTCCACAATTTATTAGCTGGGTGACAGATAAGTTACAAAGTGACAAGCCGAGGTTTCCTATCCAGTTAAATGGGGCCAATTCCACCCACCCCATGGGGCTTTAAGGAGGATTAAAGGGGCTTATTACATAAAGTACACAGTGTGATTCTGGAATTCAGTAAGCTCTCAAGTGGTATCTGGGTGGTGGTGGTGATTTTTCACAGCCCTTCCTTGCCAGCCCTGCTGCCTAGGCTGGCAATGCCAGGTGACTAAATGAAATGACAAAAAGATGACTGAGGCAGGCACAGTCCTCCAGTCTGAGAAGTGGGAGGGGAGTCGAGAAGGGTTGCTGGAAGTAGGGGCCAATACCCTGGTTCCAGCAAAGACTTCAGAGACCCTGGCCCCCATACTGGTACAACTGGGACTTCCCCAATCACTTTGCTGCCTCTGTTATGGGGTGAGACAAATTCCAAGCAGGGCTGGACCCTGCCTGCTCCTCACTGGCTCTCCCCACCTCACACTCCATGATCCAGCCAGATTAAACGTGTCCAAGTCCCTGGAACCCTCATGTTGTTCCTCTGCCAGAACACTCCACGCCACCTCTCATGCCCAACTCCCTTGCCTAATTATTCTTCCTCAGCTGCCAGCTTGGACATCAGTTCCTCGAGGTTTCTCCAAGAACATGTCAGCAACCCCTCCTATGTGACTCTATATCACTCCTTTCCCACCTCCCCCTCAATCTCTTTTTTTTGAGACAGAGTCTCGCTCTGTCGCCCAGGCTGGAGTGCAGTGGCTCGATCTCAGCTTACTGCAACCTCCACCTCCCGGGTTCAAGTCATTTTCCTGCCTCAGCTTCCTAAGTAGCTGAGTTACAGGGGCCTGCCACCATGCCAGGCTAATTATTATTATTATTATTATTTTATTATTTTTTTTTTTTAGTAGAGACGGGGTTTCACCATGTTGGCCAGGTTGATTTTGAACTCCTGACCTCAAGTGATCCACCCACCTCAGCCTCCCTAAGTGCTAGGATTACAGGCGTGAACCACCACGCCTGTACCCCCTCAATCTCGTATATGCATATATTGTATTTACTTCGTCTCTCTACACTAGAAGTTAAGTGGCTCTTTGATGCTGGGAATTTTGCACATTTTGTTCACTGATGAACCCCCAGCACCTAGAACAGTACCTGACACTTAGTAGGTACTCAATAAGTAGGTGTCAAATGAAGGATTTACTATTAAAATTTCCAGGTAACAGACTTGCTTCTTTCTCTAATCAGGAGTTCACTGAGGTTAAGGAGCTGTGTCCTTGCTTCCCTTGAGTATCTAGTACCCAGTAGTTATTCAGAGATTTGTTGACTGAATGACCATTTCAACTTGGCCTTGGATCTCAGACACTTCACTATTTCTATAGTAAGAGAGGAACAGGATTTGAACATGTTGGCCAACCAAGAAGGCTGCTGCCCACCCACACACTGGTCAGGATCAAAATCTCCACCCAGGGCCGGGCATGGTGGCTCACACTTGTAATCCTAGCACTGTGGAAGGCTGAGGTGCGATGACTGCTTGAGGCCAGGAGTTCAAGGCCAGCCCGGGCAACATAGTGAGTCCCCTATCTTTATTTTTTTTGAGACGGAGTCTTGCTCTGTTGCCCAGGCTGGAGTGCAGTGGCACAATCTCAGCGCACTGCAACCTCCACCTCCCGAACTCAAGCAATTCTCCTGTCAGCCTCCCAAGTAGCTGGGATTATAGGTGCATGCCACCATGCCTGACTAATTTTTGTATTTTCAGCAGAGACCAGGGTTTCACCATGTAGGCCAAGCTGGTCTCGAACTCTTGACCTCCAGTGATCCACCCACCTTGGCTTCCCAAAGTGCTGGGATTACAGGCATAAGCCACAGCACCCAGCCGTCTCTATTTTTTTTTTTTTTAAACAATTTGTTTTTGAGACAGAGTCTCGCTCTTTTGCCCAGGCTGGAATACAGTCACCCTATCTCTGACCTCAGCCTCCCAAGTAGCTGGGATTTCAGGCACACACCACCATGTCCAGCTAATTTTTGTATTTTTAGTAGAGACGGGGTTTCACCATCTTGGCCAGGCTGGGCTTGAACTCCTGACTTCAGGTGATCTGCCCACCTCGGCCTCCCAAAGTGCTGAGATTACAGGCATGAACCACCATGCCCAGCCACCAAAAAAAAAAAAAAAAAAAAAAAAAAAAAATTGTTTTAATTTAAAAATTAAGAAAAGATAAATCTCCACCCAGGAAGAAGTTCTCACTTAAGAAATTCAGGGCCCTTGGTGATGCATGCCTGTAATCCCAGCTACTTGGGAGGCTGAAGCAGAAGAATCACTTGAACCCATGGGGCAGAGGTTGCAGTGAGCCTAGATCACGCCATTACACTCCAGCTTGGGCAACAAGAGCAAAACTCCATCTCAAAAAAAAAAAGTAAAATAAAACAAATAAATAAATAATAAAAATAAAAAAGAAATTCAGGGCTCTTTCCAGATTCCCTTTCTGTTTTTTGGGGAAGAAACAAGCATCAGGATAAGGGCAAAGAAAAGGAAGCTTTTCTCCCCAAAGACAAAGGATGAGACCAAGTACATAATAAAGACTTGCCATCTCTTAGCATAGGGCCAGGTGAGAACCACGACTCCAGAATTATGCAAGAATCTTTCAATGGTTCAGTGAAAGCAGCCAGAGGCAAGGGGATAACTGTATGATTCCCTTACAGAAAGAATAAATGCAGGGAAATTCACCTGTGGTATTCAGAAGTCACAGCAGTGGTTACCTTGAAAGAAGGGTTGAAATTAGGAGGGAGGGGGTATGTAAGGCCCTGGTAATGCTGTTTCTTGATCTGTGTGCTAGAAACACAGGGGTTTTAAGTTTTTGTGATGTTCATCAGGCTGCACACTTATCATTTGGGCACTTTTGTCTATATTTGTGATCCTTCAATAAATTGAGTCTCTGGATGGAGACAGTTCAGCATCAGGACTAAAGGCCTCAACTCACTGGAGCTGCAGGGGCCCTTCCCTCCCTCTTTCTCTTCCATCATCCTCTAAATGCTTTGTGCAGAGCTATAGTTTCTGGCCCTAGAAACTCTTTGCTTGTCATGAGCAATGCCTTCCTTGTGCAGCAGGGAGGAGAGAGCACTCTGTACTGGGTAACCTAGGAACACACCACATGAGGAGGCAGGAAGGGAGACTAGAGGTTTGAGACATGCTCCCCAGGCACAAGCTACTGGTGACGCAGGACAGTGTTCAGCAAGTAACCCTACTCTGCTGCTAAGCCAGGAAGGCAGGGGCACCACCATGGAATCCTCCTGGGCTGTGGAGGCCGAACACCAGGGTTTAAATCCTGGCCTTCTGTTCACTGTACCAGTGACCTCTCACTGAATTCCTTAACCTCATTTTACAGCTAAGTGGAAATTATCACCAACTGCTTTGCAAGGCAGCCCATAAGCACAGAATATTACTAAATTAGGGCCTATCGGTCCCATCCCATCAGTTCAGTCCTGCTGCCGCACCCACCAGCCATGAGCTCCTTGCAGTTCAACAAGGGCCTCTCCTATTGGCTCTCGGCCGAGGTCAAGAATCAGCTCCTGTCCAAATACGACCCCCAGAAGGAGGCAGAGCTTCGCAGCTGGACTGAGGGACCCAGCAGCCTCTCCATTGGCCCCACCTTCCAGAAGGACCTGAAGAACAGGATTATCTCATGCACGCTCATGAACAAGCTGCAGCCAGGCTCAGTTCCGAAGATCAACCACTCCATGCAGAACTGGCACCAGCTAGAAAACCTCTCCAACTTCATCAAAGCCATGGTCAGCTACAACATGAACCCTGTGGACCTGTTTGAGGCCACCGACGTGTTTGAGAGTGGGAACATGACGCAGGTGCAGGTCTCTCTTCTTGCCCTGGTGGGGAAGGCCAAGACTAAGGGGCTGCAGGGTGGGATGGACATCGGGGTCAAGTACTCAGAGAAGCAGAAACAGAACTTTGACAACGCCACCATGAGAAGGCTGGCAGATGGGCACCAACAAATGTGGTGCCAGTCGGGCATGATTGCATACGGCATGAGGAGGCATCTCTATCACCCCAGGAACCACATCCTGCCCGCCACGGACCACTCGACCATCAGCATCCAGATGGTTACAAACAAGTGCACCAGCCAGGTGGGCATGACAGCTCCTCAGACCCGGTGGCACATCTATGACACCAAGTTGGGAACCAACAAATGTGACAACTCCTCCATGTCCCTGCAGATGGGCTACACACAGAGTGCCAACCAGAGCAGCCAGGTCTTTGGCCTCCGCCAGCAGATATATATGTGATCCCAAGTACTGCCCCCAAGGCCCAGTGGCCAACAGGGCTCTCTCAGGTGCCAGCGACTGCGGAGGCCCCGGGGAAGCCCCTGAATATCCCTTTTACTACTAGGAGGAGGCCAGCTAAGGCTCCCAGCACACTCTCCCTACATCATCTCCCTGACTGGGCTTTGGAGTTTTTCTGTGTTTTCATCTTTTTTTAAAAAAAAACTTGTTTAGTGCTAGAAATCAACCAAGGGTCTGTGAGTGGTGGCAGAGGATCTGGCAGCAGGGTTTGTTCCCCCTGCCTTGGTTCCTTCACAGGACTGAGCCACTGGGCTGTGGGGGAAGGGGTTAAGGCCGTATCTCCATGTGTGTAGGATAAGGGTCCCTGCTGGCACATCCAGGTGGTGGGCCAAGCTGTGCTGGGGAGAAGAGACTTGGGCATGGGTCCCCAAAGGTTTCCAGTTGCCTCGAATCTTCCCTCTTTTGTCAGCGAATCAGTTTGTAGTTTCTGTACCCACAAGTTTCAAGAAGTATTAACAAAAGAAAAATGTGGCTGGGCGAGGTGGCTCACACCTGTAATACCAGCACTTTGGGAGGCCAAGGTGGGCAGATCACCTGAGGTGGGGAGTTCGAGACCAGCCAGACCAACATGGAGAAACTCTGTCTCTACTAAAAATACATAATTAGCCAGGCATGGGGGTGAATGCCTATAATCTCAGCTACTTGGGAGGCTGAGGCAGAGAATTGCTTGAACCCGGAAGGCGGAGTTTGCAGTGAGCCAAGATCGTGCCATTGCATTCCAGCCTGGGCAACAAGAGTGAAACTCTGTCTCAAAAAAAAAAAAAAAAGAAGAAGAAGAAGAAAAATATACTTTTTACCCTGAGGAATGAGGTGGGGCCAGTGGAGAGGGTGCTGGGAAATGGGTCCCCTGGGAGAGGGGGCCTGGCCATGATGCTAAAATATCTCAGGCTTCTGAGTGGCTGGATTTCTCTAGGACCCTCAGACCAACAGATCTCAGACCCTCAGCCCTGCCCAAGGGGCTGGTTGGGAAACTGAGGCCCTTACAAGGAAGTAGAATTCTGAGTTACTGGGGCTAAGCCTGACCCCCCCCTCCATGCTAACCACCGCCACTGTGGTCCTCAGTAGGTTTTTTTGTTTGTTTTTGAGACAGAGTCCTACTTATTTGCCCAGGCTGGAGTGCAGTGGCATGATCTCGGCTCACTGCAACCTCTGCCTCCTAGGCTCAAGCAATTCTTTAGCCTCAGCCTCTCAAGTAGCTGGGATTACAGGCACACACCACCACACCCCACCAATGTTTGTTTTAATAGAGATGGGGTTTCACCATGTTGGCCAGGCTGGTCTCGAACTCCTGGCCTTAGGTCATCCACCTGCCTTGGCCTCCCAAAGTGCTGGGATTACAGGTGTCAGTCACCATGCCCAGCCCCTCAGTAGGTTTTAAGGAGCCCCCAGCCCTCCTTCTCCCCTTCTGGGCCTGAGCAGCTATACTGCTTCATCTCCCCTGGCCACACGCCCCACCAAGTACTGCACAGGGACCCCCACCCCAGGGCCCTGCACCATGAGATAATGTGAAATACCGACTGTGGACAAAACAAAATAAAACCTTTGTTTTTAAGAGAAGGAAGGAAGGAAATAAATTGCTAAATTAGACTGTAAGCTCCCCAAGGGCAGGGACTTTGTTTTGTTCATTGCTTTAGCGGAAGTTCTAGAACAGCAGCCTGATCTATGTAGATGCTAAATATATGCTTACAGGAAGAATGAAATGTAAATAAAGGGCATACCCCAGAGTAGAGGCTTCCACAATAAAAGGCAGTTTTTACACCCAGAACTGAAATAGACAAAACCATCTTGATGTTAACTTGTGCTCATGAGATACATTTTTGAATGCGGAAGTTTCCTCCCAAAGCTGATGATGACCCAAAGGCTGACTGTGGGTCAGCGGAACCTGCTGAAGGCCATAATGAAGGACTCTATCTGTTTGACTGCCATTAAGCTGCCTGTCTCAGTTGCTCACTCTTAAGGATGAGTAGACCACTATAGGTTACTTTTTTTTTTTTTGAGGCGGAGTCTCGCTCTGTCACCAGGCTGGAGTGTAGTAGTGTGATCTCCGCTCACTGCAACCTCCGCCTCCTGGATTCCAGCGATTCTCCTGCCTCGACCACCCAAGCAGCTGGGATTACAGGCGCCTGCCACCACACCCAGCTAATTTTTGTATTTTCAATAGAGACAGGGTTTCAGTACCTGGCCAGGCTGGTCTTAAACTCCCGACCTCATGATCTACCCACCTCGGCCTCCCAAAGTGCTGGGATTACAGGCACCACGCCAGCGGTCACTCACTTTTAATCACTGCACTAATACCATGCAAGTTCCCCCTCCTGCCCCTCCACTGTCTGCTTCCAGACCACACTTGAAGGAAGATGGTCCCCAGACTGTGGGATTGGGATGGGGGAATGTTCCTGCTCCCCTTCCCTCCAGATTAACCTTTCCTCTTTAGCTAGTCAAGCCCCCTCACTTGGGTCCTTAGAGAATAAATCCAAACCACTTTCCTCTACATGAATATTTCTGGAAAACTCTACGACGACAACAAAATAAATGACTAAGCACTCTTGGGGCGGAGTCGAGAGGGCGTATTATTTATAGCTGTGGGATTCAGGCATCCAACATTCCACCCTCTCCACTCAGGCCCTACTTTCTGGTAGTAAAAAATGCCAGGGAGCCGGGCACAGTGGACCATACCTGTAATCTCAGTGCTTGGAGGCTGAGGTGGGAAGACTGCATGGGCCCAGGAATTTGTGACCAGTCTGGGCAACAGAGTGAGACCCTGTCTCTACAAAAAATTAAAAATTAGCTAGGTGTGGTAGCACATGTGTGTTCTCAGCTACTTGGGAGGCTGAAGTAGGAGGATCATTAGAGCCCAGGAGGTAGAGGCTGCAGTAAGATGTGATTGCGCCACTGCATTCCAGCCTGGGCTGAGATAGAGCAATACCCTATCTCAAATAAAATAAAATAAAATAAAGCAAGGGAACGCAGGAGTGAGAAATTTCCATTCAAATCCCAGCTGATCACTGCAGTGATGACTTGGTGAAGCCACCGCCACTCAGCCTTCATCTATAAAATGGGCCGCCCTTCACAAGGTTGCCATAATTCATGCAGATACCTACTCTGCATGAATTATGGGCATCCTGTAAGGTGCCAGGTCCTGGACATATACCAAGAGGTAAGAGTTGTGTCTGTCACCCTTAAAGAAGTTCACGAGCTGTTTGTCTTATGAATCCAATCCATTAAGCTGTGCCTCTATCTCTTCACCCTCAGAACCTCAGGCAAGGCTAGACTACAGGGTTTCTGAAGTTCAAAACCGCTCAGATTAAGAGCTCAACTTGTTTAATATTTACCTCACCTGCTTCAAGGGAATGTTAAGAGGATAAAGCAAGCTCAGAGTTGCAGAAGGGCTTTGAAGAGGAAGATGCACATACAAACAAGGCATTAATTACATCAGATCAGTTCTTTGAGCTGAACTTCATAGACACCCTTGATATTCATAACCCAGGGCGAACAACAGGGGTGATTGTTCCTTAGCAATATGGAAACTAGTCTGCTTGGCTAAACTTACAGTGTATATGTTCCTGCAGGATAACCCTTTCAATGTGGCTGGATCCAGGCTGGGCTCTGTGTTTTGAGGATGAGGAACTATGGTGGAGTGGTAGAAAAGTGCCAGCTGAAGACCAAGTGGAGAAATAGAGAAATTTTTTGTTGGGAAGTCCCAATTTCTGGGGACCAACTGGACCCAGAAATTCAATTTTACTTAAAGAAAGCAGCAGCCCCTGCCACCGGAAGCCTACTCTAAGAACCAGCCATGTGGCAGGGAGTTTCAAGGTGCACCAAAGCGCATTAACCCACCCTTTGTTGTATAACCCAGGTGTGCTGCTGGCACAAACTCACCATTTTTACAACCGTAAAGCAGACATCTGAGAATGCTGAATTTCCTCTAAAGGTTTAAAATGCCTGACGTCATCGCAAAGCACTCGCTAACCCAACCATGAAATCGAAAACCTGATCACCGCTTCCCCGCAAAACCTCAAGCCTAGTGAAGTGACAGCTAATCTGATATTTCTTGCTTCAGTAGGAAAGATAAGGTACAGACAGCACTCAGAGCTATAGCCTGATCTGGGAGACTGTAGTCAGAGAAATTTGACAATGGGGGAAGTCTGGTTAGCAATAAGGCTTCCTCAGGGAGCCGGAATTGGATTTGGGGCCCTGCCCGAGTTCACATTTTTACAGGTTGGCTGAGTTGCAGTTTGTTAGCCAGCCAGTAATAAACCCCTGTGCAAGAATTTAAAGTTTATGAGGCATGGCTTCTTAATGCCTCTCCTCGGCTCCCTACAGCCAAGGGCTTAAGGAGCCTGACCTAGCCTGGGTGTTAATTGTTTTGTCAATCTACAGAGTTATTCGGGGAAAGAATTTTTTAAAAAGGGCTTCCACAGACTCAAGGTCCTCGATCCTCTTTTGGAGAAATAAAAGAGAGCCACTCTGTCCTCTAGGCATTCACATTCAAGCAGTGGGAATTTGTGCCTGGGGTGAGGAGTATGCTGATGAAGACTTTAGAAGAATGCTAGGTAGCAAGGGTTCTCAATGTTTTGAAAGCCAGGTAAGCAAGCTACAGTTCTTCCCCCCCACTCCCCCGCAAAATGGGAGAAAGCCCCCCCGATAGCCAGCAAACCCCTGGGTCTCATAACACACTGGTTCTCCCCACTAAAGTGGCACCCCCGCCCTCAGGTTTTTGAACTTGGGGTAGGGTGGGGAGGAGTAACTGAGGGATCAAAAATGTGCTTTGATCTCCCGTCCATCGCCCCCATAGCCCAAGGCCTGCCAGCTTGGGACACTCTCCCCCGCAACTCCCCCCAGTGACCTAGCATCCAGGCCCTAGACGCTGGGGACCGGATTTTCCCGTAGGTGATGGCCCCAGCCCAGGTGTGCCAGGGCCCAGTTTCCAGGAAGGCTGCAGGGACGCAGGCCCTCTGGAAAGGGCAGGGTTAAGATTGCATTCCAGCTGCCGAGGAAGAAGGGGGGCAGGGTAGGGGAGCGCGGAGAAGAGAAACAGACCCGGTCTGTCTGTCGGAGACACAAAGCACGGTTCACAAAGGGGGCCCGAGAGGGGCGAAAGGGGCTGCCCGGGGCAAGGCTCATCCCCACACCTGCGAGGGGGTTAGGGGAAGAATGTGGCCGGCGCATTCCTCTGCTAGAGCCAGCGGGGGAGAACTTCCCACGTCGAGACTGGGTGAGGGGCTCAGCCATCCGGCACCCCGGAGGAGCGGGTCAAGGTAGGAAGTGGCTACCGGACGAGGGGATGGATGTCACAGGCGCTCTGCTGCCCAGCCTTCTCTGTCAGCCACCACCCCCAATCCCAGTCGTCCCCCCTCCAAAGACGCGTTCCGCGTCTCCCTCGGACCTGAGGTGACGCCAGGAGTCCCTTGCCCCGGCCCGAACACCCCTCGAGCAGGCCACATCAGAGCGATCACGTGCGGCGCCTGCCTGCGGTTCCACCCGGAGGGTCTTACCTTTCCCCAGCGGCTGGCCAGGCTCCTGCTCCGCGCCTCCCGCCTCCAAGGTCACTTCAGCCTCCCCGAAGCCCACCCGGCACGGCTCGGAGGCCGCGCAGTGCAGCCAGCAAACCTGCGCCGGAGGGCAGAGCGGGAAGAGGGAGGCTGGGTCACAGGCGTGCTCGGCCCTCTACTCCCATCCTGCGGGGTCCTCCCGGGCCCTCCGGGACTCCCTTGGCCCCAGGTAGCGCAGCCCGGAGCTCTCCCAGACGCCACCTCCCCGTGCGGACCCCGCCCGTCCCACAGGGAGAGGTCCCAGCCGGGGCCAGGGCGAGGCTGTGGAGTACCTGGAGGAGGAGGAGAGACGCGAGAGGTCCACGAGGGAGCCCCATGGCTGGAGAGAGACGGGTGAGGCAGCTGCCGCGACGGCGAGCGGGTGCTCTGCTCGTCTCTCGCTCCTTTGAGCACCGCGGCCAGCAGGAGCGAGCGGGAGGAGGCCAGGTGAGCGCAGGTGGGTGCTGATTGGTCCAGCGCCACGAGGTCCCGCCCCTTCGCAGGTGGGACCGCTGCGGGTGAGGTTGAGGCCCCTGAGAACCCCTCCAAGCCTCCTGGACACCCTCCTTCGCTCTCCTGTTTTTTCTGGAGCTTTTCTAGGCAGGGACTCAGCCCCTGTCTCGCAGTTCTGGGTTCGAGGAGAAAAGAACACCCAGCGCACTCCTCGGCCTCCGCAGTGTGGGAAGAGAAGTGTTTCCTTGCCTTGCGGCTACAGCGAAAAAAAAGTGGAGACGCATCTGAAGTCGACTGAAAACAGAGGCTCCGCATTCATGCTCCCCGGAGGCGCTGTTATCCCAAAGCTTTGATGCGGGACCGTGTGTCCTCCCACACCCGCTACAGAGGGGCCGCCCAAGCCTCTTTCTGCACCTCCCGTGCCAGCCCGCCGAGAGGATCCTCCGGGGTTTAAAACTAGCAGGTCCCAAGGGACCGCGTTACTGAATTGGATTCAACTTCCCCATATTTTTATTATTTTATTTTATTTATTTATGTTTTTGGAGACAGGGTCTCACTCTGCCGCCCAGGAATGCAGTGGCGCGATCTCGGCTCAACGCGGCCTCGACCTCCCGGGGTCAAGCGATTCTTCTGCCTCAGCTCCCGCGTAGCTGACACTACAGGCTCGCGCCACCACACCCGGCTAACTTTTTTAAAATTTTTGTAGAGATGGGGGGGGTCTCCCTATGTTGCCCAGGCTGGTCTCGAACTACTGGAAAGCGATCCTCCGCCTCCCAGAGTGCTCAGGTTACAGGCGTGAGCCGCCGCATCCTGTCCGCTGCTTCCATTTTACAGCGAAACAAATGGGAGCTAGGAGAGAAAGTCCTAGAGTTTGGAAGCTGTAGTGGTGCCAAAGGGTGTGAGCTAAAAGCGCGGTTATTAGTCTCATAACCTCCAGCACCCCAAACCCCCATGTAAATAACGCTTTCTCAACTTCCTGTAAAATGTAAATAAAGGCAATTTTTAAAACGCAGAGGTTTTGAAATTGGTCTGAAATAGTGTATATAATCTGAGTAAAAACTGCTTGCTGTGCAAAGCAGCCTCCAGAGTCTCCCTTCGAAAACAGCTCTCCCACACTCTTCCTAGGAGATAAACGCCAGACCTGGGATTCGTTCCTCTAAGTTACTCTCATTCCACTACATTAGACATGAAGTGCTTTTCCTCTTTGCCGCAAGCATGTGGGCCCTGGCCATAAAAACGGTCCTGAGTCTCAATCACTACCCCGCAAGCCCTTCCCCACGGAGCTTAGCTTTCCCTGCCAGTCTCTCTCGCCAGTCCCCTCACTCATCCCCCGCCTTCTCCTGCTGCCTCGAGAAGCCCTGGATGCCGCCTCCTGGTCCTTCTCCCTCCTCCTCCCCAACTCAGATATAGGGGTTTGAGGAACTAACTGGAAGGGATTTTTTGTTGTTGTTGTTTTTTTTGAGATGAACTTTCACTGTCGCCCCCTGCCGTGGAGGGATCTTGGCTCACCGAAACCTCCACCTCCCAGGTTCAAGCGATTCTCCTGCCTCAGCCTCCCGAGTAGCTGAGATTACAGGCGCCCGCCACCATGCCCTGCTATTTTTTGTGTTTTTAGTAGAGAGGGGGTTTCACCATATTAGCCAGGCTGGTCTCGAACTTCTGACCTAGGGTGATCCGCCCGCCTTGGCCTCCCAAAGTCCTGGGATTACAGGCGTAAGCCACTGCGCCTGGCTTGGAGTTTTAAATGATAGCTTCTTTGACCTTCAAGGGCTAACCTGGTATCCTACTCGTCCTCCTTCCCGCCAGGCCTGTGGCTAAGCGATGGACTGCTTGCGTTGCTATGGTGGGGGTCTTGCTCTCAGGCCTAGCATGGGCTCTAAGCCGGCCCCGCCTGAGTTCAAACTCGGGTCCCACCCCTTACTAGCGCTGAAGCCTCTGGCAAGTGAAATGAACCCCTTGGGCCTCGGTTGTGCATCTGTGAAATGGGGCTGCTATGATCTTAATATTTTACCCTCTCATAGATGAGTATTAAATAAATTAGCAGGTTTAAAACGCTAAACTCAGTACCTGGCACAGAGCAAGTGCCCAAATGCTGCCTGGTATTAATGCTCTCAGATGCCTGGCTCTTTCTAGCACCCCCACATCCCTCGAATTAAGAGAATGAGAAGCGTCGTCATCCTCCAATTTCATGGCTGAGGGTACAACGAGCAACTGGCATCTGGTACCTCGAGAGCACTCCCTTTTCCGGCGGCTGAGACCAGCAGCTGGGGCTGGGACTGAGGCTGGGAGTGGACCACGCTGGGGGAAAGCCTGGTTCTGCTCACTGAGCTCCGCCCCTCCCGGCCTGGATCTCGCTCAGGGAGCTTTCCGGGCTTGAGCGGAGGTAGGTCTCCGCGCATCCGCGCGGCGCAATGGAGTGGGCCCCAGACGGGACAGGATGGCCAGGCCTACCCTCGCCTCGCAGGATCCCCCGCGCCCGCCTAGAGCCAGACGAAGCCATTAGGCGGACGGTTAAATACAAACGAGCCTCGGGATACAGGCCCTAATTAAGTAAACACCGGCTGGAGGGCTGTTAAGCGCGCTCATTTCCGCCTCCTTCCCGGGAACTCAGCATTCCGGGCGGAGGCAGATAGAGGAGCAAAGATTGGAGAGTCAGCTCTTCTGCCTGCGACGCGGACCGCACCGCTGCCTTCTCCTTAGCTCCCCTTGTAGGTCATTCACTCATTCATTCATTTCATAAACATTTGCTGACAGCCGGCGATGTGCCAACTACTTCAGATACAACAGTGAACAAACATCCCTGCGCCCTCGGACTTGCCATCCAGTGTGGAGGGTAGAGGAAAGTGAATAAGTGGAAATACAATATGTTAGATGGTAACATGCGCTGCACACAAGAACAAGGACGCAGTGGGGGGCGGGGGGGCGGGGCTGTGGTTCACGCCTGTAATCCCATTTAGGAGGCTGAGGTGGGTGGATGGCTTGAGCCTAGGAGTTTGAGACCAGCCTGGGCAACATATCGAGACACTCGTCTCTACAAAAAATACGAGAAAAAAAATTATCCAGGCCTGCTGGCAAGGACCTGTAGTCCCAGCTACTCAGGAGGCTGAAGCGGGAGGATAGCTTGAGCCCAAGAGGTTGAGGCTGCAGTGAACTATGATCGCACCACTGTACTCCAGCCTGCTTTATTTTTTGAGGAACCACCAGACTGTTTTCCATAGCGACTGCGCCTTTTTTTTTTTTTTTTTTTCTGAGACAGAGTCTCGCTTCGTCGCCTGGTGCCAGGCTGGAGTGCAGTGGCGCGATCTCGGCTCACTGCAGCCTCTGCCACCCGGGTTCCAGCTATTCTCCTGCCTCAGCCTCCCAGTAGCTGGGACTACTGGCACAAGCCACCATACCCAGCTAATTTTTGTATTTTTAGTAGAGATGGGGTTTCACCATGTTGGCCAGGCTGATCTTGAATTCCTGACCTCAAGTGATCTACCCGCCTCGGCCTCCCAAAGTGTTGGGATTACAGGCGTGAGCCACCATGCCTGGCTGCGACTGCACCATTTTACATTCCTACCAGCAGCACAGAGTGAGACCCTGTCTCAAAAAAAGCCGGGGAGGGAGAGGATTGGGATTGGAATTGGAAACTGAAATAAAGTGATTTCACCCTGATTCACAGGTGTTCCAGTCAGGGTCTAGCAGGAAACAGAATCGAACTCAAGAGGTTCAAGTCTTAAGGAAGGGACTAGAAAAATGGGCAGGGTTCAGGGAATCCGGACAACAGGGTTGTTGAGGCACCAGAGACAAGCAAGGCCTGGAAGGCATGACTATTTTGAGGACTGAGGACAGACAGGAAATCGTGTTATTGGAAGTCTGAGTATAAGGGGATAGGGAAGTGTGGGGTCCGTTCCCAAATGCAGCTGTGGTCAAGGAGGGCACAGCCACTGCCCAGAGCAGAGCAGAGAAAGTGCAGGAAAAATGTACCCAGCGTCTCCCCCTCTTGCTTTTCATCTACTGGTGGCACCTCCCATTCACCGAACCCACTCAGAAGCCTGAGGCAAAAAAGCCCAGGTGCTTTCTATAGGGGTTATTCTCCCCAGGCTCAGGAGAGGGTACAGAAGGGCAGAAAATGGATGGGAGCTGGAAGAGCAAACAAGAAAGCCCAGAGGCCTTCCTCAGAAAGTGGCATTTGAACAAAGACTTGAAGGAAGTGAATGAACCATGCTACAGCTAAGGATATCCAAAGAAAGAGCATTCCAGGCAGAGAAAACCTGGCAGAGGCCCCAAGGCAGTAGATTACTTGAAACAGCAAGAAAGCCAGTGTGGCTGTAGTAGAGAGAGCAAGTAGGAAGTGAGTCAGAGTATGGGAGGGTAGGGAGCACACCTTATAGAGCCCTGTAGGCCATGGTAAGAACTTTGGCTTCTACTTGGAGAAGGAGGAGAGGCAGCCACTCACTATTGGTTTTGAGCAGAGGAGTGATGTTGAGAAAATGACAAGGGACCAGGGAATCAGGGAGGCTGGTGGGGGCTCCATTGCAGTTATCCAGGCAGAAGAGAAAATGGCTTGGTTCAAGTTGGTCATTATGGAGTGGGTCTAAAACAGGCTTTTTCTTTTCTTTTCTTTTCTTTTTTTTGAGACAGGGTCTTGCTCTGTCACCCTAGCTGTAGTGCAGTGGCATGATCACATCTCACTGCAGCCTCAGCCTGAGGCTCAAGCGCAATCCTCCCACCTCACCCTTCCAAGTAGCTGGAAATACAGGTGTGTGCCATCATGCCAGGCTAATTATTATTTTTTTATTAAGATGGAATCTTGCTCTGTCACCAATGCTGGAATGCAGTGGCACTATCTGGGATCACTGCAACCTCTACCTCCTAGGTTCAAGGGATTCTCCTGCCTCAGCCTCCCAAGTAGCTGGGATTACAGGGGTGCACCACCACGCCTGGTTAATTTTTGTATTTTTGGTAGACATGGGGTTTCGCCATATTGGCCAGGCTGGTCTTGAACCCCTGACCTCGGGTGATCTGCCCACCTCAGGCTCCCAAAGTGCTAGGATTACAGGCATGAGCCACCATGCTGGGCCTAATTTTTGTATTTTTAATGGAGATGGGATTTCACCATGTTGGCCAGGCTGGTCTCCAATTCCCGACCTCAGGTGATCCGACCACCTCAGCCTCCCAAAGTGCTGGGATTACAGGCATGAGCCACCGTGTCAGGCCTAATTTTTAAATTTTCTAATTTTTTTTTTTTTTTTTGCAGAGATGGCATCTCCCTATGTTGTTCAGGCTCATCTCTAACTCCTGGGCTCAAGCGATCTTCCTGCCTCAGCCTCCCAAAATGTTGGGATAACAGGTGTGAGCCACCATACCTGAGAGAAGAATTTTTAAAACCCAGAAAATAACAAGCATTGGTGAGGACGTGGAGAAACTGGAATCCTTATGTGCTGTTGGTGGGAATGTAAAATGGTGCAATTGCTATGGAAAACGTTATGGTAGTTCCAAAAAAAAAAAAAATAGAATTAACATATGATCCAGCAATTCCATGCCTGGGTACGTACTCCAGAAAAAGTGAAAGCAAGGGCCAGGCACGGTGGTTCACATCTATAATCCCAGCACTTTTGGAGGCCAAGGCAGGCAGATCACTTGAGGTCAGGAGTTTGAGACCAGCCTGGTTAATATGACAAAACCCTATCTCTACTGAAAATACAAAAATTAGCTGGATGTGGTGGTGTACATCTGTAATCCCAGCTATTTGGGAGGCTAAGGTGGAAGAATTGCTCAAACCCAGGAGGCAGAGGTTGCAGTGAGCCGAGATCGTGCCATTGCACTCCAGCCTGGGTGACAGAATGAAACTCCGTCTCAAAAAAACAAACAAACAAAAAAAACCAAAGCAGGACTTGAAGAGATATTTGTACACCCATGTTCATAGCAGCATTATTCACAATAGTCAGAAGGTAGGAGCAACCCAAGCATCCACTGATAGATGAATGGGTAATGTTTAATAGGAACACAGTTGCAGTTTTTCAGGATGAAGAGTTCAGCAGATGGATGATGGCAATGGTTGCACAATAGGAACGCACTTAATACCACTGAAGAATACACTAAAAAATGGTTAAGATGGTAAATTTTATGTTTTGTGTACTTTAACCACAATTGTTTTTTTATTTACTAAAAAAACCCCGTGATCAACTTCTGGGTATATTTTGAAGTATTGACAAGATTGGCCAAAAGATTGGCTTGCTATGGAGTATGAGAGACAGAACAGGTCAAGAATGACTCCAGGGTTTTTGGTCTGGCCTGAGCAACCAGCAGAATGACAATGCCATTTTCTTTTATGAAACAGAGTCTGACTCTATCACCAGGCTGGAGTGCAGTGGTACAATCACAGATCACGGCAGTCTTGATCTCCCAGGCTCAAGCAATCCTCTTGCTTCAGCCTCTCAAGTAGCTGGGACTATAGGTGCATGCCACCATACGCAGCTAGTGTTTTTTATTTTTAGTAGAGACAACGTCTTGCTATGTTGTCCAGGCTGGTCTTGAATTCCTGAGCTCAAGCGATCCTCCCTCCTCGCCCTCCCAAAGTGCTGGGATTACAGGTGTGAGCCACCGCGCCCAGCCAGACAACGCCATTTCTGAAATAGGGAAGGGAAGTGTAGTGGACACTGTCAGGGCCCTGCTTGGACTCCTGGGATCACTCTTTCAGTTTCCGAGCTCCCCTCCCTTGGCACTGTGTGCTGTAATCCTCAGTCCTGCGCCTGTGACTCTCTTCAGTCTCTCTGCCCTTGCAAGGAAGTGCCCAGGAGTTGACTCCCCAGCCCATAGCCAGTTACCAACTGGTGCAGGAATATGAAAACCCAGCTTCCTTTCCTCCAGCTGGACAAACTCCAAGATACCACTTCCTTTCCTAGGGTGAAGCCACCCTCGTTGGGACTTGGTCTGGTATCACATCCTTCTTGGGCTTCCTTCTCTTCTTTATCCTGTTTCTCCCACTCATTTACCAGTTCCTCCTAGGAGCACTTCCTTAATAATTCACTTCAGGGCCAGCTGCCATGGCTCACGCCTGTAATCCCAACACTTTGGGAGGCCAAGGTGGGAGGATCACTTGAGCCCAGGAGTTCAAGACCAGCTCTCTACAAAAACAAAAATAGGACAGGCCAGGATCACGCCTGTAATCCCAGCACTTTGAAAGGCTTAAGCAGGCAGATCACCAGAGGTCAGGAGATCAAGACCAGCCTGGTCAACATGGCAAAACCCCATCTCTACTAAAAATACAAAAATTAGCGAGGTGTGGTGGTTGCGCACCTGTAATCCCAGCTACTCAGGAGGCTGAGACAGGAGAATCGCTTGAACCCAGGAGGTGGAGGTTGCAGTGAGCTTAGATGGAACCCTGCACTCCAGCCTAGGTGGGCCACAGAGTGAGACTCCATTTCAAAATGATAAATAAAATAAATAAATAAAAATAAAAAATTAGCTGGGCGTGGTGGTACACACCTGTGGTCCCAGCTACTCAGGAGGCTGAGGTGGAAGGATTGCTACAGCCCAGGAGGTTGAGGCTGCAGTGAGCCATGATTAGGCCACTGCACTTCAGCCTGGGCAACAGAGTGAGAACTTGTCTCTAAAAAAAAAAAAAAAAGTCACCTCAGACCCATGAATCCTTGTCTCAGGATTGGCTTCTTGGAGTCTCGTTACAGGTAGAGCAAGCTTGGGACTGGGGGAAGATCAGAAATTCCATTTGGGGTACGTTCAGAGATGCCTAGGGGTACCATGTTGAAAGCCTGTGGTTGCATATACCAGTTCAGGGGAGAGGTCTAGCCTGGGGAAATTCATTTATCACAATGGGAAAGTGTCCATTCTGGGGCAGCCTGCAGAGAAAGGCTTGCCCAGGAGGTCTCCTATCTTTTTTTTTTTTTTTGAGACAGAGTCTTCCTCTGTCACCAGGCTAAAGTGCAGGGGCATAATCTCAGCTCACTGCAACCCCTGGCTCCCTAGTTCAAGCAATTCTCCTGCCTCAGCCTCTCCAGGAACTGGGACTACAGATGCGTGCCACCACACTCAGCTAATTTTTGTATTTTTAGTACAGACAGAGTTTCACCATATTGGAGAGGATGGTCTCCATCTCTTGACGGTGATCCACCCACCTTGGCCTTCCAAAGTGCTGGGACTACAGGTGTAAGCCACGGCGCCGGGCCCTAGGGTCTCCCTATCTCTAAGTGAGCATGGCCTACTTCAGCAGTCAGAACATCCATACTGTCTCCAACACTGTCCAACTACACAGGGCTGGGACTCCTGTTCTCCCCTAAAAAACTGAAGTGGCCAAGCGCGGTGGCTCACACCTGTAATCCCAGCACTTTAGGAGGGCAAGCCTAGTAGATCACCTCAGGTCAGGAGGTTGAGACCAGCCTGACCAAGATGATGGAACCTTACCTCTACTAAAAATACAAAAATTAGCTGGGTGTGGTGGTGTGCACCTGTAATCCCAGCTACTCAGGAGGCTGAAGCAGGAGAATCACTTGAACCTGAGAGGCAGAGGTTGCAGTGAGCCGAGATCGCACCATTGCACACCAGCCTGGGCAGCAGAGACTCTGTCTCAAAAAAAAAGTAAAAATTAAAACAAAAACAAAAACTGCACCTCCCAGTGCCTCTCACCTGCATTCACTTTTAAACCCATGCTACCCCCTGCCGTGTGAAATCCCTGGCATCGTTTCTTTCCTTGGAGTATCTCTTCTGCTTCTCTCTCCACTACCTCTTTCCTCCCTCCTGCGAAGCTCCTCCGGGCCTGACATGGTGTGGATATTTGTCCCCTCCAAATCTCATGTTGATGTGTAATCCCCATTGTCGGAGGAGGGGCTGGTGGGAGGTGTTTGGGTCATGGGGGCGGGTCTCTTCTGAATACCCTGATGCTCTCCCTCATGGTAATGGGTGAGATTTCGCTCTGTTAGTTCATCAAGAGCTGGTTGTTTAAAGAGCCTCGCGCCTCCCCCACCTCTCTGTTACTCCCTCTATCCCATGTGACACGTCCCCGCTTTGCCTTCTGCCATGATTGGAAGCTTCCTGAGGCCCTCACCAGAAGCAGATGCCAGCACCATGCTTCCTGTAGAGCCTGCAGAACCATGAGCCAAAATAAGCCTCTTTTTTTTTTTAAGATAGAGTTTTGCTATTGTTGCCCAGGCTGGAGTGCAATGGCGCTATCTCTGCTAACCACAACCTCCGCCTCCTGGGATCAAGTGATTTTCCTGCTTCAGCCTCCCAAGTAGCTGGGATTACAGGCATGCACCACCGTGCCCGGCTAATTTTGTATTTTTAGTAGAGATGGGGTCTCTCCATGTTGGTCAGGCTGGTCTCGAACTCCGGACCTCAAGTGATCTGCCCACCTTGGCCTCCCAAAGTGCTGGGATTACAGGCATGAACCACCATGCCCAGACCAATAAACCTCTTTTCTTTATAAATTACACAGTCCCTAGTATTCCTTTATAGCAATGCAAATGGATGAGGTCAGGGCTATCGGACTCTTACCTCTCCAGACTTCCCCACAGCACCCAAACTGGGAAATGCCCATGGCATTGAAGACCTGAGTTGTGAATCATGCCTCTGAAAATGACTGCCTGAGTGACCTGGTATGAGTTCCTTGACCCCTCTAAGCCCCCTGGAACTTTCCACTTATGAGTGATGGTGAGATTATCCCAAACTGAACTCCTGGCCTTCCCCTGCACACCTGCGCCTCATACACTCTCCTTCCAGAGGCTCCAGCCGAGCCATCTCCCCCTCTGGCTCCCACTAGATCCTGGAGCTTCCCCAACACCAGGGGAGGGCCCGCCTCAGGCCTTTGCAATTGCCTTTCCCTCTGCCTAGATCACTCTCCCGGACATCCACCTGCACCTCTCCCTTATTGTCTTCAGGTCTCTGCTCAGGTATGGCTCCTCAGAGAGGCCCTCCCCAGCCCCCTGCAGAGATGGTACTCTCCCATCACTCTCTTTTCCCCCTTTCCTCTGCAATTTTTTTTTTTGGCTTTTTTAAAGTTATCTTTGTAGAGCCGGGGTCTTGCTGTTGCCCAGGCTGGTCTCCAACTCCTGGGCTCAAGCGATCCTCCTGCCTCAGCCTCCCTAAGCACTGGGATTACAGGTGTGAGCCACCACACCCAGCATGTTATTTTTCATAGCACTTATCACACTTCATTAGAACATATATAATTTTTTTTTTGAAGGATGACTTAGAGTAAAGATGAAGAGCTTGGACTGGGCACAGTGGCTCATGCCTATAATCCCAGCACTTTGGGAAGCCAAGGCGCATGAACCACTTGAGTTCTGAAGTTGGAGACCACCCTCGGTAACATGCTGAAACCCCATCTCTACTAAAAATGCAAAAAATTGGCCAGGCGCAGTGGCTCACACCTGTAATCCTAGCACTTTGGGAGGTCAAGACGGGCATATCACAAGGTCAAGAGATGGAAACTATCCTGGCCAACATGGTGAAACTCTGTCCTACTAAAACTACAAAAATTAGCTGGGCATGGTGGCGAGCACCCATAGTCCCAGCTACTCGGGAGGCTGAGGCAGGAGAATCACTTGAACCCAGGAGGAAGAGGTTGCAGTGAGGTGAAATCGCACCACTGCACTCCAGCCTGACAACAGAGCAAGACTCCATCTCAAAAAAAATAATTAGCCAGGCATGGTGGTGCATGCCCGTAGTCCCAGTTACTCATGAGGCTGAGGTGGGAGAATCACTTGAACCAGGAGTTTGCTGTGAACCGAGATGGAAACACTGCACTCCAGCCTGGGCGACAGACGGAGACTCCATCTCAAAAAAAGAAAAAAAAAAGAGAGATTAAGAGCATGGACTCTGGAGTCATACTGCCTGGCTTTGAATCCAGCTCTCCTTAGCTGTGAGACCTTGGGCAAGTGACTTTCAATCCCCTTGGAATTCAGTGTTCTAATCTGTAAAATGGGATAAGCATAATAACACCTTCCTCATAGGTTGGGAATTAGTATTTGTAAAGCACTTCAGGAAACAGTTTACATCAGAGTTTGTTAAATTGTACTCATTGTATGTCTCCCTGTGTGGAATGTGTCCTCTGAGAGAGGCAGGGAGTTTCGTCTCCTTTGTTATTGCTGTATCTCCAGTGCATAGAATAGCCTGGCATAAAATAGATACTAGAATATTTATTGAATAACTGAAACCAACAAGGTGATCACTGTTAAGCATGTAGCAGGGTGCTAGATCCACAGTAGAGTCAAGATGAATGTTGGTTTCCATATATATATATATATATATATATATATATATATATATTTGTAATTTTTTAATTAAAGAGACAGAGTTTTACCATGTTGGCCAGGATGGTCTTGATCTCCTGACCTTGTGATCTGCCTGCTTCGGCCTCACAAAGTGCTGGGATTACAGGTGTGAGCCACCACGCCTGGCCTCAGTGTTAGTTTCCTGACCCACGTCTTCCAGCTGATAAAAGATCTAATCAACTAATATAAGGGAAGGAAAGTGTTTTGCAACGTGTCATACAGGTCAGGCAAGGCATAAGAAAATGAATTATTACCATTTCCTGATTACTCACTGGATGCCAGGCTCTGTGTAAATACTTTAATGCATGAGCTCATTCTAATCCTCCTAACTTTACAAGGTAGTTCATATTATTCCCGTTTTACAGACAAAGAAACTGAAGTCAAGTCCCTTGCCCGAGGCCACATAGCCAGGGCAGAGGCAAAGCAGCAGGCTAACCTAGTTCTCACTCCCAAACTCACTGCCCGACTTAGTAGCCAACCTGCTACCCATACATATTTGCTGGAAGAATGATTTGGGGGAGCAGGTCTTTGGTGTATTTGGAAGAATTCCACGATATTCAATCCTTTCTCTAAGAACCTTTCGAAATAAACACATTTGCCTTTGGTCAAGGTTAAATTCTGGATCTTCCAAGAAACATTGAGAAAGAGCTTTTCTGCCCATTTTTGGTAGTAAAGTTCCCAGAGTTTCACTCCCACACACACTGAAGACAAGTGGGTGTTTTCCAGGCTTCCAAGAAGTGGCCTTAAAACGGAGTGAGGCTCTATTTCCTGGTGCCTCACACCCCAGGGCTCTGCGAGAATGATTCCAGAATCTTATTTCTTTGCGTCTGTTCCTGACCTCCTCAGGAGGCTTCTATGTGCCCTATGATATCACCAACCAGCTCTTCCTGTTTATTACTTCTGAATCCTTAAAGGTGCTGAGGCAGCCTGCCCAGGTCGAGAAACTTGGGCTGCACACCTTCCCTTTCCCTGAATCCTAGGTGGGGCTGCACTGCCCTCAGCACTGGGGAGTTTTTGCCAAGGCCTGAGCTGTCAGTTTTCAGAGAACAGAAGCCAAGCATTTATGCATGTGTGTACACTGAGGGCAAGGAATCGATTCATCAATAAGCACTCACGACGCCCCGAGTCCCGCTGCAGTGGTTGGTTAAGGTCTAGAAACTCTGAGAACTTTAGGGCCAAAAAGGACCTTAAAGAAAATAACAATGAGAATAATAATAATAACAAAATAATACAAATCTGCCTTCAGAGCCACTTTTCATCCTTCCCCTAAAAGGCAGGAGTGACCCCCACAAACTGTTTCCCAGGCTCCCTGGAAAGATGACGTCCTGCTGGGTTCAGCTGATGGAGGCACTATTGAGAGGACAGGAGGCAGGACAAACGAAAGAGCCAGAGAGCTTGCTCAACAGTGTCTTTTTTTTTTGAGACGGAGTTTCGCTCTTATTGCCCAGGCTGGAGTGCAATGGCATGATCTCGGCTCACCGCAACATTTGCCTCCTGGGTTCAAGCGATTCTCCTGCCTCAGCCTCCCAAGTAGCTGGGATTACAGGCATGCACCACCACGCCTGGCTAATTTGGCTAATTCTCTAATTTTTAGTAGAGATGGGGTTTCTCCATATTGATCAGGCTGGTCTCAAACTCCTGACCTCAGGTGATTGGCCTGCCTCAGCCTCCCAAAGTGTTGGGATTACAGGCGTGAGCCACCACGCCCAGCCAAACTCAGTGGTGTCTTGGAAGTGGCTGTGTCTTGTCTGCAGATCCAGCTTGACTGAGGGTCTGCCAGGAGACCTCAGACTCTAGACTACAGTGTACCACCATTCTCTTTCTTCCTTTGGCTAAGGGGTAGCAGACTTCATGCTGTCTAATCTCTGTGTTGCATCACCATCCCCCGTTTGTATTCTCATCCTCTCCATTACTTTTTTTTTTTTTTTGAGATAGGGTCTCATTCTGTTGCTCAGACTGGAATGCAGTGGTGCCATCACAGCTCACTGCAGCCTCAACCTCTGGGGCTCAAGCAATCCTCTCACCTCAGTCTCCTGAGTAGCTGGGACTACAGGTAAGCACCACCATGCCTGGCTAATTTTTATTTGTTGTAGAGATGGGGTCTCCCTATGTTACCCAGGCTCCTCTGGTTTAAATACTCACAGTGGTTTTTGTCTTCCTGATTGGACAGTGGCTGATTGAACAGTTAAAACTTACACAGTAGTTGCTACATGCCAGCTGCTGTTCTAAGTGCATGATGGACGTTAGCTTATTTAATTTTACCATCAGGGGAATGATTATATGGTACAGATGAGAAAGCTGAGGCACTGAGAGTTTGATCTAGCCCAGCGAGATCCCATGTCTGGATCCATATCAAAAATTCCCCAGGAAGGCTGGGTGCAGTGGATCACACCTGTAATCCCAGCACTTTAGGAGGCCGAGGCAGTGGATTACTTGAGGTCATGAGTTGGAGACCAGCCGGACCAACATGGTGAAACCTCATTTTTACTAAAAATACAAAAATTAGCCAGGTGTGGTGGCGCAGGCTTGTAGTCCCAGCTACTCAAGAGGCTTAGGCAGGAGAATCACTTGAACCCAGGAGGCAGAGGTTGCAGTGAGCGGAGATCGCGCCACTGCACTCCAGCCTGGTCAACAGAGCAAAACTGTCTCAGAAAAAAACAAAAATAAAATATAAAATAAAAATAGAGGAAGTGATGGATGCCATCCTAACCCCGCTGAATCAGACTCTTCCAATCTATGGGGCCCAGGAATCTGGAGATGTAATAAGTTCTCCAGGTGATTCTGATGCAGTTAACCCAGCACCTTTGTATGAACTGGTACTATCTGAGAAAGCATAACTTCGTTTTGGTGATGAGCACACCAAGATTTAGATCAGACTTAGATTTAGATTACCTGATTTTTTAAAATTGTATTTTGAAAATTTTTTCTGTATAGTTTATTCACTGATCACAATGAACAGAACAGATATCTGTATATCCCAATATTCAGAAGAGTCTCTGCCCATGGCTGCACAGCAAGCTCAGTGGCAGACAAAAAACAGGGCCAAGGACAGCACTTGCTGCCCCTCCCCACCACTTTCTCGTTCAAGGGCACCTGTCTGGTTCTGATGTTTGGACTTGCTTCTCCTTCAAGCCATCTGAAGCCACTTCTTAATAGAAATATTTTGGAGAATTCAATATATAAACAGATGTGTACGCAGGATTGCTGAGTGGCTGATCAATGTTTGGGAAAAGGAAAAGGGAGGCATTTTAATTTACTCAATCTCTTATTTTCCATTCGCTCCGAGTAACTTTAGAGGGCTTTTAACTCTTCCACATACTACCTTTCCCTTATTAATTCATTAAGACTGTGGTCACGCCAAGAATCTGTATTTTTTAACAGAGGCCCAAAGTCATGTGACAATTGAAGAAAATAGAATCAAAATCCAAAAAGCCCAGAATCAGAATGGACTTCAGCAAAATGTCAGCTCCATAAAAACTGGACTTTTGTGTGGTGGTGCACACTTGTGATCCCAGCTACTTGGGAGGCTGAGGTGGGAGGATTGCTTGAACCTGGGAGATGAAGGCTGCAGTGAGCCTTGATCACGCCACTGCACTCCAGCCTGGATGACACCCAGCTGCTTAATAAATATTTATCGAATGAAATAATAATGATTTTGTATTGTATTTTGAAAATCCTTTCTGGACAGTTATTCACTGATCCTCATGATGGACAGAACAGATACCTGTATATCCCAATATCCAGAAGAGTCTCTGTGATGGTTAATACTGAGTGTCAACTTGACTGGATTGAAGGATACAAAGTATTGATCCTGGGTGTGTCTGTGAGGGTGTTGCCAAAGGAGATTAACCGTTGAGTCAGTGGGCTGGGGAAGGCAGATCCACCCTCGATCTGGTGGGCACAATCTAATCTGCTGCCGGGGAATATAAAGCAGGCAGAAAAACGTGAAAAGCCAAGACTAGCCTAGCCTCCCAGCCTACATCTTTCTCCTGTGCTGGACGCTTCCTGCCCTCAAACATCAGACTCCAAGTTCTTCAGTTTTGAGACTCTACTTGGTCCTCAAGCTTGAGGACAGCCTATTGTGGGACCCCGTGATCATGTAAGTTAATTCTCAGTAAATTCATATATATATATATATATATATACATCCTATTAGTTCTGTCCCTAGGGAACCCTGACCAATATAGTCCTCAGTATACACAAGACAAAACTGAGTTCAGAGAGATTAGGTGGCTTGCCGGGTCACATCACTAATGATAGGTGTTACAAACTCTCTCCATGAAATTCTTCTCTCCCAGCTGATAGGATGAAAGTGATGAGAAGGAACACAGGCAGAAGAATGCAGGTATGAATGCAAAATAAACTACCAGAATAAATAACTTGATAGGGATAAGAAATTCAAGTATTTATCACTAGAGGAGGAGAATAGAGGCTCAAAGATTCCAGGGGACACACAAATTCCTCTCACTCTCTAACTCCTAACTTTAGTTATAATTCAAGCAGTCCCCAAGTGCCTGTTGATTGCTAAAAAAATAGCTCCCTCTTTGCTGGGTATGGTGGCTTATGCCTGTAATCCCAGCACTTTGGGAGGCCAGGGCTGGTGGATCACCTGAGGTCAGGAGTTTGAGACCAGCCTGCGCGACAAGGTGAAACCCTGTTGCTACTAAAAATACAAAAATTAGCCAGGCATGTTGGCAAAATCCCAGATACTCAGGAGGATGAGGCAGGAGAATTGCTTGAAGCCAGGAGGTGGAGGCTGCAGTGAGCTGAGATGGTGTCACTGTGCTTCTGCCTGGGCAACAGAGTGAGACCCCATCTCAAAAATAAATAAATAAAATAAAATAGAAATACCTCCCGCTTATTCCATGTCATTAAGTGCTAAGGGCTTTGTGCACGTTACTTCATTTCATTTTACCTGGACTACTGCAATAGCTTCCTTAGTGCCCTTCCAATCTGTTTCCCCACTACTGGCAGACTGCTCTTTTAAAACTCCCAAATCTGGCCAGGAGAGGTGGCTCATACCTGTAATCCCAGCAGTTTGGGAGGCCGAGGTGGGTGGATCTCCTGAAGTCAGGAGTTCAAGAGGCTGAGGCAGAAGTATTGCTTGAATTTGGGAGGCAGAGGTTGCAGTGAGCTGAGCGCCATTGCACTTTAACCTGGGCGACAGAGCTAGACTGTCTCCAAATAAAAATAAATTTACTTTTGATTCAGTCAGCAGTGGTGGCGCCCATCTGCAGTCCCGGCTACTTGGGAGGCTGAGGTAGGAGGATTGCTGGAGCCCAGGAATTTGAGGTTTCATCATTAAATTCTAGCTTGATATTGCTGCCTGATGGGGGCTGAGCACAGAACCAGTTTTTTGTTTAAAAAAGGAAGTTGTCGGCTGGGCGCGGTGGCTCATACCTGCAATCTCAGCACTTTGGGAGGCCAAAGCAGGTGGATCATGAGGTCAACAGATCAAGGCCATCCTGACCAACATGGTGAAACCCCAACTCTACTAAAAATACAAAAATTAGCTGGGTGTGGTGGCATGCATCTGTAATTCTAGCCACTCGGGAGGCTGAGACAGGAGAATCGCTTGAACTCAGGAGGCGGAAATTGCAGTGAGCCAAGATTGTGCCACTGCACTCCAGCCTGGCGACAGAGCGAGACTCCGTCTAAAAAAAAAAAGGAAGTTGTTGTCGCAGGGAGCAGTGCCTCTCACAGCTATAATCCCAGCACTTTGGGAGGCAGAGGTGGGCGGATCACCTGAGGTCAGGAGTTCGAAACCAGCCCAGCCACATGGTGAAACTCAATCTCCACTAAAAACATAAAAATTAGCCCTGCGTGGTGGCAGCTGCCTGTAATACCAGCTACTCGGGAGGCTGAGGCAGGAGAATTTCTTGAACCCATGGGGTAGAGTTTGCAGTGAGCCGAAATCACCCATTGCACTCCAGCCTGGGTGACAGAGCAAAACTCTCTCTCAAAAATCTTAAATTAAAAATTAAAAAGTCTGAATAGGAAACATTTGCCATCTTTTGTCTCTAAGGTTGGCCACCTATGAGACATTCATAAGAATCTTGGTCTCCACAACCCCTTTTTTTTGTATATATATATTTTTTTTGAGACAGTGTTTTTCTCTGTTGCCCAGGCTGGAAGTGCAGTGGCGTGATCTTGGCTCACTGCAACCTCCGCCTCCTGGGTTCAAGTGATTCTTCTGCCTCAGCCTACCGAGTAGCTGAGACTACTGGTGCGCGCCACCATGCCCAGCTAGTTTTTTGTATTTTTAGTAGAGACGGGGTTTCACCATGTTAGGCAGGATGGTCTTGATCTACTGACCTCATGATCCACCTGCCTCAGCCTCCCAAAGTGCTGGGATTACAGGTGTGAGCCACCGTGCCCAGCCCACAACCCCTTTTCTTAACCCAGACATTCCTTTCTGTTGATTCCAAGTCTTTAGAATAATAACAACTCTTTTAACCAATTGCCAATTGGAAAAATCTTTGAATCCACCTGTAAACCCCTGCCTCCCGTTGTCGTGCCTTTCTGGACCAAACCAATGTAGATCTCACACGTGTTGACTGACAGCTTATGTCCCCCTAAAATGTATAAAACCAAGCTGTAACCCAACCACTTGGAGTACATGTTCTCAGGACTTCTTGAGACTGTGCCTCCAGCCATGGTCACTCATATTTGGCTCAGAACAAACCTCTACATATTTTATAGAGTTTGCCTCTTTTTGTTGACATGTCCCAGCCTAGAATATTCTCTTTCAAAGCCTTTTCTAAATAAGGCAAGTTTTTCAAGTGTTACATAAATGCTGCATTCATTGATGGAGTAGGAAATAGCCATTTAACATGCTATTGTAGAAAAATATTTATTTTTATGAAAAAGATGTACACAATGTGTTGTTGAATATAAGAAATGTATGGATGGCTGGTAGAGTGACGGCTAGCTGGACAGGTAGGTGATAAACAAATACACAGAAATGTCAATAAGAGAATCTAGGTGGTGGCATATGGGTGCTCATTATACAATTCTTTCATTCTTTTGTGTCTTTGAAAATTTCTATAATAAAATGGTGTGAGCCATGGCTCACACCTGTAATCCCAACACTTTGGGAGGCCAAGGTAGGCAGATCACTTGAGGTCAGGAGTTCAAGATCAACCTGGTCAACATGGCAAAATCTCATCTCTACTAAAACTACAATTTTTTTTTTAAAGAAATATTAAGCCAGGTGTGGTGGCTCATGCCGGTAATCCCAGCACTTTGGGAGGCCAAGGCGAGTGGATCACCTGAGGTTAGGAGCTCAAGACCAGCCCGGCCAATGTGGTGAAACCCCATCTCTACTAAAAAATACAAAAATTAGCTGGGCATGGTGGTGCGCGCCTGTGATCCCAGCTACTCAGGAGGCTGAGGCAGAAGAATCGCTTGAACCTGGGAGGTGGAGGTTGCAGTGAGCCAAGATCACACCACTGCATCCAGCCTGGGCGATAGAGTGAGACTTATTCTCAAAAAATAAAAATAATAATAATAGCTGTGCACGGTGGCTCACGCCTGTACTTCTAGCACTTTGGGAGGCCCAGACAGGTGGATCACTTGAGGTCAGGAGTTCAAGACCAGCCTGGCCAACATGGTGAAAACCCATCTCTACAAAAAACTCAAAAAAATTATCTGGGTGTGGTGGCAGGTGCCTGTAATCCCAGCTGCTGGGAGGCTGAGGCAGGAGAATTGTTGGAACCCAGGAAGTGGAGGTTGCAGTAAGCCGAGATCGCACCATTACACTCCTGCCTAGACGACAGAGGGAGACTCCATCTCAAAAAAAGGATTCTCAGGGCTGCCAACCTTATAGTAGAAGCTGAGGTGGAAGTATATTTCCCCTACACAAAAGACCAAGAAAACAAAAAAGGAAAAAAAGTTTAAAGAAACAAAAAATAATTCCAGTCTTATCTGAGTTCTAGTTTTCCAGAGTATGATCCAGAACCTATGGATCAAAACCAGAAAGAACAACCTGAGGTCTCCCTTTGGATCCCGGGGTGAGAAGAGAAAAGAGCCTGCACAGAAGAATCCAGCAGCAATTCTGCATCAGGCGCTAACAATTCTCCTGCTTCCCCGTACCCCCTGCCCCATCTCCGCCCTCCACTAATCTGTGTTTTGCAGGTCCCTGTAGCAGCCTTGGCTTTCACACCTTCATACACAATAGTTAAGGACACCAAAGCCCATTTGCCTGCTCTCTTTGATAAAACAGTGACAGCAAGATAAAACATCACCAGCAAAACTCTTTAAAAATTTAAAGACTCTGATAAAGTCCTCCATTCCGCATCTGCCAGGGAAGGAAGGAAATGGCCTCTGGCAAGTGCCTCTGTTACTGCCCCCACCCCCACCCCCCAATACCTTTTCTACAAACATCTCCTTCTCTACAGATCTTCAGCTGCCTGCTGGAGGGCAGCAGATCCACTTGCCTGAGGAGTTGGAGGAAGGGGAAGCCCCCACTACCCCACTGTATAGTCACGGGGGTGAAACTAATGAGTCAATGTCCTTCAAGCATTTGGAGGATCAAAGTCTGAGATCTGAGGCCTTGGCAAGAACACAGCACTTGCAGGCGTGGGTGGGCACAAGCCAAGAGGCCCCGGATCACACAGGGCCAGGTGCTGTGTACACTCGGGTTGGGCCCACCTGCCGACAGACAGGTGTGAGGGATGGCCCAAGAAGGTCAGGTCCCTAAACTGATACTGCAGAAAAGGAAGAATTCTGAAACATTGTAATTAAATTAATACAGGAATTTGGGAAGGGGAGGGGAAGTAAAGGACAAGGAAGAAGAGAACAACAATCACTCATTATCTCTCCAGATGAAATTAACCTACGCTGGAAGTTTAGTTTATTTGCTCCTCATCTTTTTCCTCTGTATAACTTTAACATTAAAAAATATATATTTTATTAATTTTAATTGTTATTTTTTTGAGATACAGTCTCACTACATCACCCAGGCTGGAGTGTAGTGGAGCTATCTCAGCTCACTGCAACCTCTGCCTTCCAGATTCAAGCGAGTCTCCTGCCTCAGCCTCCCAAGCAGCTGGAATTACAGGCACATGCCACCAAGCCCAGCTAATTTTTGTATTTTTAGTAGAGACGGGGTTTCACCATGTTGGCCAGGCTGTTCTTGAACTCCTGATCTCAAGTGATCCACCTGTCTCAGCCTCCCAAAGTGCTGGGATTACAAGTGTGAGCCATCACACTCAGCCTAAAATTTTTTTTTTTAATTTTTTTTTGAACTAGAGAGTTGCTATGTCACCCAGGCTGGAGCACAGTGGTGCAATCACGACTCACTGTAGCCTCTACCTCCTGGGCTCAAACCATCTTTCCATCCCAGCCTCTGGAGTAGCTGTGACAATAGGAGTACACCACCACACTCAGCTAATTTCTTTTTTATAGAAATGGTATTTCACCATGTTGCCCAGGCTGGTCTCAAACTCCTAGGCTCAAGCGATCTGCCCACCTCAGCCTTCCAAAGTTCTGGGTTTACTGGCATGAGCCGCCGCATCCAGCCCAAGCTACTACTTTTTCCTGCAGATATTGACAGGATAATATATTTCTTCTTTAACCAGGTAAAGTGGTGCATTACATGAATAGGTTTTCTGCAGCTGAAATGCCCTTGCCAGGTGCAGTGGCTCATACCTGAAATCCCAGCACTTTGGGAGGCCGAGGCAGGTGGATCACCTAAGGTCAGGAGTTTGAGACCAGCCTGGCCAACATGGTGAAACCCCATCTCTACTAAAAATACAAAAAATTAGCTAAGCATGGTGGTGGGTGCCTGTAATCCCAGCTACTCAGGAGGCTGAGGCAGGAGAATCATTTGAATTCAGGAGGCAGAGGGTGCAGTGAGCCAAGATCGCACCATTGCACTCCAGCCTGGGCGACAGAGTGAAACTCTGTCTCAAAAAAAAAGAAACGCCCTTGCATTCCTGGAACAATCAATTGCAATTATTTTCTACTTGAATTCCTTTTCTAGGTCCCTGTCTCAGTTCACGCCTTGGAGGGACAATGTCATTTCCTGTCTTGGCTTGTTGTCAAAAACTCCAGTTTCTTAGTTGGAATGTTCTGGAAGCTTCCAGAAACTTGGTTTGCTCATTTGTGATGTGGTAGGTGTGGTCTCACTCATTGCTGAGGTGGGGACAATGCAGTGGTAACAGAAGGAAGTTAGGGAGGTCTTGCTCTCAGGAGACTGGATAGTTCTCACAGCAATGAATTAGTTCCCTTGAGAATGGGTTGCTATAAAGTCAGGATGCCCATCAGGTTTTCCCCACCTCACAGGTGTCCATTTCCCCTTCGACCTTCTCCACCACATTGGAACACAGCACAAATGCTTTTGCCAGAGCCAGGGCGATGTCCTTGAATTTCTCAGCTGGCAGAACTGTGAGGTTAATAAATCTTTCTTTGTAAATTACCCAGCCTCAGGGATTTTTTTATAGCAACACAAAGTGAACTAAAACCCTCAGTATTGGCTGGGTGCGGTGGCTCAAGCCTATAATCCCAGCACTTTGCTAGGTCAAGGTGGGTGGATCATGAGGTTAGGAGTTCAAGACCAGCCCGGCCAACATGGTGAAACCCCGTCTCTACTAAAAATACAAAAATTAGCCAGGTATGGTGGCACGTGCCTGTAATCTCAGCTACTCAGGAGACTGAGGCAGGGAATTGCTTGAACCCAGGAGGCGGAGGTTGCAGTAAGCCAAGATCATGTCAGTGCACTCCAGCCTGGGCGACAGAGCAAGACTCTGTCTCAAAAAAAAAAAAAAAAAAAAAAGCTCAGTATTGAAAAGAAATGAAGTACTGACCAGGCACCGTGGTTCACACCTGTAATCCCAGCACTTTGGGAGGCTGAGGTGGGTGGATCACCTGAAGTCAGGAGTTTGAGACCAGCCTGGCCAACATGATGAAATCCTGTCTCTACTAAAAACTCAAAAAAATAAACTGGGTGTGGTGGTGGGTGCCTGGAATCCGAGCTACTCAGGAGGTTGAGGCAGGAGAATTGCTTGAACCTGGGAGGTGGAGGCTGCAGTGAGCCGAGATTACGCCACTGCACTCCAGTCTGGGCAACAGAGCAAAACTCCATCTCAAAAATGAAAAAGAAATGAAGTACTGATACAAGCTACCTGTGGATGAACCTTGAAAATACTATTTAAAGCTGGGCAGGGTGGCTCACGCCTGTAATCCTAGCACTTTGGGAGGCTGAGGCAGGCGGATTACGAGGTCAGGAGTTCAAGACCAGCCTGACCAACTTGGTAAAATCCTGTCTCTACTAAAAATACAAAAATTAGCTGGGCATAGTGGTGGGCGCCTGTAATCCCAGCTACTCGGGAGGCTGAGGCAAGAAAATGGCTTGAACCCGGGAGGCCAAGATTGCAATGAGCTGAGTTTGTGCCACAAAAAAAAAAAAAAAAAGAAAGAAAAGAAAAATATTATTTAAAGTGAAAGAAGCCAGTCACAAAAAATACAACTAATTGTTGTATTAGTCAACAATTGTTTATTATTTGCTTATTTGGATATTTCATGTAAATGAATACAATTAATTGTATTAATTGAAAATTGTGTTAATTTATGCAAAATGTCCAGAATAGGCAAATCTATAGAGACAGAAAGCAGATTGGTGTTTGGCTGGTGCTGGGGAGTTTGGGAAGAAATGAGGCATAACTACTAATGGGTTCGGGCTTATTTTTAGGGTGATGAAAATGTCCTAAAATTGATTATGGTGATGGTTGTGTAAGTCTGTGAATATACAAAACCCACTGAATTGTACACTTTAAATTGGGGAATTGTGTGGCTGATGAATAACATCTCAAATAAGGCTATTATTTTTTGAAAGCTTAAAAAAGTAGCGCACACCACAATTTCCCTAAGGGAGTTATTACTGCAGACACCCATTGTGAACATGTATCACAGCTGACACTGAGACCAGTCAGACCACAAATGACTGCAGCCAATCACACTTGGCAATGCTTGGTCATGCACCAGTCACACGGAGCTGCCAGTTCTTAATAACACTGATCATGGGAGTTTACAGGCCGTTTCCTAGATGCCATGCTCAGGCTGACAAAGCCAATTTCCCAGAGCGTGTATAGCGATGGTTCATAGCAAAGGCTCTGCAGTGAGACAAATTCCACTTGGAACCTGGCCTCTGTCTTGTGACCACTGGCAAGTTAGCCTCTCAGTCATAGTTTTCTCATGCGTAGAATAGAGCTAATGCCTACCATATAGGGAGATTAAGGGGATTAAATAAAATACTATTTTTTTTTTTAGATGGAGTTTCACTCTTGTTGCCCAGGCTGGAGTGCAATGGTGCGATCTCAGTTCACCACAACCTCCACCTCTGGGGTTCAAGTGATTCTCCTGCTTCAGCATCCAAAGCAGCTGGGGTTACAGGCATGCACCACCATGCCTGGCTAATTTTGTATTTTTAGTAGAGGCAGAGTTTCTCCATGTTAGTCAGGCTTGACTTGAACTACTGACCTCAGGTGATCCATCCGCCTCGGCTTCCCAAAGTTCTGGGATTACAGGCATGAGCCACCTCGTCTGGCCAATAAAATACTATTTGCAGAACAATGAGCACAGTGCTTAGAACAGGGGAAAGGATCAGTAAATGGTAACTGGCGTCATTAATAGTAAGGCATATAAAAAACTGAGCATGGTGTCTGGCCCTTAGGGAGTGTTCGAAACACAAAATGATAAAGTTAAACTTTTCACAAGAAAAATATCTATGAGACAGAATAAACTTTCCAGACAAGGGCAGAGAATTTGAAATCTGTTGCTAAAAAACAGTAGATAACTTTGGAAGCTGCTACCTGGCTTTCACCTGATTCCTATGGGGCAAATATCCACACAGCCTAAAGCACTAGGTTCTCTCCTGGAGCCTCTTGGCCACTCCCATCACATCACTAAAGAGCAAGTTTCCAGAAGCTTCTAGAACATTCCAGGTGAGCTACTGGAGTTTTTGACAAGGAGCCAAGACAGGAAATGACATTGTCCCTCCAAGGCAGGGACTGAGACGGGGAGCTAGAAGAGGAACTCATAGAAAATAAATGCTATTGATTATCTCAGGAATGCAAGGGCATTTCAATAGCAGAAAATATTTTCATGTAATGCACCATATTCCCTGGTTAAAGGAGAAGAATATGATCATTTCAATACCTGCAGGAAAAATTTATAGTTTTGGCTAGATAAGGTGGCTCATGCCAGTAATCCCAGACTGGGAAACCAAGGTGGGTGGATTGCTTGAGCACAGGAGTTGAGACCAGTCTGGGCAACATGGTGAAATCCCGCCTCTACAGAAAGTACGAAAATTAGCTGGGTGTGGTGGCGCGTGCCTGTTGTCCTAGCCACTCAGGAGGCTGAAACTGCAGGATGGCATGAGCTCAGTAGGTCGAGGTTGCACTGAGCCATGACAGTGCCTCTGCTCTAGCCTGGGCAACAGAGCAAGAAAAAAGTCTCCAATAAAAAAAGAAAAAAGAGTGCAGAAAGGACATAAACTACCTCTTTAGAGTGTTTGCCTCTTGGAAGACAATAAAAATTTTATTTTATTTCTGAATAGAAACTGAGAAAGAGGGCCGGATGCGGTGGTTCAGGCCTGTAATCCCAGCACTTTGGGAGGCTGAGGCGGGTGAATCACCTGAGGTCAGGAGTTCGAGACCAGCCTGACCAACATGGTGAAACTCTGTCTCTACTGAAAATACAAAAATTAGCCAGGAGCAGTGACACTCGCCTGTAATCCCAGCTACTCAGGATGCTGAGGCAGAAGAATCGCTTGAACCTGGGAGGTGGAGGTTGCAGTGAGCTGAGATCTCACCATTGCACTCCAGCCTGGGTGACAGAGCAAGACTTTGTCTCAAAAAAAAAAAAAAAAAAAAGAAAGAAAGAAAGAAATTGAGAAGGAGGTTGGGTGCAGTGGCTCATACCTATAATCCCTTCATATAACAATGATTTTACAATATTCTCTGAAGAGAGAGCAGAAAAATAATTTAGTCTTTTTTCTAGAATGCTTGAACAAAAACTATTGATTAGTATTAGCAGTTTAGAAAGTTTCTCATTTTTGAGTAAATTTTTATTACTTTATATGTATTTCAAAAATTTTAAATTTTTTTGTTTTGTTTTTGTTTTTGAGACAAAGTCTCGCTGTGTTGCCCAGTCTGGAGTGCAATAGCTTGATCTTGGCTCACTGCAACCTCCGCCTCCTGGATTTAAGCAATTCTCCTTCATCAGCCTCCTGAGTAGCTGGGATTACAGGTGCACGCTACCATGCCTGGCTAATTTTTTTGTATTTTTAGTAGAGATGGGGTTTCACCATGTTGGTCAGTCTGGTCTTGAACTGCTGACCTCATGATCCGCCCACCTAGGTCTCCCAGAGTAAATATTTTTTTAATAGTAAAAAAATGAGGGGTTAAAACCATTTAGGACATAGGCATAGGCAAGGACTTCATGACCAAAACACCAAAAGCATTGGCAACAAAAGCCAAAATAGACAAATGGGACCTAATCAAACTCCACAGCTTCTGCACAACAAAAGAAACAGTCATTAGAGTGAATCGGCAACCAACAGAATGGGAAAAAATTTTTGCAATCTACCCATCTGACAAAGGGCTGATACCCAGAATCTACAAAGAACTAAAACAGATTTACAAGAAAAAAACAAACAAGCCCATTCAAAAGTGGGCGAAGAATATGAACAGACACTTTACAAAAGAAGACATACATGAGGCCAACAAACATATGAAAAAATGCTCATCATCACTGGTCATTAGAGAAACGAAAATCAAAACTACATTGAGATACCACCTCACGCCAGTTAGAATGGCGATCATTAAAAAATCTGGAGACAACAGATGCTGGAGAGGATGTGGAGAAATAGGAACAGAACACTTTCACACTGTTGGTGGGAGTGTAAATTAGTTCAACCATTGTGGAAGACAGTGTGGCAATTCCTCAAGGACCTAGAAATAGAAATTCCATTTGACCCAGCAATCCCATTACTGGGTATATATCCAAAGGATTATAAATCGTTCTACTATAAGGACACATGCACACGAATGTCATTGCAGCACTCTTTACAATAGCAAAGACCTGGAACCAACCCAAATGCCCATCGATGATAGACTGGACAGGGAAAATGTGGCACATATACACCATGGAATACTATGCAGCCATAAAAAAACAATGAGTTCGTGTCCTTTGTAGGGACATGGATGAAGCTGGAAACCATCATTCTCAGCAAACTGACACAAGAACAGAAAATCAAACACCACATGTTCTTACTCATAGGTGGGTGTTGAACAATGAGAACACATGGACACAGGGAGGGGAGCATCACACACTGGGGTCTGTTGGGGGGAAATAGGGGAGGAACAGCGGGGGGTGGGGAGTTGGGGAGAGATAGCATGGGGAGAAATGCCAGATATAGGTGAAGGGGAGGAAGGCAGCAAATCACACTGCCATGTGTGTACCTATGCAACAATCTTGCATGTTCTTCACATGTACCCCAAAACCTAAAATGCAATTTAAAAAATTAATTTAAAAAAATGAGGAGTTAGGAGTGGTGGCTCACACCTATAATCCCAACACTTTGGGAGACCAAGGTGGGAGGATTGCTTGAGCCCAGGAGTTCTAGACCAGTGTAGGCAACATGGTGAGACCCTTTCTCTACAAAAAATACCAAAACATTACCAGGCATGGTAGCATGCATGGCTGAATTCCTGTGTTTAAATCTCTTGCTGGCGGAGCATGGTGAGCCACTGTGCCTGCCCAGAAAGAGATTTAAACTCAGGAATTCTGATAAATTTTATTTCATAAGATTCTCACTTTAAAAAAAAGAAATGGCTGCATATAATGATGCATGCTTTTGTTCCAGCTACTGGGGAGTCTGGGGCAGGAAGATAGCCTGAGCCCAGAAGTTGGAAGCTAGCCTGGGCAACATAGTGAGACCTCGTTAAAAAAAAGAAAAAGGAAAAGGGGCCAGGCATGGTGGTTCACGCACATAATCCCAGCACTTTGGGAGGCTGAGGCAGGTGGATAACCTGAGGTCAGGAGTATGAGACCAGCCTGGCCAACATGATGAAACCCAGTATCTACTAAAAATACAAAAAATTAGCCAGGTTTGGTAGTGGGTGCAAAGATCGCACCATTGCACTCCAGCCTGGGTGATAGAGGGAGACTGTGTCTTTAAAGAAATAAATAAAAGATGCATTTGTATGTATATGCTCTGTATTAGTTAAGTATTACTGTATAACAAACCACTCCAAAATTTAGTCCTTAAAACAATCAACAGTCTCTTTACTTAGAATTCTGTGAGTCAGCAATTTAGGCTGTGATCAGCTGGATGGTTCTGCTAGTTTCACCTTGAATCCCTCAAACAGCTGCAGTCATCTTGTGGCTGGACTAGGTCTAGATGGCTTAGCATAGCCTCATTCACATGTCTGGTGATGGGTGTTGGTTCTTAGCTAGGCCTCTCTAACTGACTTGGGCATGTGTGTGTGTTCGTGCGTGCGTGTGTGTGTGTGATGGGGTCTCTTATTTTTGAGACAGTCTCGCTCTGTTACCCAAGCTGCAGTGTAGTGGCCCAATTAGGGCTCAATATAACCTCTGTCTCCCAGGCTCAAGCCATCCCCCTGTCTCAGCCTCCTGGGTAACTGAGACTACAGGTGCATGCCACCATGTCTGGCTTTTTTTTTTTTTTTTTTTTTTTGTATTTTTTGTAGAAACAGGGGCTTGCTATGTTGCCCAAGCTGGTCTTGAACTCCTGGGCTCAAGCCATCCTCTCAATTTAGCCTCTGAAAGTGCTGCCATTATAGGCGTGATCCCCTTGCCCAGCCTTGTGCTTCTTTATACAGCAGTGGAAGAACTTCCAAAGGGCAAGGGCAGAAGCTGCAAGATCTTTTGAGATCTAGGCGTGTGATGGTTAATGTTATATATCAACTTCACTGGGCTAAGGAATGACCAGATCTCTGGTAAAACATTTCTGGGTGTGACTTGGAGGGTGTCTCTCAGGGACATTAGCATTTGAATCAGGAGACTGAGTACAGAATTTGGCCTTCTCCAACGTGGATGAGCATCAGCCCATCTATTTGGGGCCCAAATAGAACAAAAAATTCAAGGAAGGTGAGTCTCTCCATCTTTCTCTTCTTGAGCTGGGACACCTATCTTCCCCTGCTCCTGAGCTCAAGAGATCCTCCTGCCTCAGCTTCCCAAAGTGCTGGGATTAGAGGTGTGAGCCACTGCACTCGTCCTAAATGTCTTAACTTTGCTTATTTTCAAATATGTATATAACCATGTGAACGAACACATTGCCAGGGTTCCCTTCTGGGTCTTAATGAGAGGCTTGTGCCACTGGGATCCTGAAGTTTAAGTTTCATTAGTTTCTGGGTAAATATCTGGGGTAGGCAGGATAATGGCCCCCAAAGATGTCCACATTCTAATCCCTGAAACCTGTGAATATGTTGCTTTGCGTGGCAAAAGGGATTTTGCTGTTGTGAATAAGTTAAGGATTTTAAGCCCGGCTTGGTGGCTCATGCATGTAATCCCAGCACTTTGGGAGGCCAAGGTGGGTGGTTAGGAGTTCGAGACCAGCCTGGCCAACATGGCAAAACCCCATCTCTACTAAAAATACAAAAATTAGCCAGATGTGGTGGTTCATGCCTGTAGTTCCAGCTACTCAGGAGGCTGACTCCAGAGAATCACTTGAACCCTAGTGAGCCGAGATGGCACCACTGCACTCCAGCCTGGATGACAGAACGAGGCTCTGTCTCAAAAAAAAAAAAAAAAAAAAAGTTAAGGATCTTGAGATGGAGAGATTATCTAGGGTTATCGGGGTTTGCTCAATACAATCACAACAGTTCTTTCAGCCTGCCTAGTAGCTGGGACCACAGGCACATGCCACCACGCCTGGCTAATTTTTGTGGTTTTTGTAGAGACTGCGTTTCACCGTACTACCCAGGAACATCTCAAACTCCTGGGCTCAAGCGATCCTCCCACCTCAGCTTTACAAAATGCTGGGATTATAGGCATGAGGCACCATGCCCAGCCCACAGAGGTTTTTATATGTAAAAGAGGGAGCATTAGAGTGTGAGCCACCATGCCCAGCCAGTGTGATCATTTTAAAGGTTAAGTCAAATCATATCATTCCTCCACTCAAAACACTCCAAGGCTTCATGTTTCACTCCAAGTAAAAGTTTTTTTTTTTTTTTTTGAGGAGTTTCATTCTTGTTGCACAGGCTGGAGTGCAATGACACGATCTTGGCTCTCCGTAACCTCTGCCTCTCAGGTTCAAGCAATTCTCCTATCATCCTCTCAAGTAGCTGGGATTACAGGCATGTGCCACCATGCCTGGCTAATTTTGTATTTTTAGTAGAGATGGGGTTTCACCATGTTGGCCCAGCTGGTCTTGAACTCCTGACCTCAGGTGATCCGCCGCCCTCAGCTTCCCAAAGTGTTACGATTACAGGCATGAGCCACCATGCCCGGCAGATCTAGCTATGTTAATAGAGATTCTTAGCCGAGTGCGGTGGCTCACACCTGTAATCCCAGCACTTTGGAAGGCTGCAGTGAGCCCAGATCGAGCTACTACACTCCATCTTGGGTGACAGAGTGAGACTCCGTCTCAAAAGGAAAAAAAAAAAGAGAGAGATTCTTTACAGATGCAAAATTTCCCCTATAAAGAATAGCTTTGTAGGGCCATTTTAAAATATGGCAAAAAAACATGTTTTGGTGTAAAATATTTTGATTTTCTTCCTTGTCTCCTAATGTTATGACAGAGTCAGGTTGGAAAGTTAGTCACACTATATAGGGTTAAAGAAAACCCACCTGATGAGAATTTATTATTTGTAGGGCATGACTCCCCAGACCCCTTAGATAGGAATTTGGACAAGATAAAAAAAATCACAGTTTAGGCTTCAGGACAAATCCAGGTCAGTCTGTGGGCATGTTAAGTTTGAGATGCTCTCAGACATCCATGTGGAGATGTTGATTGGAAATCAGATATATAAATTTGGAATAAAGGAGAGAGGTCTAGGCTAGAGATATAAATTCAGGAATGATCTTACAGTAATTAAATCCATGAGGCTGGATGCAGTGGCTCACACCTGTAATCCCAGCACTTTGGGGGGCCAAGGTGGGCAGATCACCTGTGGTCAGGAGTTCAAGATCAACTTGGCCAACTGGTCAAACCTCATCTCTACTAAAAAAAAAAAAAATTAGCTGGGCATGTTGGTAGGCAGCTGTAATTCCAGCTACTCAGGAAGCTGAGGCAGGAGAATCACTTGAACCCAGGAGGCAGAGGTTGCAGTAAGTCGATATTGAGCCACTGCACTCCAGCCTGGGGACAGAGTGAGAATCCATCTCAAAAAAAAAAAAGAAAGAAAAAGAAACTCCCCAAGCCCAGGCACCCATGCTCTGATAGTAGTTTAATATCAAAACTAGCCCCTCTTACCCCTCACTGTATCCTCATCCTTTATAATAAGACTTTGTAGCCTCTCCTAGCTAAATCATGGCATCTGTTTCCCCAGTCCTAGAATCTGAGCTGGCCTTGCTTTGGCCAACACAATGCATCAGAAATGATGGTATTTATACCCGGGCCTTGCACACTTCTGTTCTTCTCTTGGGAGACTGCCTCTGCTGTGAAAACAAGCCCAGGCTAGAGGGCGGGAGCTCTGTGGCCCAGTCACCCCTGTTGCTCAGATAACAGGCAGCCAAAAGCCATCACTGTACTCCAGCTTGGGCCACAGGAGTGACACCCTGTCTCAAAAAAAAAAATAATCCACAAAACTACATGAGATAACTGAGGGAGGGAGTGCAGATAAAGCAAGTGATTAAGGACTGAGCCCTGATGCATATCAACTTTAAGAGGCTTAGCAGATGAGAAGAAATCAACACAGGAGACTGAGGAAGAGAAAGCAGTCAGGTAGTGGAAATGAAGGAGAGAGTGTCATCCTGAATTAGGGAAAGAAAGCTTTGTAAGGGCTGGGTGCAGTGGCTTATGCCTGTAATCTCAGTACTTTGGGAGGCCGAGGCAGGTAGATCACAAGGTCAGGAGTTCGAGACCAGCCTGGCCAACGTGGTGAAACCTCTTCTCTACTAAGGCTACAACAATTAGCTGGGCATGGTGGCACATACCTGTAATCCCAGCTACTCAGGAGGCGGAGGCAGAAGAAATCCCTTGAACCTGGGAGGTGGAGGTTGCAGTGAGCCAAGATCGCACCATTGCACTCCAGCTTGGGCAAGACAGCAAGACTCCATCTCAAAAAAAAAAAAAAAAAAAAAAAAGGATAGAAAGGAAGAAAGAAAGAAGAGAGAGAGAAAGAAAGAAATTAAGTAATTAAGTTAGTTTTATAAGGAGCAGGGAGTGATCAACTAAGTCAAATTCTGCAGCTGATAGGTTAAGCAAGAATAGGACTGACCAATGGCCATTGGATTTCCTAAAGTGGAAATTATTGGTGAGCTTTGAGACATTTTGGTGGACTGTTGGGGCGAAAGCTGATTTGTAATTGTGGTGAGAAGAAACAGGAGAAGGAGAGGAATTAGAGGCACGAGCTCAGACAAGCTTTTCAGGAGATTTTCTGGAAAGGGAGGGAGCAAAGGTAAGAGCAGGAGGGAGATATGAGGTCAAGCTAAGAACTTTTTTCCAACGTTTTATTGTGACAGTTTTCAAACATACCAAAAAGTTGAAAGAATTTTACAGTGACCATCTGTATCTGGCCCACTATCTGAATAGACTCACTATCTGCATTCTGCAACCAACATTTTACTGTACTTGCTTTATCACATATATGTCCATCTTTCCCTCCCTAAGACAGGTTTTTTTTCTTTTTCTTTCTCTTTTTTTTTTTTTTTTGAGACAGGGTCTTACTCTGCTGCTCAGGCTGGAGCGCAATGGTATGATCACAGCTAAGTGCAGTTTTGACCTCCTGGGCCCAAATGATCCTCCCACCTCAGCCTCCCAAGTAGCTGAGACCACACCTTTAAAAAATGTTTTATTTCTTTGAGACAGGGTCTTAGTCACCCAGGCTGGAGTGCAGTGGTGTGATCACAGTTCACTGCAGCCTCGATTGCCCAGACGCAAGCCATCATCCCACCTGAGCCTCCCTGAGAGATATATGCCCAACTAATTAAAAAAAAATTTTTTTTTGGCCAGGCACAGTGGCTCATGCCTGTAACCCCAGCACTTTGGGAGGCCGAGGTGGGTGGATCACCTGAGATCAGGAGTTCAAGACCAGCCTGACCAACATGGTGAAACCCCATCTCTTCTAAAAATACAAAAAAATTAGCCGGACATAGTGGCATGTACCTGTAATCCCAGCTACCCAGGAGGCTGAGGCAGAAGAATCTCTTGAACCTGGGAGGGAGAGGTTGCAGTGAGCCGAGATCGTGCCATTGCACTCCAGCCTGGGCAACAAGAGTGAGACTCTGTCTCCAAAAAAAAAAAAAAGAAAAAAATTTTTTTTAAGAGATGGGCATCTCACTGTATTGCCTGAGCTGGTCTTAAACTCCTGGACTCAAGTCATCCTCCTGCCTTGGCTTCCCAAAGTGCTAGGATTACAGGCATGAGCCACTGTGTCCAGCACGTATTAGGTTTTGTTTGTTTGTTTTGTGAGACAGAGTCTTGCTCTGTCGCCAGGCTGCAGTGCAGTGGTGCGATCTCAGCTCACTGCAACCTCTGCCTCCCAGGTTCAAGCAATTCTCTTGCCTCAGTCACCTGAGTAGCTGGGACTACAGGCCCATGTTACCATGCCCAGCTAATTTTTGTATTTTTAGTAGAGACGGGGTTTCACCATGTTGGCCAGGTTGGTCTTGATCTCCTGATCTCGTGATCCGCCCGCCTCAGCCTCCCAAAGTGCTGAAATTACATGTATGAGCCACTGAGCCTGGCTTTTTTTTTTTTTTTTTTGACATTGATAAATTACAGGTTGATTAAAGTTTGATGATAAAAATGCAATGGATTGAGGAGACGGAGGACACAGGAGAAAGGGGGAAGGATTATTGAAGCAATGGGCTGAATGGAAAAAAGGGGCTAGGATCTACTGCTAAGTGATGGATTGATCTTTAAAAAGGGGCACAGGGGACCCAGCTCAGTGGCTCATGCCTGTATTCCCAGCACTTTGGAAGACTGAGGCGGGAGGATCACTTGAGCCTGGGAGGTCAAGGTTGCAGGAAGCCATGACTGTGCCACTGCACTCCAGCCTGGGTGACAGAGTGAGACCTTGTCAAAAAACGACAAAAAATAAAAAATAAAATAAAACCAAGCACATACAGAGCTGTGGAAGGCATCTGGGCATGGGGGCTCACGCCTATAATCCCAGCATTTTGGGAGGCCGAGGCAGGCAGATCAGCTGAAGCCAGGAGTTTGAGACCAGCCTGGGCAACATGGTGATATCCCTGTCTTTATCAAAAATACAAAAATTAGCTGGGCATGGTGGTGCAATCCTGTAATCCCAGCTACCTGGGAGGCAGAGGTTGCAGTGAGCTGAGACTGCGCCATTGCATTCCAGCCTAGGGACAGGGCAAGACTCTGTCTCAAAAAACAAAAACAAAAAAAAACACCAGAGCTGTGGAAGGAAGGAAGGTGGGGCACACACATGTTCACAAATGCAGGGAGGCGGGTGCATGTGGGCGCGGGAGTTAGTGGAAGTTCTCTTGTGATGAAATCATTGGCCGAGGGTGAGCACACAGGAGGATGGGTTGTGCATGAGAAGAGAGAGATGGCATGAAATAATTTCTAGGAGAGTGGGAGAGTGAAAGGCCTGAGAAGGTGGTAAGATTGCCAAGCAATGCTGGGGGTCCACTTGAAGTTAATGGTCAGGCATTTAAAACAAGTCCCTGTGGTTGTGAGTTTTCCCCAGTCTGTTTAGCTGCATGGGTACAGCTGCACAGCAGAAGAGTTGGAATTAACGGTGTTTTCCTGGGTGAGTACAGCAAAGGGGCAAGGAAGTTGAGGATGTACATAAAGGAGTGACTGTAATGACGGACCATGGAATGTCAGACAGATGTGAAGACAGAAGTGAGGCAATGTCAAGTGTAAGAGATGATGGAAAGGTGGTAGAATCAATGAATTGCGGGTCCAAAAGGAGTCAAAGAATTGCTGGAGTTGGAATACTAGAAAAGCAGGCTGGAGGTGGAAGTGGTGATTATCGAGCAGGATGCCTGAAATCAGGATTTTGGGGTTACAACTACCAGAATGATAAGGTCAAGGCTGTGATCATGTGGGTGGCTGAGGTGAGCTAGAATACAAGTTCACTGGGGGAGAAGAGATTAGGAAACTTTTTTTTTTTTTTTTTGGTGATAGAATCTTCCTGTCACTCAGGCTGGAGTGCAGTGGCACGATCATAGCTCACTGCAGCCTCGACCTTCCAGGCTCCAGTGATCCTTTCACCTCAGCCTCCCAAGTAGCCCAGCCAATATTTTTTTGATTTTTATATATAGTTTTGCTCACAAGAATATACAGGTAACACAATTTTTAAACTCTTTGTTGAGGCCGGGTGCAGCGGCTCATGTCTGTAATCCCAGCACTTTGGAAGGCCGACGTGGGCAGATCACCTGAGGTCAGCAGTTTGAGACAGCCTGGCCAACATAGTGAAATCCCATCTCTACTAAAAATACAAAAGTTGGCTGGGTGTGGTGGTGCATGCCTGTAATCCCAGCTACTCAGGAGGATGGGGCAGGAGAATCGATTGAACCCGGGAGGCGGAGGTTGCAGTGAGCCAAGATTGTGCCACTGCACTCCAGCCTGGTGACAGAGCAAGACTCTGTCTCTATATAATAAATAAATAACTGCCTTGTTGAGCTATACTTCACATACCATATAATCTATTCATTAAAATTGTAAGTTGGGCAGGGCATGGTGCTTCATGTTTGTAATCCCAGCACTTTGGGAGGCCAAGGCAGGAGGATTGTTTGGGTTCAGGAGCTCCAGACCAGCCTAGACAACAGAGACCCCATCTCTACCCAAAAAAAAAAAAAAGGAAAAAACTACCTGGGCGTGGTGGGGTGCTCCTGTACTCCAGGCCCAGCTACCTGGGAGGCTGAGGTGGGAGGATTGCTTGAGTCTGGGAGATCGAAGCTGCAGTGAGCTATGATTACACCACTGCACTCCAGCTTGGATGACAGAGTGAGATACTGTCTCCAAAAATAAAAAAAAAATCATTTTAAAAAGTGTAAAATTCAATGGCTTTAGTATCTTCGCAGAGCTGCACATTCATCAACACAATCGATTAACATTTTCATGATCCCACAAAGAAACCCCACAACCCTTCGCCATCAATCCCTGTCTCTCCATCCTTCTCAGCCCTAGGTAACCACTATTGTTTTCTGTCTGTATGGATCCTCTATTCTGGACCTTTCACATTAATGGAATCCTACAGTATTTGGTTCTTTGTGACTGGCACTTCTCACTAGCATAATGTTCTTTTTTTTTTTTTTTTTGAGACAGAGCCTTGCTCTGTCACCCAGCTGGAGTGCAGTGGCGTGATCTTGGCTCACTACAGCCTCTGCCTCCCGGGTTCAAGGGATTCCCCTGCCTCAGCCTCGTGAGTAGCTGGGATTACAGGCGTGAGCCACAGAGCCGGGCCGGGGCTATTTGTTTTTTTTAACATTGATAAATTAAGGATGACTGAAGGCTGATGAGAAAATCTAATGGGTGGAGGAGATTAATGATGCAGGAGAAAGGGGCAGGGATGAATGAAGCAATGAGCTGAGTAGAAAAGAGAGGCCAGGATGGGCACTCTCTCACTGACCAGTGCCAGGGGATTTGCTGGGACCTCTTCTTATCATGTCACAGAGGCTTCAGGAGAAAGAACTTTTGTCACAAGAGATCAGCTTGAGTCACAACCCTGCCTAAGTCCCTTAGCTGATTCTCCTAGGAGAGACAACAAGAGAGAGAGAGGGAAAGGAAAGGAAAGGGCTCTCTGAGATTCTCTAAATTGTGGGGAGATGAGCATTATTTTATTTTCATAAAATTTTATGGGCCAGGTGTGGTGGCTCACACCTGTAATCCCAGCACTTAGGGAGGCTGAGGCAGGCAGATGGCTTGAGCCCAGGAGTTCAAGATCAGCCTGGGCAACACAGCAAAACCCTGTCTCTATAAAAAATACAAAAATTAGCTGGTGTGGTGGCACATGCATGTGGTCCTAGCCACTTGGGAGGCTGAGGTGGGAAAATTGCTTGAGCCTGGGAGGTTGACGCTGCAGGGAACCGTGATGTCACCACTGCACTCCAGCTCTAAAAAAATAGATAAAGTATTACGATTTTTTTTCCCCAAGACAGAGTCTTACTCTGTTGCCCAGGCTAGAGTACAGTGGCATGATCTCGGCTCACTGTAACCTCCACCTCCTGGGTTCAAGCAATTCTCCTGCCTCAACCTCTTGAGTAGCTGGGATTACAGGTGGGTGCCACCATGCCCAGCTAATTTTTCATATTTTTAGTAGAGATGGGGTTTCACCATGTTGGCCAGGCTGGTCTCGAACTCCTGATCTCATGATTCGCCTGCCTCAGCCTCCCAAAGTGCTGGGATTGACAAAAGTAAGCCTCCTCAGTCCTTGAGCCATTCCATTCCTTGCCCTGAGGCAATCAACGTCACCAGTTCCTTCTGTGTCCATCCAGAGATATTCCAAAAGAGAGATTCCAAAGAAGATATCTTCTTTCCTTTTTTTTGAGATGGAGTTGCTTAGGCTGGAGTACAGTGGCACAAGCTTGGTTCATTGCAGCCTCTGCCTCCCAGGTTCAAGCAATTCTCCTGCCTCAGCCTCCCGAGTAGCTGGGATTACAGGCACCCACCACCATGCACAGTTAATTTTTTGTATTTTTAGTAGAGATGGGGTTTTGCCATGTTGGCCAGGCTGATCTCGAACTCCTGACCTCAGGTGATCCACCCACCTCGGCTTCCCAAAGTGCTGGGATTACAGGTGTGAGCCACCGTGCCTGGCCTTTCTTTTTATTTTTGATACACTGTTCTGGACCTTACTTTTTTCACTTTATATAACTTAGAGATTGTTCTCTATGAGTATATACCAAGCTCTTTGATTATTTTTCTTCCTTTTTCTAAAAAAAACAAAAAACTACTGCATAGTGTTCCACTGAAATGAGTCTCCCTAATTTATTCAGCTGATCTTCTACTGATGAACATTTGGCTTGTTTCTGATCTTTTACTACTATAAACAGTGGTTCAGTGAATATCCTTATGCATAAATTATTTCACACATGTAAGAATGTATCTTTTAGATACATTCATAGGCGTAGAAGTACTGGCTAAGAGGCTTATTTTATTTGCATTTTCTTTGCATTTGTTTGTTTGCTTTTTGAGACAGGTACTCATTCTGTCACCCAGGTTGGTGTGCAGTCGCAGGGCCACGACTCACTGCAGCCTTGATCTCCTGGGCTCAAGCAATCCTCCTGCCTCAACCATCTAAGTAGCTAGGACTACAGGCACATATTGCCATATCCAGCTAATTTTTTTGACGTTTTGTAGGATAGGGTCCCACTGTGTTACCCAGGTTGGTCTTGAACTCCTGGGCTCAAGGGATCCTCCCTCCTCAGCCTGTCAAAGTGCTGGGATTACAGCATGAGCCACCATGCCTGACTTCATATTTGCATTTTCAACTTTTATAGATTTGTTTAAATTATGCTCTATATCATTGTGCAAGAACCAGAAACCACTCTAGGTATTTCAAGCAGAAAGAGATTTTTTTTTTTTTTTTTGAGACAGAGTCTTACTCTGTCTCCAGGTTGGTGTGCAGTGGCACTATCTTGGGTCACTGCAACCTCTGCCTCCTGGTTCAAGCAATTTCCCTGCCTCAGCCTCCCAAGTAGCTAGGACTAGAGGTGCGTACCACTATGCTCGGCTAATTTTTTGTATTTTAGTAGATACGGGATTTCACCATGTTGGCCAGGATGGTCTTGATCTCTAGACCTTGTGATCTGCCCGCCTCGGCCTCCCAAAGTGCTAGGATTATAGGCGTGAACCACCATGCCCAGCTGCAGAAAGAGATTTAATAGAGGAAATTAGGTGCTCACAAAATTATTGAAATGACTGTAGCCCGGGCCTCCAAGAGGTCCCCAGGTCAATACACAGCTAACTTTCTGGGGAAGCCACTCCTCTGAGATCACTACTGGAACTGCAGCCAGCAGTTAGGATCAAAATGTCACTATTGACACCTAGGATGCCAGATAATGGACTCTGAATATGCTGCAGAAAAATCTCAGGTCTCCACAACCTTACTTGACAGAAGAGACAGCCAAAAGTACAGGGCAAATGGCCTTTGTCTTTCCATCACCTACCCGTGTCTCATTCATTCTTCTAACTAGTAGGACCTAATGTCTATCCAAAACTCTAGCTGCAAGGGAGTCTAGAACGTGTAGGTTTAGCTTTCCAATGTCTCCACCTAGAAGAGGGTAGAATGAGTCAGATTGAGAGAGCCAGCCCACAGTACTCTCTACACCCTCCATAAAAAGGGTACCAAATTACACTCCCACTGACACAGGATCCTGTCAACTCTTTGACTTGCTAATCCAGCACATGGAAAACAGTACCTTATCGTTTTAATTAACATTTCTCTCTCTTTTTTTTTTTTTTCTTTTTTTAAGACAGAGTCTCGTCTCGCTTTGTCACCTAGGCTGAAGAGCAATGGTGTGGTTTTGGCTCATTGCAACCTCTGCCTCCTGGGTTCGAATGATTCTCCTGCCTCAGCCTCAAGAGTAGCTGGGACTACAGGTGTGTGCTAACACACTTGGCTAGTTTATTTTTATTTTTGTTTTTAGTAGAGACAGGGTTTCCCTATGTTGGCCAGACTGGTCTCAAACTCCTGACCTCATGATCTGCCTGCCTCAGCCTCCCAAAGTGCTGGGATTACAGGCATGAGCCACTGCGCCCAGCCAACATTTCTCTTATTATGAGAGGTTATCTTATGTTACAAACCATCAAAATGTATATCTCTGTGAATAGCATCCAATATGAGTGCTGCCCCCTGGAGTCGTGCAGGATGGTGACTCTGTAATATGAATATATGCCATTTAAATTTCTTCTTTATGTATGAATTCTGTATGTCTTTTGCCTACAGATGGTCTTTTATTTTTCCCCACAATGATATATTTAACATAGATGGGGCCTGTAAAATGGCACAGTTTTCCAAACCTAGAGTTTAGCAAGTGATCCAACAATTTTTTTTTCCTTTGGGTCATTTCGCCCCAGGGTATAGTCCCAGTGAGGGGTAGTGAGGGACAGCTCATACTTGAAATGTCGCAAGTATGTCAAATTCTGGAGTTCTAGAACTTTAAAATTAAGCTGCACTCAAAGTGTCTCTCCAATGCCAGTTTATGCAAAATTCTAGTTTGCCTCCTGTCTAAAGATTTAATCATGAATCATGCTGGATGGAGAACTGAGGACACAGCATGCCTAGTGAGCTGGGCGACCACTCCTGCTTGCTAGGCTTATGTTCCTGTGGTTTCTAATGTCTTCTCCGGTGAATAATAACCTCGGGTACATGCCAGGCCTTTTGGTCTTTGTTGATGACCTATAGGGACTGGAAGCCTGAGATTTCAAATTCAAGAACAGGCCTTTTAAGCCTGGTCAATCAATCAGGCCATGTAGTCAGAGCCACAGATAGTACAATTTGCTGATGTAGAAAGAAATCCAACTACTCAAAGGAACATACCATTCGCCAGGAAGTATGGGGTTGATTTTTTTTTTCCCCAGTTGTTCAGTTGCTAGCAGGCTTCAGGTGCTCAGTGGCAAGGTCAGCCAACAAGGAGCACTTACGGACTTTCCTGTAAACCCCAATACGATGCACCAAATTTTGCCATTAGGTATTCACTCCTTTGGTTTAAACATTCCCCTATCAACCCAGCACTCCCTCCTGACCTGCTGATTATTTTCCACTTGGTTAGGCTTGAAGTGTTCTGGTCATTTTTGATCCTCTCCTCTCCCCCTTCCTGTCCCAATCCAATTAATCATGATGCCCCCTGGGTTATTTCTCCAGGTGCCTGGGGAAGGCATGCTGGAGTTGTAAAGTACTGGCTATGACCCTGAGCAAGTGCTTCCAACTCTCTCTGAGCCTCGGCTTCTTCATCTGTGAAGGAGAGCTAACAATATCCTACCTCACAGGGTTTTTGTGAGGATTAAAAATGATACATATTTTGTGTGTGTGTGTCTGTTTGTTTGTTTTGTTTTGTTTTTGAGACCAAGTTTTGCTCTTGTTGCTCAGGCTGAAGTACAATGGCACAATCTCAGCTCACCGCAACCTTCACCTCCTGGGTTCAAGCGATTCTCCTGCTTCAGCCTCCTGAGTAGCTGGGTTACAGGCATGCGCCACCACGCCCAGCTAATTTTGTATTTTTAGTAGATACGGGGTTTCTCCATGTTGGCCAGGCTGGTCTTGAACTCTTAAACTCAGATGATCCATCTGCTTCAGCCTCCCAAAGTGCTGCGATTACAGGCCTGAGCCACCGCGCCTGGCCAAATAATACATGGTTTTATAAAAACAAAACAACATGCACACATATACCCCAATACTTCCCCAGAAACCTCTTCAGCTGACCAGTGTCAAGCCTTGTGACTTAGAAGACCACATATATTATGTTTTAAAACACACACAATACTAATAATACATGATTCTATAAAAGTGAGGTCATAGCCCCATGTATTTAAAAAAAAGGTATTTGAGAAAAGAAAAAAAAAACCTAAAAACAACAACAACAAAATAAGTATGTGGCCCAAGTTGGTACTTTCCTTTCTAGTCCATCCATCATTTCTCTCTCTCTCTCTCTCTCTCTCTCTCGCTCTATTTTTTTCCGGAGTCTCGCTCCATCACCAGGCTGGAATGCAGTGGCGCAATCTCGGCTCACTGTCCTCCCAGGTCCAAGCGATTCTCCTGCCTCAAGTTGCTGGGATTACAGGTGCGCACCACCACACCCAGCTAATTTTTGTATTTTTTGGAGAGACAGTTTTTCACCATGTTGGCCAGGCTGGTCTCAAACTCCTGACCTCAAGTGATCAGCCTGCCTGGGCCTCCCAAAGTGCTGAGATTACAGGCATGAGCCACCTCGCCTGGCCAGAATCCAGCTATTTCTGACCACCTTGGCCCAAGACACCGCCTTCTCTTACCTGGATTATTGCAGCAGTCTCTGCTCCACTTTCCTCTGCACCTGCTGCCTTAGAGCCTATCCTTCTCACAGATGCCAGAACAATCTCTTAAAAATGGAAAATCAGATCTTGTCACTCCCCAGAATAAAATCTTTCAGTGGCGTTCCATTTCTCATAGAAATAATCCATTCCCGCTATTTTTTTTTTTTTAAGATGGAGTCTTGCTCTGTCGCCCAGGCTGGAGTGCAGTGGTGCAATCTTGGCTCACTGCAGCCTCTGCCCCCCGGGTTCTAGTGATTCTCCTGCCTCAGCCTCCTGAGTAGCTGGGATAATTTTTTTGTGTGTTTTTAGTAGAGATGGAGTTTCACTATGTTGGCCAGGCTGGTCTTGAACCTCTAACCTTAGGTGATCCACCCGCCTTAGCCTCCCAAAATGCTGGGATTACAGGCATGAGTCACCACGCCCGGCCCATATTCTGTATTTTGCTTTTCAATTGGTCTCAGTTATTTCACTCTCAGGGCCGTGTGCTTGCCGTTCTCTCTGCCTGATCCTTTCTTACTCTGCAGCTCAGGAGTTTGCAAACTATAGCTTGTGCACCAAATCTTATCTGCTGTCTGTTTTCATACTGCCCATGACCTACAAGTGGTTTTTACATTTTTTATTTGTTTTGTATTGTTTGAGATAGGGTCTTGCTCTGTTGCCCAGGCTGGAGTACAGTGGAGTGATCATGGCTCACTATAACCTTGAACTCCTGGGTTTAGGGGATTCTCCTGCCTCAGCCTCCTGAGTAGGGACTACAGGCACATGCCACCACACCTACATTTTTTTTAGGTGGGGTCTTGCTATGTTGGCCCAGGCAAGTCTCAAACTCCTGGCCTCATGTAATCCTCCTGCTTTGGCCTCCCAGAGTTTTGGAATTACAGTTGTAAGCCACCATGGCCAGCCAGTTTTTACATTTTCAAGTAATTAGAAAAATAAAAATAGACCAATATTTCAGATACATGAAAATCATATGAAATTGAAATTTTAGTACTGTATCCATAAACAAAGTTTTATTGGAACACAGCCTCACTCATTCATTCATGTATGGTCTATAGCTGCTTTCTAAATGTAACAGCAAAAGTAAGCTACAAGAGACAAAGAGTGTATGGCCCACAAAGCCGAAGATATTTACTAACTGGCCCATTAGAGAAAACATTTGTTCTGCTCTGGTTCTCTTGGGCAGCTCTTCACTCTTCAGGTATCAATTTAAAAAAATCTCCTTCCCATTCAATCTCATCCCCCACTCCATTACTCTTGATCTCAACTCTGTGTTATTTTCTTCCCAGCAAACACCACAATCTGTACTTACATCTTTAATTGTTTTCCTGTTTATTTTATTTTATTTTGAGACAGGGTCTTGCTCTTTTACCCAGGCTGGAGTGCAGTGGTGTGGTTACAGCTCATGGCAGCCTCAACCTCCTGGGCTCAAGTGATCCTCCCACCTCAGCCTCCTGAGTAGCTGGGACCACAGGTGTGCACCACTACACATGGCTTAAGTGATCCACCCGCCTCAGCCTCCCGAGTAGCTGGGACTACAGGCGCATACCACAGTGCCCAGCCTTAATTTTTTGTAGAGACAGGCTGTCACTGTGTTGCCTAGGCTGGTCTCAAACTCCTGGCTTTAAATGATCCTCTTGCCATGGACTCCCAAAGCACTGGCATTACAAGTATGAGCCACTGCACCCAGCCTCCTGTTTGCTATTTATATCTCCCACAAGACTGAACACTCCATAATACAGAGACTCTGTCTCTGTACATCACTGTGCCTCCAGTGTCTGGCAGAGTGCCTGGGCATGGCAGGCCCCTAATACATACTTAACAAATATTTATTTATGTAATAAATATTTAACAAATGTTAATTAAATAAACATAAATAAGATGAAATTTGTAAGAGTTGTAGATTGAATTATTATTGTTATAATTCTGTCCCTTTAAAGAACCCATATTCTCAGCCAGGCACAGTGGCTCACACTTGTAATCCCAGCACTTTGGGAGGCTGAGGCAGGGGGATTGCTTGGGCCCAGGAGTTCAAGACCAGCCTGGCAACATAGCAAGACTATCTCTTAAAAAAGAACCGATATTCCCAAAGTGCCACCCTCCCCTCTGACCGGCTGTCCAGTTGAGAGGCGCCTCCATCGTTTGGTTTCTCTCTCTCTTTTTTTTTTTTGAGACAGGGTCTTGCTCTGTTGCCCAGGCTGGAATGGCTCAATCTTGGCTCACTGCAACCACCGCCTCCCAGGTTCAAGTGATTCTCCTACCTCAATCTCCCAAGTAGCTGGGATTACAGGTGCCCGCCACCACGCCTGGCTAATTTTTTGTATTTTCAGTAGAGACAGAGTTCCATCATATTGCCCAGGCTGGTCTTGAACTACTGCTCTCAGGTAATCCACCTGCCTCAGCCTCCCAAAGTGCTGGGATTATAGGTGTGAGCCCCCACGCCCGGCCTCATCATTTGGTTTCTGAATGCCTGTATTTTGCTCCCAGTAGGTTCACAAGGCATCTTTCTGGACTCTGCTTCCCACATCTCACTTTCTTAAGCAGCTGCTATTTACTAACTAGCTGTGAGAGCCTAAGCAAATTATCACTCTACCTCAGTGTCCTCATCTGTAGGATGGGGACAATAGAAGTCCCTACCTTGGCCAGGTTGGTGGCTCACGCCTGTAATCTTAGCACTTTGGGAGGCCGAGGTGGGCAGATCACCTGAGGTCAGGAGTTCAAGACCAGCGTGGCCAACATGGCAAAACCCCGTCTCTACTAAAAATACAAAAAATTAGCAGGGTGTAGTAGTGGCCGCCTATAATCCCAGCCACTTGGAAGGCTGAGGCAGGAGAATAGCTTGAACCCGAAGGCAGAGGTTGCAGTGAGCCAAGATTGTGCCACTGCATTCCAAACTGGGCGACGGACCAAGACTCCATTTCAAAAAAAAAAAAAAAAAGAAGTCCCTACTTCATAAGGTTGTGAGAATTAAATAAAACTGCTTAATGCATGGTAAGCATCAAGTAAATGTTTGCTAAGTTGGTTCTTTCCTTCCCACTAGAGATCTTCCCAACAGCCTTTCACGTAGTCTCTTTAAGGGACTGGATTTGTTAGCTGCTCCTATATGATAAGCTGCCCCCAAAACCCAGTGGCTTAAAATGATTGCTCAAGAGTCTGTGGGTCAGCTGGGCTGTTCTACTGATTTGAGCAGGCTTGGCCCACCTCCATGGAGCTCACACATGAATCAACAGGCAGCTGCCAGGTGCCAGGTCCCAGGTCGGTCGGTTGCTGGCAGGTCTAGGACGGCCTCACTCACATGTCTGGCTGTTGGCTGCCTGTTATCTGGGCAACAGGGGTGACTAGGCCACGATGCTCCAGCAATCTAGCCAGGGCTTGTTTTCACAGCAGAGGCAGTTTCTCAAGAGAAGAGCAGAAGTGTGCAAAGCCCAAGTGTGGACACCATCATTATGTTGGCCAAAGCAAGGCCAGCCCAGATTCTAGAGTTGGAGAAACAGATGCCACAATTTAGATAGAAGAGGCTACAAAGTCTTAATATGAAAGATGAAGATACAGTGAGGGGTCAGAGTGGACAGTTTTGATATTAAACTACTACCAGAGCGTAGGTGCCTGGGCTTGGGGAGTTTAGAATAGACTTGTCAGGTGGCCGGGCACGGTGGCTCACGCCTATAATCCCAGCACTTTGGGAGGCCGAGGCGGGTGGATCACAAGGTCAAGAGATTGAGACCATCCTGGTCAACATGGTGAAACCCCGTCTCTACTAAAAATACAAAAATTAGCTGGGCATGGTGGCACACGCCTGTAGTCCCAGCTACTCTGGAGGCTGAGGCAGAAGAATTGCTTGAACCAAGGAGGTGGAGGTTGCAGTGAGCGGAGATCGCGCCATTGCACTCCAGCCTGGGTAACAAGAGCGAAACTCCATCCCAAAAAAAAAAAAAAAAAAAAAAGAACAGACTTGTCAGTTGAGGAAGCAGGAGTATCATCTCCCAGCTTTGAGGCCAAATCAAACTGGATTTAAATCCCAGCTCCACCAACTACCTGTGAGGTGTCTGGGTGAGTTACTCTATCTCTTGAGCTTCAGTTTCCACTCAGGTTGTTGTGATCAGAGGAGGTAAAGTGTGGAAGGGGCTGAGCACACTGCGTGGCTCACACAGAGCGAATATACAGCAAATAGAGATCATAGCATTCTTACGTACAAGTTGCATCCTGGGCTCTGCTGATTCCCGTCTCTGCTTCCCCAGGTGGAGAAGAAGGAAAACAGGCCAGGCTGGAGTGTGATTTCAGATCGGGAACCATGAATTGGCAATTACCGAGTAAGAGCTTAATTATAGTTCTTTGAGGGAAAAAAAAAAAAGCCAGGAATGCAATCTGGTGGGCAGAGGGGAGGGGTCTAGAGTGAAGGAGGAGAGGGGGAAGAGGTGGAGGAAGAAGGGCTGGAGAGAGGGAAGAGACAGGGAGGCCCAAGAGGGAAAAACTGAGCCACTGGAAAGGAGTCTCCCCGCTCCCCTAAAATAATGCCAATGACATTTTTATTTGATGTTTTGTTGTTGCTCTGATTTCAGAAGTGCTGTGTGCTCACTTCATGGTGCTTGGAAAATGCATAGACTGTTTCACTCATAACCCCACCAAGCAGATATGATCATGGCTGATATTTACATGCCCCTAGGATGTGCCAAATCTTTTACACTGTGACAAATCCTTTACATTTTAATGTCTCCTGTGAAGACTCCATGAGTAGACATTGCTATCCTCATTGCACCAGGGAGGTGAGGAAATGGGGGACAGATGTAAGTAACTTGTCCAGTGTGATACATTTAGTAAATAGCATGACAGCATTTAAATCCAAGCTAGCTAGTCCCAGGCCTTGCACATCACCAAGGAGTATAAGTCCCTCCATACATTTCTTTCTTTCAGGAAATGGTATCACTATTTTATTACTTTTTTTTTCTTTTTGAGACAGAATCTCGCTCTGTCGTCCAAGCTGGAATGCAATGGCGCACTCTCAGCTCACCGCAATCTCCACCTCCCAGGTTCAAGCAAGTCTCCTGCCTTAGCCTCCCAAGTAGCTGGGATTACAGACGCACCACCACGCCAGGCTAATTTTTGTATTTTTAAGTAGAGACGGGGTTTCATCATGTTGGTCAGGCTGGTCTAACCCCTGACCTCATGATCCACCCACCTCAGCCTCCCAAGGTGCTGGGATTACAGGTGTGAGCCACTGTGCCCAGATTATTACTTTTTAAAAGGTTATTTGGAAAATTTGTACTGCCTTTTTCCAATTTTAGTTTTTAGTACTAATTCTAGAAGAGTAAAAATTTGTTTTATTATTTATTTATTTTTTGAGATGGAGTTTCGCTCTTGTTGCCCAGGCTGGAGTACAATGGCACAGTCTCGGTTCACTGCAACCTCTGCCTCCCAAGTTTAAGCGATTCTCCTGCCTCAGCTGCCCAAGTAGCTGGGATTACAGGTGCCCACCACCATGCCCGGCTAATTTTTCTATTTTTAGTAGAGATGGGGTTTCACCATCTTGGCCAGGCTGGTCTTGAACTCCTGACCTCAATGATCCACCTGCCTCAGCCTCTCAGAGTGCTGGGATTACAGTTGTGAGCCACCACACCTGGCAAAGATTGAAAATTTGTGTATCTTTCTCTTTTTTGATAATTTGTAATTGTGATATTATTTTAAATGGAAACCAAAATCACAAGAATAGTACAAGAAACTCTAGAAACTCTATCTGCATTAACCAGTTGTTCACCATTTGCTTTTAATTTTCTCTCTATATGTGCTATGGTTACACTTTGTGTCCTCACCCAAATCTCATCTTGAATTGTAATCCCTGTAATGCTCATAATCCCCAGGTGTCAAGGGAGCGACCAGGTGGAGGTAATTGAATCATGGAGGCGGTTTCCCCCATGCTGTTCTCATGATAGTGAGTGAATTCTCAAGAGATGTCATGGTTTTATAAGGGGCTTTTCCTCGTTCACTTGGCACTTCTCCTTCCTGCCACCTTGTGAAGAAGGTGCTTTGCTTCCGCTTCACCATCAGCTATAATTGTAAATTTCCTGAGGCCTCCCCAGCCATGCTGATCTGTGAGTCAATTAGATCTCTTTCTTTTATAAATTACCCAGTCTCAGGCAGTTCTTTATAGCAGTATAAAAACAGACTAAGACAATATATAAATATTTACATACATATGGATCTATCTTGTATATAAGTATATATATGTATTTTTCTGAACCATTTGAGACACACTGGAGACACCATGCCCTCAATATTCCAGTGTGTAGTCCTAAAAACAAAGACATTTTCATGCATAACCACAGTATAATTATCAAACTTGGGACAGTTAACATTCCAACAATACTATTTTTTTAATATTTATATATATATATATTTTTTATTGCATTTTAGGTTATGGGGTACATGTGAAGAACATGCAAGATTGTTGCATAGGTACACACGTGGCAGTGTGATTTGCTGCCTTCCTCCCCTTCACCTATATCTGGCATTTCTCCCCATGCTATCTCTCTCCAACTCCCCACCCCCCGCTATCCCTCCCCTATTTCCCCACAACAGACCCCAGTGTGTGATGCTCCCCTCCCTGTGTCCATGTGTTCTCATTGTTCAACACCTACCTATGAGTGAGAACATGCGGTATTTGATTTTCTGTTCTCCAACAATACTATTATCTATCTATAGCCTGTATTTAATCAATTACCAGTGTATATATGTTTTTCCCAGTTTAGAATCTAATCCAGGATTCTGCATTGCATTTAATTGTCATAGCTCTTCTTTAAACTGAAATAGCTTGTCAGCTTTCCTTTGTCTTTCTTGACCTTGACATTGATATGGGCTCGTTATTTTGTGAAATGTCCCTCAATTTAGGTTCCTTCCATTCTTTTTTCCTATGCAAATGTATACATACATATTTTGCAAAATTAGGATCAGGCCAGGTGTGGTGGCTCATGCCTGTAATCCCAGCACTTTGGTAAGCCACGGCAGGAGGGAACTCAGGAGTTCAAGACCAGCCTGGACAACATGGCAAGACCCTGTCTCTACTAAAAACAAGACAAAATTAGGTAAAAAAGAAAACACATTTATTGTAAAAACCTAGGATAATCAAAATATATAAAGGATAAAAAAGGTACCCACCAACTTAACAACTAAAATATTACATATATTCCTCCCCTTCTGTTTCCATGTACATTTACTCTTTAATACTTTTATATTATTTAATTATTGAGGGAAGAAATAAGAATATATACATACATATACATGTATACATATATTTTTGAGACATAGTTTCGCTCTTGTTGCCCAGGCTGGAGTGCAATGGCGCAATCTCAGCTCACTGCAACCTCTGTCTCCCGGGTTCAAGTGATTCTTCTCCTCCCGGTTCTCCTGCCTCAGCTTCCCTAGTAGCTGGGATTACAGGCACCCGGCACCGTGCCCAGCTAATTTTTTGTACTTTTAGTAGAGACAGGGTTTCACTGTGTTGGCCAGGCTGGTCTCAAATTCCTGACCTCAGGTTATCTACCTGCCTCAGCGTCTCAAAGTGCTGGGATTGCAGGCGTGAGCCACTGCACCCAGCCATATATGCTTTTTCTCCAGTCAATTTACTGAATGTTCATCTTTCTCCATTGCTTTGTGATGTTTCCTATATACCCTACTGAGGTCATATGTAATAGGGCATGTTTACATATTTCTATTTTTTCCCAGTAATTTGTGTATTTATTCCTGTATCAGACCCACATTTACTACACTTATAATTAAAACATAAAAACTAATTTAAAAAATTTCATCATCCCCCCAAAAGCTTTGTGTCCATTTACAATCACTTTCCATTCCCTTCTCAGCCCAAGAGAACCACTAATCTATATTCTGTCTCTATGGATTTGCCTATTCTGGACATTTCCTATAAGTAAGAATCAGATATGTGGCCTTTTGTGTTTGGCTTCTCTTTTTTTCTTTTCTTTTTTTTTTTGAGATGACATCTTGCTATGCTGCCCAGGTTGGTCTCAAACTCCTGGGTTCAAGCAGTCCTCCCACCTCAGCCTCCTAAAGTGCTGAGATTACAGGCATCAGCCACCATACCCAACTGGCTTCTTTTTCTTAATGTTTCTAAGGTTCATCCATGTTGTAGCATGGATCAGTGCCTCATTCCTTTTTATGGCCAAATAATATTCCATTGTATAGATCTACATGTTTTATTAATATTTGTCCATTCATTAGTTGAGGGGCATATGGGTTGTTTCTGCTTTTTGGTTATTATGAATAATACTGCTATGAACGTTTGTGTACAAGTTTCTGTGTGGACACCTGTTTCTTTTCTCTTGGGTAGATACCTAGGAGTGGCATTGCTGGGTTGTATGGTAACTGTATCTTTAACCATGTGGAGAACTGCCAGATTGATTTACAAACCATCTACACCATTTCATATTCCCATAAGCTGTGTTTGACAGTTCTCTTCAGAACACTTTTTCTTTTTTTGTTTTCTTTCTTTTTTTGAAACAGAGTCTCACTGTGTACCTAGGCTGGAGTGCAGTGGTGCGATCACAGCTCACTGCAGCCTCAGTCTCCTGAGTTCAAGTGATCCTCCCGCCTCAGCCTCCCCAGTAGCTGGGACCACAGGTGGGAGCCACCACACCCAGCTAATTTTTTTTTTATTTTTTGTAAAGATGAGGTTTCACTATGTAACTGGTCTTGAACTCCTGGGCTCAAGGGATACTCCCACCTTGGCCTCCCAAAGTGTTAGGATTACAGGCAAGAGCCACCACACTCAGCTCAGGACACTTTTATAAACATAAACTCACAACAATAATCCTCATAATAACCCCAGAGATAGGCATCATTGCCGTAATCTTTCAGACAAGGACAATGAGGGCAGAGAGGAGACACCAGCTATAAGGGTCAGGGCTTCAAGCCTGAGACTACCTCGTTTCCTGTGGGAAGCCTGACTTTTGGACCAAAACAATAGGCTTTCCGGCTTTGAAAGGTGATGGGACAATGGGCAGAGAGGAGGAATCTGCAGGTCAAAGTCTTGATGTAGAGATGGAAGCTCCCAGGGCATCAAAGTCACTTCTGTTTTTGTTTTATTGGGCAACAATGGAGCCAGGTTCTGACTAATTAATGATGATCAAAGTGCTCTGACAAGAAGGAGAGTTCTGCAAATGCCAGTCATGAATTATTCATGGCCACGTCTTCTTAACTGGGGGAGAGGAGGCTGCCCAGGAGTAGAAGCTAAGCTCTCACAAGTTCGTATGAGCCTGAGCAGCCCCCACAGGACTCAGTTTCTCAGCGCTGAATATGGGGCCAGATGTGAGCTCTCATTTCTCTGTATGTTTGTTTTTTGAATTTTTTTGAGATAGAGTCTTGTTCTGACACTCAGGCTGGAGTGCAGTGGCATAGTTTCAGCTCACTGCAACCTCTGCCTCTCAGGCTCAGACTATCCTCCTGCCTCAGCCTCCCCACTGTGAGGTGTGAACTGGGACTACAGGTGCACACTACCACGCCTGCTAATTTTGTTTTATTTTTGTAGAGATGGGGTTTCGCTATGTTCCCCAGGCTGGTCTCCAACTCCTGGGCTCAAGCAATCTACCCACTTTGGCCTCCCAAAGTGCTGGGATTACAGGCATAAGTAACCATGCCGGGCCAGCTCTCATTTCTACCAGACTGGGACCTGCAGAGAAGGGCTGGTGACCTGGGTCCTGTTACCACCTGACCTGGAGACAGTGCATGCCCAAGCTGCCCCTAGCGAGTGGCAAACAAAAATTAATAATACCAAAATATAGTTCAGGGTTGGTAAGCCTTTCTTTTCTTTCTTTCTTTTCTTTTTTTTTTTTTTTTTTTTTTTTAACCACAGAGTCTGGCTCTGTCACCAGGCTGGAGTGCAGAGGTGCGATCTCGGCTCACTGCAACCTCTGCTCCCAGGTTCAAGCGATTCTCCTGCCTCAGCCTCCTGAGTAGCTGGGATTACAGGCACTCGGCACCATGCCCGGCTAATTTTTGTATTTTTAGTAGAGACGAGTTTTCACCATGTTGGCCATGAACTTCTGACCTCAGGTGATCTACCTGCCTTGGCCTCCCAAAGTGCTGGGATTACAGGCGTGAGCCACCGCGCCTAGCCTGTTAAGCCTTTTCTCTCAAAGGCCAGATAGTACATATTTTGGGCTTTGCAGGACATATGGTCTCTGTCACACTACCCAGCTCTGCCATTGTAGTGCAAAAGCTTTCATAGATATCCACCAACAAATGAATGCACCCGTTCAATGAAGCTTGGTGTACACTGATATTTGAATTCTATGTAATTTTCATTTGTCACAAAATATTATTCTCCTTTTTTTCCCCCCCAACCATTTAAAAATGTAAAAATGACTTTAGCTCCTGGAATGTGAAAAACAGCTGTAGCCTCAAAATGTTAAACACAATTACTATTCAACCCAGAGATTTCACTCCTAAACATATACCTAAAAGCAATGGCCAGGTGTGGTTCTCATGCCTATAATCCCAGCACTCCAGGAGGCTGAGTGGGGTGGATCACCTGATGTCAGGAGTTTAAGACCAGATATAAAGATTTTTTTTTTTTTGAGACAGAGTTTCCTTCTTGTTGCCCAGGCAGGAGTGCAATGGTGCAATCTCGGCTCACCGCAACCACTGCCTCCCAGGTTCAAGCAATTCTCCTGCCTCGGCCTCCTGAGTAGCTGGGATTGCAGGCATGTGCCACCATGCCCGGCTAATTTTGTATTTTTAAAAGAGTTGGGGTTTCTCTATGTTGGTCAGGCTGGTCTTGAACTCCCAATCTCAGGTGATCCACCTGCTTTGGCCTCCCAAAGTGCTAGGATTACAGGCATGAGCCATCACACCTGGCCTAAGATATTTTCTTTTTCTGTATTTTTCTGCAATTAATTTTAAGAGATTTTCTACCCCAGCCACCTTTACAGTAGCGGCTTTGGATATATGAAAGTTGGGGGAAGCTGTGGAGGTGGAAAATAATTAGGAACGGGATAGGATTTTGCTTACTTCAAGCCCTACGCCAGCCCAAAACCCTCTCCTTTCATTCTCAAAAATATCCAGGAAATCAAGTTCAAATTGCCAGCTGTGTGGCGTTGGATGATTCCTCACCCTCTCTGAGCCCTTTCTCATATACGTCATGTGGACTGAATTTCTGGAAAAGGCTCCCAGTCCTTTTCATCCTTTCCTTCCCAGCACTGCTAAGCAAGACACAGAGAGTGACTACTTTGCTCAGCAGTGCTGGGAAGGAAGGAAGGAAGGAAGGAAGGGAGGGAGGGAGGGAGGAAGGGAGAGAAAAGGAAGGTGGGGAGCATGGGGCAAGGAGGAGAAAACTGACATCAGAATGGCTGGTGGATGTGGCAGAGGCAGCAGGGAAGGACAGGTAGAAAGAGTGGTCCCCTCCTGTCATCTTCTCTGCCCTGGAGCTTTGAGGGTGTGATTACCCAGTCTCTGGATGTCATTCTTGGAAGGTCTGTGCTGGGCTGAGCACTGGACATGGAGTCCAAAGACTTGCATTCTGCTCACACCTCACATTGGTCACCTGTGACTTCGGGCAAATTAGTTCCTGCTTTGAGCCTTGTCTTGCTCAGCTGTGTAAGGGGTTAATGCTCAGCTGGTTGTAACAACTCTGGGAAAGGTGCTTTGTAAAAGGCTAAGCAACTACAGTGCTGTCAGTGATGAACAAACTATGGCACGCCTTCCCTTGTTTCTTTAAATGTCTTTACGGAGATGTAATTCACATACCACATGATTCACCCATTTTAAATGTGTGCTTCAGCAGGTTTTGGTCTATTCACAGAGTTGCACAGCCATGATCACAATCAATTTTAGAATATTTTCATCATCCCAAGAAGAAACCTGTACTCTTGCCAGGAGCAGTGGCTCCTGCCTGTAGTCTCAGCGATGAGGGAGGATTGCTTAAGTCAGGGAGTTGAAGACCAGTGTAGGCAATATTAAAAACAAGAACCACACCGCCCCCTCCACCCTGACGACAAAAAAAAAAAACAACAAACTTTAGTTGGCTATGGTGCAGCAAGCCTGTAGTCTCAGCTACTCATAAGGCTGAGGCAGGAGGATCGCTTGCTTGAGCCCAGGAGTTTGAGGCTGCAGTAAGCCATGATCCTACCCTTGTACTCTAACTTGGGCGACAGAGCAAGAAAACTCAAAAAAAAAACAAAAAAAAAAAAACAAAAAACTAAAAACAAAACCATAGTCTTTTATTTTATTTTATTTTGTAGAGATGGAGTCTCACTTTGTTGCCTAGAGTGGTCTTGAACTCCTGGCTTCAAAGGATCCTCTCTGCCTCAGCTTCCCAAAATGCTGGAGTTTCAGGCCTGAGCCACCGTGCCTGGCCAAAACCCTACTCAGGAGCTATCACCCTCCAGTCTTCTCAGGCCCCTGATCCCCAGGCAAGCACTCATCTACTTTCTATCTCTATAGATGTGCTTATTCTGGACATTTCATAGAAATGAAATCATATAATGTGTTGTCTTTTGACTGACATCTTTCATTTAGGATAATGCTTGCAAGTCTTGTCCATTTTGTAGCATACATGAACATTTAATTCCTTTTTAGAATTGAATAATATTCCAGTGTATGGGTATGCCACATTTTATGTATCCATTCATCAGTTAATAGACATTTGTGCTTTTTCCCCCTTATTTTGGGACTATTACGAACAGTACTGCTATGAACTTTAATGCACAAATTTTTATGTAGACACGTTTTCTTTTTTTTCTTTTCTTTTCTTTTTTTTTTTTTTTTTTTTTGAGACAGTCTTACTCTGTTGCCCAGACTGGAGTGCAGTAGTGTGATCTTGGCTCACTGTAACCTCCACCTTCCGGGTTCAAGTGATTCTCCTGCCTCAGCCTCCCAAGTAGCTGAAATTATAGGTGCATGCCACCACGGATAGCTAAGTTTTGTATTTTTAGTAGAGACAGGGTTTCGCCAACTTGGCTAGGCTGGTCTTGAACTCAAGTGATTCACCAGCCTCGGCCTCCCAAAGTGTTGGGATTACAGGCATGAGCTACTGTGCGGGGCAATTAAGTTTTCTGTTGTTGCTATTGTTTTTTGAGATGGAGTCTCATTCTGTCACCCAGGCTGAAGTGCAGTGGCACAATCTCGGCTCACTGCAACCTCTGCCTCCCGGGTTCAAGCAATTCTCCTGCCTCAGCTCCCAAGTAGCTGGGATTACAGGTGCCCGCCACCATGTCCAGCTAATTTTTGTATTTTTAGTAGAGATGGGGGTTCACCATGTCGGCCAGGCTGGACGCCTGGAGAGCAGGTATCTCATCAGAGAAGGAGAAATCCCAGCACCGTTTAAAGGAGGGAAGGGAGAAAAGAAGGAAGACAAGGAGAGGAAGCCGGACAAACTCACCTCTTGCAGGCTCCGCGCGGCCGGGCAGCTCCGAGCTCCGTAGTCCTGGGCGTCCTTCGCGGTGCGTCACCGCCCCCCGGTGGCCACCAGGCAAGCACGCGGCGCCTTGCAGGGAGGTGGGAGGGATCCTGCCGCCCTCGCTCCTGGAGGCTCCCGGGAGAGCTCCGGGCAGGCCAGCGCCCCCACAATCGCCTTGGGTTAGCAGATTGTAAAAAACTACTATGAGCTGAGCAAGTGCAGGTGCTCTATAGCTATTAACTCAATCCTCGCATCAGCTTTAACAGCTGAGATTATGATAGCCCCAATTTACAGACAAACTCAGGCTCAGAAAGGCAATGCAGATTTGCTCAGGCTGGTCTGGAACTCCTGGCCTCAAGTGATCCTCCTCCCTTGACCTCCCAAAGTGGTGGGATCCCAAGTGTGAGCCACCTCACCTGGCCTGGGGCCTGTGTTCCAGCAAAGACTGCACAGCTGGAGTTGCACCTTCTTTTTTTTTTGGAGATGGAGTCTCACTTTGCCCAGGCTGGAGTGCAGTGGTGCTTGCTGCAACCTCTGCCCCTGGGTTCAAGCAATTCTCCTGCCTCAGCCTCCAAAATAGCTGGGATTACAGGAGCACACCACTACGCCTGGCTCATTTTGTATTTTTAGTAGAGACGGGGTTTCACCATGTCGGCCAGGCTGGTCTCAAACTCCTGACCTCAGGTGATCCGCCCACCTTGGCCTCCCAAAGTGCTGGGATTACAGGCGTGAGCCACCGAACCAGGCCTAGAGTTGCACCTTCTGACTCCAGGTCCAATGCATGGCCCACCACAGTGCACGTGTTTCTGTGATGGCGATAACAAAATAATAGCAGGACACATCTATAGTGCTGACCACGGGCCACACATAGTGCAACATATTAACTCATTTAATCTACAACTGCCCTACAGGGTAGGTTCTATTAATATGGCCATTTTACAGTTGAGAAAACTTAAGTATAGAGAACTTAAGAAATTTGCTGGACATGCTGGCTCACATCTGTAGTTCTAGCTATTCAGGGGGCTGAGGCAGGAGGATGGCTTGAGCCCAGGAGTTCGAGACCAACCTGGGCAATATAGTGAGACCCACCCCCCCCCATCTCTATAAAAAATAAAAAATTAGCCAGGAGTGGTGGCAGTGCCTGTAGTCCCAGCTACTTGGGAGGCTGAGCCTGGAGAATCACTCTAACCTGGGGAGGTCAAGGCTGCAGTGAGTTGTGATTATGCCACTGCACGCCAGCCTGGGTGACAAGAGTGAGATCCTGTCTCTAAAAAAGAAGAAAGAAATCTGTCCCAGGTCACTCAGAGAGCAAGGAGTATTGACTGGAAAAGTATTGAGCAACATTGGAATTGTCTGTTTATTCTGTTTATAAATGTTTATTGAGCACCTACTAAGTGCAAGACCCTGAACTAAGACCTCAGTGTGCAGGGAGAGAAAGACAACCAATACTATTGAATTGAAAAATGAAAACTACAACTAGCAAACCTAATGTAATTACAAATGTGTTACTGAAGATAAGATCCTTAAGGTGGAGAATGGACTGGTTTAAGATCATTTAGAAATAAAAGTAAATGTGAACAGCTGACTACTTCTCTGGGTGACGAGAAGTGACAGCTGAAGTCAATAAACACCCTTTCACTGTAATCCACCGGCAGAAGTAACACACCGGTAAGTCCTAATTTAACGCTTGGCTGAATATTTATTTTGATGACAAAAGAAGGAGCTGCCATTCTCCTGAGAAATTAAGGGGTAGCTTTTAAAAACTGTATTGAAAGTCCTACTCGTAATAAACAGAATCTGGTGATTCAATCTGACTTTCAGAGAATGCCAGTTGGCTACCACTTGCCATCACCTCCTCCCACTCCAAGCCTCTGGCCTCATGCAGAGCACCTTGTTGTAGCACCAGGTACTTGGTCCCCTCCCAGGTCGGAGGAAGGCCATTCGCCTAGCTCTTGTTAGGCCACCCCCTCTCTCCTGTACCCCTCAGACCCACTGCTGCACCGTGTTTCTTTGAAGGCCCCAGACTTGGGCTCGCCAACCATCATCAGAGACTCACTCTGTCCTTACCTGGGTGGGTGAAACCCCAGGGAAATGCAGCCTTCCTGTGGGCTTCCGTCTACAGCCTTATTGTGACTGCGCTCAGCACCAGCGGGGCACTGCCTCTGCCTCCCCGCAAACTTTTATTTGTATTTTTTTTTTAGCTTATATACCTTACATAGTCATACAAGACACATGCAGAAAAATGTGTAGAAAAATGAAAAGCACAAGGCTTCATCATTTTCATCTTATCCTTGTTAATATTTTGATCTACGTCCTCCATGAAATACTGTCTGGACATATTTGAGGAAAAGATATGGCTGGAAAAACTGGCTAAGATTTTGAGTAAACCGGAGGGTGTGTTAGATCCAAAACAACACAACAGCAAAACACAGCATCCCGCAAGTTGTGTGTTTTGTTTTTATTGAGACGGAGTCTCACTCTGTCGCCCAGGCTAAAGTGCAGTGGTGTGATCGCAGTGCCATGCAGCCTCAAACTTTAGGGCTATCCTCCCACCTCAGCCTCCTGGGAAGCTGGGACCACAGCCAGATGCCACCATGCTCACCCAATTTTTGTATTTTTTTAATAGAGACAGGATTTCGCCATGTTTCCCAGGCTGGTCTTGAACGCCTGGCCTCAATCCTACCTCAGCCTCCCATAGCGCTGGGATTACAGGCATGAGCCAGTGTGCCCAGCCAGTAGTTGCATTCTTTTATTATCTGTATCAGTGGTTCTCAACATGTGGTCCCTGGACCAGCAGTATCAGCATCATGTGGGAACTATTCAGAATTGCACATGCTCAGTAGCCAGCCCAGACATGCTGGATCAGAAAATAGGCTGGAGCCTGTGTTTTTTATTGTATTTATTTATTTTTTGCCTAGACCAGGGTCTTGCTTTGTTGTCCAGGCTGGTCTCGAACTCTTGGCTGCCAGAGATTCTCATGCCTTGGCCTCCCAAAGTGCTGGGATCTCAGGCATATGCCATCACATCCAGCTTGGTGTCCGTGTTTTAACCAGCTCTCCAACTGATTCTGGTAAATGCTCAATTTTGAGAACTACCATACTGCACAACAACCAAACCTCTTAGGAATTTGATGATGTTTAAATAATGAATTTAGGGGTGGGCACAGTGGCTCACACCTGTAATCCCAGCACTTTGGGAGGCCGAGGCAGGCAGATCACGAGGTCAAGAGATTTAGACCATCCTGGCCAACATGGTGAAACCCTGTCTCTACTAAAAATACAAAAATTAGCTGGGTGTGGTGGCGTGCATCTGTAGTCTCAGCTACTCAGGAGGCTGGGGTGGGAGAATCGCTTGAACCCGGGAAGCGGATGTTGCAGTGAGCCGAGATCGCGTCACTGCACTCCATCCTGGTGACAGAGCAAGACTCTGTCTCAAAATAATAATAATAAGCTAGATGTGGTGGCAGGCACCTGTAGTCCCAGCTACTGGGGAGGTTGAGGCACAAGAATTGCTTGAACCCGGGAGGTGGAGTTTGCAGTGAGCCGAGATCATGCTACTGCACTCCAGCCTGGGCGACAGAGTGACTGTCTCAGAAAAAAACAAAGAGCAGCAGGAGACTGGTGGATGAGTGGAGAGGATGCCTGGCATGGGGATGGGGTTGTCCACCCAACATTTCTACTTGAGGTAACAGGTCCCAGGAACCTGGTAGCAGGTAGTGTCCAGATGGGTTGGGCAAAGTTAGGGATGGGTTCTTCCACCCCGCTTCCCTCCCCAAAATTGTGTGGTGAAATTATAAAATGAATAGAAAGTGAAAAAGAATCAAAAGTTTCCCTCCCGACAGCTGCAGGATCCCCTTAACCAAGCACCCTTGAGCTCCCAGGAGGGGTCCCCTGGGGCATTTTTCTGCCCCTATGTCATCCCTTGTCCTCCTCTACCCCTCCCCCCACTCCTAAATCTGTCCCTTGTTTTCTCTTCATCACTTTTTGCTCCTCCTCTTGATTCCCCACTCTCTCTGTCCCCTTTTGACCAACTCCAGCTTTTCTTTTTCTTTTTTTTTTTTTTTTGAAACAGAGTCTCACTCTATTGCCCAGGTTGGAGTGCAGTGGTGCGATCTCGGCTCACTGCAACCTGTGCCTCCCAGGTTCAAGCTATTCTCATGTCTCAGCCTCTTGAGTAGCTGAGCCACACCCAGCTAATTTTTTTATTTTTAGTAGAGATGAGGATTCACGAGGATGGCCAGGCTGGTTCTTGAACTCCTGACCTCAAGTGACCTGCCCACCTCGGCCTCCCAAAGTGCTGGGGCAACTCTGGCTTTTTACTTCTATCCCCTCTTTCCCTGAGCTCCCTGGTCTCCAGGTGCTGATGAGGGGATTGTGACACAGAGGTCACTGCCTGGTTTCCTGCTGGCCCCTGTGAGGACCTCAGTGGTGGAGGGTGGTTCAATGAGTCCTGCAGGGCACCCCCTTTAGACAGTGCTGTGGCTCATCAGGCTCCCCAACATGGAGGCCATTCTTGTCCCATGGAAAGGCCCCAGAGCTTCAGTCTTCTTGGGAAACTCACCATTGTCCTGTTGGGTTGCTGAGTCCTTGGATCAGTGGAGTTGCCTCCAACCCCCAGTCCCATCCCAGAGTCGAATCCTTGGGGCAGGAAATGCCTGTGACCTGGCAACCTCTGGACAGTAATGAAGGAGGGGGCACAAGTAAGCACCCTTGGGGGCCAGACACTAAGAGGAGTGGCAAATGGGTGCTCCATTTCTCTCTCTGTCCAGCTTCCTTGCTGGGCTGAGATTGCGCCCCTGCACTCCAGCCTGGGCAACAAGAGAGAAACTCCATCTCAAAAATAAAATAAAATAAAATATACAATTCAGGCTGGGCATGGTGGCTAACACCTGTAATCCCAGTACTTTGGGAGGCTGAGGTGGGCAGATCACTTGAGGCCAGGGGTTCGACACCAGCCTGGCCAACATGGTGAAACCCTGTTTCTACTACAAATACAAAAATTAGCTGGGCATGGTGGTGCACACCTGTAATCCTAGCTACTGGGGAGGCTGAGGCACAAGAATCACTTGAACCCAGGACGTGGAGGTTATGGTGAGCGGAGATTACATCACTGCCCTCCAGCCTGGGTGACACAGCCAAGACTCTGCCTCAGAAAAAATAATATATGTATATACAATTCAGTGAGGTTTGACAGATGTGAATACTCATGAACAATCACCACAATCAAGTTATCAAGCATTTCTGTCACCCCCAGGAATTTTCTTTTGTCCCTCTGCAGCCAATCTCTCTCTCCTTCTGCTCCTGGCTGTAGGCAACTGCTGATTGGCTTTTTGTCAATAAAGGTGCATTTTCTAGAATTTTGTACAGATGAAAACATGTAGTATGCAACCTTTTGGGTCTTCTTTCACTCAGCATAATTATTTTAAAATTCATGCATGTTGTATGTATTAATAGTACATTCTTTCTTATTATTGTGTAGTATTCCATTGTATGGATACATCATCATTTGTTTATCCATTCACCTGCTGATGCACCTTTGAGTTGTTTCCAGTTTTTGACTATTGCAAAAAAAATTTGCTAGGAACATTCATGTACAGATCTGTATGGACATGTTTGTTTTCTTTTGATTTTTAGAGACAGTATCTTGCTGTGTTGCCCAGGCTGAAGTGCAGTGGTGCAATCATAGCTTATTGCAACCTCAAACTCCTGGGCTCAAACACTCTTCCCAACTCAGCCTCCCGAGTACCTGGGACTACAGGCACACATCACCACACTCAAGTAATTAAAAAAAAATTTTTTAAGAGATGGGATCTCACTGTGTTGCCCAGGCTGATCTGGAACTCCCGACCTCAAGAGATCCTCCTGCTCTGGCCTCCCAAATTGTTGGGATTACAGGCATGAGCCACCACACCCAGCCCAATTTTTTCTTAAAGTCTATTTTTTTTCTGACATTGGTATAGTCACCATAGCTCTCTCTTGGTTTCTATTTGTGTGGTATAAATTTCTTCCTGTCCTTTTACTTTCAACTTGTTTGTACCTTTGAATTTGTGACTCTTGCAGGCAGCATATAGTTGAATCATGGTTTTAAATCTATTCTGCTGGTGGGAGGAAGTGGCTTATGGCTGTAAGCCATAAGCACTCTGGGAGGCCAAGACAGGTGGATCACTTGAGGCCAAGAGTTTGAGACCAGTCTGGCCAATATGGTGAAACCCTGTCTCTACTAAAAATACAAAAATTAGCCAGGTGTGGTTGTGGGTGCCTGTAATCTCAGCTACTTAGGAAGCTGAGGCACAAGAATTGCTTGAACCTGGGAGGAAGAGGTTTAGCGAGCCAAGTTTGCACCACTGCATTCCAGCCTGGTGACAGAGTGAGACTCCATCTCAAAACCAAACAACAAAGAAAAACCATACTGCCAATCTATCCCAGCAATCCTCCCAAGTAGCTGGGATTACAGATGCCTGCCACCACGCCCAGATAGTTTTTGTATTTTTAATAGAGATGGGGTTTTGCCGTGTTGGCCAGGCTGGTCTCAAACTCCTAAGTGATGTGCCTGCTTTGGTCTCCCAAAGTGTTGGGATTACAGGCATGAGCCACTGCACCTGGCCCAATCTATTCCTTTTGACTGAAATGCTTAATCCATTTACACTTGATGTATTTACTGGTAAGGTAGAGTTGATATCTGCCATTTTGCTATTTGTATCTACAGGTCTTATGTCTTTTTGATATGGCTTTACTGTTTTCTTTGTGTTAAACAGTATTTTCCAGTGTATCATTTAATTTGATTATGATGTGTCTAGGTGTGGACCTCTTAAGAGTTTATCCTACTTGGAGTTTTTTGAGGTTCTGGGACATGATTTATGTTTTTTGATCTGGGAAGTTTTGGCCATTATTTTCTCCAATATTCTTTCTTCCCCTTTCTTTCCCTTTCTTCCCTTCATCTGGGACTTCTATTACACATATGTTGCTATGCTTGACAGTGTCCCACAGGTCTCTGAGGCTCTGTTTATTTTTTTCATTCGTTTTAAAATCCTGTTCCTCAGACTGAAACTCTTAATTGATGCAGCTTCAAGTTTGCTGAATATTCCTTGTGCTTGCTCAAATCTGCTGCTGAACCCCTCTAGTGAATTTTTCTTTTTCTTTTTTTTTTTTTTTTGAGATGGAGTTTCGTTCTTGTTACCCAGGCTGGAGTGCAATGGCGTGATCTCTGCTCACCACAACCTCCGCCTCCTGGGTTCAGGCAATTCTCCTGCCTCAGCCTCCTGAGTAGTTGGGATTACAGGCACGCACCACTATGCCCAGCTAATTTTTTGTATTTTTAGTAGAGACGGGGTTTCACCATGTTGACCAGGATGGTCTCGATCTCTTGACCTCGTGATCCACCCGCCTCGGCCTCCCAAAGTGCTGGGATTATAGGCGTGAGCCACTGCGCCCGGCCGAATTTTTCATTTCAGTTATTGTACTTTTCAATTCCCAAATTTCTGTTTGGTCATTAAAAAATCATTTCTACCTCTTTGTTGATAGTCTCTATTTGGTGAAACATTGTTCTCATATTTTCCTTTAGTTCTCTAGACATGGTTTCCTTTAGTTCTTTAAACGTATTTATTTTTTTCAGACAAGAGTTTTGCTCTTGTTGCCCAGGCTGGAGTGCAATGGTGTGATCTCAGCTCACCACAACCTCTGCCTCCCAAGTTCAAGCAATTCTCCTGCCTCAGCCTCCCAAGTAGCTGGGATTACAGTTGCCCACCACCATGTCCGGCTAATTTTTTGTATTTTTAGTAGAGATGGGTTTCACTATGTTGGCCAGGCTGGTCTCAAACTCCTGACTTCAGGTGATCCACCCACCTCGGCCTCCCAAAGTGCTGGGATTACAGGCATGAGCCACTGCACCTGGCCCTTTAAACATACTTAAAAGAGCTGAGTTAAAGCCTTGTCTGGGCTTCCTCAGGAAGTTTCTATTGATTGTTTTTTTCCCCCTGTGGGTGGGCCATACATTCCTGTTGTGTTGCATGCCTTATAATTTTTTGTTGAACACTTAAAATATTATAAAGTGGCAACTCTGGAAATCAGATTCCCCTCCCCTTCCTAGAGTTTCTTGTTGCTGGCTGTTGTTGCTGCTATTTGGTGACTTTTCTGACCAAATTCTTAAACTCTGTGTTCTTTGTGATGTGGCCCCTGAAATCCCTGCTCAGTTAGCTAGTGGTCAGCTAATGATTAGACAGAGAATTCCTTAAATGCCTAGAACCACCAAGTCTCCTGGTCTTTTCTTTTTTTTTTTTTTTTTTTGAGACGGAGTTTCGCTCTTGTTACCCAGGCTGGAGTGCAATGGCGCGATCTCGGCTCACCGCAACCTCCGCCTCCTGGGTTCAGGCAATTCTCCTGCCTCCGCCTCCTGAGTAGCTGGGATTACAGGCACGTGCCACCATGCCCAGCTAATTTTTTTTTTTGTATTTTTAGTAGAGACGAGGTTTCACCATGTTGACCAGGATGGTCTCGATCTCTCTTGACCTCGTGATCCACCCGCCTCAGCCTCCCAAAGTGCTGGGATTACAGGCTTGAGCCACCACGCCCGGCAGTCTCCTGGTCTTTTCAAAAGAGCAAAGGGCTCTAGTGTCTCTGGGGGCACACTTTCCACACTCAGCTAGGCAGTTTACTACCCTGCCTTAGGCGTTGCTTCCTGCTTGCATAGAGCCTCAAGGTCAGCTATAAGTGATAGCTTAGTGACTTTCTGGGTCTTTCTGGAGCCCTTGCACAGCCCTGTGCATGTGCATTGCCTTCTAGACTTCCAGGAATATGCTGGAGATTTGCAGAGCTCCTTGTGGACATCTTATTACCCAACTTTTCCTTTTAAGTTTTTTGGCTAGCCTATTGTTTGCACTGTTACCCACTGCCTCAAGTAGCAATGACTTGCCCTGATAATTTTCAAGTGATATCCCTGGGGAAAAGGCTGTTTGCACTGGGCAGACTCCAAGTCAGGTCAAAAAAAGACAAGTCTTGTGAGTAGAGTCTTACAGGAAACCACCATACAGGTCAAATAATGACAATTCTCTGGGAATGGGTCTTTGAAGAAGCTTCAAACCTATTCTGCTCCTTCCAGTGGTTGCCAGGCTGTTGGTTTTCAGGGATGCCGAGGAGCTTGGGAGAAGGAAATGGGAATAGAGCATGTTAAAATGCCACAGAGACCACCATTCTTAATGAAATGCATCCATTTTTCTTCAATAAATGCTCCCCAGCTTGCTGCAAGACTTCCAGAGTTTTGAAAAATCTGATTCTTACAGTTTTTCCAGTATTTTCATTGCTTTTATGGAGCAGAGAACTTCTGGAGGTCCTTACTCAGCCATTCTGGCTGACATCACAGGATTCTTTCTTGGAGGTTTCTGTCTTCTTTTGCTCTTACCCCCAGATTGTAGTGATAGAAGCAGGAGGCAAACAAGTCCTAGGCAGACAGGAACAGGTCCACAGTGAAACCCAACCTTCAAGCTGAAGACAGTTTAAAGCCTAGCTACAAATCCTGGGTTAAGTATACAAACTGGATTGAGAACCTGTCTTCCCATTTGGCATGCTTTCTTCTGATTGATCCCTACCCTTCACCTATTTTACATATACCTACCCCTGCCTAATTGGTTTTCTACGCTGTTATGCCCACTTTTGAGTCTTGCCTTTGTTTTAGCCTTTTTTTTGGATATTCACAAACCAATCAGCACACACTCTCCATTCTGAACCCGTAAAAGCCCCGGACCCAGCCATACAGAGAGACAACCTGACTCTGGATGGGGGACTACCCTCCCATCCCCTCTCCACTTTCTCCACTGAGAGCTGTTCTGTTGCTCAATAATATTCTTCTCCACCTTCCTCACCCTTCAATTGTCAATGTAACCTCATCCTTCTTGGATGCAGGACAAGAACTTGAGAACTGCCGAACGTGGGTATGAACAGTAACACAGGCAGGCTGAGGCATGCCTGTTCCAGTCGCAGGCTGAGTGCAGATCCCAGTGCACAAGCCAGGCATGGCATGGTAGGCTGAGTGGGTGAGGCATCTCCTGCAGCAGGTCCAGGGCTGAGTGAGGCCCAGGCAGGAACATTGCTGGCCACAGAGGTCCCTGACAGGCAAAGTGACTGAGAAAACTCCTGTGTCAGTAGTCCTAGGTTGTCTAAGCCATAGGTTGTTTTTCTCCAGTTCAAGATTTTCCTGAAGATGTCTTCATCTGGGGTGTTAGTTCAACTATGGGGTAATTATTAAGTCCACCAATGTCACAGCTGGGTTTCACAGTGTCTCTTTTCTTTTTTTTTTTTTTTGAGACAGGGTCTCACTCTGTGGCCCACACTGGCATATGCAGTGGCACAATCTCTGCTCACTGCAACCTCTGCTTCCTTGGCTCAAGTAATTCTCCAACCTCAGCCTGCCAAGTAGCTGGGACCACAGGTGTGAGACACCATGCCAGCTAATTTCTGTATTTTTTGTAGAGACAGGGTTTCACCATGTTGCCCAAGCTGGTCTCGAACTCCTGAGCTCAAAGCAATCTGCCCAACCCAGCCTCCCAAAATGCTAGGATTATAGGTGTGAGGCACCACACCTGGCCCACATGTGTGTCTTTCATCAGCAAAGTGCCTCCAGGCAAAAGCAGATTTGAGTGCTGGGATCAGGAATTGTTTCTTGCTTCTCCTAAAGTTTGATCCCTAATTCTTCACTCTCCTTAGCTCTTTGTGCTCTTAGGAATACTTTTCTTTTTTTTTTTCTTCAATATTTTAGCCAGCTTAAGGTATTTTCTGTGGGAAATTCAGGCCTAATTACTTTGACCACTGTTATTGGAAGTATAACTCCCCACTCAAGATTTCATTATTTTCCCTCTATCCTACCTGCACAAGGCCTGTGGTCCAGAGGATGGGAGAGGGGTTAAAAGGAGACAGGAAGATGAGATGGCATCTCTGTTCTTCATGACCTTGTTTCAGGGGAAGGAGAAACAAGGAAAAGCCGGATTTTTTCAGAAAAAGGAGACACATTGACCTGGAGTTTCCCTGCTTAGACAATTTCATATGGTTCAACTTATCCCCACTTTGTCCAGTAGGTCACATAGGAGATGGCAGTCTCCTGACACCTGGCAAAGGTCAGAAGGCAGGAGGAGCCTAGTCCAGGATGTACCAGCCATGGAGCACAGGTGGCTGGTGGCAGCCACAGGAAGAGGATAACTTGGTCCTGCATGCAAGAAACCTGGTGAGAGGCACGCAGAAAAGCTTGCACCCACACTGCGCCACTCAGAAGGAAGCAAAACCTCAGCACTGCACATGGCTGAGCAGACCAAAAGCGAGTGCAAGGGGAAGACATTCAGTCCAGAAGTGGAAGTGAGCTGCTGCTAAGGCTTTCAGGGAATGTAGTCCCCAGCTGTGCCACATGTCCCTGCACTCGGGAGGTGCTCTATTGGCATGTGTGTGCAATGCATCCAGTGGAACCACACGTCCCAACCACAGCTCATAAAATGTCTGGGGATGCTGGTGGGCTTCCCTTGGACACCTCTTTAAAAGGCACACCCAGATTTTCCTATTAATTCTAAACTGGTGGTATAAACCTTTCTAACCTGTGTGATGTTACCCTTAAAATGCCTTCCTACTCCTCAACACTGTCAAATCCTGTATTAGGATCCCTTAATCTGAGCAAATACAACTTTCTGCTTACATTCAGTTATTGAAACTTAGTCTGACCATATATAGAGTTTTGTTTTGCTTTTATAGACAGATCTCACTGTGTGCAATGGCGCAATCATGGCTCACTGTAGCCTGAACCTCCTGGCCTCAAGCCTCCTGCCTCAGCCTTCCGAAGTTCTGAGATTATAAGTGTGCCACTCACTTGGCGATGAAGTCTGTGGCCTGCCCTGACAGCACCTCTGGGTCCTGCTTCATCCCAGCTCTCTGTGTTGATTCACAGCAGGGCAGCCTAGTTTCCCTTTGGCCTCATGCAATCCTTGCCTCTAACCAGTTTCAAGGCGAGTTTGGCAAAGCAGCCACTGAGACACAGCCTTGTGGCTCCTGCCCACTGGTCCTCCTTCCCAGGAGCTCCAGGTACAGGGTGAACATACATGTGGGTTTTAGAGCACAGTCCGAGCTTCCTGTCTGGTTAGCTCCCCCTTCACTCTCAGGGTCCCTGTTTGGACAATCAATTATAAGGACACCCTATCCAGGAACAACTGAAATCTTGACTTGTGATCTCTGATGTCAAGGAAAACAGATGGGAGTGGTCCTATCGTTTTCTGCTCAAGAATAACACAAATGCAGACCTTTAGAGGTCTTTCACTCTGCTGCTAGGGGCTACTCCAGCACCCCTGTTCGATCCTTCACCACCTTCCACCTCCACACTTCAGGAAACACATTTTAAGGAACAAACATCAAGTTCTCCCAAGAACTCCAGGTGACAGCTCTGAAGTGGGCCTGTGGTTTTGCTGGAGATGGAGACGCCAAGCTCCCATGCTTTCAGATCCCCCAATATCTCATTCTTGGTGCCTGAGTCCCTCATCCCTGTAGAAGTAGGGTAGCAGCTTCCGCCCAGGAGCATGAGGCCCCTCTCCTCTGGATCAGAACCTTCTTAAATGTTTTTTCATCTATAGGAGCCAAGGATCAAGTGGCTGTGTGAATCTTACATCTAGCGAGTCCTGTGGAACCATGTGTCCAGTCTTTGTGGCACCCTTTAGAAAGCAGAGGAATACAACATTTTGTTTTCACCTTAGGAGCTTTATCGGCAACTCCAAGCCAACAGAAAAGTCCCTGTCAAGATCCTGTGAGAACTCTAACTTTGGAATTGCAAATTGTCAGTTCTTTAATATAGACAGTAAAACAAAAGCTCCATTAATTACTACATGAACACTTCCCTGTTCACAGCATAATAAAATACCATTATAATTCAGGTCCGGATTTCTTGGCACCTTTATCCATTAAAATGTGTTTGTCACACTTTTAGTGTGTCTGCTAACATTCTAAATGGCAAAAAAAAAAAAAATGTTTGTCAGCTGGTCATGGTGGCATGCACCTGTAGTCCCGGCTACTTGGCAGACTAAGGACAGAGGATCATTTGAGCCCGGGAGTTTGAGGCTTCAGTGAGCTATGATCACACCACTACATCAGAGACCCCCATGTCAAAAAAAAAAAAAGTTTGTTAAAAAAAGTATGTTTTTCCAAAATTACTAGGGTTTTACTAAAAGTTATTAGCAAAAATTAGTAATATCCTTCCACCAACTCCTGCAAATAGTCACTTACACTCCTCATCTGCAGGAGGCCCTTTGCTCCCCTTCCCTCCCTTCTGTTTAATTGGTGTCTTAAAAGGCATTTCTGGGGAGTGGCAATGCTTTGCTTGATTCTAATAGTGCCAAGACCTTCTTTTCTTTTTTAAATTTTTCTTTTATTTTTATTTCTAAAAATTATTTATTTTTGTTGAGATGAGTCTCACTATGTTGCTCAGGCTGGTCTCGACTCCTGGTCTCAAGTGATCCTCCCACCTTGGCCTCCCAAAGTGCTGGGATTACAGGCGTGAGCTACCATGCTGGGTCCCTCCCTTCTTTCTTGGGCTTGGATCAGCTTCTCACCCTAGGGAGCATCAATGCTCATTATTCCTTCCCCTAAATCCTTCAGATATGCTGGTTTACAAGTCATCCAGGCTTATACCCTGAAGGAAACCAAGCAGGTGGTTATGTGGAAGGAATGATCAAATAAGAAAAAGCCAACTTTAACTGTAAGTGAGTTTAAACATTCAGAGAGGCACATACAACAAATACGTATGCACCACTGTGGGGACAAATGTTTTAAATTTTATTATTATTATTTGCCTTTCAAATGAGTTTAATAAAGACCAGTTTGGAGAAGAGTGACTTAAATGTTAATCCACCATGTGACTTCTGACTAACCCTTATTCTGGGAATGCCTCTAAATGTCTAGTTGATGTATTACTGTTTACGTGGAAACACCTATTTTCTTTCCCTCAAAACAACCCTTGATGCTGTTGCAGAAATCATAGGCTGTGACACCTGGAGCAGCATTCCCTCAGCACATTCCTTCCGCAGCATATATTTTCCCCCAAGATACAAGCCCTGGTTCTGATGGGGTGTGGTGCAAAGATCTACCTTTTGGCTACCCAAGACCACACTTCTGTCTCTAAGTTCCTCCTAAAAAATTACCCAAGCAGACAAACTGGATTTGTCTGCCTCATTCTTTGGTTTCTCAGCTCCTTCAGCATTTGAGGGTTGCTTTGCATACATAGCCCTTCCACAGAACTGAGCCCTGAGGAATTCCTATCTCTAGAGCAAGGAAAGATCACTTGGGAGAAGTAGCTGTCAATAAAGAATAAGAAAATCTAGTAAGTACAACCTGGAAGCCAAGTGAAAAAGATGGGTGTGAGGAAGTGATCAACTAATGTTATCAAATAATGTTGAAAAGACCAGTAAAAGTGAGACAATGACTGGACTAGGAAAACAAATGCTGGAGGTTAGCATAAAAGAAATTAAAGTGGGACTAACTGTCATAGTTCTGTTTTTCTTCAGCCACATTGAGCTGCATGGATATAGGAGTGGAATAGACAGCACTAGGCTTTTCTTGTTTATTGTTTTGCCAGATGCTCTGATTCCCTCATTTAAAAACTATATGTTAAATTATAAGAATATGCACGATTGACCAGGCATGGTGGTTCACACCTGTAATTCCAGCAATTTGGGAGGCCAAGGTGGTGGATCACTTGAGGCCAGGAGTTCAACACCAGCCTGGCCAACATGGCGAAACCCCATCTCTAGTAAAAATATAAAAATTAGTTGGATATGGTCCAGCACATCCAACTGTGGTCTCAGTTACTCAGGAGGCTGAAGCATGAGAATTGCTTGAACTTGGGAGGTGGAAGCTGCAGTGAGCCAAGATCATACCACTGCACTCCAGCCTGGGTGACAGGGTGAGACCCTGTCTCAAAAAGAATATGTCACGACTTACTGTTAACCTATTCACTCCCCAATATTTCTGTTGTGTTCATATTTTTACTCTTTAAAACACTGCCTCAATAAACATCTTTGTATGTGTCTCTTTTGCTCACGTGAGAGAATTTCTAGTCTAGGATATATATCTCCAAGTGGAACTGCTGAGACATGAGATATGCTTAGCTTTGATTTTACTGGAGATTGCCAAATTAATCCCCAAAATGATTATACCAAATTACCCTCTTGCCAGCAGTGTATAAAGGTTCTAATACCCCTCTGCCAGATTTCTCAACTTTTGTCAGCCTACTTAGTATAAAACAGTATTACATTGTTTTATTTTGCAATATTCTGACTTCCAGATTGAGTATCTTTTTATTTACTGGCCAGTCTTGTCTATCAGTCAATCTCCACTCAATTGCTCACTTAAAACACTGTATTAAGTACCTACCATATGCTCGGCATTAAGTAGCAGGGTAATAAAAAGAGCTATCGAAACAGACATGGACTCTTGCCTTCCTGGATCTCATCATCTAGTGTAGGAAAAAACCAAATAATCACAAATGCAAATTGTGGTAACATGGAGGACATTGACACTAATCTATGAAAAATTTTTAAAGGGAGACCAAGGTAATTGAAATAGGAGAGTCAGCAAAACCTTTCCTGAAGCATCATGTGCATTTTAACAGACAAGTAGGAATTAACCACCTTAGCATTTTTAAAAGGTGCTCAATCTTGAAGTCAGAATACTGAAAAATGAAAAGCCTATTGCAGCTATAAAAAACCAAGCATCATCACCATCAATATGCCTAAAAGTGCAGAAGTCTTTTCATATCTTCCAGGGAGGCGTGCTAGATGCTCTGGCAGATACAAGTATAGCATACATATTTTAGGTTTCTTTAATGCAAGCAAAGAAACATAAAAAATTAGCTTGAACAAAAGGATAAATTGTTGGACTGATGGGGAGATCCCTAAATTCCAAAGAGAGCTTCAGAAATTATGCCAGGTCCAAGGACATCAGGGAACAGAAACAAGAACACCATTATATCAACCTTGTCCTCTCCTATTTCCCATCTCTGATAAGAAATTGGGTGCCAGGAAGCTCTAGGCCTTTATATTTTTGGCCTAGCAACACAAAAGAGCAAAGTAGAGCTCCTTCCAGCTCTACTTTGAAAAAATTCTGGCAAAGGACTCTAATTAGCTGAACTAGGTCTCATGCCTGCCCCTAGAACTATCAGTGAGCTCCAGGGACATCCTGGCGGGTTCCTACAGTCAGTACAGTCAGATTGTTGCAAGAGGAAAAGGGGGAAAATGCTGGGCAGACAAAGACAAGAGCTACCACAACACCACTAACCAGAAGTTATAAGGATTGAACGAAACAACAGATGTGAAACACTTAGCAGAATGTCTTTAAATTAGTAAGCATTCAGTAAATGGTAGCTATTATTAACTCACCTGGCTGTGATGAGTTTAGCAGTTAATTCCTCCTTCTTGGTGCATCACTCTTTAATCTTAGCCAAGTTCTGAAAATTGAAAAAGACAAACTGACTCCCATTCAACTCAGAAGGCTATTTATTGAAAGAATACAATGATATTACAAGGATGCATTTCACTTAGCCCTAAAAGGCTGGGTATCCATAAGTGCATGGTGTATGGCTGTTGGGACTAAGAAAACCTTCTGTCCTCTGAAATCTAGGTGTAAAAAAAAAAAAAAAGAAAACCTTGTCAATGAGCCACACATACATCCTAAGTTCCCTCCCTGTCAATGATGATGTGCTGCAGTTCAGAGGGTGGTGGTTGGATCTAGGCCAGGCTCCAAATTCAAACCAGTGGTCTCCTTTGGAACTTCTGGAACTGTTTTTATAAACTTCCATTAACAGTGGGGGCAGCACTCAATTGGTTACAATTCATGCCATTCCTGAAAGCAGTTCACTATGGGGACCCCCAAACAACCAGTAGCAAAATGAGATCCTGACAGGCATCCTAGCCAATCAGTAGGGAGGGTCTGAGTAGAATTACCCATTGTCAAGCTATGTATCCGACAATACAAGCATGGCCTTGGCACGGTGTGCAACCTAATCATGGAGTACCAAAAACAAGGGTTTTTGGATGGTCAAAATCTCAGAAGGGCAGATCTGCTATGGAATATTCCATTTTGCATCACAGAGGACAGACTAATAGAGCTATACATACTACATTTCAGCCCCTATGCACATTTTTTTTTTCCTGCAAAGAATGAAGAATGCTTTGGCACTGCCTCATGCCATCCAGGACGAGAGAAAGGCAAGCAAAGAAGCCAGTAGGAAAGGTTCACCATTAATACCACTAATATCATCTTGCCCCACAATTCATATTTAGGGCTGTGAAACTTTACCTATCTTTGGGAGGCAGCTCTTGTGTAAAAGGGATCAATGTCCAGTTGTGCCCAAATTTGTCTGCATGGTCAATGTCAACAGACCAATAAATGTTCCCGAAATTCCTTTAGGATAGTCCATGGGAGGCATTACAGGATGGAGTGGGCCACTGAAGCTTAGCTGATGGAAAGGTATTATAGAAGTAAATTTTAGTTGACATGTGTGTGTCAGGGTCTTGTTCTGTTGCTCAGGCTGGAGTGCAGTATTGTGATCTCAGCTCACTGCAGTCTCCACTCCTGGGTTCCAGCGATCCTCCCACCTCAGCCTCCTGAGTAGCTGGGACTACAGCTGCATGCCACCATGTCCCACTAATTTTTGGACTTTTTTTAAAGAGGTGGGGTTTCACCATGTTGTCCAGGTTGGTCTTGGACTCCTGGGCTCAGTCTATGGGCCTTAGTCACCCAATACAGGTGTGAGCCACCATACCTAGCCAAGTTAATTTTTTTAATGGTGAAATATTTTCTTTGCACACAAAATGAGCCAGTACATGGTGTTACTCTAAACTGAGTAAAAGACAAAATTTATGTCAATGGGCAATCAGACTTATACTTTTCCACAATATTAATAAAATTAACAGGGGAAAATTATCCTTAGTTTTGTGTTTTCCCATTGATCTGATATTGCAAGCTTAAGTTGGTGGTTTTTCATGGGCATGCCATAAAAAGCACAATAAGAGGACTTAATAGTTCTGTGAAACTGGCATATATTAGCTGAAAGTATAATAAGTGTAAATTGGAAAAGGAAAAAATGTTACTAGTAGTTCAACCATCTACAGTTTCTGTTAAATTGTGGTTTGTAAGCCTCCAAGAAGTTGCTTTAAACAGTTTGTGATAAATTTGCATACATTTTGCTGCCACTTATGCTTTTAGGAATTCCCAAAGTGTCCAACCCATAGGTGCTCATTAAATGTTTGGGTATCTGATATATCTTAAAATTTATTTTAAAGCCCTCTGAGTTCTAAAATACCTTTTCTCTGAAAAGGCCATGGGGCCCCAAATCCAGGAAACCTGCATTCTTAACCAAGCTTTACCCCTATAGGCTGTATCATACTGTGGAAACCACTTCACATCTTTGGCTTTCAGTCTCTTCATCTGTACAATGAAGTGGTTGGGCTAGTTGATCTAATTCTTTGAATGGTGACTTCCTGGAGGTGGAACTGGTTTCCACGGTGAAGTTAATGTAAGAGCTGCAGTTGGGTGCAGTTGTCAAGCAATTTTTAAAATGATTTTTGGTCATTACTGCAGGAATTTATGTTTTTTTAAAGCTGTTAACATTGGGGGTTATAAGTCAAGATGTTGAAACTTGATGATCTCCTGCATACATATATTCAAAAGCTTTATAAAGTCCAATATATAGGCATTTAATTTCCAACCAGCTACATATGATATATGTAGATGTTTTCACACCAGTCTGTAATCAGATCTGAGAATGTGGCTTTTATTTATATTAAAAAAAAAAATCTGTCTACTGGCAGTTTTCTCCACACACAACATACAAACACACACATAATTCATTACATTCCCAAGCTCTCTCTCTTTAAGAATCCTCTGATCCTGAATCAGAACAACACGTTAGCTAAAGCATTCTGAAAATTCCTTAATTTCAAGGTTCCTAGAGTTTATTTCGAGTGTGAATTCTCTGGTGTTTAGTAAGAGCTGAACTTCGGCTGAAGTTTTTCCCACATTCCTTACAAGAATAGGGTTTTTCTCCAGTATGAATTCTCTGATGATCATGCAGGTTGGTTTTCTTTCGGAAAGCTCTCCCACATTCGTTACATTCATAGGGCTTCTCTCCAGTATGAGTTCTCTCATGCTGAATGAGGGATGAACTTTGACTAAAGGCTTTCCCACAGTCAATACATTCATAGGGTTTCTCTCCAGTGTGCGTTCTCTCATGTTGAGTAAGCGATGAGCGTCGACTAAAGGCTTCTCCACACTCATTACATTCATAGGGTTTCTCTCCAGTATGAATTCTGTGATGCTCTATGAAACTTGTACTCCTTTTGAAAGCTTTTCCACATACATTACATTGATAGGGTTTCTCTCCAGGATGAGAAATAGCTTGCTGATTAAAAGCCTGGTCACAATCATAGGGATTCTCTCCAGTATGGATCCTCTGATGGTCAGTAAAGTCTGTAATGTGACTAAAGTCTTCCCCACAGTCATCACAATGGTAGGATTTCACTTCAGTAAGAGTGCTTTCATCTTGAGTGAGAGATGAGTTGTGCTTGAAATCTATGCTGTAGTTATTGCTTTGGTAAGGTTTGCCTCTCTTATGAATCCTCATATGTTTATAAAGGGATGGGCTCTGACCAAAAGCCCTCCCACATATGCTACATTCAAAAGGTTTCTCTCCAGTATGAGTCCTTTCATGTTGGACAAGGGAAGAACATCGACTAAAGGCTTTCCCACATTCCTTACACTGGAAGGGTTTCTCTCCACTATGTGTGACCTCATGTTGAGTGAGGGATGTGCCATGCCTAAAGGACCTCCCACATAGATTACATCGATAGGGTTTCTCTCCAGTGTGAATTCGCTGGTGTTGAACAAGGGAGGAGCTGCGCTGGAAGGCTTTCCCACAGAGACTACACTGATAGGGTTTCTCTCCGGTATGGGCATTCTCATGCTGACCAAGAGATGAGCTATGCCTGAAGGCCTTTCCACACACATTGCATTCAAATGGCTTCTCCCCAGTGTGAATTCTCTGATGCTCAGTAAGCTGTGTCTTCCAGAGAAAGGTTTTCCCACAGTCAGTACATTCGTGGTGTTTCTTTCCAGGATAAATTCCCTGATCTGTTCCATTAGGGAAAGCTCCCTCTCCTTTATGAGTTTTCTCATGTTTAGTAAGTGATGATCTATGAATAAAGGCTTTTCTACATTTATCACACTTATAGGGTTTCTTTTTTGCCGGAATATTATTCTGATTAAGTAAGTCTGCATTTTGTCCCAAACTGCTTCCAAGGGTCTCACATTCACTAGGTCTTATTCTTGCAGGAATGTTCACTTGTGTAACCAAATCAGTGTTCAATCTAGAGTTTTCACCAAATTTATTTTGCTCAAAACTTTCTTGTGGTGTGATTATTTTCTTCTGGGTGGATGCCTCTGATCCCAGATGTCTCTTCCAGTTTTCTTGTTGCCTGTCTAACTGGCTGCTAACATCCCAGGAATCTTCTAATGTAGCAAGTAAAAGATCATCTGTGCAGTGGGATACTTTGGATACATCCTGCTGCCGATGTGATGATTTGAATTCAGGCCTGGTCTTCCAGTCTGAAAGAAATCCAAAGTGCAAAAGTCCCCTATTCCTTCCTGTTGAAACAAACTGCTACAGTAGGAATGAAGAAAGAAATATAAGTTACACATAACTCTGTTTTGAAATCAGTCCTGTATCCTGGGAAGAAGACCCAAAATGGAGAAAGGAAAGAGTGAATAAATTATACTGAAGACTGCAGATCCAGAGTATGTGGGTGGTAATTCCAGAGAATGGGGAAAGCCCATCTAGGAGGGCTGGTTAGAAAATAAAAAAGTAAGTGAGCAGGACTGTGTTAGGCACAGATACAAATGGAACAGGATCATAGTCCATCTTAGGATCCTATAACTCTCCATGCCTCCTATCCTTTTATAAACCACCACAAAATCTGTCTTCCTAATACATCCATTTCATAATTTCTTTTTTTTTTTTTTTTTTGAGATGGAGTTTCGCTCTTGTTACCCAGGCTGGAGTGCAATGGCGTGATCTCGGCTCACCGCAATCTCCGCCTCCTGGGTTCAGGCAATTCTCCTGCCTCAGCCTCCTGAATAGCTGGGATTACAGGCACGTGCCACAATGCCCAGCTAATTTTTTGTATTTTTAGTAGAGACAGGGTTTCACCATGTTGACCAGGATGGTCTTGATCTCTTGACCTCGTGATCCACCCGCCTCGGCCTCCCAAAGTGCTGGGATTACAGGCGTGAGCCACCGCGCCCGGCCCCATTTCATAATTTCTTTACTGTCAACTCTGAGGTTCCAGGTTTCATTTCTCTGCATTTGCTGCAGAGAAAATCTGTACCCAGTGATATAACTGAAAAGATTATTTGAAATACTACATTTTCTCAGTTTGTAAAGTATAACCCTTGGAGATCAAGGAGGTCCTTGATCAGGAGGGAAATCATCTTTGCCTTTACAACTGGTACTATGGTTTCCATCTATTTGAGCTCGGTTTTATACTAATTACCTCCCTTGACCAAAAAGGATTTATTTCAAGCTGCCTAATAAATTGATCTCTTAAGTCCCTGCTTTTACTTCAGAACACTGATACAAGTGAATTGATTAATTTTTAGGGTTTAAGAATGGTAACTTTTAAAAACTAAGGGAAGAGAGCTTTTTAGAGTGATAGAAATGTTCCATATCAATAGGAATTTGGGTTAGACAAGTGAATGCATCTGTCAAAATGAACTGGATGGTACATATAAGAGTTGCACATTTCACTGTATGTAACATTTTCTTTAAAAACTAAAATAAATATTAAATTCTAGTTAATGACATAACATACGTGCTAAAAGTGTAGGAGTGAAATGTAATTATACCTGCAACTTACTTGGAAATGCATCAAAAAAGTAAGATGGATTGATAGATAGCTAGATGAAGAAATACATAATAAAGTAATTAAAACAACATGTTAACAAAGCAAATATGTTAACAACAAATGTGATAATCTTGGTGGTAGGTATGTGGTATTGACTGTAAATTTTTTTTCAACTTTCCTATTTGAAAATTTTCATAATAAAATGTTAAGCGGGAAATCACAACAATAAGGCCCTAAACCTCCAAATTCCTTATCCTACAATGAGAACTGACTCAACTCCTTAGGGCCGAGAATGCCTTGTATTTTTTTAAGAATCCTTCTAAGTGGGACTTGCAAAAAATGCTTGTTAAAATGAATAAATGAGAAAAGTTCTCTTCCCAGTCAGCTCCTAAATAGGAGCTTGAATAGAAACAAGACAACCTTTTGGCAACTAAAAAAGAGTAAAACCATCAGATGGTATATTATTAAATCTGAGTTTTTATAGTGTAGATGATATAAATGATATTTGTTGTCAGGGAAGGAAGAAAAAAATATATTAGTATATATCAGGTCTCATGCATTAGACAGACCTTGAACTCAAATAACAAATGGCTTTGGATAGGCAGATATATTGCCTAATGAGGGAAAAGATATGCTACTTACAGAGAATACTAAGAGAAGTTCAACCTAAGGGGATCTGTTTTAGCAGGAATAGAAAGATAATACTGGATGATAGGGAACTTTTTTTTTTTGAGACAGAGTTTCACTCTTGTTGCCCAGGCTGGCGTGCAATGGTGCAATCTTGGCCCACTGCAACTTCCACCTCTCAATTTCAAGTGATTCTCCTGCCTTAACCTCCCGAATAGCTGGAATTACAGGCATGTGTCATCATACCCACCTAATTTTGTATTTTCAGTAGAGACGGGGTTTCTCCATGTTGGTCAGGCTGCTCTCGAATTCCTGACCTTAGGTGATCCGCCCACTTCGGCCTCCCAAAGTGCTGGGATTACAGGCATGAGCCACCGTGCCAGGCTGATAGGGAACTTCTAAATCAAGGAAGTTTCTATGGCCTATAGTAAAGTACAGAGAGTAATAGCAAGGGTTTGTCAGAAGTTTTAAGAAAATAAAGCATTAGGCCAGGCATGGTGGCTCATGCCTGTAATTCCAGCACTTTGGGAGGCCAAGGTGGGCGAATTGCCTGAGCTCAGGAGTTCGTGACCAGCCTGGGCAACACGGTGAAACCCCATCTCTACTAAACTACAAAAAATTAGCTGGGTGTGGCGGCATGCACCTATAGTCCTAGCTACTTGGGAAGCTGAGGCAGGAGAATTGCTTGAACCTGGGAGGTAGAGGTTGCGGTAAGCCGAGATCACACCACTACACTCCAGCCTGGGCAATAGAGTGAGACTCCATCTCAAAAAAATAAAATAAAGAGAGAAGATAAAGAATTAAAACTCAGTGGCTGGGCGTGGTGTCTCAGGCATGTAATCCCAGCACTTTGGGAGGCTAAGGCAGGTGGATCATATTAGGTCAGGAGTTTGAGACCAGCCTGGCCAAGAGGAGTTTTAGTAGAAACCCCATCTCTACTAAAAATACAAAAACTAGCCAGGCGTGTTGGTACATGCCTGTAGTCCCAGGGGGGCTGAGGCATGAGAACTGCTTGAACCCAGAAGGTGGGGGTTACAGTGAGCCAAGATCATGCCACTGCATTGCAACCTGGCAGACAGAGTGAGAATCTGTCTCAAAAAAATAAATAAATAAGTAAAATCTGGTGTGGTTCAGCAACTGGCAGAGTGAGAGTCTGTCTCAAATAAATAAACAAATAAATAAATAAATAAAATCCAGTGTGGTCCAGCAACTGATGAATAATTAAACAAAATGTGGTATATCCATACAATGGAATATTACTCAATGGTAAAAAATAATGATGCATTGATACATGCTACAACATGATTAACCTTGAAAACATGATGCTAAGTGAAAGAAGCCAGTGCCATATTATATGATTCCACTTATGCAAACTATGCAGGATATAAAAAAATCCATAGAAATAGAAATTAGATTAATGGTTACCAGGTACTGAGAGGAGTAGGGAATGGGGAGTAACTGTTAGTGGGTATGAAGTTTCTTGCTGGGGTGAGGAAAATATTCTGAAATTAGATAGTGTTACAACTATCTAATACTACTCTCTGAATATATGAAAAAAACACTGACCTACACACTTTAAAGGGGTGAATCTCATGGTATGTGAATTATATCACAATAAAGCTATAATTTTAAAAATCCATTTGATTTATAAAAGGAAAAAACAGAGTGAGCTATTCCAATTGGGAATTACAGCAATCTAAATCTGGGACCTCAGCAGGGGCTCACACCTATAATCCCAACACTTTGGGAAGCAGAGGGAGGAGAATCAATTGAGCCCAGGAGGTCAAGGCTGTAGTGAACTGTGATTGAGCCACTGCACTCCACCCCAGGTGGCAGGACCCTGTCTCAAAATAAAAAATAAGGCTGGTGCGGTGGCTCATGCTTGTAATCTCAGCACTTTGGGAGGCCAAGGTGGGTGGATGGCTTGAGCTCAGGTGTTTGAGACCAGCCTGGGCAACATAGGGAAAACGCATCTCCACCAAAAATACAAAAAATTAGCTGTGTGTGGAGGCACATGCCTATAGCCCTAGTTACTTGGGAGGCTGAGGTGGGAGGATTGCTTGAGCCTGGGAGGCAGAGGGTACAGTGAGCCAAGATCACGCCACTGCACTCCAGCCTGGGTGACAGAGTGAGATCCTGTCTCAATAAAATAAATAAATAAACAAACAAATAAATAAATAATTTAAAAATCGGGGCCCTGGTTTACAGTGGCACTAGTAGAAGTTAAAAGGCAAGAAAATATAAGCTACTTCTCATAGGAAGAAAATAACCTGGGTTGAAATAAAAGACTAAACTAATTACAGTGTCCAGCCTGAGCAATTAATCCATTGGATTCTAATAGGCAAGGATAGAAATGGGAAATAGGCAAGGTAGCAAAACATCCTGGTGGGGGATGAAAGGTGATGAATTTAGATTTTAAGTATACATATGAACTACGTGACTTCTGAGAAGGAAACAAAGTAATCATCACACAAATAAGGAAGACTTCTGAGTCTACTGCATAGAATAAAGAGCTGCAACTAGCAGGAGGCAGGCACCCTGTTAAGGAGGTAACAGAGAAAGGAGGCTAGGCAGGTTCCTTAAGGCAGAGTCACTTAGGGGAAAAAGCAAGAAAAGCTAAAGACCTAAAGCTAAGAAGCACTTAACAGGCAAGGAACCGGGAGAGGAGGATACTACAGGAACCGTGGAGGGAGGTAATGAGTCAATTCAGCATGAACATGAGATAGAAGGAAGATGGTGGTGAGGCATGGAGTCTGAAGGCAGGTTATGAAGGGAGGGAGAATGAAGGAAGCTGTGGGTGTTTCCTACAAGTCTGGGGTTTCTGACAGTGAAAGCAGCAAGACTAAACAAGGAAGAGATGGGGGAGTTCAATACAAGGAAGAGATACGAGAGTTCAATTCCGAATGAGTAACAGAAAGGATCCTAATTAACAAAGGGAATCAGAGGCCACCAGAGGAAAAACAAACCAGCAAGAGCTGGAACACCTTTTTGAAGAGGAGAGATCTACAAGGTGTCAGCCAGGTGATGGCTTCAGCCTCCTCTGCAGCTCTAGGAGATCCCAAGCCAGCTGCAGGAGGGTACCTCCCCCTCGCTAAGTTGTGCCATTATCTGCATTCATTCCTAACACCTGACTCTCACTCATTTACCTGGACAGAAAGGTCTTTGGATTTCTCCCTCTGATATCCATGGCTCTTCTCCTTGCTCCAATTTGAAGATCACCTCTGGCTTGGAAACTTGATATCCTGCTCATGGGTAAATACACAAGATTTGGTTGTTTGTGCAAGTGGACAAAGAACCCTCCTAAGGACAAGTCAGTACTAGTCCTTGATCCTCAGGAACTCTGAAGGAAAAAAAAGGTGCAACTTAAGGAGTCATGCAATCAAATTGCCTATTTCCAGTTTTGTAAAATAAAGGCCTTTTACCTAAAGAGCAGGCTCAAAACCCCATAAAGCTGGGTCCCCATGAGATTAACAAGCTCTGATCCCTGAGCACCCTGCTCACAGTTACCTACACTCTGGGCACCACCACTACAGCAACCAAGGAAGGAAAGACCCAACAGCAGGAAAGACACTCAGAGAAGTGGTCCTTACCAAGAGAAACCAGGTGGCTATAGTTCTCCAGCATCACATCCCTGTATAAGCTCCTCTGAGCAGGGTCGACGTGGTACCATTCTTCCTGGGTGAAGTCCACAGACACATCTTTGAATGTCACTGATTCCTGTAAGATCACATTCCTGCTCAACTGGGGTCAACCCCACAAATGTTCCATGGCAATGCTGGGAACATACTGTAGGATCTATCAGAAATGGCGATCACACATTTGTTAGACTGAGGAGGTAATGTTGGGTTATATAAACTCATTGTTTACATAATTGTGTAAAGAATCTAGTATGTCAGGCAGGAAAGCTATGGGCAATTTGTCCTGCAAACCTGTATCCCTACCTAGCTATCTTCTTGGTTTCCTTCAAGGCCAAGCCTTTTTACACAACATCAATTCCTTCTTGCCCATTCACTTTCTTTGTTACAAAATCCAAATATGGTAGGCAGTAAAAAGTGATAACTCTCCTTCACCTCATAACCAATCCCACTTTACTTTCCAGAAATAACCACTCTTAATAGTTTGGTGTAATCACAAAGTCCCTTGTCCATGTTTTTTAACACCTCACCCACCCACTCAATCATACACCTCAACACAGAATCCTGTTTTATGAAATACCATACATATTGTTTTACAACTTGCTTTTTGCATTTAGCTATGTATCCTGGAGATCTTTGCATAGTGGAATAATTTATTCTTATTGAACTGCTTCATAGTACTCTATAGTACAGCTGTACCACAGGTACCCACTGCTTAAAACCAACAGCACCTCACTGTATTAAGAATAAAATGCAGCAGAGCATGGTGGTTCACTCCTGTAATCCCAACAATTGAGAGGTCAAGGCCGGCAGATCACTTGAGCCCATTCACTTCCTTTGTTACAAGAGCCCAGGAGTTTGAGACCAGCCTGGGCAACACAGTAAAACCCCATCTCTACAAAAGATCAAAAAATTAGTCTGGTGTGGTGGCATGTGCCTACAGTCCCAGCTACTCAGGAGGCTAAGCTGGGAGGATCTCTTTGAGCCCAGGAGGCGGAGGTTGCAGTGAGCCACGATCATGCCATTGTACTCCAGCCTGGATGATGGAGTGAGATCCTGTCTCAAAAAAAGAAAGTAAAATGCAATTCCCTCATGGCTCATTAGACTGTCACATGCTGATCTTGATATTACTTGACTAAAACTTGTTCCTACCCCAACCCTTTTGTGATTCCCTAGCCTCTTGTATCTCTATATGGTTGACAACTAGTTACCAGTTATTCAGGCATCATCTCAAGCATGGCCTCCTTGGAAAGGCTGTCTTAGCACCTCCACTATCCATCACATTACGTGTTTAATTTTCCTGCTAGTCCAGTTATCTCACTGCCTAATTCTTTTAACCTCAACTCAAGAATGTAACAGATTCCGATAGAAAAGACACTTGTGCTTCTAGCAATAATTGGAGATGAGCTTATTACCTTATTGTTTTGTCTCCCCACTGTAAGCTCCATGGGACAGAGACTTTATCTGTCTTGATCACAGTTACATGCCTGGTACCTAGAACAATGCCCGGCACATAACGGGCACTTGAAAAATACTTGCTGAATGAATCAATGAACAAATCCATGTTAACAGGTACCGAGATTCTTTCCAGTATTCTGCTATTACAAACATTACTGTAATAAATATTCTTTGGGTGAACATGCTAGCATTTCTCCAGACTTGCTAGCTAGAATTAGAAAGGCTAGGTCAAAGGTCTTTCACGGCTTCTTACCCTACTCCAATCACTTCTTCCACCATCCCATGGACATGTGGCTGGCTGAGGTGCCCCATGCCTCCCAATTGTCAGTTCTGATGCTTGCAGGCTGATTGTCTAGCATCACTTGGCCTCGTTAGACCATGAGTCATCTGTGACCATGGCCTCCTTGAGCTATGCCCTTTTGTGGAGTGCAGTGGCACAATCATGGCTAACCGCAGCCTCAATCGCCTCAGCTCAAGTAATCCCCCTACCTTAGCCTCCAGAGTAGCTGGGACCATGGGCATTTGCCACCATATCTGGCTAATTCCTGGTTAGACTTCTGTCTCAGAGTATATAATAAACTATGGTAAAGACAATTAGTGCAAAAAAGACATTGAAAGCAGAGCTGAGTTAGCTGGAGCAGGGAGGGAAGGTTTCACGGAGGCTTCAGCTTTATTCTGTACTCTTCTCCTGTTTGCTTAGCTATAGCTGAACTGGATTCACTCAAATTCCTCAAGGTTATCATTCTCTCCTCCCATTTCCCATAGCTAATTCCATTTCATACTTCAGGTGCTGGTTAGCAGATCTGCAGTGAAGTCTTCTGATCTCCCACTGGAGAGTCAGCCTCCCTATCATGTGCTTTAAACCACTCTGCACACCTACATATTTCAAACAAACCTACTCTATTTAAAACCTATCTATTTAACGCATGTTTTCCTAGTTAGATGATACACATTATGAGGGCAGGTATAATACTTACATTATGAGGACAGGGATAATACTTTTAGTTGTTTTTTTTAAATTCTACAATACCATTGCCCAACAAGTGCCTGACTCACACTAGACATCTGTTTCCTGAATGAGGTGAGCATTAAGGAGATGGATGAGATTTGATTATTAAAGAAGGCAAGTGTGGTCCCTCTACTGAGTGAGGTACATGACCATATCCTCACACCATACTGGCTCCTCTGCCCCATATTCCTGCTCAATACTTGGCTGTGTCCCTGCAGGAACAGGGAAAGGTTGAAACAGGGGCCATTTTTCTGACCAAGGTTAGAGATCTGACCGACTAGGTATTTACGAGTTGTCTGGCTTTACTATATATACTGCGGCCAACTAAAAATGCAAAAGAAAAACACTGCAGTCCTTGAATATGGTTCAGTTTATTTTAAAAGCGTTATTTATTAGAGCACAATACGAGACAATACACAGTAAGGTGAGGTGCTGCAGGCGCTCAAAGCAGGAAAGAGCGGGAGAGGGAGGGAACACTTCAAGGTAGGCTCTGTACCGGGTCCTAAGAGGTAAGTGCCATTTGCATAGAAGAAGAAAATGTGGGAATCCAATCCAGGGATTGGGAAGCTTGCGAAGGGAGGTTGGTCTTGGGAGAGGCATGGCTAGGAAAGACAAAGGGGTTGGACCAGCCATTTTGAGGTAAGTGGTGAGAAGCAAAATCTTCTTCCCATTGCCTACTCTGCCCTCCAGACATATTGTCTCTTTGGTTTAGTAATAGTCATCACCCAACTAGGACTCCTTTGCTTAACTGGTTCCTCATATTTAACATAGGGCTTCCTGGTTTCTTCTGTTTTGTTTAATAGAGATGGGGTCTCGCTATGTTGCCCAGGCTGGTCTCAAACTCCTGGGCTCAAGTGACCTTCCCACCTCGGCTTCCTAAAGTGCTGAGATTACAAGTGTGAGCCTCTGAGCCTGGACGGCCTCCTGGTTTCATTCTGCTTTCCCAAAGAGTCTGCACTCATTGTGAAGAATGTGCTGACCAGCAAGCAAACCTCTGCTCCAAGTCACTCATCATTTCTTACCTTGACAAGGCAACCACTGGCCTCTGTTCTTTAACTCTTGATTCCAACCCCTTTTTTTCCCTAGGCACTATCAGAGTCACTTCAAAACACAAATTTGATCATGTTCACAAATGCTTCACTGCTGCCAGGTGCAGTGGCTCATGCCTGTGATCCCAGCACTTTGGGAGACTGAGGCAGGCAGATGGATCACCTGAAGTCAGGAGTTGGAGACCAGTGTGGCCAACATGGTGAAATCCCATCTCTACTAAAAACATAAAAATTAGCCAGGTGTGGTGACAGGTGCCTGTAATCCCAGCTACTCAGGAGGCTGAGGCAGGAGAATCACTTGAACCTGGGAGGTTCAGTGATTCAGTGTAGGTTGCAGTGAGCCGAGATCGCATCACTGCACTCCAGCCTAGGCAACAAAGTAAGACTCAGTCTCAAAACACGCACACACCCTTCACTGCCTCCCAGTTTCCCTATTCCTGTCACCCTCACCCTAGTTGGTGTCATCATCTCTTACCTAGACTATTGCTACAACCTCCTAGTTCATCTCTCCTCTCACTCTTGCCCCACCACCCAAGTACATTTTCCATATGACAACTAGAGAGATCTTGTTAAAACCTGCCAGACTGCTGGGTGTGGTGGCTCACACCTCAGTGTGAGCTTCAGAGCCCTTCATGGCCTAGTACCCTGGCTACCTCCACAGCCCCACTCTGGCTTCTCCTCCCCTCAGACACTAACATTTGGCCATGCAAAAGAGTGCTCCTGTAACCAGAATGCTCTTTCACCTCGGCAAGCATTGCTTCAAGAGTTCAGCCTTTCTTGCTCAGTCTGGCTAAGACTTACTCTTCACTCTTCACCAAGATTTGGTCAAGTTCTCTGCTCTGGGGCCCTATTCATACCCCAGGTCTGGGCTGTGTCCCCATCCCATACCAGCAGCTCTCCTCCCTGGGTCTCTCTCTAGCACAGCTCATAAGACACTACTGTTACCTAGTGATCACTCCCACCAAACTGTGCTCCCAGAGGGTCATGACCTTGGCTCAGGCACCGTCAAATCTCCAGAGGCCAGAACCAGTTTGGTACATAAAAGACAATCAGGCCAGGCGTGGTGGCTTACACCTGTAATCCCAGCACTTTGGGAGGCTAAGGTGGGTGGATCACCTGAGGTCAGAAGTTCAAGACTAGCCTGGCCAACATGGCAAAACCTTGTCTCTACTAAAAATACAAAAATTAGCTGGGGGTGGTGGTGGGCACCTGTAATTGCAGTTACTTGGGAGGCTGAGGCAGGAGAATCACTTGAACCCAGGAGGCGGAGGTTGCACTAAGCCAAGATCACACCATTGTACTCCAGCCTGGGTAACAAGAGCAAAACTCCATCTCAAAAAAAAAAAAAAAGACAATCAAAAGTTTGCTAAAGTAAACAGGCAAAATGTACTCTGAGATGCTTGGTGGAAGTTAGTCGCTCTGAGTCAGATCAACCTCAGGGCATTGTCATGCTGTAGTCATACCTTGAACCCTAATAAATGATTCAGTAACACCTTGCAGACAGCTCATCCTTCCAAATATAACAGGACTTCATCATCGACCCCTTTTAAAAACTAAGTTATTAAGAAGTATCACATGTTCCCTTTCCTCATGCTGACAAACAAGGATCTTGGCCAAATGGTGGAGCCCAAAGCAAGGAACTAGGAACAGCATACACTAAGCTGAGAAGACTCAATTCCATGGGCTCCTAAAAAGCTGGACAATGAATAAATGCATAATATCTTTGAGTAGATCTCACACCTCCTGGAGATCCAATTACCTCATCAATAACATGACTTCCCCGAACTAGAGAAATAGAGTTTATGAGCAGATGGGGTAAAAGGGCACTTCCAGAAGGGACATGTGCAAATACAGTTTGCCCAGTTAGAAAACATCACATTTACTGAATACAGTGTGGTGTCTTCAGTCAGTGCCTTCTAATACCAGACCGATCATAGTTTAATAAGCTGAGAGTTGACAGCGTTAACTAGCAAGGGAGTACAGAGAGAAGAAATATCACTGTCAACCTTTGCACACACTGAGATTCCTAACTGCATCACCATCTGCAGTATTCCAGACTGGAAACCTGGACCTTGTCCTTGATTCTTTATTTTTCCTTTATGCATTGCAGTCACCAAAAGCCTCAGAAATGTCTCCTGAATTCAGTCCCTTGCCTTCATCCTTCAAATCTAGCTGAAGTCCTCCCTGGCCAATGACAGCATTAATCCAGGTAATGGCAACCTAGATCTACACAGTCTAATATGACAACCACTGGCCACATGTGGCTATTCATTGTGTTTTTAAATTAAGGATTTAAATGTTCACCCAATTACAAACTGGTTTTAAATACTGGAAGGAAAAGAAAAAGAGCAAACAAACTTACAAGCCACACTTGCAATGTAGCTAGTCCAAAGGGGCGTGTGTGATTAAGTAAAATATATAATGAGCCAGGCGCAGTGGCTCATACCTATAATCCCAGCACTTTGGGAGGCCAAGGTGGGTGAATCACCTGAGGTCAGGAGTTCGAGACCAGCCTGGCCAACATGGAGAAACCCCATCTCTACAAAAATACAAAAATTAGCTGGGCATGGTGGTGCATGCCTGTAATCCCAGATACTTAGGAGGCTGAGGCAGGAGAATGGCTTGAAACCAGGAGTGAGCCGAGGTCACGCCACGGCACTCCAGCCTGGGTGACAGAGTGAGACTCTGTCTCAAAAAAAACAAAAATAAAATACACACTAGATTTCAAAGACTTAGTACCAAGAAAATAATGTAAAATACCTCATTAGTAATTTTAAAATATCGATTACATGTAGGGATGATAATATTCTGGATATTTATCTGGATATATTGTTTTAACTGTGTATTACTAAAATTAATTTCACCTGTTTCTTTTTACATTGTAGCTACTAAAAAATTTAAAATTACACATGGGATGTGTATTTCTTTGGGACACCACTATTTTACATTGTTCTAGGTCTCCGCCTCAGGCCATCTTCTTTCTCTCAAACGCTGCCTCTTGTCATACACCCCAAGCTTCTGCTATATGGACTCTTTGTCCTGGTAACAACATTCTCTTTCATGTCTCTTTGCGTTTATACATCCTATTGTGCCCATAATGTACTTTCTTCTCTCAGTTCTACAGGAAAAATTCCTAGTCATCCTTGTAGAAACAGTTCACTGTTCCATTCCCTCCTGAAGCTTTCCCACATCCTCCATGCTCCCCATACCCCACACCGTTTGGTCCCCATCTCCATGTCAGAACTGTAGCCATCTAGTTACATTTTTGTCCCTCAAGAATTTCTTAAACTCTTTTTCATGTCAGTATGTCAGATATAGTGAGCTCCAAGTTTCTCTTCAAATAAGCAGTATGTCAGTATGTTCAGCTCTTTTATTATTTAATTCTCCATTTTAAAGTTTAACTTCCTAGTTCTCTGTACTCCCTTGCCTCTAGTTTCAGTAAACAACTTTCCCGCCAGTTCTAATCAGTAGTTCACATGTGTTCCCCTGGTTACTTGCTTTGACCTGAGTCGCTCCTGGTCATCTGCTTTGATCTGAGTTACCCCTGGTCACCTGCTCTGACCTGTCCCATAAACGTCCTTCCCACCAAACGACCCACCCCGTCACTCTGGCTGGTACCTCTGCTCTCTTTAAAATAGCCAATCGGAATTAGCTTAGACTGTGTGGTCCAACCCTAGCCAACAGGGGAACGACACAGCAGTAGGTGCTACCTACATCAGAAATAAGAACCCCTTCTCCTCTCTTGTCCAGGTGTGCGCTTGCCATTGCTCCATCTGTGAGACGCATCCTTCTATAGAAGTAAATTGCCTTGCTGAGGAGGTTTATATTTGAGTGCTACTTCTTTTTTGGCACTGAAAATTTACATATAACAAGTACCTCCAACACTCAAGTGGAAGAGTGTTCAGAATGATCTGGGCAGCTTTTCTAAACTGCCCATGCATGGAGGGTTCCGCCCAGTATCTTTTAAAAGCTCCTCAGGTGGTTCATTATCAAAGAGCAACAGCTGAGATTTTTTGAACACTCACTGCTAGGCAAGCACTGAGAGCAGTTATTTAGGTGCACTCTCACCACATTTCCTCACTGAAGACTTGTCACCGCCCCACAGGAAGCAGGCACCACTTCCTGACTGGTTCAGAAGTGTGACCCTGGTTAAGAACCACTGCCTGGGCCGGGAGGAGTGACTCACACCTGTAATCCCAGCACTTGGGAGGCTGAGGCAGGTGGATCAAGAGGTCAGGCGTTCAAGACCAACCTGGCCAAGATGGTGAAACCCCTGTCTGTGCTAAAAATACAAAAAAATTAGCCAGGTGTGGTGGTGCGCGCCTGCAGTCCCAGCTACTCAGGAGGCTGAGGGTTGCAGTGAGCTGAGATTGTGCCACTGCACTCCAGCCTGGGCAGCGGTGTGACTCTGTCTCAAAAAAAAAAAAGAGAACCACTGCCTGGCACAGAGCAAGCATTCCAAACACATCTGTTGAGTGAATGGATACAGAGTTTGGGTAATTCTCACTGAAGGAAAATGAGGAGTTGTTTTAGGGATTGAAAAAGAAATGTGAGGCTGGGCGTGGTGGCTCATGCCTGTAATCCAAGCACTTTGGAGGCCAAGGTGGGCGGATCACCTGAGGTTGGGAGTTCAAGACCAGCCTGACCAACATGGTGAAACCCCGTCTTTAAAAAAAAAAAGAAAGAAAGAAAAAGAAATGTGGGTTAGTGAACTAAATTCCTGGATTATAAAAAGCAGAGGCAAACAGAAAAACGATGGCATTAACAGCCAAATCTAAAGCTGGTTCTTTTTACGCACCAGCCAAATAGAAAAACCTCTGATAAATCTGGTAAGAAGAAATTTTTAAAGGATGAACTTAGAGATAGGGGGATAAATAAAACAGTGAAATACACAATAGTGTGTTAAAAAATGCAAAAACTCCTAACAAAGTGGAAAACTTTTAAATTCTAAACTACCAATGTGGACACAAAAAAGCAAAAACCTTCATAATTGAGGAGGAAATAGAGAAAATTGTTGCCAAACCATCTTATCTATAAAAATCCTGGGTCTAAATGTTTTATAGGTAAATTCTTTCAAAAGACAGAAAAAGGTGAAAAGCAATCTGAATGTTTGTTTCTACAAGTTAAGGATAAGCATGACACCAAAACCTGTCCAAGAGAGCCCTTTCTCTCTGATGGCTATTTCACTTAATAACACAGATATAAAAAAATGATCAACTAGGCTGGATGTGGTGGCTCACACCTGTAATCCCAGCACTTTGGGAGGCCAAGGTGGGTGGATCACTTAATGTCAGGAGTTGGAGACCAGCCTGACCAACGTGGTGAAACCCCATCTCTATTAAATATCAAAACTAGCCAGACATGGTGGTACACACCTATAATCCCAGCTCTTGGGAGGCTGAGGAAGGAGAATCGCTTGAACCCAGGAGGCAGAGAGGTTGCAGTGAGCCGAGATCACACCATTGCACTCCAGCCTGGGCAACAAGAGCAAAACTCCATCTCAGAAACAAACAAACAAAAGAGATCCACTGTATTTTGAAAAACTTATGTACTGTAACCAAATGGGATTTTATCCCAGCATTATGTATAATAGTAAAAATTTTAGAAACAACCTAAATGTTCTATGAGAAATGGCTAAATTTTGGTACATTCATACAAAGCAATATAATAGTCATTAAAACTGATTTTAAACAACAACAAGAAAAGAATCCTCATAAAACTGATAGGAATTTTAAAATATGTTATAATTTAAAATGTTTAAGGGGAAAAACATGCATGAGAAAAGGAAATTCCTCAAAACAAATACAGAGGTCCTAAGGAAGAGGGATCATAAATGCCTTTTTTCTAGTAAAAAGCTTAGATTATTAAGCAATTAATACCTAGAATATAGAGAGCATTCCTGAAAATGAACCAAAAAAAAATCCAAAAATGGGCAAGGAACTTGAATAAACATTTTTCCAAAGAAGATATACAAAGATGCTCAAAATCACTAATTATTAGAGCAATGCAAATCAAAACTACAATGAGATATCACCTCACATATACTAGGATGGCTACTATCAAGAAAAAACAGAAAATAACAAGTGTTGGGGATGTGGAGAAACTGGAACCCTTTGTGCACTGTCGTTAGGAGTGCAAAAAGGTACAGCTGCTTTGGAAAACAGTATGGTGGTTCCTGAAAAAAATTAAACACAGAAGCCGAGCCCAGTGGCTCATGCCTTTGGGAGGCTGAGGTGGGCAGATCACCTGAGGTCAGGAGTTCAAGACCAGCCTGACAAACATGAAGAAACCCTGTCTCTACTAAAAATACAAAAAAAATTAGCTGGGCCTGGTGGCACATGCCTGTAATCCCAGCTACTTGGGAGGCTGAGGCAGGAGAATCACTTAAACCCAGGAAGTGGAGGTTGTGGTGAGCCAAGATCGTGCCATTGCTCCAGACTGGGCAACAAGAACAAAACTCCATCTCAAGGAAAAAAAAAAATTAAACATAGAATTACCATATGACACAGCAATTTCACTTCTGGGTATATAACCAAAAGAATTGAAAGCACAGTCTCAAAGAGATATTTGTACCCCCACATTTAATAGTTCAATACCTCATGTTCATGTTCAGTGCCATAGCAGCATTATTCACAATAGCTAAACATGGAAACAACCCAAGTGTCCAACAACGGATAAATGGATAAGCAAAATGGAATTGTATTTAGCCTTAGGAAAGCTTTTGTTTTAAAGTATTGTATTCAGCCTTTAAAAGAAAGGAAATTCTGATATATGCTATGACTTAGATGAATCTTGAAGACATTATAATAAGTGAAATAAGCCAGCCATGAAAAGATACATACTATATGATTCTGGCTAGATGTGATGGCTCACGCCTGTAATCCCAGCACTTTGGGAGGCCAAGGTGGGCAGATCGCAAGGTCAGGAGATCAAGACCATCCTGGCCAACATGGTGAAACTCCATCTCTACTAAAAATACAAAAATTGGCTAGGTGTGGGAATTGACTGGGCGTGGTGGCATGTGCCTAGGGTCCCAGCTGCTCGGGAGGCTGAGGCAGGGAATCACTTGAACCGGGGACGCAGAGGTTACAGCGAGCTGAGGTTGCACCACTGCACTCCAGCCTGGTGGCAGAGTGAGCCTCCATCTCAAAAAAAAAAAAAACAAAAAATACAGTGAAACCCCATCTCTACTAAAAATACAAAAAATTAGCCAGGCATGGTGGTGTGTGCCTGTAATCCCAGCTACTAGAGAGGCTGACGCAGGAGAATCATGTGAACCTAGGAGGTGGAGGTTGCAGTGAGCCAAGATTGTGCCATTGCACTCCAGTCCAGGCGACAGTGAGACTCCATCTCAAAAAAAAAAATAAATAAAATAAAATAGAAATTTTAAAAATAAATTAAAGTAATAAAACACAGAAGAGTAAGGAAAATCATCTTATTTTTGAAACAGTTCTTAGGGGAACAGGTTTTGACATCCTAAAGACAAATTTTCTTAAAATTGTTCAGTGTGAATCATGTTTCATGCAATCATTTTATCAGAAAATAAAATGGGGTCATTATGACTGGAAAATATAATTTGTGCTACATTAGGAGCAGAAAGCATAAAATTGATGCTTGGGCTTAAGTGGTTATGAATGTTCATGTTACCTCATGTTTGGTCTGGGCAAGGGGTTGAAGGGAGGAGTCAAATTGCCATATTCTACAGGAGCTCAAGGCTGGGACAGAGAAGGCTGGGTAAACGCACCACTCCATTCCATGTAAGAACAGTACTATAATAGGTGTACACAGGTGCTACAGGCACGCACAGGAGGGGTACCTAACCTTACCCAGGGGAAGGTGCAATCTGAGCTGAGGTTTTTTTTTTTGACCACCTCTTGTCAGCTCAGGCCGAAGCTGAGAAGGGGAACCTCTGGACAGAGGGAGCTCAGATATCCTTGACCACAAACATCCTGACCTGATTTAGCAAGTGGCCTGGCTTCCCCTGGTGGCCTAGGAGCATCCTGCCTGAGTTCGGGTGACCTAAGCCCAGTTTTGCTGGGTCTGTTCACCCTGATGATCTAACTACAGAGGTTTTGGGATCTGGAGTCAACAGAGACCAGGCCCTGACCCCTCCTCCCCATTTCCTCTCTATCAAGGAAATATCTTCTCTAACACGAAGAGATCTGGTCTCCATATGTAGCATCTTTCTTATAAAATGTCCCTCATTTCTCTCTTCTTTCTGTTTTATTTATTTATTTATTTTTTGAGATGGGATCTCTCTTTGCTGCCCAGGCTGGAGTGCAGTGGTGCAATTGTAGCTCACTGTAGCCTCAAACTCCTAAGCTTAAGTGATCCTCCCACCTCAGCCTCCCAAGTAGCTGGGACTATAGGTGTGTGTGCCACCACACCCGGCTTAAAACTTCCCTCATTTCTTACTGTTCTGGTGACTTCAAGAATGGCAAATGCCTTTTTCGTTTCCTAACTAAAAATGTAGTACACATGTGATGAAGAAAAGGCAAGCTGGTGGGGTGGCTCACACCTGTAATCCCAGCACTTTGGGAGGCCAAGGCAGGTGGATCACTTGAGGTCAGAACTTCGAGACCAGTGAAACCCCATCTCTAGTAAAAATACAAAAAATTAGCTAGGTGTGGTGGCACATACCTGTAATCCCAGCTACTCGGGAGGCTGAGGCAGGAGAATCGCTTGAAGCAGGGAGTCAGAGGTTGCAGTGAGCTGAGATCGCACCACTGCACTCCAGCCTGGTGATAGAACAAGACTCCATCTCTCTTGTTTTTGTTTTTTGTTTGTTTGTTTTAGAACAAAGTAGACACTTGGTATTCAATTTTTTTTTTTTTTTTTTTTTTAAAGAGACAGGGTTTCACCATGTTGGCAGGCTAGTCTCGAACTCCTAACCTCAGGTGATCCGCCTGCCTTGGCCTTCCAAAGTGCTGAGATTACAGCGTGAGCCACCCCACCTGGCCGACTCCATCTCAAGAAAAATAAAAGGCAAATGAAAATGCGTAATGTTTACATAGATACAGCTACTAATGATCCTATAGATACATAGCTATATCTACATAAACATTCTAAATGGCTATCCTGGCTCCTCCCTCTCTGCGTCCAGTCCCATCTCGCTTCAGGTGGAGCCAGTTCAGGTATCTGTTAACTATGCTCAGGGGAAAGGTCTCACTCATCAAGACACCTCTCCAAAGGAACTATATTATCAAATGTAATATCAACCTTTTTCTCCTAGGATTCATCATTCATGGCAATCTTTAAATCTAAGAAGTTGTATTAGTTCCCTGCCCAAAATCATCAGCTCAAGCTACACTGGCCTCTTTGCTGCTCCTTGAATATATCAGACACACATCCTGCTGCTAAGACTGTTCCCTCTGCCCAGAGCATTCTTCTCTTAGACATCAACTGCCTCATCTCCTTCAAGTCCACTCAGATGTCACCATCTCAATAAGGATAAGGCTTGCCCTGACCACATCATTTTAAATTGCACCCCTACCAGAAGGCCCCCACCTCCCCACTCAATCCCCCTAACGTTTCTCTACCTTTTTTCCCTCTTGAGATACTACTGCCTCCTAGGATACCATACAATTTACTTATTTACTGAATTCTTCTGTCTGCTCTCTGTAGAATGTAAGCTCCTTGAGAGCAGAGTCCTTTCTCATTTTGTTCACTAAAGTATCCCAACTGCCTAGAAAAGTGCCTGACACATCATAGGGCTCAATGACTATCAAGTGAATGAGTAGATGAATGAATGATGAATGGATGAATGAGTTATAAGGCCAAAAAGAAAAAAGTCCAAACTCCATCCATTCTCCTCTACCCACTGCCAGCAGCCCACAGCCGATGTTACACAAAACAATGCTTTAATGAACATGCAACCATCTTCTTGCCTCCCAACTCCCCTGACCCACCAAGTCAATCAGCTCTACCCTCTCCCCTTTTGTTTTGTTTTGTTTTGTTTTTTTTTTGAGATGGAGTCTCACTCTGTTGCCCAGGCTGGAGTGCAATGACCAGATCTCGGTTCACTGCAACCTCTGCCTCCCAGATTCAAGAGATTCTCCAGCCTCAGCCTCCCAAGTAGGCATTACAGGCGACTGTCATCATGGTCAGCTAATTTTTGTATTTTTAGTAGAGACAGGTTTTCACCATGTTGGCCAGGCTGGTCTCGAACTCCTGACCTCAACTGATCTGCCTGGCTCGGCCTCCCAAATTGCTGGGATTACAGTCCCCTTTTGTTTTCACCTGCTTAGTTTCTGCTCCTATTCAAAGGTGACAACTCCACTGACTCCTTCCCACTGGCAGAATGTCCTGGCTCCGCTCTTAACTCTCAGCAGCCTCTGGACCTCCTCAACAACACTTGGCACGAGCTCTTGTCCTCTACTTGTGCAGGAGACTGTCTGCTCCCACTAAATTAACTTTCCAGTTAAACAGTCACGGGACTCATTATTCATCTTTGTATTCCCCTGAGGGCGATGCTTAGAGAAGGGGAATCACTGCTAAAGGGAAATTTCTGCCTGAAAAGCCCCATTTAGGACCAGTGTTTGTTCTGTCCTTCATCTCTGGTTATCATCTGCACCCTGAGTTAAATAACCCAGGTGGACATCAGGCCATTCCATGAGAAAGCAACTGAGCCAGAGTGCTCAGGGAACATACTTTGAAAAGTAAAGTTTAGAGTGGTCCTTAAAATTCACTGCTCAGACATGAATCTGCTTTTGCCACTAAAAAGGTATCCTCCCACTATGGAAAAGACCAGAATCCCTGATGAGGTGTTAAGTCATCTAATTCTCACAGCCTATGGAAGACACTGTATATGTAAAGGAGATAATAATCATGATATGCTCTGGCTCTCCTCAAATCAAATAACTGTCTTGTTTTAGTAATGCAAGGTGTCTTACTCCTTAAGGCTCATCCCTGTAAAACAGAAACATATAATAAGAAATTTATATATAAAGGGAGCCCAGTGTGGTGGTAGCTCACGCCTGTCATCCCAAAACTTTGGGACGCTGAAGCGAGCAGATCATTTGAGCTCAGGAGTTCAAGACCAGCCTGGTGAAACCCCATCTTTACAAAAAATACAAAAATTAGGCCAGGCGTGGTGGCTCACAACTGTAATCCCAGCACTTTGGGAAGCCGAGGTGGGCAGATCACTTGAGGTCAGGAGTTGGGGACCAGCCTGTCCAACATGGTAAAACTCTGACTCTACTAAAATACAAAAAAATTAGCCGGGTGTCGTGGGTGTGCCTATAATCCCAGTTACTAGGGAGGCTGAGGTAGGAGAATCACTTGAACCCAGGAGGTGGAGGTTGCAGTGAGCTGAGATCATGCCACTGCACTTCAGCATGGACAACAGAATGAGACTGTCTCAAAAAATAAAATAGAATAAACAAAAAATACAAAAATTAGCTGGGAATGGTGGTGTGTACCTGTAGTCCCAGCTATTCAGGAGGCTGAGGCAGGAGACTGCTTGAGCCCAGGTGGCAGAGGTTGCAGTGTGCCAAGATCATGCCACTGTACTCCAGCCTGGGTGACAAAGAGAGACCTTATCTTAAAAACAAAAACAAAAAACCATGATGTATAGTATGCTTAATTTACTGTAAAGTGCTTTTAAAGAACACTAAGTTGGTAGTTTTTTTTGTTTGTTTGTTTTTGTTTTTTGAGACAGAGTCTCAAATTCCTGAGCTCAAACAATCCTATTGCCTCAGCTTCCCAAAGTGCTGGAATTACAGGTGTGAGCCACTGTACCTAGCAACCTGGTATTTTTATTTGGATTGATCTTGATGTCTCACACACCTAGCAACTACAATCGGTCATTTTTCCTTAATCCTAAAGGGTGTAGATTCAAATATTCAGATACCATCTGGATCTTGATGTATTTTCACCAATATGTAAATCAACGTAAATCAACCTTAGAGTTGTGATGCTTCTAGAAAATGGCCCCTTCTGCCACAAGAATAAATGGGTTCCCGAATCAGCCTCATATTAATTAAGGTGAAGGCTGGACTTCTGGGGGGTGGTGGTGTGCTCAATTATATTTTTGTTAAAGCAGAAAAGGACACAAAAAGCTCTGGGAGAATCAGCCCTGGTTTTGGTTTTTATTTTGTTTTGTTTTTGCCTCCTTGCTCAAGAAAGCCCATCTCCAGCTTCTTCCTAGACATGTTCTGACCAGGCTTCTACAGCCCCTTACGGACTCTCTAAGGGCCCTGAGTCAGAAGCTGGGGCTCCTCTCTCCTCACTCGCCGACAGTCACTTCCTCCTCTACAGTGTTCATCCTGTCACCCCACTCTCTCCATTCCATATTGCTGAGTTCAAAAAACTGGTGTAGCACTCCGGATTCTTAAAACAGATACTTCCTAACGCATCCAATCTCAATTCCTCTCACAAGATCGCACCACACTGGCCCCTTGGACCCCACAGCGCAGCCTCCCCCTTGTGAATCCCGTTCCCCGAAGATTGGGGTTTTGCAAGGCTAGGAGGCTACGAGGGGGCGATCCAGCCAAGCAAGGGAGCTGCCAGGCGGAGAACAATGACTGCTCCAAACACCCCCGGGGATGGGATGGATGGATGGGATGCCCAGGCAGTTAGGAACGCGTTGCTCACCTGGGGCGCGGCCGTCGGAGGCCTCGGGGCCATTCCTGCCTCGCCAGGGCCCGGCTCCAGGGCAGGAGCTGGGGAGAGAGGACAGGGCCCACTCAAGCGGCTGCAACACCAACCCCACCCCACCCCACCCCGCCCCGCCTCCGCCCCTAAGCCACATCTCTAGCGGAGACGCAGGCGAGGACCTCGGACCCCGCCTGGGCCTGCCGCTCCCCATTCCCGAAACGAAAGGCGCGGCGGCCTCCCGGACACCCCCCTCCGGCCACGCCCAGTCCCCTTCGCAGGGTGGTGGGCGAGGCCCGGCTGACACCCGCCAAACCCAGGAGGGGTGCCGCCCCGACCCGCGCACTCGGAATCACCGCCTCTCAGGGGGGTTCCGGATTTCACGACCTCCGGCCCACCCAAAGCCTTGGGACAGCTCCTCCCGCCCCCGCCGCAGGCTCGGTTATCTCCAAATCTGATCTGCGGAGGAGCTGCCCGAAGGGGCCTCAGCCGCACCGGGACCGGACAATGGCCGCAGCGGCAGGGCAAAGCCGGAAGTGCGCCTGCGCACGCGGTACCTCGCTCCCGCAATCCCGAGGCCACCCCGGGCGCGCGAACTACACTTCCCAGAGGCCCCCGCGCGCGCCCCCGCAGAGGCGGCCTTCGAAGGCGCGTTAGGGACCCCTGCGAAGGCCGAGCGAGGCGGCCGGTGAGGCTGGAGTGTGCGTGTGTCCATGTATTCCACAAACACTCCTCTGTGCAATGGGCTTGTTGCCAGCCGGGGAAGTGGGAAAGACCCTGCTTTCGGGGAGCGAGCGTGTGACCCCTTGGACAAGGCAGACTATAAAAACGCAAACATATCCACAAGATAATGGTCCTGACTTTGGCTGTAAGAGTGACACAGCAAGGGAGTGAGGCTGCGTCAGAGGGCGGGCACTTGCATCTTCATCAAAAGGTAATTTCCATTTCTCATTTCAGAGAAAAGAGAAACTTCGAATAAATCCGTGGCCTGCTGAACAGTGTGCAAAGGCAGACTGCGCTACTGCCGCGTTTTTCATTATTTGGCAGCCCCTTGTGCAGGATTTTGTGTTTAGGACAAGCCAACAGTGATGGAAATTTTCAACACAAAGATAGGTCAACTTTTAGATACAGCTATTAGGTTTATGTAATTATGTCTTATATATGACAGATATTCAGTCTACATTTCCTAGATTTCGGTTTGATTTCTTAACATTAGAGCATTGCATACCAACATGGTAGAAAATGACTGCAACAAAATGTTCCTGATGTCACACTGCTTTATCAAAGGTATGAACATTCAAAAATAAATGCTTTATGCCGGGTGTGGTGGCTCATGCCTGTAATCCCAGCACTTTGGGAGGCTGAGGAGAGAGGAGCCCAGGAGTTAAAGACCAGCTTGGGCAACATGGCAAAACCCTGTCTCTACAAAAAATACAAACATTAACTGGTTGCAGTAGCGGGCACCTGTGGTCGCAGCTACCTGGGGGGCTGAGGTGGGAGGATCGTTTGAACCCGGAGCAGGGGTTGAGGTGGGATGTGATTGCACTGCAGCACTCCAGCCTAGGTGACAAAGCAAGAATCTGTCTCAAAAAAATAAATATAAAAATTAATTAATGCTTTCTATCACTGCCCTGTAGTCTGGGAGGCCTCTCTGAGGCAAGTGACTTAGTAGTTGTGACTTAAGAAGGCAACTGTGGGCCTGGCATGGTGGCTCATGCCTGTAATCCTAGCACTTTGGGAGGCCGAGGTGGTGGATCACCTGAGGTCAGGAGTTCGAGACCAGGGTGGCCAACATGGAGAAACCCCGTCTCTACTAAAAATACAAAAATTAGCCCGGTGTGGTGGCCTGCTCCTGTAGTCACAGCTACTTGGGAGGCTGTAGCAGGAAAATCGCTTGAACGTGGTAGGCAGAGGTTGCAATGAGCTGAGATCACACTACTGCATTCCAGCCTGGGAGACAGATGGAGACTCTGTCTCAAAAAATGAAAAAAAAAAAAAAAAAAAAAAGCAACTGCAGGTGCATAAGGGGGAAAGAATTACAAGCTGAAGGAACTGGAGGTGAAAAAGCTCTCAGATGGGAACAAGATTGGTGTGCTTAGAAACAGATGCCTAATGTATCTTAGCAGAGTGAGGGATAAGAGAGTGAGCAGAGCAGTGGTAGGAAGGTAGACTGGTGTTTGATGGAGCAAGGCTTTGGAGGTTGTGATGAGGGGTATAGATTTTACTCTGAGTGTGATGAGAGCCATTGGCTTAGTAACATCAGTAGAGTCACTTATTACTATGAGAGAATAAGAGGAATTTTTCCTGTTGTCTCAGAATAGGTAACCAGGACTCAGAGTGAGTTGAGGATTAAGTTCTGCATTCTAAGGAAAGATGAAAACATTTGGGGTGAGAAATTCTCAGGTCTTATCAAAGAGGGCTAGGTGCTGAACTCTGAATTTGCCCTGTTACTATTAACCATTGCCTCAATCCCACCCCTCTTTCCCAGGCTATATAAGAGTATGATCAGAAAGAAAAGGAAAAATCCCTACCCAGGCACAGTGGGTCACACTTGTAATTCCAACACTTTGGGAGGCTGAGGAGGGAGGATCACTTGAGCCCAGGAGTTCCAGACCATCCTGGGCAACATAGCAAGACCTTGTTTCTACAAAAAAAAAAAAAAAAAAAAAAAAAAAAAAAAAAAACCCAGGCATGGTAGCATGCCCATAGTCCCCAGCTACTAGGGAGGCTGAGGTGGGAGGATCAGCTTGAGCTAGGGGAGGTTGAGGATGCAGTGAGCTGAGATCGTGCCACTGCCCTCCAGCCTGGGTGACAGAGCAAGACCCTCTCTCAAAAGAAAGAAAAGAATTCCTTGGAAGAGCAAGCCTTCCACCTAGTGCAGAAGGCAGTGTTCACTCCCACTCCCACCTGCAAGATGAATGTGAGAAAGGGAGGCACTCAAACATTGAGCCTAACTAGGAGAGGGGGAGGTTTTAAAAACTGCCCTATTACCTCTCAGAGAAAGGGAAAGAGAACAATGCTGTTCGTAAGGAAAGCAACCTGAATTTCCGCTGTTTGTGTAGAAAGTGGATGTACTAGAAAATAATTGGGCTTTAGCCCCCGGGGGAGAGGTGTGCAGTTCACAACAGTAAGAGGCTGCGGAATTAATGGGGTGTGAGAGGAGTTCATACCCAGTTGGAGATGGAAGAAAGCTGAAGCAGAGGTGGGTCTTCCAAGTCAGGTATCTATTGGTTTCCCCTAAGGAACTCACCAGATGCACTTCTGCTTCTGGGAGTGTGGCTCAGCAACTTTAATGCTGGATAAAATATTTTAAAAATCTTTTAAAATGTATTGATGGCTAGAAAATTGGTAAGGAATACAGAAAGGCCAAAAACAAAACAAAATGAATAACTTAGAGTAGTAGGCAGAACACAGAACACTAGCTTTCATCTGGGAATCATTTGCCAAATGAGGCAAACTTGAGCTTTTTCTTTTTTTTATTTTTCTTCAGTCTCTGTAGAGACTGTCAAAAATTAAATTGCCAATGCCGAGTATATTTCAAGTCATTATGGCAGCGTATTCAGAAAAGTTTTCAATTAGCAATAATTGTGCCTCAGATAAACCTCACTGGTTACGATACTGCCACTGCATGAAGCTAAGAGCTTTGTTTTTCATAGTCCTGTAGGCTTGAGAGCCAGGTGACAAAACCCAGACCCCACACAAAGTAGAGTATCTAATAGGAGACACTCCCTACGCTGCAATAAAAATTGGAACTCCATGGATGAATACTCCCATGGTAGAGACTGCAAGGTAAATTACCTTTTTCAGACTTTAACAATGAGTAGGGGGGCTAGTCGGGGTGGATGTCTTCCCTGAGAATTTGTAACCACAAGCTGGTTCCTGTGTGGAATTACAGCCTGTATTCACAGTCCCTGAGTGGTCCAAAAACCTGCAAGCTGAGAATGTAGTTTAAATTGGTTCTTGGCTAACAGTGCTTCCAGGCATCTGGAAGAATCAAACATAAATCCAGTCTGGGAGAACTTACCTTCAGTTCAGGCTTCAAAGGACTTCCCCACATATAATCCCAAAAAATAGGAGCTCATACTCATGAATCACAAACACAAAGCACATATAGAAAACATGGAACCATGAAGGACAGGGAAAAAATAGTATAATATTTATAACAACCTCAAATATACAGAGTTGTCTGACACAAAATGTATAATACTATGTCTAATATGTTTCAAAAATCTATTTCAATAAACTAAATTTATTCATATGTCCATATGAATAGACCAAACTTTATTCATATGGACATATTAATAAAGAACAAGACTCTAAAATCTTAAGAATCAAATAGAATGTTAAAAATGAAAATCTTTAAGTTAAAAATGTAATGCACAAGGTTAACAATAGATTAGATGCAGCCGAAGAGAAAATTAGTGAATAGAAGGTCAATCTAGGAAATTATCCACAAATAGGCAGAGATGAAAAAAACTTAAAAAAAAAAAAAAAAAAAAAGCAGAGAGCTGTAACACATCTAATCTGGATTCCAGAAGAAGAAAAGAAAAGAATTGAGGCAATATTTGAAAAGATAAAGGCTGAAAATTTCCAGAATTGAAAAAAGATATAAATTTAAAGATTCTGGAATCCTGACACTCCAAGCCAGATAAATAAAAATAAATTTACACTGACACACCTCCTAGTGAAACTTTAGAACACCCAAGAAGATCTTTAAAAACCTAGAGAGGGCTAGGCACAGTGGGTCACGCCTGTAATCCCAGCACTTTGAGGGGCTGAGGCGGACGGATCATGAGGTCAGGAAATTGAGACCATCCTGGCTAACATGGTGAAACCCTGTCTCTGCTAAAAATACGAAAAATTATCCAGGTGTGGTGGCACGCTCCTGTAGTCCCAGCTACTCAGGAGGCTGAGGCAGGAGAATTGCTTGAACCCGAGAGGCAGAGGTGCTGTGATGAGCCGAGATCGCGCCATTGCACTCCAGCCTGGGTAACAAGAGCTAAACTCCATCTCAAAAAAAAAACAAAAAAAAACTAAAATCCAAGTCAACAGAAAAAAATCAAGGTGCTGCTGATGAGAGATTAAAGGTTCTAAGGTTATTATATTGTTTTGGAGGATAAAGAGGGACTTCAGTAGGCTGACTATATGTCACAAAGGTCCCTATGGCCTCTTGGTCTCTTACTTTCTCTGAATGTCAGCATTTGTTTCTCTTCCTCCTTTTTGAAGAACTCATAGCCAGTCAACTGAACTTTTTTCCTACCAGGGCTCTTGATTCCTTTATCACCACGTTATGCTGAAACTGCCCTACAAAATCCAATATCGTGTCAGCTGAAAATTGCTGGGAAAATTAGCCTATTGACAGTTTTTTTGGGTTATTGTTGTTTTTGAGATGGAGTCTCGCTCTGTTGCCCAGGCTGGAGTGCAATGGCACGATCTCTGCTCCCTGTATCTTGGGCCTCCCGGGTTCTGCCTCCCGGGTTCAAGCGATTCTTCTCTGGAGTAGCTGGGATTACAGGCGCCTGACACCATGCCTGGCTAATTTTCATATTTTTAATAGAGATGGGGTTTCACCATCTTGGTCAGGCTGGTCTCGAGCTCCTGACCTCAGGTGATCCACCCGCCTCTGCCTCCCAAAATGCTGGGATTACAGGCGTGAGCCACCGCGCCTAGCGCCTGTTGACAGTTTTTTGACCCACTTTTCCAACCCACTTCACTTCACCTCCAGTCTTAGAGACAGATGTTCCTTTGCTGATTTGGAGAAAAGCGCTCTCTCTGGGGATCCTTGGTCCCCAATCCCTTCTAATCTATCATCTGTATTTCTTTTACATACATTTCTTCCCATACTTTGTTCTTTCTTTTGGCTGTTTTCATCGGATTTATAACCATGCTTAAATCTCTCCCTTCTGAAAGAGAGAAAGGAAGAGAGACAGAGACACAGAGAGAGACAGACAGAGAGAGAGATTATTTCTTGTCCCCAGATATCTCTCAGCTGCCGTTCTTCTTTACCCCTACCCATTTCATCTGAATTTCTAGAAAAAGTATACCATCTTGTATGGTGTAATTCTAGAAAAAGTATACCAGCATGCCTTGTTTGACTGTAGTTTGGCTTCTACCTTCACCTTACTCTGATACTGATTTTGTCAACTTGATCAGTGATAGCTAGTTGATGACTTGAATGGATATCAGGCAGATTTTATCTTACGCTATCTGGCACTTATCTCCCCAAAACTCTTTCCTCTATTGGCTACTCTGGAGCTCCTAGAATTTCTCTACATCCCACCTTTCTTCCTACTCCACCTATTTCCTTTCTTTTTCTTTTTCTGAGATGGAGTTTTGCTCTGTTCACCCAGTCTGAAGTGCAATGGTGCAATCCTGGCTCACTGGAACCTCCGCCTCCCAGGTTCAAGCGATTCTCCCACCTCAGTCCCCTGAGTAGCTGGGATTACAGGCGCCCACCACCATGCCCAGCTAATTTTTTTTATTTTTAGTAGGGACAGGTTTTCACCATGTTACCAGGCTGGTCTGAACTCCTGACCTCAGGCAGTCCACCCGTCTTGGCCTCCCAAAGTGCTGGGATTACAGGCATGAGCCACCATGGCCTGTCATTCCTTTACTTTCTTAATAAACTGCTTTTGCTTTGCACTGCGGACCTCGCCCTAAATTCGTTCTTGTGAGAGAGCCAAGAACCCCTTCTTGGGGTCTGGATAGGGACTGCTTTCTATAACAGTAGTGCTACTGAGGTTCATCCATGTTGCAGCACGTATCAGTAATGCATTCCTTTGTACTGCTGAATAATATTTGATTATATGGCTATATCACATTCTGTCTGTCTAGTCATTCATCAGTTGGTGGGCATTTGGTTTGTTTACACTTTTGGCTTTATTGTATTCACAACAGCAATACTGCTATGAATATATTTTTTCTTTTTTTGTGAATATTTTTGTATACATTTTTATGTGGACATATGTTTTCATTTCTCTTGGGTATATACTGAGAAGTGGAATCACTGGATATTTGGTAACTTTATGTTTTACATTTTAAAAAACTGCAAATCTGTTTTTCAAAGTGGCTGGACCATTTCACGTTCCCACCAGCAATGTATGAGGATTCCAATTTCTTTGCCATTGGTTGCACATCCTTGCCAACATTTGTTACTGTCTTTTTTATTATAGCCATTCTAGTTGTGTGTGATTAACTTTACATTACGTAGATGTCACCTCAAAAAGAGTGTAAATAAAAAAATATTTTGGCTGGGCTCAGTGGCTCACACCTGTAATCCTGGCACTTTGGGAGGTCAAGGTGGGCAGATTGAGTCCAGGAGTTCAAGACCATCCTGGGCAACACGGCGAAACCCTATATCTACTAAAAATACAGAAAAACTTAGCTGGCTGTGGTGATGCACACCTAGTGTTCCAGCTATTCGGGAGGCCAAGGTGGGAGGATCACCAGGGCCCAGGAGGCAGAGGCTGCAGTGAGCCAAGATCGTGCCCCTGCACTCCAGCTAGACAACAGAGACCCTGTCTCAAAAAAAGAAAAAAATCTTTTTAAGCCACGCAAATATTTTTCACAATGAAAGGCAATGAACAACAGTAGCAGAAAAACACAAAAACACACAGAGCACAGGAGGTGTTCAATAAAGGCTAATTGATTCCTAAAGTAGAGTTTTCCCTAGAAGTATATCCACATTTTAGAGAATGACTCAGTGGGCTCTGAGCAATTTGGAAGGTAACATCATTTCAGACCCATTTTCTCAACTTCTTCTTCTTTCTTTTTCTTCCTTCTTCTTCCTCCTCCTTCTCCTTCTCTTCTTTGTCTTCCCTCCTTCTCCTTCTCCTCCTCCTCCTCCTCCTCCTCCCTCGTTACACATGAAAAGCTTCACGAATTTGCATGTCATCCTTGCACAGGGACCTTGCTCCTCTTCTTTGTTCGAATTATAACATGTGCTGCGAAAGCGAGCACCCAACCTCTTCTTGTATGCCCCTCTCAGGTGCTCCCTCCCAAACCTGCTCCACCTCCTGTTATTTTGATGAATGACATCTTTATTCAAATGGATATAATAATTCTCTGTCTTTATCCAGCAGAGCACAACCAGCATTGCATCCAGGGCCTCACCACTGGGCCTTTCAACCCATACATTCTCTAACTCCTGACCTCAAGTGATGTGCCCGCCTCAGCCTCCCAAAGTGCTGGGATTACAGGCGTGAGCCACCATGCCTGGCCCTTCAGCCCATTCATCCTCAAACCCATACTATGCTTTGCCTGACTGTATCCTGTGGTGGGCAGAATCCAATCTGCCCATGGATTTGGGATGGAGGTCACTATTTCCTCAAAGATGCTCATGTCCAGATTTCCAGAAACATAGAACATGTTTCTTTACGGGGCAAAAGAGATGCTGCAGATGTGATTAGGGACCTTGAGATGGGAAGATTATCCAGGATCAGTCTAATCACAGGTATCTTTTAACGTGGAGAAATTTTTTGCTGTGGTCAGAAGGAGATGTGAATATGGAAGGATGGCCAAAGAGATGCAATGTTGCGGACTTTGGAGATGGGGGAAGAGGGCTGCAAGCAAGGAATGTAGGTGGCTTCTAGGCTGGAAAAGCAAAGAAAGATTATCCCTTAGAGCCTCCAGAAAGTAACACAGCCCTGCTGGTACCTTGATGTGAGCCCGACATTGTATACTTTTGAGTTTACCTAAAAGTACTTCTGAGTTTCTGCTTGAATTATGGCCACTGTGAACTAAAAACATGACAGAGGGTCAATGAAAAACTGAGTGTAAATAAGGACTAGTCCATGTATTTAAAGACATAAGTTGACAACAGTAAATAAATAAGCTGTGATATATTCAAACACCAAATATAATAAAAGGAAGGAAGAAAATGGGCTACATTCTAAACATGATGAGTCTCAAAAATAATGCTGTGTAAGAAGAATTGAGAAATCCTAATAGAATAGTTTCATTTCTATAAAGTTAAGAAACAGGCCAGGCACAGTGACTCATGCCTGTAATCCCAGCACTTCAGGAGGCCGAGGCGGGTGGATCACCAGAAGTCAGGAGTTCAAGATCAGCTTGGCCAACATGGTGAAACCCTGTCTCTACTAAAAATACAAAAAAATTAGCTGGGCGTGGTGGCACATGCCTGTTATCCCAGCTACTCAGGAGGCTGAGGCAAGATAATCACGTGAATCTGGGAGGCGGAACTTGCAGTGAGCTGAGATTGTGCCACTGCACTCCAGCCTGGGTGACAGAGTGAGACTCCATCTCAAAAAATAAAATAAAGTTAAGACACAGACAGCCTTTATGTATAAAGTTATGTGATATATATTCTTTGAAAAAACTTTATCAAGAAAAACAAGGAAACATTTATTATAAAATTAAAAATAGGCTTCCTCTGAGGAGAGGGAGAAGAGTGTGAACAAGAAGGGGTCCATCCAACCTGGGCATGGCAGCACGAACCTGTAGTCCCAGCTACTTGGGAAGCTGAGACAGAAGATCTCTTGAGCCCAGGAGTCTGAGACCAGCCTGAGCAACATAGTGAGACCCTGTCTCTCTTAAGAAAGAAGAATGAGGAAGGAGGAGGAAGAAGGATGGATGAGGGGAAGGAAGAGGAAAAATGAGAGGAAGGAGGGAGGAGTGGAAGGAGGAGAAAGAGGGGAAGGAAGGGAGGGAAGGAAGGAAGGAAGGATTGATTGATTCCAGGGTCTGAATCCTGGAGCACTCCACTGTTTAGAGGAAGGAAAGAGGGAGGGAAGAGGAGGAAGAGGAAGAAGAGAAGAATAAGAGGAAGAACAATAAAGAGATGGAGAAGAAAGTGGGGAGAAGAAGGTAGAAGGAGAAGAAGGGAGAGAAGGAGAAGAAAGGAGGAGGAGAAGGGAGAAAAGGAGGAGGAGGAGGTGGAAGAAGAAAGAAAGAAGAAGCCTGTGATGGTTGAGTGTCAGCTTGACTGGATTGAAGGATGCAAAGTATTGTTCCTGGGTGTGTCTGAGGATGTTGCCAAAGGAGATTAACATTTGAGTCAGTGGACTGGGAGAGGCAGACCCACCCTCAGTCAGGGTGGGCACCATCTAATCAGCTGCCAGTGCGGCTCAGATAAAAGCAGGCAGAGGAATGTGGAAGGTCTAGACTGGCCGAGTCTTCTGGCCTCCATCTTTCTCTCGTGCTGGATGCTTCCTGCCCTTGAACATCGGAATCCAAGTTCTTCAGCTTTTGGACTCGGACCTACACCAGTAGTTTGCCAGGGCCTCTCAGGCCTTCAGCCACAGACTGAAGGCTGCACTGTTGGCTTTCTTACTTTTGAGGTTTTGGGACTTGGACTGGCTTCCTTGCTCCTCAGCTTGCAGACAGCCTACTGTGGGACTTCACCTTGGGATCGTGTTAGTCAATACTCCTTAATAAACTCCCATTCATATATACATCTGTTCTATTAGTCCTGTCCCTTTAGAGAACTCTAACACAAAGCCCATGTGGGGCTTCTGGGGCTGGCCACATTTCATTTCTTGACTTGCTGACAGACTGCCCTGGAGGTGAAAGGAGAGATTAATGACAACTGATGTAGCCAGCTCAATGAGGTTCACTGTGCCACTTACTGAGATGCAGAAAACTGAGGAGGAGGTTTATTTTGGGGGAGGTGTGTGTGGAATGAAAAGCTCCGTTTTGGCCACAATGAGTTCCATGCAGACAGCCAAAGGGATTCAGTAGGTAGTTGGCCATATAAGCCTGGAGTTTAGAGATGAAAATTTGGGAATCAACAGCAATCAGATGATGAAGTTATGGGACTGGATGAGATGAAATGTAGACAAAAAAGATTCCATGGTCTGAATCCTGGAGCACTCCACTGTTTAGAGATTGAGGAAATGGAGTGGCCAGGAAGTTAAGAGGATAATCAGGAGTATGGGGTCCTGGAAGCCAAGGGAAGAGTTGAAAGGCTTCATCTTTGAGTCTGGTTGAGGACGTTCATAGCTATCTTCAACCAGAGCCCGGGTACCCAGTGTGTCTCTCCATCTTCTCTCACCTTGATCAGTTTTACTTTTCACCTTAGGCTTCAAGGCTAAGTTTTCCACCAAGGACAGCTTTCTTGCTGGTCTGTGGCTGCCAAAATGCCACCCTTGTCTCCCTTGGAAGCATGGTCAAGGGCTTTCCTGACACTGGCCACTGCAAGATTTGCTCCTTGGTGTGAGTCTTAGGCTGCTGATGCACAACCTTCTGTCCCTCCAGGTGGTTCCCACTACATAAGACCCTGTTGTATCTGGTACAGAACCACCTGACCCTGTGCAATGGGAACTCCCTGTGACTCTGCCTCCTTCTTACTGGATGGGGAGATGCAGAGCAAGGCCATCAGCTCATTCTGGAGATAGGTCATCTCCAGGACCAAAGCTCACTCCCTGGCCACTGGCAGCACCACCACCTTCACATAAGGCTCACAATGGCGCACCTCCTAGGGGATGAAACATGAGGTCAGTGCTCAGAAGGGACCTGGAGAGACCTGAGGGAGATCTGAGTCGGATTGGAGCTGAATGTGCACAAGCCTTGGCACTCAAGAGCAGTAAAGGGGCAAAACGGTGTCAAGATACCTTATTCATCTTTTACATAAAATTGAAAAAAATACTTCAATCGTCCATTTCAAAGAATATTATTATTTGAGACAAGGCCTCTTTCACCCAAGCTGGAATGCAATCGATCATAGCTCACTGCAGCCTCGCCCTCCGGGGCTCAAGGGATCCTCCCACCTCAGCCTCCCAAGTAGCTGGGATTACAGACACCGCCGCCACCACGTCAGGCTAATTTTTGTATTTTTCATAGAGACGGGTTTTCGCCATGTTGCCCAGGCTAGTCTCCAACTCAGGATTAAGCGATTTGCTCGCCTCTCCTCCCAGAGTGCTGGGATTAAGGCGTGAGCCACCGCACCCGGTCTCAAGGATTATTATTTATAAAACCTGGAGTTGCTATGGGAGAGGGGACCAACTGCATATTTTGGAGGGTGAAGCTCTCCCCATTCACAGAGCTCTAGTGGTTGGCTCGGATTTCTGCATAGATGGAGACACACGAAAACACACACTCGGGAGAATTCAACGGCTCTTGCTCACAGTTCCAAAACGCCACCCCAACCAGGACCACCCCTAAGCCCTCAACCTTGCGTACCAAGGGTCAGGGGTGTACCAGAAGTGGGGTCTGACTCGTGCAAGTCCGCTGACTCCTGCTGTGGAGGGGGCCCCGCCCAGGCTCTACGCCCTGAGCACTGGGAAAGGAGCCGAGCCCCTGAGGAATGGCGGCTGGTCGGCAGTGAGTGCCAGAGCAGCGAGACGCACCCCTCCACTGCCGTACCGGGTTCGAGGCACCGCCCCCTCCTCTCCGCTCCAGGTCCGCTCTCAGTGCTGGGGGCGCGGGACGCCGGGAGCGAAGCGGCAGACGTCGCATGGGAAGTGCGGCCCTGCCTCGCCCAGCACCTGCCGCAGTGGGTCAGGGGCAGCTGGACTCCATACCGGCCATTGTCGTCGGGTTGCAAGGCACAGAGCTCCCCAGGTGCTGAGAGCCGGCAGCCATTTTCTCCCGCGGGTCCTTACCTCTGCATCCGCAGCCAAGCGGCGGGGCGTGGAGGAGAGGGCGGGGAGGGGCGGGGCGGGGAGGGGAAGGCGGGCGGGAGGGGAGGGGAGGGGAGGGGAGGGGAAGGGAGAGCGGGCGGGAGGGGAGGGGAGGAGAGGGCGGGCGGGAGGGGAGGGGAGGGGAGAGCGGGCGGGAGGGGACGGGAGGGGAGGGCGTGCCTCCCAGCCAATCAGAAGCCACGTAGTTCGGCGTGCTGTCTCCATGACAACGGTCTTGCGTTCCACTAGCTACTCAGAGTTCAGAGGCGGAAAAGACCGACTCGCACATCCACTGGAAACCGGCAACACAGAGGCGGTACCAGAGAGACTGGCGGAGGTTTCCAGGTGCCCGAGTGGTGCCCCAAAGCCTCTTCAAACCCTGCGTCCCGGTTGGCAAGAGGGCGCACCTGGGCTTGGAGGGCGGAGGATGAGGCACTCAGCAGGACCTACTCGCATCCCAACCTGGGAGAGCATCAAGGACCCGTCGATAACGTTCAGCTGCCTTCCTTATCGCGTGCTCTTTCACATCCACGAGGACCCCATTCTCCATGATGTGCTTATTTCGCGTTGCATGTTTGTATCAAAACATCTCATGGACCCCATAAATATATACACCTACTATGTACCTACAAAAATTAAAAACAAACAAACAAAAAACATCCACGAAGGACCGGGCTTGGTGGCTCACGCCTGTAATCCCCACAGTTGGAGAGGCTGAGGCGGGGGGGATGGCTTGAGCCCAGGAGTTCGAGACCAATCCGGGCAGCATAGTGAGACCCCACCCCGTCTCTACAAAAGACAAAAACAGAAACAAAAATTAGCCAGGCGTGGTGGCGCACGCATGTATTCCTAGCTACTTGTGCGGCTGAGGCAGGAGGATCTCTTGAGCCCAGGAAATCGAGGCTGCAGTGAGCTATGGTCGCGCTAGGGTACTCCAGCCTGGGTGACAGGGTGAGACCGTGTCTCTGAAAAAGAAAAAGAAAAAGAAAACAAAACTTTAACATCCACGTGCACTGGACCTCCAGTTCTTCACTCTGCCCGGTATGGGTCCAGCCTTCTGGCTGGGGCCTCTCCCATAACACAAGAATATCCAAGTTTCGGTAACTTAAAACGTTCATTAAAGTGCGCCACCCTTTGGTTTCCACGAAAACCGTGAGAAGAGATGGGATCCAGCTAAAGTAGCCAGATCCGCTACTGTTAAGCTGGAGGACTGGCGATTCCCGGAGAAATAGGGAACCTGGGTCCCATGACGGGAAAACAAGGGTGAACCGCTAAGTGGAGCCTGGGTGGCTTCTGACCTCCTCTGTGGGGTCTGAGGACGAGATGCGCGTCCACCTGCTTTCGATCCCGGGAAAGCGTGTCCCAGCACCCGGGTACCCTTCCTCTACTGACAACAGGCGCCTGCTTTGCCTCGACCCTCCCGGGGGTCCATCTCAAAACTGCTGAGTTCGAGCGCCACCTGCCGTCCTCTGCGGCGCACTACTGCTCTAAAGTCAACCGCGTAGCAGCACTGCCTGCAGGGGCCCGGGCGAAGCACTTGGCATACATTATCTCAACTGAATTTAACAACCTGTGAGGTAGATATTCTCATCCCCATTTGACACCTGGGGAAACAGGTTCAGAGAATTTAAGGAACTTGCCAAGCCCACTCTGGCACCAAGTGTCAGATGCAGGATTCAAGAAGCCACTGTCTCCGGAGCTGTATATACCCTCCCATGTCACAGCTGAGCCCACCGTGATTCTGTCTTCCAGGGCCCTCCAGGAGCCCTTCTGGCCTGCCTCTGACCTTGTGGGCTCACCACGGTTCTTCTCCAGGGCTTTCAGGCCCCTCTGCCGACCACCCCCGGGTTGAGAGACAGGCTGGCAGTGATCTGATGACCAACACCATGTGTGCAGGCCACCACACCAGAACCTGAACTGCACTAGCAAATTGTTTACTTATACCCAGTAGATTTAGGAACTAATTTTCTATGAATCAACATGTACGTTTACCTATTTTATATGTTGTCATGGGGATCTCTCCCCTGCCCCACCCACCCAGCCAGCATCCCTTCCTTCATCTCTCAGTAATAGCACTCTCTTCCTTTGGGGGCAGTTCTTCTCCCTCCTCTATGAAGTTCTGGTGATGCGGTTAATCACAGAGTCCTCGTGACCCAGCAGGCCAATTAGATGCTTCCCTCTGGATGTTTGATGTAGATGCTCTGTAGAAGGAATCCTTTCCCCCTATATTATAGCAGAGCGGTGAGGACTGGAAGCCAACACACAGACAGGAGTCCAGAGTGCAGGCTGAGAGAGAGGGAGGGGAGGAAGAGATGAGGGATGGGAAAGGGGATGGGAGGAGGAACGGGAAAGAAAGAGGCAGAGAGAGAGAGAGAAAAAAATTCTCTCTGTGCCAGTCCCAAGTTAGCTAGCCCTATGTGCAGCTCTAGCCCTGCTCATTTCAGTTTAATTATATGCACCAATAATTTCTTCCTGTTTTGTCTTACACCAGTTTAAAATTGGTTCTCTGGTCAGGCGTGATGGCTAACACCTGTAATCCCAGCACTTTGGGAGGCCAAGGTGGGTGGATCACCTGAGGTCAGGAGTTCCAGACCAGCCTGGCCAACATGGTGAAACCCCATCTCTACTAAAAATACAAAAAATTAGCCGAGCGTCATGGTGTGCACCTGTAATCCCAGCTACTCAGGAGGTTGAGGCAGGGGAATAGCTTTGGGAGGCAGAGGCTGCAGTCAGCCAAGATCACGCCACTGCACTCCAGCCTGGGCAACAGAGTGAGACTCTGTCTCAAATAAATAAAGTCAATAAATAAGTAAAATGGATTCTCTGACTCCAGCAACCAAAGAGTCCTGGATAATATTTCATGACACTAACCACCCCCGAACTCAAAATATTCAAAACAGAATAAAGCTGGTACAGTTTTTGTTAAACTTTTGATTTTGAGTTAACGATAGATGCACAAGAAGTTGAAAAGTAGAACAAAGAGGTTCCAGGTACCTGTCACCCAGTTTCCCTCTATGGTGGCACCTTAGAGGGATAACTCTAGTGTATTCTCAAAATCCGGAAATTGATATTGGCACAATGTATTTATCTAGAGACCTTACTTAGATTTTTACCTGCTTTGCATATATATATATATATATTTTTTTTTTTTTTTTTTTTTTTTTTTCTGGAGACGGAGTTTCGCTCTTTTTACCCAGGCCGGAGTGCAATGGCGTGATCTCGGCTCACCGCAACCTCCGCCTCCTGGGTTCAGGCAATTCTCCTGCCTCAGCCTCCTGAGTAGCTGGGATTACAGGCACGTGCCACCATGCCCAGCTAATTTTTTGTACTTTACTTTAGTAGAGACAGGGTTTCACCATGTTGACCAGGATGGTCTCAATCTCTTGACCTCGTGATCCACCTGCCTCAGCTTCCCAAAGTGCTGGGATTACAGGCGTGAGCCACTGCGCCCAGCCCGCATATATTTTTTATGTCTTTGTGTATAATTCTATGGCATCTTATCATATGTGTACATTCATAGAACCATCATAAATTTAAGATACAAAACTCCTATTACCACAAAGACACTCCCTTTGGGCTACTCTCTTATGGTGATGCCCTCTCTAGCTCCTTCTCTAATCCATGACAATCACTGATCTGTTCTCCATCTCTATACTTTTAAAATCTCTATTACTTTTAAATGCTATATAATTGAAATCATGCAGCATATGAGCATTTGAGATTGTATTTACTGTTGTTGTTTTTTTTTTTGAGATGGAGTCTCACTCTGTCATCAGGCTGGAGTGTGCAATCTTGGCAAACTGCAACTTCTGCCTCCTGGGTTCAAGCAATTCTCCTGCCTCAGCCTCCCGAGTAGCTGGGATTACAGACATGCACCACCATGCCCAGCTAATTTTTGTATTTTAGTAGAGACAAGGTTTCACCATGTTGGCCAGGATGGTCTCAATCTCTTGACCTCATGATCCATCCGCCTTGGCCTCCCAAAGTGCTGGGATTATAGGCGTGAGCCACCAAGCCCAGCCCAGGTTGTATTTACTTTTTACTCAGAATAATGCCCTTTAAGTCCACCCAAGTCATCATGTGTATTAATAATTGATTCCATTTTATTGCTGAAGACTGTGCTATTGTATGAAATGCAATTTCCTTGTATGGAAAACTGTACCACAGTTTGTCGTTAGTTCAGTCTAATTAAAGTTTCTTATTCAGATATATGTTGGGAAGGGCAGATAACAACAACAACAAGAAAAGGGCACTCAGTTCCCCGGACGCACTCAGTGAGCTGTGAGCACTTAGGACCTCGTCGCAGACACCCTGTGGTGACGTCTGATAGGGCTGATCTTGGTCAAGTTATTAACACATCCACAAGCCCCAGAAAATGACTTTCAGTTCAACAAAAGTTCACTGAGCACCTAGTAGGCCAAGCTGTCTGAGTTCCTCTGGTGTTCTCCTGCAACCCTGGGCCAATCTGAAGGGCTCTACAAACTCTTTTTTATTTTTCATATATTTTCATTTATATAGAAATGAGGTCTCATTACGTAGCCAGGCTGGTCTTGAACTCCCGGGCTCAAGCGATCCTCCTGCCTCCGCCTCCCAAAGTGCTGGGATTACAGGCACTTTGGGAGTGCACTGCACCCAACCTTCCACACACTCTTGATTCATCTCAACTGGGGTGACTCAGGCCAGAGGCAAATGGTGTCACCTCAAGGTGATGTAGTTCCTGCAGTTAACAAGGGCCAGCAGTCAGGAGACCTCGCACTGGGCTCCAGTTCAGTCACCTGGCTCTCCCAGAGAGGCCCTCCTCAGGCCAGTCACTTGTCCCTTTGTCAGTTGATGGATGGGCCCCAGGAGTACCCTAGCATCCTGTCTTTGCCCTCACCCTGTGGCCTGGTCTCTTTTATCCCAGGCTTTCCTCATGGACTTGAATTCATGAAGAATGTCCACCCATGCAAGGCTTTCCCCAAATATCTTTGTGCACCTGAGACAAGTTTACTCAATGACCCTGGGATGTGGCTGGTTGTGGGGAGAGGTCTGATTCCACGCAGCCATTCAAGATACGGATGGCATCTGAGGGTTTTTGCAGCCAAGCAGAGGACTCTGCTTAGAGACAAGAAAGTGGACAAGGCCGGGCATGGTGGCTCGCGCCTGTAATCTCAGCATTTTGGGAGGCCAAGGTGGGTGGAGCACCTGAGATCAGGAGTTTGAAACCAGCCTGGCCAACATGGTGAAACCCCATCTCTACTAAAAATACAAAAATTAGCCTGGCCTGGTGGCTGTTCAAGATCGTGCCACTGCACTCCAGCCTGGGCAACAAAGCAAGCTCTGTCTCAAACAAAAAAAAAAAAAACGTAAAAGAAAAGAAAAGAGAAAGTGGACAAAATGAGCCAAGAATAGAGAAGGAGGGCAGAGAAAGAATGAGGGACTAGAAATTAAACAAGATTGGGTCAGGTGCGGTGGCTCATGCCTGTAATTCCAGCACCTTGGGAGGGCAAGGCGGGCGGATTGCTTGAGGCCAAAAGTTTGAGACCAGCCCGGCCAACATGGTGAAATCTCATCTCTACTAAAAATACAAAAATTAGCCGGGCCTCGTGGCATGCACCTGTAGTCCCAGCTACTTGAGAGGCTGAGGCACAAGAATCGCTTGAACCTGGGAGGCAGAGGTTGCAGTGAGCCAAGATTGCGCCACTGCACTCCAGCCTGGAGACAGAGCAAGACTCCGTCTCAATAAATATATAAATAGTAATAAAATGAACACATTGCTTGACTGGGCTTTGCTCATTTGCATTGCTTTCTTCCATTGTGTTCCACTTTCTCTTCAGCTCTGTTTCCAGGTCTGCTATTGTGTGATCTCCAAGCGCCTTTCCCTGTCTCGGTTGCTATTTCATCTGTACAGTGCAGGAGCTGTTTTGGCTGATCTGAAACACCGTTTTAATTTTTTTCTACCACAACTGCTAAGCCCGGTTCAACCAGTGAAGGTGTGACCTGCGCAGAGGTGAGAAAACTCGAGGGTGAAAGTCAGCTGGGTCCTTCATCTCTGCCTGGACCTTGGCCTGGGCTCACGGCCTGCATGGGGCTGATGGTCACTCCACCCTCCCACACCGCTACCCCCACCCCCCCAACACTCCCATTCCCCCTTACCCCCCGCCCCGCCCGAGGATCTGGGACGCCACTGGAGCGTTCTCGGTACCTCCCCGCCACAGTCTGGGGACAACACAGCCGCAGCTCCGCGGTTACCATGGCGACCCATCTGGTGTAGCCTCTGTAGCCCCCCAGCGGACACTTATGGAACCTGCAGTTCTTTCGTTTCCCTCGGGCGGTGTATTTCACGGGCAGCTCTGTCCAGAGACGGCAGCTCTCTTACCCGGTCCCTATATAGCTTCTCACTATCCTGAACCTGGCCACCCGCCCCCACCACTCCAGCCATTTCAGTTTCTCCACCTGGGGTCAGGCTTCTCTGGCTTTGTCACTCAGGCACAACAGCTCTAACTACCCATCCCTTCCAGCCAGGGTTCCTGGGGACTTCAGAAGGGCTGTCACCCAGGGCACTTCCAAAGTCCCTCTCTAGAGTGTAAAAGTTTGGCTGGGCGTGGTGGCTCACGCCTATAATCCCAGCACTTTGGGAGGCTGAGGTGGGTGAATCATCTGAGGTCAGGAGTTTGAGACCAGCCTGGCCAACATGGTGAAACCCTGTCTCTACTGAAAATGCAAAAATTAGCTGGATATGGTGGCGGGTGCCTATAATCCCGGCTACTCGGAAGGCTGAGGCAGGAGAATCGCTTGAACCCGGGAGGCAGAGGTTCCTGCCACTGCACTCCAGCCTGGGTGACAGAGAGACTCTGTCTCAAAAAAAAAGAAGAGAGAGTGCAAATTTATTTTTTCTTTTATTTATTTATTTATTTTCTGAGACAGAGTCTGGCTCTGTCACCCAGGCTGAAGTACAGTGGCACGATCTCAGCTCACTGCAACCTCCCCCTCCCGGGTTCAAGTGCTTTTTTTGCCTCAGCCTCTGGAGTAGCTGGGCTACAGGGGTGCACCACCAGGCCTGGATAATTTTTGTGTTTTTAGTAGAGACGGGATTTCACCATGTTGGCCAGGCTAATCTCGAATTCCTGATCTCAAGTGATCCCCCTGCCTTGGGATTACAGGCGTGAGCCACTGCTCCTGGCCATGAGTGCAAAAATCTTACATGATGTGGAATAAAATATCCTTCCCTCGGCCAACATCTGCCCCCGCTCCCCCGCACCCTGCCCACCCCACACTTAGCAACCCTTGATTCAGAGTCTAGCTTTGGGAGCCACTTTTCCCTGCCGACCTCGTGCATCTGTGCAATGGAATCCCATAGGCAGCGCAGCCCGGCCAGAATCCAAGGAGCCACTAGTGTGTGGGGTGGGGCAGCATCAGCAGAACTGGGCATGCAACCTCAGTTGAGAGACAGGCAATCACATAGACAAGCCAACCCAATAGGGGACTGGAGATGGGCAGTCACAAGGTTGGTGGTGCAGTGTGCTGGGAGCACCACGTGGGAGAAGGAGGATGGGACCAATTGCAGCCTGAGCTGGGCAGAAAGACGTCCTGGAGGAAGTGATGCTAGAGCCTTGAAGGATGAGAAGGCACTGGGCTGGGCTGAGGTAGAGATCTCAGTGATGGCATGAGGGGTGGGGGAGGACTTCTTTTCAGAGTCTGCCTTCCTGAGTGCCACTCCTCATCAGGGCCCCTCTTTGCCTTTTTCGTCTTCTCACCGTGTCCCCATTCCCTGGCCAATCTTTCCCAGCCCAACAAATGTAACCAGCATCCCCTTGTCACACATGATCCTTTTCTCCTTGTCACATGCAGTTCCTGGATGTGCTCTGGACTTACTTGCCTTCCTGGTGAGCTTATTTATCCTTCAAGACCCAGCTAGAAGACCGAGCACGGTTGCTCACGCCTGTAATCCCAGCACTTTGGGAGGCTGAGGCGGGTGGATCATCTGAGGTTGGGAGTTTGAGACCAGCCTGGGCAACATGGTGAAACCCTGTCTCTAGCAAAAATACAAAAATTAGCTGGGCGTGGTGGCAGGCGCCCGTAATCTCAGTTACTTGGGAAGCAGAGGCAACAGAATCACTTGAACCCAGGAGGCTGAGGTTGCAGCAAGTGAGATTGCGCCACAGCACTCCAGCCTGGACGACATAGCGAGACTCCATCTCAAAAAGAAAAAGGCCCAGCTAGATGTTCACCCTTTCTGGCACCTTCCCCAAACCACTCTTTCAATCCTATATTTATTCCACAAATTTCTACTGAATACTGAGTATATTAGGCCCAGGATGTGGCCTAACATTGCAACTTTTTTTTTTTTTTTTTTGAGACAGGGCCTTACTCTGTTGCTCAGGCTGTGGTGCAGTGGTGAAATCACTGCAGCTTTGCATTCCTGGGCTCAAGCAGTCCTCCTGCCTTAGCCTTCAAGTAGCTAGGACTACAGGCCTGTCCCACCATGCCTGTATTTTTTGTAGAAATGAGATCTTGCTTATTGCTCAGGTTGGTCTTGAACTGGCCTCATGGTATCCTCTCACATTGGCCTCCCAAAGTATTGGGATTACAGGTATAAGCCACTGCACCCAGCCCCTACATTGCAACTTTCTGTTCACTTGTCAGTCTTCCCAGCTGGCCAGGATTTCCTGTGAGCTGGGGAAAGCTGAGTTATATATTTTATTAATCCTGAGCCTTTAACATTCACACCCTGAATGAATGAGTTAATGAATGAATGAGTTAATGAATGAATGAATATAAGTACAGCTTCTCCTTCCAAAAATCAAACGAGAAACACCTCAGTTCACAGGGCTGGCGCTGTCTGATTTCCAGTTCTATCCCTTGTCACTGTCTCAAAGGTATTTGGTCATATTAAATTAAAGTGAATTAAAATTTGCTTGAAATAACTACAGACTTCCCCACTCTCCTGGGCCTGCAATGACCAGATTACATCTCCTCCAGGCACAGAAGTTTGACATTTCATTGCAAAGTCATTTTCTTCTCATTTCCTTATGTTGCTAAAATATTCTATTTCTCTTCACTTCCCCTTTGTGTCCCCATTACTCACGTTTAGTTAAATTTATCTGCTGCCATTTAATCATCTGAGATATTCTTGCTGGTGTGTCTGTTCCTAGGGCACTGGCCTCGCCTTCCCAGACCATCTGTCTCTTCCTGGGCCACTAGGAGAACGGATCCAGACCCCTCCTCCAGGGGACAGGGTGTCTGGGCTACCTTGAGATCCCAGGTTTCTCCCCAAGGCAACTGACTTCAGGGTCCTCCCTGCCCCCAACCCACCCACTGCCTTCCTCTCCAACCTCCTCCTCCTCTGTTTCCTGGGTATGGTTTTCATTCTTCCTACTGACCTGGCACTTCTGTAGCCCCTTTGGTCACACGGAGCAAGTGGCCTCATAATTCCTCTCTCAGTGGGATTGATGAGTCAATCTTTAAAGGGACAAAATATCTAGAAGGATAGCCAGTGTAGGAATTGTTCAGTGCCTGCTTGGGACACTGCCACACCTGCCGCATTCCCAGGGCTGGCTGGGGTACCCTTCTCCCCTCTGCCCACCCCCCATTCTCACAATGTAGCCGGGGGAGTGTTAGTCTCCCTTGAGATAGTTGGAGATCAGAAAGGCACATTCTGGCCGGTCGTGATGGCTCACGCCTGTAATCTCAGCACTTTGGGAGGCCAAGACAGGTGGATCACCTGAGGTCAGGAGTTCGAGACCACCATGGCCAAACATGGTGAAACCCCATCTCTACTAAAAATACAAAAAATTAACCAGGCATCATGGTGGGTGCCTGTAATCCCAGCTACTCAGGAGGCTGAGGTAGGAGAATCGCTTGAATCTGGGAGGAGGAGGTTGCAGTGAGGCGAGATCGTGTCATTGCACGCCAGCCTGGGTAACAAGACTGAGACTTTGTCTCAGGAAAAAGAAAAAAAGAAAGAGAGAGAGGAAGAAAGAAAGGAAGGTACATTCTAGCATGGAGTGGAATCCCAGCTTTTTGGGTTTTTTATGAATCCCAGGCTCACCTCTCATAACTGTGTCAGAGGGCAGAGGGAGTCAAGGCCCACTGGCCACAGAACCTCTGCCTGGGTCCTAGGAGGCAAGATCAGAAGCCAGGTTGGCTGCATTACTGGGCATCTGCAGTGTGCTGGGCTCTGCAGGCATATTGGGAGAGCTGGTGCTGTCAATCTCTCCTCCCCAGGGTGGTAGTGAGAGATGCTCATCCCTCATCTCAATCTTACCACCAAGGGCTTCTGTGGAACCACTTGGAAAGCTCAATCCATGTCTTTAGAGCTTCATGGACACAGTGAACTGGAGTGACTCATGCCAGAGGAATCTCAGTGGCGGGAGATGGGGGCCAGATGACTTGGCAGTGCAGCAAGGAGGGGAGCCGAATTGGGATTTGCCTGCATGCCGAGAGGTCACAAGGGCAGAGGATGAGTGAAGTTTTCTAGTGGATGAGAGGTGGCCGCTGCCATAGGAGAGAAGCATGGAGTTGTCTCAGAGCCTGATCAAGAAAGCCTACTGGCCAGGCGGCATGGCTCACACCTTTCATCTCAGAACTTTGAGGGGCTGAGGCAGGCAGATCACTTGAGGTCAGGAGCTTGAGACCAGACTGGCCAACATGGTGAAACCCTGTCTCTACTAAAAATACAAAATTTAGCCAGGCATGGTGGTGGGCACCTGTAACCCCAGCTACCAGGGAGGCTGAGGCAGGAGAATCGCTTGAACCCAGAGGCAGAGGTTGCAGTGAGCCGAGCCTGTGCCACTACACTCCAGCCTGGGCAATAGAGTAAGAGTCTGTCTCAAAAAACAAAAGCGTCCTGAGAGGAGCAAAAAGATGTCGGCAGAAAGAAGCTGAAAGTTATTCCTGGGCCAAGGGGTGAAGAAAGGGTTGTCAGGGGACTTAGCCTAAATTTCACTGAGGGACAAAGGGAAAAGTAACTCCATAGGATCAGTTTAAAGGACAAAGGGAGACAAATAGAAATTGTTTTATAGTTACATTTTATGAGTCATATTTGTAGGACTACACATGTATCTTCTCATTTAATTTCTTTTTTTTTTCTAGTTAGGATCATTTAATTTCTTTATTTAAATAAATGTGCTTTATTCTTTTGTTTGTTTGTTTGTTTTTGAGACAGGGCCTCACTCTGTTGCCCAGGCTGAGTGAAGTGGCACGATCACAGCTCACTGCAACCCCAACCTCCTAGGCTCAAGAGATCTTCCCACCTCAGCCTTTTGAGAAGCCAGGACTACCGGAGGGCACCACCATGCCCAGCTAATTTGTTTGTTTGTTTGTTTAAGGGATGGGGGTGTCCCTCTGTCACCCAGGCTGGAGTGCGGTGGTGCAATCATAGTTCACTGTAGCCTCAAACTCCTGGCTCAGCTGATCCTCCTGCCTCAGCCTCTTGAGTAGATGGGTGTGCAACACCACACCTGGCTAATTTTTTTAAAAGTTTTTTTGTAGAGATGGGATCTCGCTATGTTGCCCAGGCTGGTCTTGAACAACTGGTCTCATGTGATCCTCCCACCTCCGCCTCTCAAAGTGTAGGGATTACAAGTGCGAGCCACTCTAACTGGCCTGAAATGTACTTTATTCTTGTGTCAATTCAAAACGTATGCATCTTTCTAGAACAAGATCACATCTCCAGTCTACCTTCATCTATATTTTCTATGATCTCCAATTGCATCTAGGTCAAACCATCTATTATCTTTATTCTTTTCTGGTTTATGCTCTCAAACTCTTATTTCATTTAATTTTCACAACAACCCTGAGAGAAAAGGGCTCTTGTTCTCCGTGTTCTATGCTGAGGATCAGAAATTAAGAAATGGGTCCAAGGAGGGGTCCACGGAGTAAGTGACGAAGTCAAGGTTGATTAGAAAAGTCAGGCCTGGGGTTTGGGTTTGGGTGCAGGCAGTGGTGGTGCCAAAAGAGGGTGTCAAGGGGCTTTAGCAGCAGGCTTCAGCAGGTGCTATGGACTGAATGTTTATGTCCCTCCATATTATGTATAAAAAGAGTTCCTCTTAAAGGGTTAATTTTATCAGCGTCTTGGCTCTTTGCTCCCGGCTTTCAAGACCAGATTTCCTTACTCTCTGTATCCCCTGCCCTGGTAAACAAACTTCCTGCCAGTCCTTATCTATGGAGATAACATTCCACATCTGTCACCCACTCTATAGGTTACCCTTTCCATCGCCAACAGCTCCTTCCCCGAAAACTGCACTCTCTGTGGGTACAACAGAATTCCTGCAATTTCAATTTAGCCGACCAGGTTCAGCTTAGATTGCTCAGTCCAACTCCAGCCAATGGATACAGGACATAGTAGCAGGGACGAGCTGCATTAGAAATAAAAACTCCTTCCCTCCTTTGTTCAAGGTGCTCTCGCCATTGCTTCATCGTGAGCAGCACCCTTTCTGCAGAAAGTAAATTTGCCTTGCTGAGAGATCCTTTGTCTCAGTGCTGATTCTTCTTTGTGGCACCGAGCATTTGTTCCCAACACTCCATAATTCATTGTATTAGGAGGTGGGCCTCTTTGGGAGGTGACTAGGTCATGGGGTAAAGCTCTCATGCTGGGGATTAGTGCCCTTATAAAAAAGGTCACAGAGAGCTAGCTCACCCCTTCACCACATGAGGACACAATGAGAAGGTGCCGTCTATGAACTGGAAAGCAGACCCTCACCAGACACTGACTGCTGATACCATGATTGTGGACTTCCTAGCCTTCAGAACTGTAAGAAATCAATTTTTGTTGCATTTAAGCTTCCCAGTTTATGGTATTTTGTTATAGCAGTCCAAATGGACTAAGACAGCAGTCCCCCTCGGATTATCTCAGTCACATCTCCATTCTTAAGTATAAGCAGTTGCTTAGATGCCCTCTGGGAGATTCTGGATGGGGTCTTTTGATAGATGCTTCTAAAACAGTGGCACTATGGCAACCAGGACTTTGACAAGGATGCATTAATCTCTCTCTCTCTCTCTCTCTCTCTCTCTCTCTCTCTCTCCCCCCCTTCTCTCTCTCTCTCTCTCTGTGGGTTGTTATTGTTTTTAGAGGGAGTCTCGCTCTGTTGCCCAGAGGCTAGAGTGCAATGGTGCAATCTCGGCTCACTGCAGCCTCCATATCCCAGGTTCAAGAGATTCTCCTGCCTCAGCCTCCTGAGTAGCTGAGACTACAGTCATGCGCCACCATGCCAGGCTAATTTTTATATTTTTAGTAGAGACAGGGTTTCATCATGTTGGCCAGGCTGGTCTCAAACTCCTGACCTCAGGTGATCCACTCACCTTGGCCTCCCAAAGTGCTGGGATTATAGGGGTGAGCCACCATGCCTGGCCTACTCTCTCTTTTTGAGATTTCTCACTATGTTGCCCAGGTTGATCTCAAACTCTTAGGCTCAATTTATTCTCTTGCCTCGGCCTCCTGGGTTACCTGGGACTACAGGCATGCACTACACCAAGCTACTCTGTCTCTTGAAGACCCCGCAAACACTGGGCCAAGTGTCATCACCAAAATTGATAAACCCAGAGCCTTGTTTGAGTGAGCTCAAGTTGTGCAGGGAGTAAGAACCAAGAGTCTATCTGTAGGGAAGAGGGTATCCAGGGCCAGGAGACAAGTGAGCAGCTCGAGGCCCAGTGCCAGAGGGATGCTACCTGCAACTGGACAGTTCCCAGGAGGCCTGGCAAGGCTCTTACCTCTGGTTCCCTCCCAGAGATTCCCCAGGGTCTCTGCAGGGACACCCTTCCCTTTGCAAACTTGGCCGTGGATGGTTCTGGTTTCACATCAACACATCCCTGACCAAGACAGAAATTCTAAAAACCTAGATTTCATGAAAAATTTAAATTTTTTTTGTATGAACTGGATCCTTCCTTTCTTAATGCCACTTACGTATGGGTACTGTACCTTCAAGCATGCAACAGGTCCCCAAGAAGCCCACAGGCCCTGGCTTGTGTCCCCAGCCTCCTTTCTGCCATTTCATTCCCTTGGAATAGATGGATGAAAACGGGCAGGCTAAACTAGTAGCACCTATCTAGAGCAGTCACGTGGCTGTTGCTTGCAGTAGGGATGCACTGAAGTCCCATGGGTTTTTCTGATCCCAGCCACATGTGCCTGAAGGTCAGAAGAGATGCCTGCCAGTGGCTTAGATGCAGCTGACATTGGACTATTTGACATTAGACTCTTTCTTTCTTTCTTTCTGTCTCTCTCTCTTTCTCTCTCTCTTTCTTTCTTTCTTTCTTTTGAGACAGAGTCTTGCTTTGTCACCCAGACTGGAGTGCAGTGGTGTAATCTCGGCTCACTGCAACCTCCACCTCCCAGGTTCAATCGATTCTCCTGCCTCAGCCTCCCAAGTAGCAGGGATTATGGGCATGCACTACCACGTCTGGCTAATTTTTGTATTTTTAGTAGAGACGGGGTTTCGTCATGTTGGCTAGGCTGGTCTCGAACTCCTGACCTCAAGTGATCTGCCCGCCTCAGCCTCCCAAAGTGCTGGGATTACAGACATGAGCCACCATGCCCGGCTGACATTGGACTATTTCTGAAGGAAGAGTCTTGCATTTTGCCCTTTAATAAGACTTCACAGGTGACTTAATGTGACTCCGATAGAGGCCACATCTAGGGTGCCCAATGGGTGTTATTTTTGGAAGCTTCTCTTTCATTTTTTCCAGCAGGTGTTGAGAAGTCTGAGGAGGCAGTGGGTGAGCTGCCATGAGACAGTGTATGTCTGGTGTCTAATTTGATTTGACTTGTTTTTGTGGCCATGAGAACTTGGAGCCAGGAATAAAAAGCACAAGCAGCAGAGATGACAGCTCCCTGCCACATGTCCTGCCTCATTCCACCCCAAGGGTTCACTCTATAGCCACAGAGAGATGAGAAAGGAGTGTGTCAAATAATTCATGTCAGGCACACATGATGTGAGACATTGTTTTTAATTTTTTTTTTTTTTTTTTTTTGAGATGGAGTCTCACTCTATAGCCCAGACTCTATTGATCGTGCAGTGGCGTGATCTCGGCTCACTGTAACCTCTGCCACCTGGGTTCAAGCGATTCTCCTGCCTCAGCCTTCCAAGTAGCTGGGATTACAGGCACCTGCCACCGTGCCCAGCTAATTTTTGTATTTTTAGTAGAGCTGGGATTTCACCATCTTGGCCAGGCTGGTCTTGAACTCCTGACCTTGTGATCCACTGCCTCGGCCTCCCAAAGTGCTGGGATTACAGGCGTGAGCCACCGTGCCCGGCCTTGTTTTTTGTTTTGTTTTTTTTTTGTGTGTGAGACAGAGCCTTACTCTGTCACCCAGGCTGAAGTGCAGTGGTGCGATCTTGGCCAAGTTCCACCTCGCGGGTTCAAGCAATTCTCCAGCCTCGGCCTCCCTCATACCTGAGATTATAGGCACGTACCACCATGCCCAGCTAATTTTTGTGCTTTTAGTAGAGACAGTGTTCCACCACATTGGTCAGGCTTATCTCGAATTCCTGACCTCAGATGATCCACCCACCTTAGCCTCTCAAAGTGCTGGGATTGTAGGCGCGAGCCACTGCGCCCAGATTGTTTTTGATTATTTTTGAAAAGCCTCAAAAAACCTCTTCCCCAAACTAGCCACCATCATTTATTAAGCATGAGCTGGACTAGCTTAGCTCTCCTGGTTGGCTAAAATTGCCCAGAAAAATAAAGTAATTTGTGGTTGTCAGATTCTAAATTAAATGATTCAAATACTACTGCAGCTGATTAAAAGGCTTTATTCAATTTCCTCCTGACCACATGCTCTCCTGTGAGACCAGGAGATACTGTTTCTAGAAGAAACACATTGTTTGGAGCCCGTTGATCTAATCTAATGGATGGTGTTTATTAAGTATGGTCTCCCTACTTTTTTTCTAAATGAAAGGTGAGACTAAAGAAGGAGGAAGAGATGACTTCCTGTTTGTTTAACTATGAATGATTCTCTCTTGCCAGGTTTCTGGGTAGCCAGCCTCTACGGTGAACAAGGGTGGGTACCTAAGACATTTTTAAGTACCCTTAAAAGACCTCTAGGCAACCATAACAAAGGTCAACAAATGAAATGCAAGTATGAATAAACAGGAAGAAGAGTCTGAAGACTGCAGTGGACTGTCTAATGGTGCAGTGCATCACCCACAGTACCCACTGAAGGGATAGTCTCGAGCCGGCCACCTTAGTGCCTTGCCTTCTCGGCCTTGCTGATAGACACTGAGGGAATCAGGACCCAAGGCAGACAATCCAGAGATGTATCATGTGCCTTGGCAGAAAAATAGATGGGCTGGCTCAGGAACATGAAAGAGGAACTCCCGCAATGAGGAGACTAGCAGCTGGTGCAGGAATTGAAAGGAGAAGAGAGGGCAGAAAGCAACCACGTGACTCTGGGAGAGCGCTGGAGTAACCAGCCGGCCCCCAGAGTGAGCCTCACTCTCTACTGCCTCTGGTCCAGGCTCTGTCCCAGTTTGTTGCACTCATCTTGAAAGCAAGCTCAGCCCTTCTTTAAAAAAAAAATTTTTTTTGAGACAGGGTCTTGCTCTGTCACTCAGGCTGGAGTGCAGTGTTGCTAACACAGCTCACTGTAGCCTCAACTTCCTGGGTTCAAGCAATCCTCCCACCTCAGCCTCCCAAGTAGCTGGGACCACAGGTATGTACCAACATGTACAGCTGATTTTTATTTGCTTATTTTACATTTTATTTTATTTTTTTCTGAGATAGGGGCACACTCTGTCACCCAGGCTGAAGTGTAGTGGCGCCATCTCTGCTCACTGCAACCTCTGCCTGACAGAATCAAGCAATTCTCGTGCCTCCTGAGTGAGTAACTGGGACTTCAGCCGCTCATGACTGCGCCTGGCTAATGTCTGTATTTGTAGTAGAGATGAGGTTTTGCCAGGTTGGCCAGGCTAATCTCAACTCTTGGTCTCAAGTGATCCTCCCACCTCGGCCTCCCAAAGTGCTGGGATTACAGGCGTGAGCCACCACTCCCAGCCTGCAGCCCTTCTTAAGGTGGCCTAAGCAGGACTCAAAAGAGCCCAGCTGAACCCGGGAGAACCCGGGAATCAACAGAAGATTTTCAGCAGGAACTACAGAGCAGTTCACCACCTTATGAAATACAAGTGGCTTTTAGAGAGTGAGTTGTATAATCTACAAGGGAAATGATGAGGCCAGACCAGTGGGGCAGAAAATAGCCCTTTGGCCAAAGCAAGGAGGAAGGTGGCAGGCACTGGGGGAGGATGGGGCTCACCTCCCTGGGGTGACCTCCCTCTAACCTCACCTCTACGCTTCTGTCTCTGGAGGAAAGGATGCTACAGCCTGGCCCTCCTACCCCAGGCCAAGAGACAAGGGGGCTCACAGAAGGGAAGCTTGCTTCAAACTCCAAGTACCTCCAAGGTCTGGTAAGACAGCACGACCCTGGACCTTGGAAGGGAGCACAGATGGAAACACACCGAGGCTCTGGCTTGGCCCATCAGTAGGTGCAGAATCCTCCATCTTGGATTCCCTCCGTTTATTGAATGAATTGTTTCCATTTACACTTTGGTTTTTAGCCAGTGTACGTTTTTCATTATGTTAAGAATTGGTCTCATGTAGTGAGTAAGGCCATAGAATTTGGTGTCAGGCTGTTGGTTGGGCTTCTGGCCCTGCTACTTACTGTGTGGCCTTGACCTAGTCACTTAGCCTCTCTGTGCCTCAGTTCACTCATCTGTAGAATAGGAATAATCTGCCCCTCTCTAGTAGCATTGTTTATGAGATTAAAGGAGCTGTCTGTCCTGTGCCAGGGCTTGCAACAGATCCTGTCCATGTCAATATCAGCTTGACGTTTTACTAAACACTTTCGTTTCTTTTTTTTTTTCCTTTTTTTTTTTTGAGACAGTTTTGCTCTTGTCGCCCAGGCTGGAGTGCAATGGCGACATCTCAGCTCACTGCAACCTCTGCCTCTTGAGTTCAAGCGATTCTCCTGTCTCAGCCTCCCGAGTAGCTGGGATTACAGGAGCCCGCCACCATGCCCAGCTAATTTTTGTATTTTTAGTACAGACGGGCTTTCACCATGTTTCCAGGCTGGTCTCAAACTCCTGACCTCAGGTGATCCACCCACCTCGGCCTCCCAAAGTGCCGGGATTATAGGAGTGAGCCACGGCGCCTGGCCCTGATGTTTCATTTCAAATGCTTCTGTCCCTGCCCTTTGACGGTTTTTTGGGAGGTGTGTTTTCAGTTGACCAGCTGGAGTTCTTAATGACACCGGCGCCCTCCTCGGTCTGCGCTGCGCGGCCGAGGCCCGTACAACCTCCAGGGGGCGCCCGGGGCCCGCGCTCCCTCGACGCCCCGGCCAGTGGCGTCCGGGCGGGAGAACTTCGTATCCGAGTGGTCCACCTGGATTCGTCTCCTTGGTTCCCGAGCCTCCTCCCTCTCCCCTACCAAAGGACAGTGAACTGGAGCGGCGCTCGGCGCAGGCGGCTGGACGCGTAGCGCGGCCTTCGTGACAGGTTTTTTTTTTGTCCCACGTTTGTACGGGACCTTGGGCTTCCAAACCGACGTTGGGTGATTTGTCAGCAGATACTTTCACCGCCCACCGCAAACCTGCGGAGCCAAGCGGGGCCGCTCTCCGGAGGGTCTCAGAGGACGCCCCCTGCCAGCTGCCAGCATCTGCGGGGAGAGGGATGGGTGTTTGGGTTGGGAAATGAAGTTCTGGTTTTGCACATTTACTCGTCTACACTGGCGTCTCACTGTGACCTAGGAACTGGAGATGGAGGCTAGGGCTGGGAGTTGGGGAGCCAGAGACTGTAGGGCGGGGGTTCCCCCCAGGATCGGTTGGTAGGGTCACCAGGGAGCAGATCTCCACCAGGCAGAGCCCTTAGACGGCAGCATCATGGGTGACGGATGGATGGAGACCATGGGGTTCAGGAGCCTGAGAGGGAGGCAATGGGATGGCCACAGGGTCCAGCCGGAAATGAAGGGACAAAAAAATCCTTGGGGCTGCAGACCAGAGGCCTCTTCTGGTGGCCAAAGGTGAGGGAGACACAGGGTGCTAGGTGTGCAGAGGTGTCATCCTAAAGGCCAAGACTGTACAGGGCTGGACATGGCAGCTTGGATGTGGCAGGGAATGGAGAGGGACCAAGGAAGCTGGTGACCTGGACAGTGACATGGGTCGTTCTTACCCATCACAGTTACCCAAGATGAAGGCAGGTCCTTGAGTTGAGGAAGGGGCTAGGTGTCTGCCTGTAATCCCAGTGCTTTGGGGGCTAAGGTGGGAGGATTGCTGGAGGCCAGGAGTTCAAGGCTGCAGTAAGCCATGATCATGCCACTGCGCCCCAGCCTGAGTCACAGAGTGAGACTCTGTCTCTTAAAAAAAAAAAAAAAAAAAGCGGCGGAGAGCGGGGGTGGGGAAGACTGGGCACAGTGGCTCACGCCTGTAATCCCAACACTTTGGGAGGCCGAAGCTGGCAGATGGCTGGAGCCCAGGAGTTCAAGACTAGCCTGGGCAACATAGTGAGACTCCATCTCTACAAAAAATGAGCCGGGCATGGAGCGACATGGTGCACACCTGTGGTCCCACCTTCTTGGGAAGCTGAGGCAAGAGGATGGTTCAAGCCTGGGAAACAGAGGTTGCAGTGAGCCAAAATTGTGCCATTGCACTCCAGTCTGGGAAAAAGTTGGGGAGAGAAAAGGTGAGCCAAGCCCCAGAGCAAGGGCTGGGAAGAGAGAACAGCAAACAGGAGCCTCAAAAACTGGGGCAGCAGGGAAGGGGTGAGTGGGGGCTGGAATTGTTCAAAGGCACCTATTGAGCAGTGGTTTCCAGGGATATTGAGGGGTCTGGAGAAGGGACAGCAACTCCTAGGGGATGTGGGGAAGCTGTGGCCAGCAGGGGACACCTACAAAGCAGGAGATGAAAGGAGAGGCTGTGTCTGTAACAGATGGTCCCTGCTTTCCAGGGTATGGAGGACAGCACATGGGGAGTGGGTGAGAAGATATGAGACTTCAGTGTGTGGGAGGACAAGATGGGGTGACCAAGTGTGAGGATGGGAGTCTGGACAGGACCCTGGGCTCACCACATGGGACCCTGGACAGAACCAGGGCAGCAGAGCCTCCACTCACAGACCAGACACCAGCTTCTGCTTGGAAAGACCCATCTCCTATTAAGAACCCCATGGCGCAGTGGCTCATGCCTTAATCCCAGAACTTTGGGAGGCAGAGGTAGGTGGATCACCTGAGGTCAAGAGTTCGAGACCAGCCTGGCTAACATGGCAAAATCTTCCATCTCTACTAAAAAATACAAAAATTAGCCAGGCGTGGTTGCGGGCACCTGTAATCCCAGCTACACAGGAGGCTGAGGCAGGAGAATCGCTTGAACTCGGGAGGTGGAAGTTGCAGTGAGCCAAGATCGCATTTTGTACTCCAGCCTGTTCGACAAGAGCAAAAATCCATCTCAAAAAAGAACCTCCTGTACCATGACAGGTCCCTAGGGAGTGAGTCATGGGCTCTTACTGCACCCCAAGGAGCCCACATGTGAAAATGCCTCCTGAAGCACTGAGTGCTTGTAAAGGCCTACTGCTGGGCATGTCGGCCCTATTAGAGGAAACATTTTATCACATCGGAGGCACAAGTAGGTTGTTTCGTGGTAATTGCTTTCCTAAACCATAAAGAAAATGCATCACAAACCCAGCACAATTAACTAAAGTGGTCACATTCCTCCTCTTTGATTTAAAACTATTTAGAAATATTAGCAACTGAGTTTGCTTCCAGGTTGTTGGTGCTTTTTTTTTTCTCAACTGCAGCTTTTTCTTTTGAATCCCATAACATATCCTGAGTACACCAGGAGGGAGGAATGAAAAGATGTTTGTGTTTCCAGCTCTGCAGCCAACTGCTACTCAAACAATACCCTCAATATGTAACCTGGGAGTTTAATATTCTCAAATATTTATAATTATGCAGAAATAGCCCTAAGAAATGTTCAGCTTCCTCACAGCTGGATAATTATCTGCATTCAATGTTCACAACCTCGGAGCTGCTTCTCAGAGTTTGGGGTGCCTCTCTGCTACTTGGGCATGCAGAGTACATGCGTTCTGTGCACAGATTCCTAAGGGGGCGTAGAGGTGGCATGGGGAGATCCCGGCATGCTCTGTGTGTCTCTCTCTCAACAGAGTCCTGCTCTGTGATGCAGGCTGGCGTACAGTGGCATGATCATTGCTCACTGTAGCCTTGAACTCCTGGGCTTAAGCCATCCTCCCACTTCAGCCTCCAGAGTAGCTGGGACCACAGACACATGCCACCACACCTGGCTATTTTCTTCTAAAACTTCCATAGGTTTTTGGGGAACAAATGGTGTTGGTTATGGGATAAGTTCATTAGTGGTGATTTCTGAGATTTTGATGCACCCATCACCCAAGCAGTCCACACTCTACCCAATGTGTAGTCTTTTATCCCTCGCCCCCCTCCTACTCATTTTTTTCTGACTAATTAAAAAAAAAATTTTTTTTTTTTTTTAGAGACCGGATCTCACTTTGTTGCCTAGGCTAGTATTGAACTCCTGGCCTCAAGTGATCCTCCCACCTCTGTCTCCTTAAGTGCTAGGATTACAGAGTGAAGAAAGGCTCAATCATTCCCAGCAAATCCTGTAGTGGACCCGTGGATAAAGTCCCCCATTGAGTACCTGCAGAAGTGTCCCATGGAGTCCCAGGTGCTCCCCACAAAAGGATGCTGTGGTTAAAGCAGCACTGCCTCTGTCTACCTTTGGAGAGACACTATGCATGCCTTCTATTCATACATTTTCTCCTTGCCTGTCATCTCTCCCGCTGTTCCCTCTGTTCCACGCATATTTCCAGAAGAATATCAAGAAAACTATTTTTCCTGCATAATTACCCACCTCCTCTCCGCCCACCTCCACACATCTTTTCTGCTTTGACGTGGCAGCTGCTCTGATTTCTTTAAGTGGACTGCATTCTGCATTTACCAGGCAGGTGGAATTCTATGAAGGGAGCCTCCAGCTGAGCTGAGAGTGAGGGCCCTGGACATGATCATCCCTCTCTGCTCCAGACCTGCTGCTCCTCTGCCTGCATTGAGATCCCCCTTCCCACAGCCCCTGGGCACAAGGATATTGGTTCCTGAATGGGAATCACCAATCAACTGCCTGGTCCTTCTCCCAAGCCCAGGTTGCCTCAGTCCTGATCCTGTGACCTGAAAGGACATTCCTCTTTAGTGAGATCAGCTAGCATCTTCTCAGTTGCAGCTTACAGAACACTCGACCCAAAATAGCACAAGCTAAAGGAAATGGGGTATCCCATGGAACCAAAGAGTCTTGAAGGCCCAGCTGAGGTTCAGGCAGGGCACTGTTGATGCTGCTCTGGAATTCTTTCCACCTGCCTGCCTTGGGCTATGGGCTTTATCCCCAGGCCTGCCGTGCCCAACACAGCAAAGGGGTCAAAGGTGCTCCAAACCCTGGTTCACCCTCTGACTGCCCAGAAGAACCAGGAGTTCCTTCTCCAGGTGGATTCTCCAAATGATCAAGAAAGCATCTTCCCTTGCTGGGTCTGATGGCTCACGCCTGTAATCCCAGCACTTTGAGAGACTGGGGCTGATGATCGCTTAAGGTCAGGAGTTTGAGACCAGCCTGGCTAACATGGCAAAACCCCTTCTCTACTAAACATACACGAATTAGCTGGACGTGGTGGTGGGCTCCTATAATCCCAGATACTCGGAAGGCTGAGGCAGGAGAATTGCTTGAACCTGGGAGGCGGAGATTGCAGTGAGTCGAGATTGTGCCACTGCACTGCAGCCTGGGCAACAGAATGAGACTCAGTAAATAAATAAATAAATAAGAAAGCATCTTCCCAGGGGCCCATCAAAAGTCCTGTGAGTCTGATTGGTCCCAATTAGGTCTGGTGCCCGTCCCTTAGTCAACCACAGTGGCCAGGTGGCTGGGACATGCTGATGAGTATCAGTCTATCAAGGCCTGTCTCTGCAGCTGGGAGAGGGGGCGAAGTCCCTGAGCTGCATGGAAGAAGGACAGACACCCACATCAAATGTGGAAGAGTGGACCAATGGAAGTGGGAATGCACAGCAGAAGATCCCGGAAGTGAATGTTCACAACCCTGGGTAAATTGCAATTGAGTCCCCTTACCTTCTCTCTCTCAGAAGCAAAGACCAACTTCTCTCTCTGTGCACCTCAATAGGCTGCTTTCCAATCAGGGTCCTTGCCTGTTTCGTGGACTTGCTGTGTCCCCAGCACCAAGGACACTGACTGGCCAATGAGTGCTCCACCAGGATGAGCAGAGGGAAGGAACCAAAGGGAGGGAGAAACAGGCATGCTTGTCCACAGGTGGCTTTGGGGCTCTGGATAGATCGAGACAGCCCTGGGATCCATGGAGCTGGCTGGATGAGGGGTCCTGGGCCCAGAGTGGCACGTGTCTTCTTCCACAGGCCTCACTGTAAGGTGGCCAGGAAGAAAGCCGTTACCAACAGAACTGTGGATGCCTGTCACTTAAGTGTGTCACTGTACAGGGCTGCAGGAATCATTCAGTAAGATTCTAGAAGCATTCATGGGACATCTATTCATGCCAGGCCCGGGCACAGGCACTGCACAAGTGGACAAGGCACAGCTAGTCCCTGCCCTGCAGGGTCACACCTGGCAAAGTCAGGTCCCCACAAAACCAGGACTAAAACAATGGGAACCCTGTCATCAGAGGTGGGAAAAGCCACCCCACTGCCCCATTGGCACCTCTGCCAGCCTTTCTCTCAGCAGCCAGAATGAGCCCCCAGGTGCCCTCACATAGCAGTGAAGTGTGCCAGACACTTTTCTTTTATACACATACGATTTATGACAAATCAATCCTAACTTGCATAAGGAGACACTAAGGCTTAGAGGGACTTTTTCCCAAATTTAAGACTCAGAAATGCCCAGATAATCTCTCCTTGATTGCTACTAAGTTTTTTTTTTTTTTTTTTTTTTTTTGATATGGCGTCTTGCTCTGTTGCCCAGGTTGGAGTGCAGTGGCACAGACTCGGCTCACTGCAACCTCCGCCTCCCAGACTCAGGCAATTCCCTGCCTCAGCCTCCTGCGTAGCTGGGATTACAGGCACCCACCAGCACACCTGGCTAATTTTTGTATTTTTATTAGAGACAGGGTTTCACCATGTTGGCCAAGCTGGTCTTGAACTCCTGACATCAGGTGATCCACCCACCTTGGCCTCCCAAAGTACTGGGATTGCAGGCGTGACCCACTGCGCCCGGCCGGTTACCGCTAAGTCTTGTATCAGTCATAGTGTTCCCTTTCTTTGGTATGTCTATGATAATATGTAAATTATGAGCCCCCATGTCTAGGATAATATGTGAATTATGAGCTTCCCATTACAACAGGGCTTAGAGGGAAGAGCCTCTCCTGAATTTTCCTTTTGAGGAAGTTGGTGCCTTGGAGACAATGTTCTCCCTTGAGGACTCTTCTTAGAAAGTGGAGTAAATTTTTTCTTCACTAAAAAATAATTTATCCAAAATTTTGAAAATTGGTTGAATGTTCTGCTTTAACCTCTGTGTCAATTCCAGAGGCAGCAGTCCCCACTAGGGCCAGGCTGTGTTTAGCACCCCATGCAGGCGAACTCCCCAGCAGTGTCTGGGACATTCTGGGGGCCTTACCTGAGTGTCAGCCACATTTGCCATTTCTCCAGCCACCACACTGCCTCTGCTGCCTGCAACTCGGAGGTGGCTGCTCGGATCAGCATGCTCAGCCTCTCCAGCCACCACCCCGAGGCCCCTTTCTGGCTTCCAGAAGGGATTCTCTCTGCCTGGGGCTGACAGATCAGTCCTGACAGGGCTTGTTGGCAGATGTCAGGGCTTTTCAAAGTCAAAGCCCCAGAAATGGCTTGCCTTTAGCCACTGTTGTGATCACCCTGAGTTGCTGCCACCAACCCCTCCCAGCCAACAGCAGCCCGCTCTATTATCTAGTTCCCTGCTCCTTCAGCCTCTGCGTGGGCAGCTGTGTCCCCACACTAGAACCACCCAGGCAACCCCTCATAGGGTAGCCCAATCGTCTTGCTTTGCCTGGGTCTGAGGGGTTTCCTGGGATGCAAGATTTTCAGTGCTAAAACGTTCAATGGGGTAATTGATCACAAATCTCAGAATCCAGAGGTCTCTCAAACATCTGCAGAGAGAAAAGAAGTCTCTCCCTCTACCGGTATCCTCCTTCTGTCCCCAAGATCAATCACTTCTAAGACAGTTATCTAAGGAGATTATTTGTTTCTGGGGCAACTGCCCCTCAATCATCAAATAATCTGAGAGGAGTCCATGTCCCGGCATCTGGGGAACCCCGCTCTGGGCATTACCCTTCATTAGTGCTGATGTGAAACATCCCCTGTTAATAGAGCCTACTGTTGGCAACTCAAGAGGCTGGTGAAGTGCCTGGGAAAGACAGGGCGAGGCAGAGCTATTACTGAGCATCTCTATCTCCAGTGCTGTTCTAGAGGCTGCAGGCGAGAGGAGGCTGCTAACCTATGACTCATGTCCTCAGGACTTACAAACCCCAGTTCTTGGGAGAGAGTCCCAGTTATTTCCTACTGGGATACCCGGCTTGACTTGAAATCTGAATGTTGGGGTAGGTCTTACAAAGGGAGTTAAAACCTAAATTCCAGGCCGGGCATGGTGGTTCACGCCTGTAATCCTAGCACTTTGGGAGGCTGAGGTGGATGAATCACGAGGTCAGAAGTTCAAGACCAGCTTGCCCAAGAAGGTGAAACCTCATCTCTACTAAAAATACAAAAATTAGCCGGGTATGGTGGCAGTCGCCTATAATTCCAGCTACTTGGGAGGCTGAGGTAGAAAATTGCTTAAACCCAGGAGGCAGAGGTTGCAGTGACCCAAAATTGCACCACTGCACTCCAGCCTGGGCGGCAGAGCAAGACTCCGCCTCAAAACAAAACAAAACCTAAATTCCACCTGCCCCATTGAGAAGAAGGAACCTTTGTCTCCCTTCTAGGGAAAGGCTTTCCTGTCAACAACCAGCTGTAAGTATGGAGAGTTGGGTGGAGACGCCAGGACAGCCTGGAGATGCCTGAACTAGGACAGAGGTGATGGAGTGGGCAAAGCGGGGGTGAACTGGTGCAAAATTAAGGAAGTGAAACTGGCAGGCCATGCTATAAACTAGTCTTAGGGCCCCTTGATACCCCAATGAGTCACTGAGGCCTGTGGGAGGAGCTGAGCACCTACTGCACACCAGACTCCATGCTGGGTCTCCCCACTTGTTCTCCCTAATAACCCTCAAACGACCCTTGAGGTAGGAATTATCATCCCCACACAGTCAGAGGAGAGGGCTCAGAGAAGCCCAGTTACTTGTTGGAGGCCCCAGTCCTCTGAGCAGTGATGCTGCCAGGACTGGAATCCAACTCTGCTCGGAGCAGGGGCACAGCCCTAAGTCTGCAGACCGACACAGGTGCCAAGAGCTGGGGCAGCATCTTGTGTGGAGGGCACCGTGTGTGGCTTCTTGGGTGTCCAGGTACCTCCTCACCAGGGACATTCAGAGAAATGGCCAAAGTGCCAGAGGGTCGCTGGGGGTCCCAATCAACACAGCAGGGCACCAGACACGATGCACACCAACAAGGACCCTGAGGGCAAGGTCATGGGGAAGGCTGAGAACTTGGCCAGAGCTCCTTCCTGAGCAGAGGAACGTAGGCAGAGATGTCAGTAGAAGGCGAGGGGGGCTTGAATCCTACATGTGCCCACCACCTAACCAGGCAGAGCCACAGCAGCTGGCAGCCTGCACTGTCTTACTGCCAGTCTCCAGTGCTGGGACTCCCTTCCCTGTCCTTTGCGGTGGGGTTGCAGGTGACTGACTGTCCTTCATCTACTCACTGAGGCACAGAGAGGGGCCAGCTAGGGCTGGGCAACAGGGGGCTGGGAGGTGCCAGGCATGGTTCTGGGGTTCATACCTATAATCCCAGGACTTTGGGAGGCTGATGCATGTGGATCGCTTGAGCCCAGGAGTTTGAGGCCAGCCTGGGCAACGTGGCAAATGTGGAGTTAAGTATTTCACATGTAACTCACTTACCCCTCTCAATGATTCTTGGCACAAGTGACCATTATTATCCCCATTTTACAGATGAACAGAGGGAGAAACAGAGATTAAGCATCCTGCCCAAGGTTATACCATACCTGGACACTGACCAGACTGGGGCTTGAACCCAGGTGTCGGGCTCCAGTATAACCACAGTGCACCTGCACCCACCCATTCCTCCCACCTACCCTCCTCAGCCTTTCCCTCTCTGCACCCCCTCCTCACCTTGCCCATCTCCAAAGATGCTTCCATCCCCATGGCCTGAGGACCTGAGTATTGACCAGGGCTGAGTGACCTTGACCTAGCCATGGCTTCTGGGCATGACCATGGCTACCCGCCTACCCCTAGTGTCTGCTCCACCCTGCCCACCCAGCTTGAGGGGAGTCAAGCCAGATCTCTGGGGTGAAGAATGGGCACCCTGCAGGCAGGCTGGCCTACAGGAGGTCAGATGAGAGCCAAGAGCTAGGCCCACGAGTCCCACCCACCACAGCCTTGCCATGTGCACAGACCACAGACCACAAGACACGGAGCCCTTTGCTCCTCCCAGTTTAAAATGTCAGGCCACCCTCCTAAAATGTGCAAGAAGATCTAGGCATGCATCTTGGTGACCCACAGTGACCACACTGACCCACGTCAGCTGTCCCTCCCTACCTCTCCAGCTACTGGTTTCAGGGCGGCCTCCATGGGAGGCTGCAGGGTACCCCATTTCAGACACCATTGCTTTTCTCATCTTGGTCTTGTCATTCTGGGCTCTCCTGCCTCCCAGACCAGTGGTCACACTGCTGAACAGAAATGGAGGGAGGGGCAACTGTTCCCTAGGCCCCAGGAGGCATGAGGATGGGGTCTTGGGTGCAAAGGGCAGGCCAGACTTGGCCTCGGCCTCTCCCACTCCTGCCGCTCAGCTATCCTTTGTCATCACCATGGGACTCTGCATCTCAGCCCACCAGGAGGCTGAGCCAACCCATTCTTCTCATTTTATTTTATTCTTAATTCATTTTGAGATGAGTCTTGCTATCATCTGGGCTGGAGTGCAGCGGCGTGACCATAGCTCACTGCAGCCTCCGACTCCTGGGTTCAAGTGATCCGCCCACCTCAGCCTCCTGAGTAGCTGGGACTATAGGCATGCACCACTACCCCTGCCTAATTTTTTGTTATTGTTTTGTTTTGTTTTGTTTTTTGTTTTGGTAGAGATGGAGTTTTGCCATGTTGCTCAGGCTGGCCACAAACTCCTGGTCTCAAGTGATCCACACACCTCGGTCTCCCAAAGTCCTGGGATTACAGGCATTAGTCACCCCATCCAGCCCCATTATTCTCACTTTAAAGGCAAGACGGCTGAGGTCTGGAGAGGTATGAACAGCTCAAGGGCACCCAGAGAGCCAATGGCAAAGCCAGGATTCAAGCTTCAGTCTATTCCTATAGCAATGAGTGTACTGCCCCATGATACCCTTATAATATGCCCAGGAAAAGCTGTTTCTGGTTCTGATGCCCTGAGACGCCCCAGACATGCCATCAAGGCAGAGAACACACAAAGCCTGCTCTTCCCCTCGGTAGTTTTTCCTAACCACAGCACCCATGATTTTCCCTTTTATTTGTTTTCCCACCGATCAACATGATGAGAACATAGAGAAAACATAATAAGAGACCTCCCAAATGACAGATGGACCATAATGGCAGAGGAGTTAAACTATAGATAGAAGAAGGCTGGCCTTCTCCAAGCTGCCCCTGGGATGTTCTACTCAGGCAGGACCTGTGCCCTCTCATTAAGCAGCCTCACAGCCCTCCCTTGGGCCCTGGGAGGCAGTTGGGCGGGGCATGGGGCATGGGTGAGGCTGTTAGCAGGGCTGGGCGGGGGGCACTTGCCAGGCACATCCCATAAAGTTTTGGGGAAAGAGTTTCAGCATCCTTCAGTTGTGGACCACATTTCCTCTGTAGGGGCAAGGGGCTGGGGGCAGGACTGGGGGCAGGTTGTGGACAGGGGTCACCTGGGCTTGGGCAAGATTCCTGGCTGCCCTCTTAGGACAGATTCTTAGATGTGGATGATGGGTGTTCTGGGAGATCCAGAGGCAGGCGGTTCAGCACTATTGTCAGCTGACCCTCCTTGGCTACTTAACTGCACGCCAGCCCGATGCTAAGCATTTTTCATAAATAGTCCCATTTAATCCTCTCAATAACAATGTGCGGTAGTATTAGGATTGTCCTTATTGTACAGATGGCACACAGAGAGGTTAAGCAACTTGCCCAGGGTCATGCAGCAGGTAGGAGACAGAGACAGATTGAACCTAGGAACCTGTCTCTTGTGTCTGTTGGTGTAACCACAACACTACACTGCTTCCCCCAGAGGGCTGGGGAAGAGACCTATGGAGGGATGACTCCGGCAGGGAGCCAGCAGGCTCTGGGCTCAGCCCCATCTGGTTTGGCAAGCCCTGGATAAAGGAAGAGAGAAATGATGGCTGGCTATGTTTGAGGAAGACAGGAAGCCAGTAGGGGAGAGGGAAGGAGGGACAGCTGACGTGGAGGATGATGTTCACGATCCTCAGAGCCTCCTGGCAGAAGTGATGAGTTACATCCATTTAGATGCAGCATACCTAGGGGAAATGGGGACAGCTGGGACTAGTCCCCAGAAACAGGATCCGACATGGGGGAGGCTGCACTGTGTCTCAGCAGCAGTGCACACAACTGGTACCCATCAAAGGGGGTTGATTAGAAAAGCCAACATACCAGAAACTGGCCAGGGGTCACAGGTCCCCAGGGTCAGCAGGGGTTGGGGACTATGAGTCCCCTGTGTTGAGAACACCCCGAGCCACACATCCCTTGGGCTGCAGATCCTCAAGTTCATGGGCCTCCAAGGTTCCTAAATTAAAGGATCCCCAGGGTTATTGGCCCCAGAGTGGAGGGCACCTGGGGCCACAGATGCTGGCTCCTGGCCCATGTCTCCTTCTAGTTTCTACTCCCCTGGCCAGAAAACCACCCCGGTGGTTACAAATGGGTTTGTGGTCAGTATCCAAGGGCAGCGAGGCTCTGTTAGAGTGAGGAGGGTTCCACATGAAATCCAGACACTCTTGCCATCAACGGGGGCCCCTGTGTTGGTGTGAGAGGCTCTTGGCTTACAGAATGATGTGGTCTTGTCAGAGGCATTTGAACCAGAGCAACTCCATCTTGAGTAGGGGCTGGGTAAAAGGAGGCTGGGGCCTACTGGGCTAAATTCCCAGATGGTTAGGCATTCTAAGTCATAGGGTGAGATAGGAGGTCAGCACAAGATACAGGTCATAAGGACCTTGCTGATAAAACAGATCGCAGTAAAGAAGTTAGCCAAAACCCACCAAAACCAAGATGGCAATGAGAGTGGCCTCTGGTTGTCCTCACTGCTACGTTCCCAACAGCGCCATAACAGTTTACAAATGCCATGGCAACATCAGGAAGTTACCCTATATGGTCTAACAAGGGAAGGCATGAATAATCCACCCCTTGTTTAGCATATCATCAAAAAATAACCATAAAAATGGGCAACCAGCAGCCCTCAGGGCTGCTCTGTCTTTGGGTAGCCACTCTTTTATTACTTGACTTTATTTATTTATTTATTTTGGATGGAGTGCAGGGGTGTGATCTTGGCTCACTGCAGCCTCTGCCTCCTAGGTTCAAGTAATTCTCGTGCCTCAGCCCCCTGAGGAGCTGGGATTACAGGCATGTACCCCCATGCCTGGCTAATTATTGTATTTTTAGTAGAGATGAGGTTTTGCCATATTGGTCAGGGTGATTTTGAACTCCTGACCTCAGGTGTTCCACCCGCCTCGGCTTCCCAAAGTGCTGGGATTACAGGCGTGAGCCACCACACCAGACGGTTATTTGCTTTCTTAAAAACTTGCTTTCACTTTACTCTATAGACTTGCCTTGAATTCTTTCTTGTGCGAGATCCAAGAACCATCTCTTGGGGTCTGGATTGGGATTCCTTCCCGGTAACAGTCTGAGGTTCCAAGGAGAGGGTCTGTGCCCTGTGGCCTGGGGAGAACAGGATCCTTCTGTAGAAGGTGTTGGAGGGGGATGGTTCTTGACCAAGTGGAAAGTAGGCAGCAGGCAGGAAAGACCAGAGCTAAGGCAAGATGGAATGGCTCCCGCACCAGGCTGCCCTGGGCTACGGGGCAGTGTCAGTCCTCCCTGAAGGGCTCCAGAGAGCCGGGTCGTGCTTAGACCAAAGAGGCACATCTAACACAGGAAGGACCAGCCATCTGGGAAGGTGACAGGCACCCTCACTGAGAGTCCTTCTTTAGGCCTGGAGGGACGATCACCAAGACTCCTGCAGGGGGTCTGCCTTGCTGCCTCTCCAAATCCCCAAAGTGGAGGTCTTCTGCTTGCTGTCCACTGAGAATCTGGACATGCCTGCCACTCAGGGTAGCTGCCCTGGAGCTCCCAACTCTAGGAGTAGCCTGGAAAGCAAGACAAGTGGCAGCCTGGCCTGGACTCCCTGGGACCAGCCCCACTAGGTAGCTAAGTGAGCGATAAGAAGGCTGGTTTCTTTCTCCTGCGTAATTCGCTGGTGCTAATAAGGCCAGCGTTGCACACATTTACAAAATCTTTGATTTCACAATTACCAAGGGCCTTGCCAAGTATTAATTAAGCCTCAAAACCCCTGGAGCCTGCAGCAGATTCTCATTAACCTCATTCAGCAGAGGCTACGACTCTGCTTTCCTGCCAGAGCCCCGTGGATGTAGCAATGGCTCCGGCCCTGGGAGCCCGGCTGGCAGAGTTCCCATCCCATGTTACGGGATGACGGACATCAGGGAGGCTTTGGGGCTCCTAATAACTCCGTGACTCTCACAGCAGAGCCCAGTTCGAACCAGACAGATCACAGGCTTCTATTAGAGTAGCCGACACAGAAGGGATCTCCCCACCCTTTGGGCTTTATTGAGATCTAAGTTACATACCGCACACTGCACCTCTTGAATGCATTCCACCCAGTGGCTTTTAGCGTATTCACAGAGCTGTGCATCCATCACCACGATCAATATTAGAACATTTCATTAACCCAGAAAGAAACCCTACACCCTTTGGCCATTTTCCTGGCATCCTCCCCAGCCCTAGGCAGCCACGAATCTACTTTCTGTCTCTAGAGATTTGCCTGCTTTGGTTTGTTTTTATTTATTTTTATTGTGGTAAAATATCTATAACACGCAACTTTTCACTTTAACCATTTGCAAGTGTCCAATTCGGAGGCATTCAGTGCATTCACCTTATTGTTCAACTGTCACGACCATTCATCTCCAGAGCTTTTTCACCTCCCCCAGCTGAAACTCTGTAGCATTAAACATTAACTCCCCACTCCCCCTGCCCCTGGCAACCATCATGCTACTTTCTTCTCTATGAATTTGACTACTCTAGGACCTCATATTAGTGGAATCATATAGTATTTGTTCTTTTGAGTTTGGCTTATTTCACTTGGCATAATTTTTTTTCTTTGAGACGGAGTTTTGCTCTTGTTGCCTGGGCTGGAGTGCAATGGCACGATCTCAGCTCACTGCAACCTCCGCCTCCTAGGTTCAAGCGATCCTCCTGCCTCAGCCTCCTGAGTAGCTAGGATTCCAGGGGCCTGCCACCATGCCCAGCTAATTTTTGTATTTTTAGTAGAGACAGGGTTTCATCATGTTAGCCAGGCTGGTCTTGAACTCCTGACCTTAGGTGATCCACTTGCCTCAGCCTCCCAAAGTACTGGGATTACAGGCATGAGCCACCATGCCCAGCCTTTTTTTGTTTTTTGTTTTTTTGAGACAGAGTTTTGCTCTTGTTGCCCAAGCTGGAGTGCAATGGCATGATCTCTGCTCACTGCAACCTCTGCCTCCCGGGTTCAAGCGATTCTCCTGCCTCAGCTTCCCAAGTAGCTGGGATTACACACTTGGCATAATGTTCTTAAGGTTCATTTGGTCTGTTTTTAAGATATGAAATATTTCAAGCAAAATTACAGGAAACAATATACAGCACACCTCCGTAATTTAACTGAGACATCTCAGACTTAACAAGTGCTAACATTTTGCCATAATATTTGCTTTTCAGTGTTTTGTTTTTGATTGTTTGTTTTGCTAATGTCCTCCCCAGAGCTAACCAAATTCTAAAGTTAAAATGTATCTTTCTTTTTTTAATAAATTTTTCTTAGCTACCCTATTAACTGAGAAGTTAGTATGTATGAGGTAATTGAATCATGGAGGCGGATTTTTCCCATTTCTGTTCTCCTGATAGTGAAGAAGTCTCACGAGATCTGATGGTTTTATAAAGGGCAGTTCCCCTGCACACACACTCTTGCCTGTTGCCATGTAAAACATGCCTTTGCTCCTCCTTCACCTTCCACCATGATTGTGAGGTCTCCCCAGCCATGTGGAACTGTGAGTCCATTAAACCTCTTTTTCTTTATAAATTACTTAGTCTCAAGTATTTCTTCATAGCAGTATGTCTTTATTATAAACAGCATGAGAACGGACTAATACACAGGGCCATTCCTGTCTCACTTGGGCAGACACAGACACCTCCTGAGCAGAGGAAGAGCTGAACACTAAGTGGGCCCAGGACTTTGACTCCTCCACCACCACCCAGCTCTGTGATCAGAGCTGTGAGGGGCACATCTGTTGTAGGGACAGCACCTAGTGCTTTTCATTTCAATTTCCCCAATGACTAATGATGCTGTGTTTTATCACCAGTGGCAAGTGGTCCAGATACAGATGTCCGTCCCCTGGGATGCTGGGAGTTCCCAGGCCACCATGAGGCCTCTGTGAGGGCAGGCTGCTGTCCAAGGGCTGTGCCAGGACCCCCACTGTGCTTGGCTTGAGTGCTGCCCACCACCCCTCCATGCTCAGTCCCTTACCTGTGACAGGCCAGCTGCTGGGTGGCACCTGGTTCAGGCAGTACCAGGTGCTGAGAATTCCTCCAGCCATCTGTAGTGGCCACTCTCAGAGCACGGATGCACATGTAGTACCAGGAGTAAGTGATCTGGTGGAGCTGCCCGGGCTAACGTCATGTGTGCTGTCTCCCATGAGTCCACTCCAAACCTGTCAGGAGATGGGTTCTACCCCGTTGAATGGTTGGGGCCTCATAAAGTGGGGCAGTGTCTGTTTCTGCACCCAAAGTGGGCTCCCCAGTGACTCCCTATCAGGTCCTGTCACGCTGTCCCACCTCCCAGCTCCTGCTGGCAAGAGCCCCAAGGGAGGCTGCAGGCAGTTGGGCCTCACCCTTCACCCCACCGTCCAGAGAGGCCCACACCCAGGTTTCTCGCCCTTCCCCATTGTCCTGTGTCTGACATTGACCACAGCCCCAAGCAGTTTGATGCTGGAAGTGCTTGGTGGCCATCAAGAAGGCCAAGGACAGTGACTCATTTGACCTGCTCCTTTCTCTGACACTCTGGAACCCCAAGACATCCTCCCTCCCCTGTGGGCCAGTGGAGGCTTGAGGGCTGAGAGACTGTCTGTCTGGGCGCCTTCCATGGCTCTGTAGGGGCATGCAGCCAGGGGCACTGCCACTTCTCTTTACAGGGCCCAGGTGGCACCTGGAGGGCACAGAGGAAGGCCCAGAGGATCTTTGAGGGAGTGACTGAGCCTTACGGCAGAGCCACACCACCCCCAGGCCGTGCACCCCATGTCTGTAGTTACCAGGTGGTGCCAGGAGGTCTAGGGGAGTGTCTGCTGTACAAGTAAACACAAAGATCACAGCCTCCCTCCTCAGGGCACACCCCGCTGGTTCCTCTGCATTCTTTTGCCCCTGAGGCAGGTGGCAGCCATCCCAGGGGGCCTCCCAGCAGGGCTGCAGGAGGCATGAGAGGCACCCCACTGGCTCCACCTGAATTGCTAACAGGACTCTATGCTCCCAGTGCAGGGATCCCCAGGCTGACCATCTGGGCTGTAGCCAAACCCTTCCTCACTGAGCCTCCACCCCAGGTTCCTCAGGCTGGCCCCGCATTGAGTGCCTGGCTCCAGTCTTCACTGTCAAGGCCCCAGGGGAGTGCCCTGGACTGAGAATAGCAGATATAGCCGCAGCTCTCCACCCTGTGCCAGGCACGGCCCAGCTCCTCACAAACCTTATCTCCTGGCACTGGGGCAGAGCCAAGGCCCCTGCCTCCACTCTGGCCTTGAACTCCCCACCTTCGTTATCTGAGCATGGACCCTGCACCTGCACAGTCCCCCCCAGCCCTGTGGCTGCTACTGCTGCAGTAGCCTGGCTAACACGAAGGCCTTGTTCACCCACCAGTCCTGACCAGCCAGGCTGTGTTCACTCAGGGCTTTGATGGACAAGGAGAAGAGGGCCCCACTGGTGTGCCACAGGACGAGGAACAGGACAAGACTCTTGAGTGGCTCACAGGCCAGGGGCCAATGGCCGAATAATCACATTCCTGACAATCAAATGCAATTCTCCCAGCTGGCCTGTTGTAGATCTCGGGTCAAGATTCACGTGCTATAACACTTGGTATCAACTGACCGACAAGTTGCAGCCTGCACTGGAGAAGCAAGAGGGAACGGCTTCCATCTATCTTCCCAAAGCCAACTCAGAGGGTCTGTGCCATGTCTCAATCCCGGCAGGCCCAGATCGAAGGCGAGAGAAAACGGATTTGCAGCCCCTTGTGATCGGGGTCCAGAATCAGCCCAGCAAGGTGGAGTGAGTCTCATGGACCCCCAGCAAGTGGCGCAGGGACTTGGGACCCAGGCCTCCAGGCTTCCCTGCACATCCCCGGCGCTGCCTGCTTCACACCACAGAGACCCACAGCCCCTACCCCACTGCTCCTCCGGCCTCTTCTCCTCTGCCCCCTGGCCTCACATAGTGTTTTGAAGGTGAACTCTGCTTATAGTGAATGTCATTTTGAGGTCATCTGTGAATGGAGCCTTCCATGGATCAGTGTAAATGATGGAAACGTGCCTGGCCAGTGCTGTACTCGCCATGCGTGACCAGAAAAAGGTTACAGGATGCAAAGGCTCAGTGATCACAGCTGAGACCCAACTCCTCCTTGGCAGGAATCAAGTTCAGACTTTTAACCTCCTCAGCAGGCTTGGGCTTCCTCTCCTCTCCCCTCCCCTCCCGCCCCCGAGGATGGGGTTCTCCAAGAAAACCTGAGTCCTTTCCTTCCTAGAAGTTCAAAGTTGTGGCCCCAGGGAGTCCACAGCCTGAGGAATTCAGGGCAAGGGATCACGTGCCCTTGTTTCATGGGTGACTAACAGCCTTCAGGAGCCCGTCCAAGCTGAGAGCCGTCAGACATGAGTCAGTGGTTTCCTGCTGGACCAGGGAGGACACCTGCAGTACCCACCCGAACCTGGCTGCAGGATGGCTGCTCCATACTGGCGGGGGATGGGTGGGTGGGGAGATGCATGCCTTGGCCCTGCTGCCACCTCACAGTGCTCATTCCAGGCTTCTTCTCTGAGCTCAAACACCCATCCCCCATCCCTCCCACCACCCCTCCATCTATTTACGCACACAGTGTGTGGTGGGAACCAGTGAGAGCAGCATCACTGAAACCATGAGAGAAAAGGACTGGCGGCACCAAGGATGTGCTGACTCTCCTCCATCCTCACCCCACGTGTCCGCCCCCCCGTCCCCCTGACACACTGCCCCAGCAGACCCTCCCTCGCCTCCTCCTTATAAGCTCCTTCCCCACAGCCGTCTGTGCTCTAAACCACTCTCCGTATTGCCTGCCAGAGATCTTTCTAAAACACAAACCTTGGTGGGCGCAGGCGGTGGCTCACACCTGTAATCCCAGCACTTTGGGAGGCTGAGACAGGAGGATTGCTTGAGGCCAGGAGTTCAAAACCAGCCTGGGCAATAAAAGATCCTGTCTCTTTAAAGAAAAGAAAAAAGAAAAACCCTGGACAGTATTTAACAGGTGTCCCTCTTGTTAAATACTGTCTAAATCCCTTGGCAGGGACTAGGAGGCTTCACAACTGGATCCAACCCACCTGAGTCATCTCTGGCTCCTAGGAGGCATGATAAATGTTGATGAAATGAATGGATGAATGAATGCATAGCACACTCCAAACTCTGGAGGGACTCATACCCTACAGATTGTATCAGTTCCGAACATCAGGTTATCCTGAGCCACAAGTAGGGCCAGCTAGAAACGCCAGGCCCCAGCAGTGATAAGTAGGGACATGGACGTTGACATTGTCTTCTAGTCCTGGGCGCTGCCCCATAGCTCCTTCCAGTGGGGAATGGGCCTAGATCAGCATCCTTCCACCCAGGAAGGTCCTCCGGGCTCTAGGGCCCTCAGTTCTGCAGCTCATTCCTGGGAAGTCTGGCTGGGGGACCACCTCTCTGGAACATGACAGCTTATGGGGGCCCTGACACCAGCTCAGATACTTAGTTATGCAAAAGTGAGTTCCTATGAAAGTTGGGCTGTAATGTGGGACTGTGGCCTCTTCAGGTGCAGACGGATTTTTTTTCCAATGCTGAGCTAGAGGGCCCCTTGGGTCCTGCTGAATATTTCCAACCCCTGGGGCAGTCCTGGTGCCAAAAACCTTCCTTAGAGAATGCAGATTCCTGACACTGTCTTCAGGAAGTATTTCTAGGACACAGGGAGTGCAGGTCTCAAGGCTTGGTTGTAGTCACCAGCCAGGTAAACCCAATGGGAGACTCAGTTCTGAAGCTTCCCCTGTAGTTTGTAGCCAGCCAAGAAAGGCTATACAGAAGCCTCATACACGCTGATGGGAATGGCAGATGGAATGACAGTTTTGGAAGATACTTCAGCAGTTTCATTCTTTCTTTTTTTTTTTTCAAACAGAGTTTTGCTCTTGTTGCCCAGGCTGGAGTGCAATGTGTGGTCTCAGCTCACTGCAACCTCTGCCTCCCAAGTTCAAGTGATTCTCCTGCCTCAGCCTCCCAAGTAGCTGGGATTATAGGTGTGAGCCACCACACCCGACTAATTTTTGTAGTTTTAGTAGAGACGGGGTTTCACCATGTTGGGCAGGTTGGTCTTGAACTCCTGACCTCAGGTTATCCCCCCTCCTCAGCCTCCCAAAGTGCTGGGATTACAAGCATGAGCCACCATGCCCAGCCAGCAGTTTCTTCAAAAGTTAAATATTTCTGTTCTGCTGTATTGGCCTAAAGAACAACAACAAAACATTAAACACATATCTATCACATGACCCAGCCATTCCATTCCTAGGTATTAACTGATTGATTGATTGTTTGACTGAGACAGGGTCTGGCTCTGTCACCCAGGCTGTAGTGCAATGGTGCAATCATAACTTACTCCAGCCTTGAACTCCTGGGTTCAAGCAATCCTCCTGCCTCAGCCTCCTGAGTAGCTAGGACTAAAGGCGCATGCCACCATGAACAGCTAATTTTTAAATATTTTCTAGAGAAGTGGTCTCACACTGTGTTGCCAGGCTGGTCTGGAACTCCTGGCCTCAAGTGATCCTTCCACCTCTGCCTCCCAAAATGCTGGGGTTACAGGCATGAGCCACCGCTCCCAGCCTTCACGTCTAGGTATTTATCCAAGGGAAATAAAAGCATATATTCACACAGACCCTTGCATATGAACATTCATAGCAACTTTGTTTGTAATAACCCCAAACTGGAATCAACCCAAATATCCATCAGCAAGTGAAGAGTTAACAAATTGTGGTATAATCTATACAATGGAATATGACTTAGCAATGAGAAGAAATTAACTATTAATATACACAAGGATGAATCTCAGAATAATTACACTGAATGAAAGAACAAACAAAAATAGTACATAGTAGATAATTCCATTTATTTAAAATTCAGAAAATGCTAACTCATCTACAGTAACAGAGAGCAGCAGATGGGTGGTTGCCTGGAGATGGTGGAGATGGGAGGGAGAGATCACAAAAAGGACAGGAGGAAACTTCTAGAGTTGATGGATGAGTTCATTATCTTGACAGTAGTAGTGGTTTCACAGGTGTATGCATACATATGTTAAAATTCATCATATTGTACATTTTAAGTATGTGTGGTTTACATATTTCAATTAGACCTTAATAAAGCTGTTTTTGTTTTGCTTTTAGAGACAGGATCTTGTTCTGTTGCCCAGGCTACAGTGCAGTGGTGTGATCATAGCTCACTGCAGTCTCAAACTCCTGAGCTCAAACAATCCTCTCACCTCAGCCTCCTGAGTAGCTGGGACTATAGGCATGTGCCACCATGCCTACTTTTGTTACTTGTTGTAGAGAAGGAGTCTTGCTTTGTTGCCCAGACTGGTCTAGAACTCCTGGCCTGATCCTCCTACCTCAGCCTTCCAAAGTGCTGATATTACACTCATGAGACCCTGTTCAGGGGTCCTGAGCAGGACTCTGGCCTGATGACTGTTTAAGGGAAACTCCTTCCCTACCCAACCTCATGGCCTTGACCTTTCTGTTCAGCTCCATCCTTAGATAAGCTGGTCTTTCTTGGGGGTCTGGGTCGTTCAGGCAGGTGAGAACTCCTGCTCTGCCCAGATCAGTCAGGGAACAGGGCAGAGGGCAAGTATAAGAAGCCCTGGGGGAATTAGTCTTTGGGGATCAAATCTAGGAGAATAATGCCCCAAAATGGTACCCCCCAAGCTGCTATGTTGGTAGCTAGAGACACATGTGTACCAGGGGCCAAAAGTCTCTGCACATAGCAGCGTATTTGCGGGGAGGAGCAGCCAAGAGCCAGAGGCACTGAGCCGGTGGAATAGGCCTGGGCCTGAGGTAGAAGTGCTGTCCAATGGTGGTCACGTGATTTCCTCATGCCACAGGCAGCCAATCATTCATGTAGCACTTCTTTCAAAACCCAAGTGACACCCACAGGGCCTGCTTACCTTGTTCATCCTTGAGCAGAGCCAGCCATGTGAGCTGGTTGTTCTCAGATCTCTTCCCAGCTGGGTTAGTAACTGGTTTCCCATTAAAGGGCTCCTCAAAGTTCAGCCTCTCATAGAAGGTACCCCTTGGCACCTTTTTTGGGGATGGGCCCCCTAATGTCACATTGCCTTAAAATTTCTCAAGGTGGCACCCCAAAGCAAAGTCCTAGAAACTCACTTTGAAGCCAATAGACTTTAGCTTAGGAAAGTTGCTAAGGCTCTCAACATCTTCCATTGCAAGGGATCTAAAATAAAGTCAGTTTTCTTTTTGCATTTCATAGTATGTTTAAGGTAGCTGCTGCATGTGGAGCCCTGTACTAGATGCCTTGGGGAAGGCAGATGAATACCCTACCAGAGGGAGGCTCGCTCAGATGCTCACTGACTGCCATAGCCTGCAGAGCCAAGCCCAGCAAGGGTCTCGGGAGATGGAGAGTGGGTGCAAGAAGTGAAGGTCTCAGGCCTTCTCTCAAAGACCTCACAGGCCTGTAGAGGTACAAAGAGGCAAACACAATGCAGAATGCTCTATGAACTGCTGGAAGAATGTTCCAGAACAGGTGTACAGGAAGAAGGTGGGAATAGCACCTGTTTTATCTCATTCTCATTTATAGCTGACTCTTCAGCAGAATTCAATGAGCTGGTCTGTCTGTTGGGAGTGCCAAAGGTCAGGGCAGGCTTTATGGGGAGGAGCCATTTGAACAGTCTCCTGAGTCATAAACAAAGCTTCGCCTGGCTAATAAAGGGAGGAGGGGCAGTCCGGGCCAAAGAAACAACATGAGTGAATCTCAGAAAACATCTTACGGTGTAAGATAAGAAGTGCCTTAAAAGAAATACCAACTTTGCTATGGGAATTCAAAGAATTCCAGAGAAATTCCCAGATTTAAAAAAGATGCAGTGATGTTTGCCTCTTGATACCTGAATGTGCGCCTCTGAGTCTGGCACTGGCCTAATTCTCCTCCCTCTGCCTCTGTAGGGAGAAGACAGCTCTCGCTAAAAGCCCTTAGAAATGTTTTCCTCCGAAGACACACCGATTTCCCACTGGGTAATTAGGATGTAGTTGAAGCTTCCCAGAATGGTTGCGGTCTCTGAAGTCTGTAACTGCAGCAGCGCAGGGATTGGGACTCCTTAACTGATATGTCTGATCCACATTTGAATCTCATTTTCCATTTTGCAAGGGCAGGTGCCTTTTTTCGCCATTTGGATGAGCTTGTTTAAAAATCCATCTATGCACGTCTACAGGTAAAATGGCCAAAGTGCTGCATTTGATTGGAAAATGCTTCATTTTATAATATAGTCTATAATGATTTAGGATCAGAGGACTTTTCATTCTTCCAGACCTGGGCTGCTCTGTGGCCAATACAGTGGTTTTCAACCTGCTCCTCACCCCAACCTGATTCTGAAATCTAGAAGGGTTTCTCTGGGCTGGGACCTTTCGATGCACACTGTTAGGGTGGACATGCCCAGCCTGCCTGGCCAGACATCACCTTCCAGGGATCTGGTGTAAGGGCCATGGGGACAGAAATGACTGCGGTAAGCTCAGGGAAGAACAGGAGGCTCCCTAACCGATACCGAATGGGGCTGAGGGGACAGGAGGCTGCCATGCCAGCTGATCCTGAGTGTTGGGAACCTTCACTGGAGAGAGAATGACATCCACATTCTCTCATTAAAACCCTCTAGTGGGTCAGGCGCAGTGGCTCACGCCTGTAATCCCAACACTTTGGGAGGCCAAGGCAGGCGGATCACTTGAGGTTAGGAGTTTGAGACCAGCCTGGCCAACATGGTGAAACCCTATCTTTACTAAAATACAAAAATTAGCTGGACCTGGTGTGACGCCCCTGTAATCCCGTGGCGCCCCTGTAATCCCAGCTACTCAAGAGGCTGAGGCAGGAGAAGAATCCCTTGAACTGGGGAGGCAGAGGTTGCAGTAAGCCAAGATCATGCCACTGCACTCTAGCCTGAGTGACAGAGCAAGACTCCGTCTCAAAAACAAACAAACAAACAAAACCCCTCTGGTGTCAGGGAGGGCTATGGTGACCCTGGTCAGGTGGTGGGTGGCCAGGTGGGGGACTGTAATGGAAGGGACAGAGAGGTTAGAACTGACTCAGGGAAAAGCCTGCACTGCCCCAGGAGACTCTTATTCTAAGCTCCCCACAGTGCAGAGGAGCACCCTGGCTTTCTGGTCTAGGAAGCTGGTCCCTCTGGGACAGACACATACCACTGGCATCTAGATCCAAGTGGGAGGGTTTCCCCTAGAGACCTGGCTCACAAGCCAGGTTACTCCAAGCCACTTGCAGTTAAGCCATCCTCACAAGCAAAACGGCGGCACTTCCAGGGATGCTGCAGGGCAGAGGCCATGCGTCCAGGCTCCCCCAGGGGCCCTTCATGCTCCCCAGCACTGGCACTGTGGTCATGTGCCTCCCCTACCATTGGCATCTGGCCTAGCTTGGTTGGGCTACAGGTCTCCCATCTCCAGGAGCAAACTTTTAGCTGGTACCACAGGGGTTGAAAAAGGATGAAGAACTCTGGGCATTGGCACTCAAACCCCAGCTGCTGCCGTAACTTAGACCTTAGGCCTCAGATTGGATGACTGAGTGTCTGCTTTATCCCAAGGACCCAACCCCACCAGGCAGTAAGAGGGAGGAGAACTCGTGTTTATTGAGTGCCCTAAGTGCTAAGCACCATGCTAGCCCCTTTCCCTTCGTTTTCTCATTTAATCCTCCCAACCATGCCATGAGGTAGGTAGGGCTGAGGTCCAGAGAGGGGAAGTGACCTATTCAAGGTCACACAGCAAGATCTGCCAAGTTCTGTTTTACAGGATATACTTGTTGAAAACAACCAAAAATGCTAAAACATGAAAACACCTTGTTAAAAGCAATGAAGAACTGGCAAGAGAGAAAGGAGTAAGGTCAGAATCTAAGGAGAGGTAAGAACTTAGCCAAGTAACAAGCACTGAGGTCATTTTGACACTGTGGGTGTTTGCTGATATATAAGTGAGAACCTCAGGTTTTCTTTTTTTTTCTTTTTTTTTTTTAAATATATGGAGTCTTTCTCTGTCGCCCAGCCTGGAGGGCAGTGGCGTGGTCTTGGCTCACTGCAACCTCCGCCTCCCGGGTTCAAGTGATTCTCCTGCCCCAACCTCATGAGTAGCTGGGATTACAGGCACATGCGACCATGCCCGGCTAATTTTTGTATTTTTTAGCAGAGAGAAGGTTTCACCATGTTGCCCAGGCTGGTCTCCAACTGTTAGTCTCAAGTGATCCGCCCACCTAGGCCTCCCAAAGTGTTGGGATTACAGGCATGAGCCACCACACCCAGCCAAGAACCTCAGTTTTAATGATCTTGTGGGCCAGTGTGACAAATGTCAAAACTCAAGGCCTGTCCCCAGTGGGGAATCTATCAGGAGGCTCTCCTAGATTAAGCTGGCACTCTCACAGGTCTCCCTGCTTTGGGAATGCAAGAGAAAAGGGGAGGAGATGTCCCTGAGATATTGTAAGCACAAGCTGCCCATCACTTAGATTGGCAGCCCAAGTTCATATCATTTGTGTGGTTCATAAAACCTCTACTCATGAACCACTGGGTGTGGTGATTCATGCCTATAATCCTGGCACTATGGGAGGCTGAGGTAGGTGGATCATCTGAGGCCAGGAGTTCACGACCAGCCTGGCCAACATGGTGAAATCCCATCTCTACTAAAAATATAAAAATTAGTCGGGCATGGTGGCACATGTCTGTAATCCCAGCCACACTCAGGAGGCTGAAGTAGAAGAATTGCTTGAATCCAGGAGGTGGAGGCTGCAGTAAGCTGAAATTGTGCCACTGCACTCCAGCCTGGGTGACAGAGTGAGACTCTGTCTCAAAAATTAAAATAAAATAGGCCAGGCATGGTGGCTCATGCCTGTAATCCCAGCACTTTGGGAGGTCGAGGAGGGTGGATCACAAGGTCAGGAGTTCAAGACCAACCTAGCCAAGATGGTGAAACACCATCTCTACTAAAAATACAAAAAAATTAGCTGAGCATGGTGGTGGGTGCCTGTAATCTCAGCTACTCAGGTGGCTGAGACGGAGAATTGCTTGAACCTGGGAGGCAGAGGTTGCAGTGAGTCAAGATCATGCCACTGCACTCCCGCCTGGGTGATAGAGTGAGACTCTTTCTCAAAAAATAAAATAAAATAAATAAAAAATAAAGTACCCCTGGACTGCTAATGCCCCTGGCACCTGGCAGAAGGACCCATCAATCCTCTCTGGAGAGAGGCATATTCATCCTAGGCCTCAACAAGTACCCACCGACAAGTTTTTTCAAATATACTCAGTGGTATATAAGCAAATAAGCTAGCACACAAGAAAACAATGAGAACTAGCATAAACAACAGACAGCAGACATAGATCTACAACAACTTCAGATCATGGAATTATCCAGCATAGATTAGAAAACATACTTACCATGTGTAACGCAATAAAAGACAAGCTTGAAAATAGCTGTAGGGAGTAGAAAACTATAAAGAGTGACCTAACAGATTTAAGAAGGAAGCAAATTTTCAGCAGACTTGAAAAAGGGGTATATTTTTCAGAAGTGAAAAAAATATCATAACTGAAATTTTTAAATGCAATGGAAAAGACAGTTTGTGAGCTGGCAGATGGCTTAGAAAAAAGCAATAGAGGCCAGCGCAGTGGCTCATGCCTGTAATCCCAACACTTTGGGAGGCCAAGGTGGGCAGATCACTTGAGGTCAGGAGTTTGAGACCAGCCTGGCCCACATGGTGAAACCCTGCCTCTACTAAAAATACAAAAATAGCCAGGTGTGGTGGCAGGCACTGTAATCCCAGCTCCTTGGAAGGCTTAGGCAGGAGAATGACTTGAACTTGAACCTGGGAGGTGGAGGTTGCAGTGAGCTGAGATTGCACCACTGCACTCCAGCCTGGACGACAGAGTGAGACTCTATCTCAAAAAAATAAAAATAAAAAATTAGCTAGGTGTGGTGGTGCAGGCTTGTAATTCCTCCCACTGGGGAGGCTGAGGAACGAGAATCACTTGAACATGGGAGGCAGAGGTTGCAGTGAGCCAAGATCACGCCACTGTACTTCAGCTTGGGCAATAGAGTGAGACTCTGTCTCAAAAAAAAGAAAACAAAACAAAAAAGCAATGGAAAATAGCACAGAGAGACCAGAAGACAAAATATATGGAAGAAAAGTTAAGAGACATGGAAGAGAGCTGCCTATGATTAGCAAGAGTTATAGGAGGAAAGGAGAAGGAGAATGGAGAGAGGCAATATGTGAAGAAACATTGGCTGAGAATTTTTCCAGAATTGATAAGGCATAGCATCCACAGATGTTAAGAATCCCAAAGAATTCTAAGCAGAATTTTTTAAGAAAAAAAGAAAAGAAATACATATTTAAAAGCATATTGTAAATTGCAGAATACACACATATCACTCTCATAAGAGAGAGAGAGAACCAGAGGGAAAATATCAGTGTACCTTAGACTAACAGCTGATTTGTCAACCTCCACACAGAAAGGTGGGGGGGGAATGACCTGACAACCTAGAATTCTTTATCCAGCGAAAATACCTTCCACAAATGAGCACCAAACACACATATTATCAGAAAAACAAAAACTGAGAATCTATAATCAGGGAACTCTTATTAAATGATATTCTAAAGGATGTACATTAGGCAGAAAGAAAATGATCCCAGATAGAAGATCTAGGTTGTAAGAAGGTATGAGGACTAAGAAAATGGCAAATACGTGGGTAGAGCTAGGCAAACATGGACTGTATAATATAATAATTATTCTAAGGTTTTCCGAGGTTACAACAAAACAAGAGAGAATCAAAGTACACAGAGTCAAGAGGGGAGTAAACAGTTAAAACGCTTTAAAGTCTTGTATCACTAAAGAGGAAGGTAAAGTGTTTGACTAACTTTAGACCTTGATAAGGATGCATGTGGTAATTTCCAGGGCAGCTACTAAAAAGAAAAAGAAACACCATGTATAACTTTTCAATTTTTAGAGAAGAAAAAAGACAATAATAAAAAAAAATAATGCAAAAGAAAAACAAACAAGAAGCTGGGCACAGTGACTCCCGCCTGTAATCCCAGCACTTTGGGAGGCCAAAGTGGGTGGATCACCTGAGGTCGGGAGTTCAAGGCCAGCCTGACCAACATGGAGAAACCCCATCTCTACTAAAAATACAACATTAGCCAAGTGTGGTGGCACATGCCTGTAATCCCAGCTACTCAGGAGGCTGAGGCAGGAGAATCATTTGAACCCAGGAGGCAGAGGTTGCTGTGAGCTGACTGCACTCTAGCCTGGGCAACAAGAGTTAAACTCTGTCTCAAAAAAATAAAAAGAAAAAAAGAAAAAGAAACAAGAAAAAGAGAAAAAAATGGCACAAAATAGGATAGTGGATTCAGGATCACACACTGTGTGTATGATAGAGCTGGGGAGCTTTGGAAAGTTGTCCCCTACCCCTAGAGTCCCCCAACTATCTCCTGACACAGCCCCCAGCACTACTTGTCTACTGTACCTGTTTGAGCACCATCCAGGCTTCACACTCATCCCTTCCTCTGCTCCCCACTCAATGCTGGGATCCCTGAGGCCAGAGACTCAGCTATGGCAGGGGCTTATCCTGGGGCATGAGCTAATGGCTATGTGTGGCCCTCTTAGGTGTCTCTACTTCTGTCACAGTCACATGGGCTTTGCCCAACCCTGTCTTTAAGTTTGATACCTGTTAGTACTGTTGACCCATATCATCTTTCCTCCTTACCCCAGTTCTGCTGGGGTTCAGAACTTTTAAGCTCTCACCTGGGCCTTTGCAACAGCCTCGCACCTACCCTTTGAGGCTGCTGAGGCATTGCTGCTCTTTGGCTCAGAAATGATCCATCCTATGAGAAGGCCCACAGAGCCTGAACAGACAACACTAACAATAATCATCTGTTGGGCGCTTACTGTAAGCAGGCACCTGCTGTGCATATCACAAGCAATATCTTCACTTATTCCTTATAGCTAACCTTTGAGTTGGTTTTACTGATGAAGAAACAGGCTTTGGGAGAGGAACCAACTTGCCCAAGGTTGCCCATCTATGAAGCAGCAAAGCTAGATCTACTTGGCTGACTCAGCGAGGTCATGCCCATAAAGCATTAAGCTGGCTTTCAAGGATGTTGATAAATGGGTCCCAAGCCAATATCTTAGCCTCGTCATCCCTGTATTCACCTATATGAGGCAACACAGGCCATTTGTTGTCCCCTGAGCATGCCCGGGGTGATCCCCACTCCCTACTTTTGCCCACACGCATTACTCCTCCTGAAATTTCCTTCTCTAATCTCTACCCTTCTGGAAGTCTTGTCCTAAATGTCTCTTCCCTAGGGAAGATGTCCTTCCTTTAGAGCCTTGCATCACGCTCAAGTGTGTTCATGTGTCAGCTTCTCTAGTGGGCAGCAAGTTAACTGGGAGTCAAGACCAAGCCTGGTTCATTCATCAGCTCCCAGAAGTACCCTATACCACAGATGGCATGCGTGTTTTCTGAATTACTTAAATCCAGTTCACACAGACAGGTAGAAGCTTCACAGAAACAGATCCTTTCCAGAGCAGTACAGCTTGGAGGATGTGGCATGTTTTCCTGGAGCTTGGCATGTGGAGCATTTGTGCATGTGCTGTGTAATCATCCCAGCTGCATACTCTCCCTCTGTGTGGCACAATGGAGGCGTTCCTGTGGGCAGAGGTGCTCCAGCGTGAGGTGTAAGCTCTGAGCTCAGGACCTCTTTTCAGTGGATGCTCTTATTTCTGTCACCTTCAGAAATGAATGCCAGCTTTGTTAACCCCAAGCCTCCATCCCTGACAGGGGCATGCATCTCTGTGCCACCACTGCCAGAACTTATAGGAAAACTGTAAACTGCAGCTTGCAAACCTCCCACCTTCTCCTGCCAAAACTTGGACCTGGGCAAATCACACTGAAACAATCCATACTGGCCAGGCGCAGTAGCTCCCACCTGTAATCTCAACACTTTGGGAGGCCGAGGTGGGTGGATTGCCTGAGCTCAGGAGTTTGAGACCAGCCTTGGCGACATGGTGAAATCCCATCTGTACTAAAAATACAAAAAATTAGCCAGGCGTGGTGGTGCGCACCTGTAGTCCCAGCTACTTGGAAGTCTGAGGTATGAACTCAGGAGGCAGATGTTGCAGTGAGCCGAGATCACATCGGTGCACTACAGCCTGGGTGACAGAGCAAGACTCTGTCTCAAAAACAACAACAACAATTATATATAGATCTATATAGATTTGGGCTGTGTGGAGGATGCCAGATGTGGAGGAGATACGATGCAACGAGTAAGAATCAGACCTGTCTGTGCCCAGGAGGAGTTTACTATTTAAATGGGAAGATAAGACACATGGGAAAGCTATGCAGAGGGAAATGTGATGAGACCTAATTACCAGTTTCAGGCCACAGGTGAAGAAGTTTTTCAGGACTGAGCCTTGGAGACAGGCTTAGCACATGGAAGTGTGGCCAAGCCTGAGGGGTGCCAGGGCAGGAAACAAGCCTGCCCAGCTCACAGAAACTTGGATCCAAGCTGGGTCTTGGTCCTCTGAGAGGAAAGGCATTTGTGCATGCAAAGCTAAGGGCTAGGAGAAGGGTATGCCCCTGGTAAAGGGTGTGGGTGTCCACCCTGGCTGGGTGGACAAAGGCCTGAATGAAAGGGCTGGGAAAAAGGTTGGAAATTGGCCAGGTTGAGAAACTTGGGTCCTGAGGGAGACAGCAGGGCATTGTGGTGGGACTGGGGCAGGCAGAACTGAAGGAAGGTACATCCAGGCAGCCTTTACATCCTCTCCACCTCAGCTCACAGCCTTGGTACTGTGAACTGACACCCAAACCCTCCAGGAGCACTTCCTTTCTAGACCCAACAAAGGGCACAAGAAAAAAATAAAGCCTGGATCCATTTGAAAAGGGGCCAACCAGCCCCTCCCAAAACCAGTTCTTTGACTTGCACCCAAGACCTTAAATACACCCTTTGAAACTCCTCATCCATTGAAGTTCCTTTCCTTTGAAACCATAAAAGAATGTGGGGCTACATTTTGTCTCAGTGGTAGGAAAATTCCACATGCAACTTGCAGCATTTACATGGTGGAAACTTCTGGCTTGGGAGCAGAAGGTCTGAGCCCGGGGTTTTTCAGAACAGTGACAGCCAGGAGGCTGGCAGTGTAGCCCAGAGGTCAAGGCATGTTCTGAGTTTGGTCCTCTGTGATGAGCCAGTTGAGTGACCTTAAGCAGGCCACTGGATCTTGTGAAACCTGTTTTCTTATTCCTAAAATGAAGATTTTCATCCTGGAAGGCTGCATACCTTCTGTGCTGAAGGCTTCTGCACATGCCAACAAGGGTATCAGGCCGGTTGACATCTAGTTGGTTTTCTCTCCTGGTGGGAAGTTCCATATCCTTTGGCTGTCACTGCTGCAGACAGATATATGGGATGACAAATTGTGACCGGAAATAGATAGTTGTCAAGGGTAAAATGGCCTCAAAGGGATGCCATCTAGTCTTTGCCTCTGTGACCAATACCAAATGAGGCCCCATGACATACAGAGCAGGGTGAGAGGGGTGTCTGTCCCCACCAAGTGCTTGAGTATACAGCAGGAGGTCAGAGGCTGAAGAATGTATTATAGGAGACATAAGAGACTGGAATAGGTGGTAGTTTCATGAAGAGGTGGATACAGAGGTATGGTGGGGAGAGGGCAGAATACTGACTCAGAGCACCAGGAATCTTAGAAGAAAATGGCTGAACCTAGACCCTCACCTCACACTATAGACAACAATGAACTCAAAATGGATCATGGACCTGAATGTAAGAACTAAAACTATAAAATGACCAGAAGCAAACATAGGAGAAATTCTTTGTGATCTTGGATTTGGCAAAGATTTCCTAAATAGTAGACAAAAAGCACAAAGATAAACATCAATACCTTAATCTAAAAATCTTCATCAGGATTTAAAACTTTTGTGGGCTGGGTACAGTGGTTCATGCCTGTAATTCCAGCACTTTGGAAAGCCAAGGTGGGTGGATCACTTGGGGTCAGGAGTTCAAGACCAGCCTGGCCAACATGGTGAAACTCCATCTCTAATAAAAATACAAAAATTAGCTGGGAGTGGTGGCACACACCTGTAATCCCAGCTACTCAGGAAGCTGAGGCACGAGAATCACAGGAACCCTGGAGCCAAGATCGTGCTACTGCACTCCAGCCTGGGCAACAGAGTGAGACCCATCTCAAAAAAAATAAAAATACTTTCCTGCCATCTTGGATCCCGTGGAGGCCTGCTGGGAAGAGGACTTCTAAAAGGAAATATGTCTGGAAGACTGTGGTCCAAGGCCATTTTTGCTGGCTATAAGCAAGGTTTCTGGAAGCAAAGGGAGCACACAGCTCTTCTTAAAGTTGAAGGTGTTCATGCCCAAGATGAAACAGAATTCTATTTGGGCAAGAGATGCACTTATGTATACAAAGCAAAGAACAACACAGTGACCCCTGTCAGCAAACAAAACCAAACCAGAGTAATCTGGGGAAAGGTAACTCGAGCCCACAGAAACAGTGGCATGGTTGGTGCCAAGTTCTGAAGGAATCTTCCTGCTAAGGCTATTGGACACAGAATCCAAGTGATGCTGTACTCCTCAAGGATTTAAACTAATGAAAAGTCAAAAAACAGACATGAATTTGTGCTCTTGTAAAAAATAAAATAAAAATTAAAAAGATTTAAAACCTTTGTGCTTCAAATGCACTGCTACAAAAACGAAGAAGTATGGGTCAGGTGCTGTGGCCCACACCTGTAGTCTCAGCACTATGGGAGGCCAAGGTGGGTTGATCACTTGAGGTCAGGAGTTCAAGGCCAGCCTGGCCAATATGGTGAAACCCCATCTCTACCAAAAATACAAAAATTAGCAAGGTGTGGTGGTGGGCACCCATAATCTCACCTACTTGGGGGGCTGAGGCATGAGAATCGCTTGAACCCAGAAGGCAGAGGTCGCAGTGAGCTGAGATGGCACCACTGCACTGGGCACCTAGACAACAAAGTGAGACTGTCTCAAAAAACAAAAATAAAACCAAAAAAAAGGGGCAAATAACTTGATGAGACACTTCACCAAACAAGATGTCTGGATGGCAAGTAAGCATATGAAAAGATGCTCAACATCATTAGTCATTAGAAAAATGCAAATTAAAATTACAATGAGACACTACTACACACCCACTAGAATGGCTAAAATTAAAAAGACTGACAATACCTAGTGTTGACAAGGACATAGAGCAGCTGCAACTCTCATAAACAGCTGGCAGGGATAGAAAATGGTTCAACCACTTTGGAAAACAGTTGGCAGTTTCTTTAAAAATTGAACATATGCCAGTCATTCAACTTCTAGGTACTTAGCCAAGAGAAATAAAAGCATGTATTCACACAAACACTTGTACATGAACGTTCATAGCAGTTGTATAATAGCCCCCAAACTAGAAACAACTCAAAGTCCATTGACGAATGGGTAAACAAATTGTAGTACAGTTATATAATGGAATACTACTCAGCAATAGAAAGGTACAAACTGTTTATACAATGACATAGATGAGCCTTAAAACAATGACATTGAGTGAAAGCAGACAGACCCAAAAAAGTGCACGTACTGTATGATTCCACATGCATACGATTTTAGAAAATGTGAACTAATATATAGTGACTGACAGAGGGTCAGTGGTTGGCTAGGAGTAGCAGAGGAGGGCAGCAAGGGGAGATTTCCATGGGCACAAGGAAATGAGTGATGGAGATGGTTATTGTCTCGATTGAGGTGTTCATTTCATAGGGGCAGACATATATTAAAACCCATCAAATTGTGCAGTTTACCATATATCAATTATGCTCAATAAAGCCATGCAAAAGAAGAAAGAGGGGAGGGAGGCAGCAGCTCCTGGCCCCACAGGGACAACCAGTCACTCCTCAGCTCTCCCAAATATAGGTACGGGGTCTGTCTACAGAATCTATGAATTCACTCTCCTCTGTCATCCAGGGGTTCTTTACCAACTCAGCTGCACCTCCCCAACTTGTCCCAGGTTCTTTGAGGGCAGGGACTGTGCCTTCTGTATCAAGTCTCTCCTGTTGAGAAAGCGGATGATGGCAATGATGAGGCAGCTTCCATGGGTAGCAGGAGAGGGGCTGGTCTATCACCAGGATCAAGGCTGATCACGCCTTGATCTTGGGGGAGTCCACCCAACTGTGGGGCAATAACACCACTGTCATTCCTGCCTTGTTTGTGGAATGCATGACAACTCACTCCCTGAAGACTCCCAACATTGCTGAGGAACAGGATAAGGCAGAGGTGAGATGCTGAGCCACACTTGGCTCTGAAGGAACTGAGCCTCCAGGGCTCGCCCTTCAGGTTGGGACTGTTGGACAAGACGATCCTTATGTAATCTGCAGAGAACCATTTAATTCTCGAATGAGGAAGCCAATGCTGTGTGCAAGGTGCTCCTCTCAGACTGCTGAACCTAGATTCCAATCTTTACCATGCTGACCTGATTGAAGTCTCTGTGGCCTGTGGTCACCATCAATCTGGTTGAAGCCCCCAGAGGCTGATGACCTTACTAAGCCAAATCTGGAGCTCTCTGCCTTCTAGAAACCAGGCCAGAATCCTGCATGGCCACCAAGTCTGGGCTTTCTGAGGCCAACACTTGACTCAACATGATGGAGTTCATTTCTGTTGCATTCAAGCACCATGAGGACCTTCAGTGGTGATGGTTCCTATATATTTGTGTAAACCAAAGTATAGACAAGGCTGCACAAGCAATCCTTCTTTGATGCTGGTCCTACCAACCTCTATGATCTGCCCTCACTCCTTTGGATTTTCCTTAATAGCATTAGCCTTACTAAAGAAAAGTTTGATTCAAAAATCCAACCACATGGGCTGGGTCGAAGGTAGTGTGTTATCTCAGTTGATTGCTCACAGTCAGTTATAGGCTGAACTCCTTGTTCTACTCTTTCCCCCTTCTTGCCACTGCACTTAACTAGTCTTAAAAAAAAATACAACCACAAAATGGACATATGTGTTGGGTTATGTAACACTTATATGACAAAGGAATAAGTCACTTGATGAATATGTGTCCTGGGTGTTCCTTTAAATAACACACTCATCAAGCCAGGCACCGTGGCTCACACCTGTAATCCCAGAACTTTGGGAGGCCGAGGCAGGTGTATCACCTGAGGTCAAGAGTTCAAGACCAGCCTGGCCAATATGGTGAAACTTCATCTCTACTAAAAATACAAAAATTAGCTGGTTATGGTAGCTGCACCGTAATCCCAGCTACTCAGGAGGCTGAGGCAGGAAAATCACTTGAACCTGGGAGGCGGAGTTTGCAGTTGGGTGACAGAGCAAGATTCCATCTCAAAAAATAATAAATAAATAAATCACACACTCTGTCATGGGCATTCACAAAATAATCTGGTTTGTGGAAACTGCCTGCGGGGGGATTTTCAAGTGTGCCTGGGACGTGAGGTGATGCTTCTAGCAAGAGCCATCCTCTCTTCTGGGCCCTGCTAGGGCTCCATTTCCTCAGGAAGTTCCCCTGACTTTGAAAGGGGCCAAGCTGTGTGTGGCAGAGAGTGTGCACTTCCTCTCTAGGCCATTATTGGTGCCCCGCTGACCTCCATTGACTCCACAGATCTTGCCCTGCTCTCTAGCCTGGCACAGTGGCTCTGTAGACTTTGAGCTCACCACCCATGCTCCCAGGCACTCCTAACCAAGCTCAGCCCCTCAAATGGTGGGAAAGGCCTGGTGTTTAGATCTCTCATCCACTAGACACCAGGTGACACCCCTTGGCCAAGTAACCTGGAAAATCCTGCTGAATTTTAATTGAAACCATGTGCCCAGAATGGCCACCCCAGTAAGCAAGACAAAATGAAGTGGCCTTTCCCCAGAATGAGCACCTACATAGGGCACAGCACATTGCCACAGCACGTTTCCCCAGTACCAATGCACTTGCATCTTAACAGAATAGCTCTCATGACCACTGCACATGGGAACAAAGGATGTGAATGAGCAGGGCACTAAGGCCAACTGCAGAGTCAGATGGAGGAAGACGTAGGCTTCTGAGACCTAAGACCTATCTTTGGAGCCCTGAGGCAAGCTGTGCATTTCCATACTGGTGTGTGCATCTAAGTGGCACTGGGTGGAGGGGATCAAGGCTCTGACCCTGAGACCACCCACCTCCTTAATGAGAGCTCAGGCCCCTATTCAAATAGTTATGGGCTGCCCCTATGTGCTGACACTATGGACTCAGTGGTAAACAAGCCCCTCACCTCAAGTTCTCACAGCATCATCTCTGTGGCATCAGCCCTGAGATATCATGAAGCAAGAACAGGGCTGGCCAGATTGGGTGCCAAAAGTAGCCCAGGTAGAACTGTGAAACTCCATCTCTTAGTGAAGGAAAAGAGAACTCAGGAGAGGACAGGGCAGGTCCAGACATTCCTAACTGAAGCTTCTGAGACCTTGGCCAAAACCAAACAGGGACATGTGTGTGAATTCTGGCTGGGATCAGAAAGCAGCCAAGGCTGGCCAAGCTTCAAGAGGGCCTGAACAAAGTTGGAGGCCACATCAGAGCTTCTTCTAAAAGGGCAGCTCCATAGCAGCCTGGGGCCAGAGGTGCAGCAGCCTGGGCTGGGAGCAAAGGCTGGGCTTGCAGGGAAAGAGCAAGAAGTGCATGAGTGAATGAAGAGGTTCAGAAGGTGGCCTGAGAGGTGGCAGAGGAGGAGTCACTCCAGTGGGCATGGAGGTGACAGCAAAGGATGTGGCCATGCTGTGCATCACAGCCCAGGGGGCAGACTCTAGTCAGGACTGTGGCTCCACAGCTACCTTCCCACAAGTCCCCATCTGAGATTCCTGGAAGCCAGAGCCTCTCAGCTGCTCCAGCTGGCCTCTGGTTTCTGCTTTTCACTCATGACCTCCCTCCAAGCCACCATTCGCAGACTTCAGCCTTCTTTGCTGTGTCATCTGTGTCCAGGCTGTGGACCCCACATCAGGGTTGGGCTTCCTTGGTTTGGTTCTGGGGTAGCCCCATGTCCAGCTGCCTTTCCCATCTTCTGGCTATTGGGGTCCTACCTGACCCAGCTCTGGCCCCACCCCACATTCACCTGCCAAATTTGGTATGGGGTTTGCTGGTAATGCCTGACAAGACTTTCTATGATCCCAGTTTTAAAATTATTATTATCGAGAAAGAGTCTCGCTCTGTCACCCAGGCTGGAGTGCAGTGGCGTGATCTCGGCTTACTGGAACCCCTGCCTCCCCAGTTTAAATGATTCTCCTGCCACAGTCTCCCAAGTAGCTGAGACTACAGGCACACACCACCATGCCCAGCTAATTTTTATATTTTTAGTAGAGACAGGGTTTTGCTATGTTGCCCAGACTGGTCTCAAACTCCCGAGGTCAAGTGATCCACCCACCTCAGTCTCCCAAAGTGCTGGGATTACAGGCATAAGCCACTGCGCCTGGCCCTATTATTATTATTTGAGATAGGGCCTTGCTCTGTGTGCTCATAGCTTGCTACAGGCTCGATCTCCTGGGCTCAAGCAATCCTCCAACCTCAGCTTCCCTAAGTGCTAGGATTACAGGTGAGAACCACTGCTCTCATCCCTTGACCCCACTTGATGTGGGATGGTCCAGACAGGAACAAGGAGTATGTGGCTCTAGAGAAGAGGGCAAAGTGCAGGGAATCAGAAGGTTGACCTTTGGTAAAAAACCAGGGACCACTCAGAAGCTGGGTTGGGAGGGGCCCAGGTCTACTGGGCAGGCACAAGCCGGAAGCAGATTTGGCTCCAGATTCAAGAGACAGAGTTCGGAAGGCAATCAAGACTGGGGCTGGGGACCTCCTGGAGACCCCAGGAGCTGAATGAGAGATGTTGAGAGTGGCTAAGCTGAGCTTGGGGCCAGGAATCTGAGAGACTGCAGGGAACTAGGCAAGTGGCTGGGGACAATTGTCAAATTTGGCATATTCCTCAGGTGGGCTCACTGTCTTCCTGTCCCTCGGCACCTCAGAAATGCTGCTGATCCCTGAAGGGTCAGGGCCAAGCAAGCCAGAGAAATGGGAGAGGCCAGCAGGGGGAAGAGCCATAGTGACTGTGGGAGCTTGCCTTGCAGCCCTGGCTGGACGGGATCATCCTCAGGGCATGTCGGCCCTAGGGTCTTCAAAAAGTCTCTTACCTCCTACAGGCCACAAAGACACAGTTAGTAAGCCTTGTTCTGAGGAATTTTAGGTGAACTACTTCCACCTATTCATCCCAAATCCGGACCAAAGTTAGGGTGAAATATAAGACACATACTCAAGATCCCAAGATCTCAAATATCAATGAATTAATTCAGTTTGGAAAACATGTAATCAATTCCTAAGGAGAATGTGACTCCAAGCCTCCTAACAAATGAGAATGATGCCAAGATACCAACACCCAGCAGTTCTACGAGTGGCGTCTACAACCATTTGCAGCTGCATGGCCCATGCTGACTGGAGCAAAGGCCGCCAGAAGCCCAGTGCTGGAGCCAGACTCTGCCACAGTCTGCTGTGGGGTCCTAGGCAGATCACTCTGCCCCTGGCCTTGGGTTCCTGATCAGCAGGACACTCACAGCTCTTGTCAGGCTGTATGGGGGAGCCTTACCCGCTAAACATGGCTCACTCCCCTAGGGCTGAGCTCTGGGGAGAGGCTGTCAAGGCCATGTATCTTCTTTCACCAGAGAAACTGAACTTCCCCTAAAGCTCTGTGGCTGGGGGAGCCTCAGCCATCACAGAGCACACAGGGACTGCCTCCGAAAGCAGCCAATTCTTTCCACGTGACCCTGAGTGACCAAAGACAGCCGAAAGAAGAAGAGAGAAAGGAGAACCAGACTAGAGGCATACACGCCCCCAGAAAACATGCAGCTTCCTGCCCCAGACCGCAGGGCTCAGCAGCACTCGATCCCCTGCTGTTCTTGAGAGGGACAGAATGGTGTAAGCTGGACGGGCCCTGCAGCTTCTCCACTTTGTGGCATTGGCCAAGTGACTATCCTGCCCTGCACCTCAGCTTCCCCACCTACCAAGTAGCACGGTTGTGAAGATCAAATGAGAATGTGTATTAAACAAAGGTCACTTAACACACACCTCATGAGTGTTACTTCCCTCCCACTTCCCTTCTGACCACACCATCACCCCACCTCCAAGCAGAGCCAGCAACCGCCCTGTATCAGAACACAAATAGTCTGCCTCCCCAGGCTGTCAGATGAAATGGTTAAGGACTGACTGTAAAAATGAGTAGCTGCATTTCCAATAACAAAAACGTGGGTGTTCCTTGCTGCTTCCTTTACAATCTATTATTTTTTCTGGCAAATGCTACTACTAACTGCACAGAACGCAGCATTTTGGAAAGTTTTAGTGGCCAGGAATAGCAAAAAAAAAAAAAACACCATGTCAGCCCCAATTACTTTAAAAGAAGAAAAGAAAAAGAAAACAAAACTGAAACCAAATTTATTTTTAGTAATGCTGTTCTTCGGGCAAATATTGATTTTAAAACAGCAAGAATATTTACATACACACACAACAGGATTTCTCTTACAAAATCTTTAGCTGCTGAATCTCAGGAAATCCTGGAGTTATTTTCAAATTTTCCATTCTGACACAAAGCCAATTTCAGTTCACTTTAAGAAGAGAGTACCTTCTACTCATATGAAACAATATGAAATTGATTTTTCTATTCTCAATAATATTTGTGAGAAACTAGTCTTATAGTCTTAAAAACAAATCTGTTTGGAAATATTTCAAAAGTGTTTTACACTATTTCTTAATATGACATTATTATTTTGACTGGAGTATAGTTTCATTAGTCAAAAATCACCTTTACTTTTACTGGTGATTATCACGTTCACTTCATATTTCACTGCATTAGACAAGGAGCCACACACTGGATCAGCCAAACAGAGCTTTAGCTAGTTTAGTCTCTAGTGGGATTTTTGTACTTTTCCATCAAATCGTTTTAAACATTATTTTGGTACCCGAAACCTTAGAGACATGACTGTAACTGTCACGAACAAAAATATTATTACATTACAGAAACATAGAGAAGAATTAGGTTAAGTGGCTGAGGCCATTGAGGAGAAAGGGACAAGCACAAACTCCAAATAGACACAAACAATAATTTGGGGATCTTTTTGCAGAAACTATGACACCTATGCCAGTGAAACTCAATACACATGCACCAGGGTCTCCAACAAATCCAGGCTATGACAGGTGAGGGGGTCTTGGGCACTGGGTCTGAGGAGTGAATCAGGCAGCTGCACAGGGCCCCGAGCTTGAAGTTAATGCTCTGCAGTCACCATCTCGAAATCCTTAATAATTCTATCTTTGAGTTTGTGTTTTCTAAGTGACAGCTGATGGGACAACACCTAGCAACCTGGGAGCAAAGAAAAGGAAGAAGGTATCTGAATTGAGGCAGGTGGGACTTGTGCCTTTTCCTTTGGTTAGAACGCTGGGGACTATGTTGTGTGCCTGCAGAATGTGCAGCCTTTAGTGAGCAACTTGGCATTAACTAGTAAGATTCAAGATGCACGCAGAGCCTGGAGAAATCCCTGCATGTGTGCATGAGGAGACCAGCATGAGAGTGTTACAGCAGCAGTATGGGAAACACCTCAAAATGAAACAATCTTAATATTCATCAAGGGAATGGAGATGGGAGTATATCCATGCAGCAGGAAACCATAGACCTGTGAAGACAAATCAAGCAGAGCTACATGTGTCAACATGGAGGACTCTAGAATGTAATATGGAGCAGCCCTGCAGGCACACAGCCTTTACAGGCCACAGCTCTATGTCCTCCAAGTTGGCTGAGTCTTGGAGCAGGGAATGGCTTGGCCTCCTATAGGGTAATGTGGGAATCAATTACAAGACCTGCCTACATCCGATCCACCAAGGGTCCAACACCTGAGATTCCACCATTAGAAATTTGTTACCCTGGGTCAAGGCTAAGTGCTCTGTAGGCAATCAGAGAGACCAGTGGTTTCATTCTGCAGAGCTCTGCTGAGCAGCTACGGGTCACACTTATACCTCCTCCCACTAAAATGCTCCTGGAAGGAAGCTGATGGGCAGGAAGGCTGAGCAGCAGGATCAGGCCTAAATTGGAAGCACAATAATATTTAAGGATGGGTCCAATGACGAGAGGTCAGAGGAGGCAGCTGGAAAGCATCAGGAAACAGAAATGCCAATGAAATTACAAGAATTTTAAGAAGGAGTTGCAGAAACTGGTCAAATATCGGGAGGTAGGTCAATTCAGGTAAGATCAAAAATATGTCATTTAATCATCTGACAAAAAGTCACTGGTAACCTTAGTGGGGACAGTTTGAGTAGACTGATGGGGGTGGAATCCATACTTGGTGGGAAGTAAAAGAAGCTGAGGAAGGCCGGGCGCGGTGGCTCAAGCCTGTAATCCCAGCACTTTGGGAGGCCGAGGCGGGTGGATCACGAGGTCAAGAGATCGAGACCATCCTGGTCGACATGGTGAAACCCCGTCTCTACTAATACAAAAAATTAGCTGGGCACGGTGGCGCGTGCCTGTAATCCCAGCTACTCAGGAGGCTGAGGCAGGAGAATTGCCTGAACCCAGGAGGCGGAGGTTGCGGTGAGCCAAGATCGCGCCATTGCACTCCAGCCTGGGTATCAAGAGCGAAACTCCGTCTAAAAAAAAAAAAAAAAAAAAAAAAAAAAAAAAAAAAAAAAAAAAAGAAGCTGAGGAAATAGAGGCACAAAATTCAGGCTCCTTTCAAGAAGGGCAGGGTGGGAGCTCTGAGGGGAGACAGGGTGGAGGTTTTCTAGAATGAGAAAGAATTATGCTTGTGGGGTGCAGGAAAGGAACCACACAAGGGAAGAATCAGAGAAAGAGGAGTAATTTACTGAACTGGATCCTGGAGGAGGCAAGAGAAGGTGGGAGAGGGAGCTTGGTCTTGGAAATACCACATGGATGCTGTTAGAAGCAAAGAAGAGAAGAGCAGTGAGCCTGGTGTGCTTCACTCTCCCAGGAAGGGAGATGTTAAGCTCACTGGAGACAGAGATAGGGGCAGGGTGGACAATGTGAGGAGAGTTGGACACAGCCATCATGGGGGGATGGACTTAGAGTCTGAGCAGGTGTAAATAAAAGGACCAGCAAAGAGCTGGCTGAGTTGGAAACCATGTCTCTTTACTGGTGCTAATTTTCTTATGTCCCAGTAGAACTCGACAGCCCTGAAGCCCTCCAGAGAAGCTGGAAGGCTCAATTATTCCTGACTGGGGTAGGCAGGGAAGGTACAGCTGGTCATGGGGCTTATGGCCACTGAGAGCTCTGGTTAGACAACGGCAGCTCTGGGGACAGTTGGGGTTGACAAACAAAAGAGACTTTGCCAGTTTTCTTTTCTAACAGAGACCATAATCTGTTATAACTTTAAAAAGTTAAATCGAAAAATAGAAAAAATGTTAAATAGAAAAGCAATTAGAATGGCTGGAGTTGATGTTTTCAACACTGAAGTAGCAGTCTGTACCCCACCTTGCTCTGAGTCACTGACCAGGGTCAAGTGCCTTCTATGGGCACATGGCCTTGCCAACCCTCAGCTCTTGGCCCCGGGTCTACCCTACAAATCCAGAGGTCAGTCATAGGGGGATGAGATTCTTATCTTTACTTCCACCCCAGTCCTTGTAGGCAACTGCTGCTGCAGGTGCTTAAGAAGAAAAGTTTACAAGTTCCTCAAATGTGGCATTTGGGTTAACCTGTTGACCTATTGAAAAATTGACTGGATGGAAAACCATTATGTCCAGCTACTGCTTTTTTTTTTTTTTTTTTTTTTGAGACAGAGTCTGGCTCTATCACCCGGGCTGGAGTGCAATGATGCGATCTTGGCTCACTGCAGCCTCTGCCTTCTGGGTTCAAGCAATTCTCCTGCTATCTCAGCGTCCAGAGTGGCTGGGATTACAGGCGCCCACCACCATACCTGGCTAATTTTGTATTTTTAGTAGAGATGGGGTTTCACCACGTTGGCCAGGCTGGTCTAGAACACCTGACCTCAGGTGATCCACCCACCTCAGCCTCCCAAAGTGCTGGGATTACAGGCGTGAACCACTGTGCCTGGGCTTGCCAGTGCTTTCTGAATAGGGAACATGCTGCTGGACACTGCAGCAGTTTTCTAACCATGGTAAACACCTCTAAGAAATTTTTTCAGTTTTTCAGAATTTTATTTATAGGTCTATTTTTAGTTTTATAACTTTTAAGTCATTTTTAGCCAATTATTTCTGCTTGGCACTGTTTATACTTATAAAAATAATTATTTAAATATCCAATGATAGAATCTGTTCATAGTTCCCTTTTTTACTTATTAGAAAAGCAGAATTTTGACCAGGTACGGTGCCTCATACCTACAATCCCAGCACTTTGGAAGCCGAAGGCAGGAGGATCACTTGAAGCCAGGAGTTTGAGACAAGCCTGGGCAACAGAGTGAAATCACATCTCTACAGAATATTTTAAAATTAGCCAGGCATGGTGGTGCATACCTGTAGTCCCAGCTACTCAGGAGGCTGAAGTGAGAGAATCGCTTGAGCCCAGGAAGTTGAAGCTGTAGTGAGCCATGCTCATGCCACTGCACTCCAGCCTGGGTGACTGACAGTGAGACCCTGTCTCTAAAAAAAAAGGAAAGGAAAGAAATGTATATTCATAACAGAAAAATTAAAAAGCAGAGAAGTGGCCGAGTGTGGTGAGTCACACCTGTAATCCCAGCACTTTGAGAGGCTGAGATGGGCAGATCACTTGTGGTCAGGAGCTCAAGATCAGCCTGGCCAACATGGTGAAACCCCATCTCTACTAAAAGAAATACAAAAATTAGCTGGGTGTGGTGGTGTGCATCTGTAATCCCAGCTACTAGGGAGGCTGAGGCAGGAGAGTCGCTTGAAGAGAATTGCTTGCAGTGAGCCAAGATCATGCCACTGCACTCCAGTCTGGGTGACAGAGCAAGACTCCATCTCAAAAGAAAAAGAAAAAAAAAAGCAGAGAAGCAAAAGGAGAAATGAAAGATGTGTTTATTATCTCTCGGAGATGGCCACGGTTAGTTAACACTGAGAAATACATCTTCTAGTTCCTTCTCTAAGCCTGTATATAAAGAGTCCACATCATATTTACTTTTTGCAACCATTTATAATTGCTTTAAGGAATCCAGCTCTGACAGGGCTCAAGTTCCCCCTACCCACTCATCTGCTCTGTGCCCTAAGAAAGGGGTGTTTGAAGCAAGAGTTGAGGTGCTGTGAGGATAGCATAATGAGGAGACAGACGTCGTGGGCTCCCTTTGAAAGGTGAAGTGGCCACATCTGCTTCAGGGACTGCAGCACTGTCACTGAATAACCATGCTACAACCACTCCTGGACATCTGTGAATAATCTGGAACCTTATAATTTGTGCTTTTGGAGAGTTTGACAAAGACATGATGGCTCCCTCAACCAGGGTCACTCAATTTATGGCTGAGTGGAGCTAGTGAAACTTGTACTTGGCCATAAACACACTAGGAGCAAAGTTTGAAAGATTAAACAAGTGAAAATATCAACAACCATTCTAAATGGTTGTTACCCTGTAATAACATGGTAAAGGCATCCCTTTCCTCATGGAGCATGCCAAGGTACACCCAGCAGTAACAGTGTGGGTGTCCAGCTTCCCCTGAAGATTCTGGGACAAGAACTGGACAAAGGTCAGTGAGAAAATCTAAACCAGCAGCTTTTCAGCCCACAGGGCTGCACCATGAGTGGGCAGCAGTGAGGCAGGACAGAACCAAGGTGGGTATAATTGTGGCACTGCAGATTGGGGTCAAATCAGCAGACATGTCTCAAGACCAGTGTACCGTAGGGTCCCACAGCCCGGAAAACACTGTTTGGAGACAAAAAAAGTCACATGCCCCTTATACAATGAGAAGTAAGGGTCTACTTGGACTTGGGAGGGACATTACACTTTATGCCTATATGCCTAGCTGCAAGGCCTCCTAGGGAAGAAGGGTTAGAAAGTCCTCCAGAAGCAAACTGGAAAGTTCTCCAGAAGCAAATTGGAGTGTGGGCCAGAAAAGGGCAAAGACAGAGGCCGTGGGAAAGCCAGGCCAGTGAGGGCATGCAAACTGCAGACAGGACCACAGATTTGGCCTCACAAGGTCCTGGGAAATGGACAGCTTGAGAATTTGAGGATAGGGATCTTAAGAGGTTTCAATAAGCTGTGGGTACTCCAGGAGAATATGGTCCATAAATGGGGAAGAAAGATGAGACTCGAGACTTGCAGAATGAGGATGATGCAGCCCCCACCTCTATCCACTCCTTACTCTACAGACGAAGAAATTCACTGCCCAAGGGATCCAGGGGAAAGGGGGCCAGGGAGCTCCAGGAAGAGGCATGGGTGGCAGTAGAAGGGAGAGAGGCTTCAGACTAAGATGGGGTAGGCACTTTAATGGTACGGTAGGGAGTAATGAAGTCACCTACTAAAGCTCTGGTTCTCAGGGTGGGAGCTGAGCTCATTGGCCCTGATTTGCTAGGCCAACTTGGTGGAGGTCTGCATGTGCCTAGGAGCTTAAGATGCACACCTGGGGTGGAGCTGGGATGACTTCATCATCCAGGCAGTGCTGGAGGCCAAGGCTCAAAGAGGACAGGCTGATTTCCTGACTTGTAAGGCAGAGAACAATCAGGGTAATCTCAGCCCCCATTCCAGTTTCACTTGAGGTTCCAGTCCACTGGCTTAGGCCCCAGGCTCTATGCAGGAAAATTCCTGCCTGAGATAGAGACAGGGCTCTGTCTTAGTCCCATTTTCTATTGCTATAACTGAATACCTGAAACTGGGTAACTTATAAAGAAAAGAATGTATTTCTTACAGTTCTGGAGGCTGGGAAGTCCAAGAACAGGAAGCCACATCTGGTAACCTTCTGGTGAGGGCCTTGTGATGTGTCATAACATGGCAGAAGGCATCACAGGGCAAGAGGGGTGCACTGAGAGCCAAACTGGCTTTTATAACATTAATCCATTAATCTGTTAACCCATTAATCCAGAGCCCTCATAACCCAGTCATCTCTTAAAGCCTCCACCTCTTAATATTGTTACATTGAAGATTAAGTTGCAATAGAGAGTTTTGGATGGGACAACCTACTCTTGCTCACCAGAGTTCATTCCTCTTCCTCTGCCTGCTTGACCCACTTGGGGAAGGAGGGATGCTCCAGACTCTCCAAGATACTGCCTTCCTGTGCCCACAGTTGAGTCCTAAGATCCTTGCCCTTTCAGCCTTCAATATAGAAGACAGACATGAGGAGTTTCTTTCATGCCCCTAGGACACAGAAGTGGGCCATATTCCCCATGCAGTCTCTAAGAAAATTGTGAGTAAACTGGTCTCGGGGTTACATGGTATATATGGAGAGCAGAGCCTCAGACAGACTAGGAAGGATTCTTATCTTGGTTCTATCCTACTCCAGACCTTAAGAAAGTCCCCTAATTTCTATAATTCTCCTATTTCTTGCTTATAAAATAAGGATCTTTGCAGGGTATAAAGATTAAACTGAGGCTATGTAGGTAAAACACCTGGCACATTACCTGGTATATAGGTGGTGCCCACTGAATATTAATTTATTTATCTCCCAGCCTAGTGGGCTCACTATGCCTCTTCAGACCTGCTAGGGCCTGAGCAAGAGCATCCCAGAAATGGGGGTGAACAACATTTATTCAATCAACATTTTCACAAAGTCTCTGTGCACTGAGCACTCTGGACATCAACTTCACTTAAAAGATTTTTCTTGAAAATAATTATTTTGATAGTAAGATGAATATTGTGAGCCAGATGTAATGTCTCACACCTGTAATCCAAGCACTTTGGGAGGCCAAGGCAGGCGGATCACTGAGGTCAAGAGTTCAAGACCAGCCAAGCCAACATTGTGAAAACCCATCTCTACTAAAAATACAAAAATTAGCCAGGCATGGTGGCACACACCTATAATCCCAGCTACTTGGGAGGCTGAGGCAGGAGAATCACTTGAACCCAGGAGGTGGAGTTTGCTTAAACCTGGGAAGCCGAGGTTGCAGTAAGCTGAGATTGTACCACTGCACTCCAGCCTGGAAGATAGAATGAGATTCTGTCTCCAAAAAAAAAAAAAGAAAGACTATGTTCCTCTTGCCTAGCTGTTTCCTAATAATTTTACATTTTGAATTCAAATTCAAAATTCAAAGCAGAAAGTCACAGAATGTCTTTCTGTAGAACAGGAGGCTAGAAATCCAATAATTCATGCATATTGCTCTTTATCAGGCTGAATCAAATTCAGATTTATACTTAGGGTTACACGATCAGATGAAATTGCTTTAGAGGCAGAGCTATTTATTCAATGTACTTTACATATTGTTAAGGCTACCTTCTTATGAATCAAAATCATACAAAAATTAGAAAAACTGCTAGTAAGATAAAGGGAAACAAAATTCAAAGCCAAGAACTTGGGAGAGCACATTATGCCCCCCAAACAACTTAATAACCCAAGGAAGTAGCACCAGATGTGGGACTGTACTGTTAACTCATTCAACAAGTAGTTCAATGTTTACTATGCCCTAGGCACTGGGAACTCAGCAGTAAACAAAATTAGCAAAACTTTCTACTCTCAGGAAGCTTGCATTCTAGCCCAAGGAGGAAACAGAATATTCCCATTCAGTAATATAATTCTTAGTGTAGAAGTAGTGCTGTTTCTGCTGTTTTGTTTTCTTGCCATTTTCCTTGGGGAAAGGAAACTTTCTACCAATTCCCTTCAAAAGTTTATGGTCAGGTTTACGATTCCTTGCCATGCCCCTGCCTGGATAACAGAACCTTGGGAGTCAAACAAAGAATTGGAGAGCTACCTGTAGTGATTCTTCCAAGGACTCAGCTGTACAAAATGGTTTAGAAGTTCCTAAAGGAAGAAGTTGAAGTACCCCCAGGAACAAATGGGGTAGAGAACTAAGCCAGAAGAATGGGAGACCAGGAGCTGCCATGATGGGCTAAGCAGAAACAGGAGTGAGACTGACAGGGAGAAGCAAATTTTAGTTTCATGTGAGGAAAAGCATTTCAAAAACTAGAGCCTCCCCACGGTGGAATGGGCTGATGGAAGAGCAGTTCTCAGTCTCTGGGGGTGGATAAACAGACATTTAATGGCTATATGACCTTGGACTAGTCCTGTAACCCTCTGGGCATCAGTTTCCTTGGCTGTGAAATGGGGAATTCTGTGTTTTTTTTGTTTTGTTTTTTGTTTTTTTTTGAGATGGAGTTTTGCTCTTGTTGCCAGGCTGGAGTGCAATGACGTGATCTCGGCTCACCACAACCTCTGTCTCCCGGGTTCAAGCAATTCTCCTGCCTCAGTCTCCCAAGTAGCTGAGATTATAGGCATGTGCCACCATGCCCTGCTAATTTTGTATTTTTAGTAGAGAGGGGGTTTCTCCATGTTGATCAGGCTGGTCTTGAACTCGCAACTTTAAGTGATCTGCCCACCTCGGCCTCCCAAAGTGCTAGAATTACAGGCATGAGCCATCCTGCCCGGCCGGGAATTCTTATGTAATGGTACCTAGTTCACAGTGTTGTGGCTAAGATTAAATAATAGAAAGTACATAAACTGTTGGAGCACTGCCTGACACAAAGTAACTTAGGCACCGACAGGCTATCTAGATCAGATGATGCTTAAGAATGTATACTCTCTGTTGTTTTTGTAATGGGTTTTATTTTAATTGGTATCAAAACAATATTATAGTCATATTTGCCAAGAAAAAATTAAAATCTGTAGTTGCGATCTTAACATAACAAAAACCAATCAGTCACAAAGACTAAACAGAACCTACAGTTCCCTATGAGGATCCCTCTGAATGATGCTACCATATTTCTGAAATGACTGTGGTCCAGCCCCAATACATGACCCTCTGCTGCTTTGGACACATGTGATCTCTGGCCTCCCTGCAGGTGTGCCAGGGTACTGGGCAAAGGCAGGTATCTGGCCATACCAGTGTGCAGTGTACACTGGGATCAGGGAATATCCTAAGGCAAGAATATCCCCCAGCCCAAACACACACTCCCCAGCAGTTTGTTTCCTTTTTAACCTGAAAGCAATACTCTGGTTTTTCCCCTAATTTATTTCAACCTGCTTGTAATAAGGTTACTTATTGCAAGTAACTCTCTTGACCAAGTAACAGTGCCGGCCTCAGCCCACAGCACTGATGGACCCAGGTGTCAGCCTGAGGGCAGCAAAGAATTGAATCCCAACTCACCCACAATGGCTTCTGGGTTCCAGGGGCAGAAGGCATATCCAAGCAGGTGTCCTCTTCCACCCTCTGTGAGAACGCCCTACAGGCAGCTGCAAATCCCCAGGTGACCTGCTTACATCCTAGCCCCACTTCCCGGCCCTGACTGTTGGTAATGGTCCAAGGGTCAGAGAGGCAGGCATCCAATCTGCTTGTGTGAGCAGCAAGCCCTCTGGCCTCTGCCATCCCCACATCAAGCTCGTGTGGCTCTGCTCACACCTGCTTTAGGATCAATGACCAACCTTTAACTGTCAAGCCGATGTCCAGTCCCAAAGTTCTTTCTATCCCACCCTCCATCAGCCAGCTCTCCGGGCTTGCTGAGAATATCAGAATTCTCAGCAAGTATCTGAATTCTCAGCAAGTATGAAGCTCAGGCCTATCCCTCCCAGTGCCCTCACCCCCACTACTTAAGAATGAAAATCTCAAACAATATCTTCTACTCATGTGGTGCTTAGCACTTTTCAATGCACTTTTCATATCCTGTATATATTGGTTAGGATTTTTAGTTGCAAGCAAAAATACCTTTGGCTGCCATGCACAGCAAAAGAATTTATTTAAAAGGTAGTGAATAGAAAAAAAAAGGAGAAAAAGATAGCGAGTAGCTCATAAAGTCTCTAGTAGGCTACGCTAACCAGGCTTGGAATCACACAGTCAGGAACAATGCCCAAAGCCCCACAATGCCCAAAGCCCCTGGTCGAAGAAGACATTATTGTGACCACCAAGGCTGGAATACTGTCCCCCCGACCCACACCATAGACAAGCCCATGCTGGATGCTACCCATAAAACTGTTGTCACTGGTAACTGAGATCATACCCATCGAATCACTAAAAGGGTTGCTAAGCAGGCCCTGCCCCTTTGCTGTCTTTTGCTTCCGATTCAAAATTGATGAAGGGAGCCAATAGCAGGTATGGTTCATCAGGCCAGAGAAGCCTGAGCCTCAGGCCAGTGCCCATGCCATAGGTGCAAAGGAATATGGCTCTACCTCATGACACATGGAATTCCTCAAGCACAGAAAGGAGGCTCAGATGTCAGGCAACCAAAATGAGTGACACATGTCTAAACCTGCATCTCACAGTCAATTATGACACCTACACGTGAAGCTGTCAGGATGACTCTTATTTCCTTTTCAGATAGCAGGAGGGGGACCAGGGCAGCGTCTCTACAAGCCAGTTGAAATAAATTAGGGAAAAAACCAAAGTCTTGCTTTCAGGTTAAAAAAAAACAACAAACTGCAGGCATGTAGGATAAGAGAAACTACGTTTGGCTGCAAGTCACATCAAGATTTCAGAATCTCAGCTTACCATAAGCTTCACATGAACCCAGCTGGAGAGGCTGCTGACTTGGCCACTGTGAAGTCTTATGGCTGGGACAGGGTCCTGGCCTCTGGGCCTGCTAGACTTCACCTGAGGTTGAACATTCTAGTCTGGCTACATATTTCCTGAGATAGGCAGTCATGGTGGAGGAGGTTCCGTAACACTTGGTGTGTGGCCCTTGCTGCTCCTGAGGGCAGAACCGGGTCACATGAAAGCCACAGGGGGTAGGCCAGGCACAGTGGTTCATGCCTGTAATGCCAGCATTTTGGGAGGCTGAGGCAGGTGGGTCACCTGAGGTCAGGAGTTTAAGACAGACTGGCCAACATGGTGAAACTCCATCTCTACAAAAAAATATAAAAATTAGCCAGGCGAGGTGGTACACATCTGTAATCTCAGCTACTTGGGAGGCTGAGGCAGGAAAATCACTTGAACCCAGGAGGCAGAGGTTGCAGTGAGTAGAGATTGCGCCATTGCACTCCAGCCTGGGCGACAGAGTGAGACTCTGTCTCAAGAAAAAAAAAAAAAAAAAAGAAGAAGGAAGAAAAGAAAGCCACAGGGGTAAAGTGCTAGCTCAACACCTGAAGTCGGGGCAAAAACTGGACAAGCTGTCCCATGAGGTGTCAAGGTCATTACCAGGGGTGTGTAAGCAGAGGCCAGAAAGTTGAACTAGATGAATGCAGGCCCTTCTGACTCTAAGATACTATGATAAGCTTCCGCTGTGTGCTAAACATTGGGCACGATCTACAAGGAAGGACACTGGCCTTCCAAGAGCCTCCCAGCTACCTACCGAACTGATGACCAAAAAAAAAGAAAAAAAAGAAAAGAAAAAGGTACATCCTTACTAGACATTAATTACCCATCAAAATAAAAGGAAGGATCATTTTATACTCTAAATTAGGAAAAACGGAAAGTAACGCCCAATGTTGGTTAGGCTGCAATAAAGCTGAAACATTCATTCATACTGGTGTTTAGGTAAAATGGGTACCACCCTTTTTAAAAGCAATGTGGGGTGTGGTGGCTCATGCCTGTAATCCCAGCACTTTGAGAGGTCAAGGCGGGAGGATCACTTGAGATCAGGAGTTCGAGAGCAGTCTGGCTAACATAGTGAAACTTGTCTCTACTGAAAATATAAAAGTTAGGTGGGCGTGGTGGTGGGTGCCTCTAATGCCAGCTTCTCGGGAGGCTGAGGCACAAGAATCACTTGAACCCAGGAGGTAGAGGTTGCAGTGAGCCAAGATAGTACCACTGCACTCCAGCCTGGACAACAAAGGGAGACTCTGTCTCAAAAAAAAAGATGTACTGGGGAGGATGTGCTGTTATTCTTACTCAAAGTGTTTTGCTGAGTACTTTTTATGTACCAGATACTATTCTACATGCTGTGAGTACTGCAGTGAACAAAGACAAAATCTCTACCCTGATGAACAGCTTATTATACTGGGTCACTGAAGAGTTGGGAGTGGATAGAGACAGACAATAAAAAAATAAGAGAATGTATATATCAGATGGTGATAAGTGCTATTGATAAAAAAAAAAAAAATCAGGCAAGGGTGATAGAGAGTGTCAAGAGACAAAAGGGTGCCATTTTATAGGATGGCCATGAGCATATTGGAGAAAGAGCTTCCAAGTGAAGAAAACAGCAAGTACAAAGGCACTCAGGCCAGAGTGTTTGGTGCAATCAAAGAAGATCAAGGTACTGGAGCAGAAAGAGTCTAGGGGAGGAGTCAGTGAGGCTACAGGAGTCAAATCCATGCCCTTTAGGCCACCATAAGGACTTGTTTGCTCTCAATGACACAGAAAAGCTGCTAAGAGCAGAGGTGTGACATGATCTGATTTGGGTTTTAAAAGAGTCACCCCTCTTGTAAGAATATTTTATGAAAGTTTAGGATAAAAAGGAAGAATTTTAAACATTGATCAGATTATCATAACATTCATGAATTGATTCCCAGAGTATATTCTGAGCTGCCCCCAACCCCACTTCAAGGGGCTGGAATAGTAGGCCTATTTCAAGATTACAAAGACATATCAACCATACAAAAATGTTTTAAAATAACATTTTTTCAATGATAGGGATCGCTCAAAGCAATTAACTGATTTTGTCCTTTTTTCTTTAGACATTATGGAGATTGTTTTTCTTAATTAACATTTGGATGCACGTTTCATATTCTATACCAAGTCTTGTAATTGCAAACTGAGCTCCTGCTTGGGAAATCCTAAAGTTGGCTGCTTATTTGACTTGTCTTAAATATCCCACGCACAGCACTTCAGCAACATCACTCACAATCCAGCATTATTGACAGGAGACCCTCGTGGGAAGTATAAATGTGCTGGCAAGATTATTTGAAAAACTAATAAAACCCTTGTAATCCCTTTCAAGGATGCAGAGAGGAAAATGGCTGCATTTCAAATTCATGGCATTTCAAAGGCATGAATTAAGCTCTAAGCTCTCTACATTTGGAAAAAAATAAATCAACACAAGTTCTCTAATTTATGTTCTAAACTGAGAAAACAAATCGTTGCTAAGAAATAAAATTTGCAAAAAATATTCAAATTTGTTTCTGAAACATATTTTCTAGTTGATATGCACATACTTAAATCTACAAACTATACCAAAATATAAATTACAGGAATCACTACTGTTGAACTTGGTTGATACAACTTCACCATGAAATCTGGAGTCACTTTTTGGTTTGGCTAAATTTATTCTGACATTCTGCCTTTCAGGTGTGTATAAAACTGATCATGTGTAGTTGATGTTGACACAAGACTTCTGTGAAAATATATGAGAGGCTAGGCACAGTGGCTCACCCCTATAATCCCAGCACTTTGGGAGGCCGAGGCAGGTGGATCACCTGAAGTCAGGAGTTCAAGACCAGCCTGGCCAGCGTGGTGCTTCCCTGTCTCTACTAAAAATACAAAAATTAGAGAAACCAAAACTAGTGGGGAAAGGGAGGGCCCACTGAGAACCATCCCAGCAATCCAACCACAGCTGGTTTTCCCTGGACACAATGAACCACACACTGTCCAAACCTACTTCACTCCTGCCAACACTGACTGTCCCGCCAGCTATGAGATGCTGAAGGGGGAGCATGAAGTAGATGTTCTGGGGGCACCCGCCATAACCTGGCTCCCCCGACATCTACCGTGATCCACATCCGCAATGAGACCTCCACGTCCGACCACGTCATCTGGTCCCTGTTCAACACCCTCTTCATGAACTTCTGCTGCCTGGGCTTCATAGCATTCGCCTACTCTGTCAAGTCTAGGGACAGGAAGATCGTTGGTGACCTGACCGGGGCCCAGGCCTATGTCTCCACCAACAAGTGCCTGAACATCTGGGCCCTGATTTTGGGCATCTTCATGACCATTCTGCTTATCATCATCCCAGTATTGATTTTGAAAGTCTATCAATAAGTCTATCGGTAGATCAAGAGGAATCATCCCAGCCAGGAGCTCTGCCCATGACCTGTTTCCCACATACTCCACCTTCCATTCCTTGCCCTGCCCCCGAGCTGAGTCCTGTATCAACCCTTTATCCTCATACACTTTACTACAATGGCTTTCAATAACATGCATGTATTCCTGGTTAAAAAAAACCACACACACACAAATTAGCCAGGTGTGGTGGTGCACCCTTGTAATCCCAGCTACTCGGGCGGCTGAGATGGGAGAATTGCTGGAACCTGAGAGGCAGAGGCTGCAGTGAGCCAAGATCGCGCCACTGCACTCCAGCCTGGGTGACAGAGTGAGACCCTATCTCAAAAAAAGAAAAAGCAAGCAAAGAAAATGTATGAGAAAGCTCATTGCCTCGCTTCCTCCTCACCCCACCTATCTTAGGCAAGAGAGCTTCTTCTTAGCACCCCAATATCTTGGTTTGTGTGACTCTCATGTCAGAGGGCTCTGTATGCCATCCCTCCTCCTTGCCATCATTGAACATGCCACTTGCTGTACATTGGCATGGAGCTACCAGGGATCCTGTCTCCTTCAAACCAGCCATCTTTCCAGGAGACTTGCCAACAACCCATATAACAAACTTGCCATTTAACTCCATGATTTTCTCTGTCCACTACAGCTACCCTGCCCCCTCACCCCTGCCCAGAGCTCCTCCATCTCCTGACCAGCATTGCCTGCTCTCCCTGCTCTTCCCTGCCATCCACAGCATCTGTCCTCTCACTCCACCAGGAACCTCACTACCCCCATCTGCCCTCTCCATCCAGGCCTCACCTTCGTCTTGGTGGACCACCATTTGCACCTCTATTTTCAGTATCTCCAAAATCCTTCCTCTCTTGTTTCCCTTGTCCAGCAAAGCCCAGCCTGGACCAGCCTCCCCAAGCCTATCTCAGGGTTGACAAGATGCTGGAGAAAGCCCATAACCACTTGGTTTAGTGCTCTCACATCCATGGTCTCAAACTTCAGCAGGCCCCACCACTGTCCTGCAGCCTCTGTGGATTGCCGTTAGCCTTCCCTCCTGTTCCCCAGGAGCCATCTTGAATCTTTTCTTCTTTCTCCAAGTTTCATACCCCACCCCACCTCCTCACACTGAGCACATATCTTTGCTTCCAGCATCAGAGAAGTAGTAATGGCCATGGAATGTGAACTCCCTCAATTTCCAAGCCCACCTCTTAACCACCTACCTACATATTTATTATTGTTAAATGTCCCAATTGCTCCCAGCTCAAAACAAAATTGTTCCTCAACCTACATTCCTTCTGGTTTTCTCTTTCCTCCCCTTCAAAAGCAATCCATTTCCCCAGTTGTCTAACATCTCCCATTCACTGAGACTTCTGTCCCTGCTACTCCCCTGCACCCACTCTTTCCAAGGTCACCAGTGACCATTTTGTTGCTAAATTTGGATTTGCTTTTTTAGACCTTCGCTTATCTGAAGGTACCATGTCACCCTACTTCCTCCCTGTGGTTTCTGTAGCACCCCACCCTATGATTTTCTTCCAATCTCTCTGACTGGTCTCACCTTTTCTTCTGGGCTTCTCTTTTTCTACTTGTCCCCTAAATGTTGGTATTTCCCAAGGAATTTTGTTATTTTCTTTGACCCTCTCTACTGAAGGATACCATTCATTCCCGTGGCTTCGATTATGATCTATGTGCTGATAATTTGATAATTTATGACTCTATCCCTTGACCAGATCCCTCTCATAAACTCCAAATCACCTCCTAGACATCTTGTTCGGACATACCATATCCAATTCAAACTCACCTCCTCCTCCTGCCTAAACTTGCTCATTTACTGTGTCACATCTCAGGGGTAGCACCCCCACCCATCCCCCTAGTTGCCCAGGTCAGACATCTGAGTATCATCTTAGACTTTTACCAGTTTCTTCCATACCCTCAGCTCTCATTCACAAAGTCCTCTCAATATTTACCTTCTTAATATCTCTGTGATGAGCTACTTAAAAAAGATGGGAAACTTGATGACTATTAATACTTAAAAAACAAACAAATAAAAATATCTCTCAGCTCTACCCCCTCTTTTCCACTCACCATGCTGGATCACTTCAGCACCTTCCCAATCCACATCCCAGCCTCGTCTTCTCCTGGCCCTTCTCCAAACAGCCCCTAGACCTTTTCAAAATGCACAGAAAAACCTTCATTCACTTTAGAATAAAATTATATTCTCAGCCAAGAATACCAAGCTCTTCAGGACCCAGCCCTGGTCAATCACTCTAACCCCTTAGTGTCTGAGATTCAGCATTCTAGTTAATCTCCTCTTTACTTACTGAGAAGACCCATGGAACTTCACTGAGATCTTTTCTTTCCCATGAAGAAGGGAGAAGCCTAACACAGTGTTCCCCTGGAATCTTTCACAACTCTAGCTTCTAAGCATTTGGAATTCCATTCATTCCTTTAGGGTTCTGTGCCCTAAAATCACCCCTTAAAAATGACAAAACAAATATATTGAGCATTTTCTCATATGAGTCAGGCCTTTTATCTCATTGAACCCTCATAATTCTGTGGAAAACATCATTTTAATTTCACAAATGAGAAAACTGAGACCTAGAACAATTAAATATTAAATAATCTAAGCAAAGTCATACCATTAGTAAGAGAGAGAAGGGGATTCAAACTCAGATTACCCAAGAAATTACCTCCTGCCTGTTTATTCATAGTCAAACCAATTTCTGGTAATCCAAAAAGAATAATGTGAAAACAGACTAATATTTGGTAAGTGCTCAATATTTATAAAGTATTTTACAAAAGGCATCTCATTTATCCCTGAACAGTATTTTCAAATAAACAGACTACAAATCCAAGAAGGTAGTTTAGGCAAAGTCACACAGCTAGTAAGTAGCTTTGAATTTCCCTACGTCCACCCTTTAAAAAAAAATTCTTTTTTTATGAGACAGGGTCTTGCTCTATCACTTAGGCTACTAGAATGCAGTGGTGTGATTGATCATAGTTCACTGCAGCCTTGAACTCCTGGGCTCAAGCAATCCTCCCGCCACAACCTCCTGAGTAGCTGGGACTACAGGCATGCACCACTGCACCTGGTTAATTTTTGTAAATTTTTGGTAGAGGCAGAGTCTCACTATGTAGCCCAGGCTGGTCTCAAATCCCTGGCCTCAAGCAATCCTCCTGCCTTGGCCTGTCCAATTGCTGAGATCACAGGTGTTAACTGCTGCACCCCACCCCACCTCCACCCTTATTAGCTGCTACCTAACACCAATAAAAAGCATTTTACAACTGAAGAAACAGATCCAGTCCAGGGTCACACATCTAATCAGAGGCAAAGTCAGGATTAGGATCCAGGTTTTCTAACTACTTGGCTGGGCAAACGTTGTTATAGTCTCTGAGTGCTACCAGAATTGTGGAACCCTGACTTTTTCCTATTTATAATAATTTGTTAAAACTGAAATTGGATTCCAGTGGTAGATGGATGGTGGTACACTACTTCTGAAGGGATAAACTAACCTCCAAAGGGTTTCAGCTCTGGCTCCAAGTGGACTTCTTTGGTATCCCTCTGCGATACTCAGCTGATACTCTGCTGATGCCCACGTGGGGCATGGTCCTCCCTTGATCCACTTTTCCAACAGCTTCTGCTCTCAGTGCATCCACTGAATGAGGCACTCTGCTTTAGCACACATCTGACTTCCCCCTGCCTCCTTACAGTTTTCTCTTCAGTAATAAAGCCCCATCTGTTCACCCAGCTCCAACTGCCTTCCCTGATGGTTTAGCGAGGATCAAATCCCCTCTGCCATGACTCTTAAAGTCCTGTTGGTTCTTCCCTAAATGCCATCTGTTTTACTCACTCCCCCACCCTAGCCTTCCCTTCCTGGATGTTACCAACTCAAGGATGACAGAGCTGCTTTCTCTCAGACTCTGTCTCGTTGGTTTGAATTAGGTTCATAGCAAACATCCCCTTGGTTACTTCCTTCTTGGCCACGAGTTAATTATTCCCATATATTAAGGCATTCCCCCCAGAATGTATTGGCTCACATAAAAAACATCTGGAGAAGGTGATAAATGAAATGTGTAGATGAACTAGACCATCTAGCCAACACCAGAATGTTTAGTGGAGAAATATTCAGGAAAGATGCTACCTACAAGGCACCTCATCACCAATGAGGCCCAAGATACTGAGCAGAGGGTTGAAAGAGCAGGAGGCCAGGCATGGTGGATCACGCCTGCAATCCCAGCACTTTGGGAGGCCAAGGCAGGCCTGGAAGGCATAATTTGCAATGAGCTGTGATCGTGCCATTGCACTCCAGCCTGGGCAACAAGAATGAAACTCCATCTCAAAAAAAAAGAAGAAAGACAGCAGAAAAGACAGAAAGAGAAAAGACAGAAAGACAAGGAAGGAAGGAAGGAAGGGGGAAAAAAAGGAAGGAGGGAGGGAGGGAATACCAAGACCAGCTCGGCTGTAGAGACCCCCAACCCAGGCAGCGCTAAAGGAATTAAGGAGCAAACACCTAGATAGGACAGCAAAATGGGAACAACCTTCCCAGCTGAGAGCCTCAGGGGCTGACAGCATCCCAGGCTGAGGGCCTCGGGCAAATTCTGATCCACGTAGTTACTCTCTCTGAGCAGGTGATTATTATTAACAAACAGGTGTTCCGTGATTTCTCATAGAACGAAGATAAACTAGGTAGGCAGCTGGTGCCTGCCTACCACTGATCAAGGACAAACTAGAAAGTATTCCCCACGAGGAAGCCACGGGGGCAGGGTCACATATCCCGTGCTTAAAGAATTGTTTCAATCTGTGTATGATATACATACGCTGTTTTGCTACTTTAGAATGCCCCAAGTAGTTTTCCACTTGGGGAGGCGGGCGGCTAGGTTTTCCTTGCCATCGTTCTTCTTGGCAAACAATATATCTTATCATACACTCAGCATCGCCCAACAAGAAAGAAAAAAAGAAAAGAAAGAAAGAAAAGGAAGAAGAAGGAAGGAATAAAGAGCAGGAATCTTAGGACGTCTGTACTTCATAACTAACAGGGCAGATCTTTTTCAGAAAAGGAGTGGGAGGTAGGGCATTTAGGCACAGAAAGGAGTTGGGCCAACAACTAGAAATAGAGGAACATGAAGAATTGATGACATTTCAGGGAGAACTGACAGGAATAATAGGCATGAGTCTATCAATCTCTAGCATCATAGGGTTAAAAGAGTACTCAAAGCCCCAACCCACTGTACAAATGAAATAAACATTTCTTCAAGGGGGTGGCATCCCTCTAATTGAACACTTCCAGCAATGAGAAATGCCCAAGTTTAGGAAATCAGAATTTTGGAGGTGTATGTGAATGAGGTTCCTTTATTTACTTTTTTCAATTTTATTCTTTTTCTTTCTCTTTGAGACAAGGTCTCGCTCTGTTGCCCAGGCTGGAGTGCAGTGGTACAATCTCCGCTTACTGCAACCTCCGCCTCCTGGCTTCAAGCGATTCTCCCACCTCAGTCTCCCGAATAGCTGGGATTACCGGCACGCACCACCACGCCTAGCTATTTTTTTGTATTTTTAGTAGAGACAGCTTTCACTATGTTGGCCAGGCTGGTCTCGAACTCCTGGCCTTAGGTGATCCGCCCTCCTCCGCCTCCCAAAGTGCTGAGATTACAGGCGGGAGCTACTGTGCCTGGCCCAATTCATTTTCAGTTCAACAAATATCTATATTTATATCTCAATAGCTAGTGAGTGTCTACTATGTGCCAGATGCTATAGACACTGGGTTGTAAGTATGAATAATATAGACATAGCTCCCGCCTTTGCAGATCTTATAAAGAAGACAACTACATGAACATGCAAGTAGAATAGGGGAAGTAGAGGTACTGCTCAAACACAGGGTGGGGCACTCAACAGAGAGCCCAGCATCTAGGAAGTCTTCACAAAACAGGCGGTGTCTAGGCTAGGGCTTTCTGAGGAGTTAGCTGAGGGCAGGGTGGAGGGGCCCAAGGGAGTAGGAGGCTTCCCAGCTTCCAAAGAAGTTAAGAGTGTTGCAAAAAGGTGGAGTTCAGATCTCGAAGGGCCTTTACAGCCATGCTGGGGAGAGTGGGCTTAGTTCCGGGGGCATGTGAAGCGCCCTCCTTCTGCTGCGCTGGGGGAGATGCGGCTGTATCCGGGGGTGGTGTGAAGGAGGCCGGGACCCGCGATGGGAAGACGGAGATAGGAAGGCCCTGGTGGCCCAAGAGATAACCAAAAGTGAAGCTTTCCTCTATGACAAGATCGAGACAAAAATAAAGGAATACAGTTCTGAATGCGGTGGGAGAGTCTCCTCCGTCCTCCCTCACCTTTGCTGGGCAGGAACCAAAGCGGCTTGCCCTCGGTTTGCCCCATCACCGACGGGTGTGGTCGGGGGCACAGCTCTTCGCCCTTCTTCCAAGATAGTAAAACTGAGGCCCAGGGTCCCGAGGCAGAAATCAATGTTTTCTCCTCGAAATGGCCTCCCAAGAGGTTGCCCGGGGCCTCACACGATCCTTCGAGGGTCCTGCAGCCTGCCCTACTTCTCCGCCAGCCATCCTCGGCGGGTCGTCTTTGCTATGGAAACGGTCCTCCCGCCCTGCTCCGCGCCTCCGTGTCTTCGGTGCACCCTGGGAAATGCAGTCCCGCTCTGTTTGCCTGCCCGCGGCGTGAGCCCACTCCGCGTCCTTAAAGAACTACAAGTCCCAGAAGCCTGTGCGAAACTCCGGCGGTCTCTGGGGGATGTGGTCTTGAAGGAGAGACTCAGGAACCAGCGGGAGGGGCCGGAGGGAGATGGAACGACGCCCCCAATGGGCAGCCTCCTGGGCGGGACCCGGGTCACCATTGGCTTTGGAGGCACGAGGGAGGTGGGGTCAGAGGAATGAAGCGCGGAGCTGTTCGCTGCGCCAGGTGCTGAGTCTGAGGGAGGCTCCGGACGCCAGAGTCGCGAGAGCCGCAGCAGCTGCAGCCGCTTCAGATCCGAGGCCGGGAGCACGAGAGCCTGGGAGCCCGGGCTGTGAGGAGCCGGGAGGAGCAGGGTGCGCTGCCGGGCGCTGACCGCTCTCTGGCCCGCCGTGAGAGGTTGGTGCTGCTGCATTCGCTTTTGTTTTCTTGGGGAGGGGGCGAACCAAGGTGTGAGGGGCTCGGGGAGTTGACGGGATGTGTCCTCGCTACTCTCAGGACCGTGGGTCCGGGACAACCACCTACTGACTCGGGGCCTCCCTTGGCCCGGCGCCGGAGGTCGGAGCAGCTTGGGTTAGTTTTTGTTTTATCATGGAGAAGGCTCTTGAGTATAAGGGGCGAGGGCTGGGGGACACCCCCACTCTATCTCTCCTGGGAGAGAGAGGAGGCTTGGACCCTCCCTCCCTCTGTGCCTGGCGACCGGGCTGCTCGGATTACTGAGGACGGGAGTGGGTGTTAAGGGATGAGGGGACTGGAGGCAGGGGGACCCCTCCCCGCAACACTTCGGCTGCTCGAGGTTACAAAGGAGTCTGATGGTGATGGATGAGACCGCTGACTGCTCCCCCAGCCCAGACCCTCCCAGGGTTATTAAGGAAGGGCTGCTTGGGATGGAGAGAAGACCCTTCCCCAGACCCCTTCCTCCACACTCGCCCTCCTCCCTATTCCCCCTCCTCCCCAGGCCCCCTCCTGCCCAGGCCCTTTTTTGAAAAGAGGAGGATCGAGGTTGTGGATGAGACAGAGGACTCTTATTCCTCCCACTTGGACCCTCCTAGGTTATTGGTAGGGGTGGAATTGGGATGTGGCAGGGAAAGGCCGAGAGACCCCCTCCCTATCTGCTCAGAGTCGCAGGTGGAGGAAAGCACTAACACGCGGAATCCCCCGCGCTTGGGCCCGCGCCTAGGGTTGGGGTGGCCTGGGTGTGGGAGGTGGTGTGAGGAGATGCACGAGGGGCCGAAGGACCCCTCCCACCTTTCCTCACCCGGGCCTTATCTCCCAGGCCCTCCCTACCTGGATCCAGGCCTGGGGCTCTAAGTCGAGACGGCCCTGCCTAGCCCACCACGCCCCGGGGACCGAGGCTTCAGCGCCGCAGCTGGGGGCCAACCCTAGACGGGCACGTGCAGGGCGGGACGGGGCGGGTCTCTCCTCCAGCACTCTAGAGCTCCAGGCAGGCGCTACCCTCAACCTCGCGCCCGCGAATCTTTAGGGGTTGCTTCGCTCCGATGCAGGGCGCGCCCCAAACCGAGCCTTGGGGACCTGTATCCAAGACGCGCGGTGGCTGTTCCCAGGGACTGGGCTTTCGCGCTCCGCCCAGGCATCCTCGAGAGGACAAAGCGGCGGTTGCCGCACTGGCAGGCCTGCGCCGCGGGCTGGGCGGGGGGCGCGGCCGCGGATGGGGGGGGCTTCGGGCGCGGCGCCGGCAGCTTCCACGGAAACGTGCCAGGAGCGGGGCGGGAGACAAAGCACACAGGCTCCTTGCGGGCCCGCGCGAGCCGGAATGGAAAACCCCGAGGGAGGAGGCGGCTTAGCCGGGGCAGGGCACTATGCCCCACATCTTTCTGTTTTCCCATACCCCCTACCCCAAGGCCAGCCAGGCACCCAGGATTCTGTACACACGGTGGTGACCAGGGCCCCTTCGGGGGTGGGTGGAGGGCCTTCAGGACCTGTGACCACGAGGACAGGGACAGGTGGGGGCTCCACCTTGAGTGAAGGGCTTGGGGTTCAGGAGGCGTGAGTAGACCAGGGTCTGGAGGGACATCCTGACTAGACCCTCTCATGCCGCATCAGCCACGTTAGGTAATATTCGGTTCTGGGGCGGGATGTCTTTAAGTGTTTGCATGGATGATGGTGTGGGTCAGAGTGTGGGCGTGAAAGTGTGTGACTGGGTGAATGTACCCATGTGTGCTTCAGTGTTCATATGTGTGGAATGGCCAGAGCTTGTGTTTCTGGCTCTGTGTGTGTACGCCAGGGTGTGTGTGTGTGTGTATGTGTAGAGGAACCACTTAATTACTGCTGGACTTGGATGTTGTGGGAATGGGGAGCAGGGTAGTCACATCTTCAACTCTCAAGCCACAGTAATGACCTAGGGTCCAAGTGGCTTCCCTCAGAGTTAAGGCAGCTTCAGGCTGCTTTGTGCCTAGCCTGCCTGGCCTGCCTAAGTCCCAGTAAATAGGGAATTCACAAGTATGCGGAGCCTTCTTCAGCCCTTCTGAGGTCTCAGGTCTGACCCTAACATACTCACCAGTGCCCTGCCCTTCCCATTTCTCAGAAGCTTTATCCTACTGTAATGGGCTGCCCCAAGGACCAGAATTCCACCCCCTCACCACCACCATGTGCTTCCAAGTGAGGTTTGGCAGGGGACTCATCAACAGAGTCACTTATGATGTGGGTGCAAGGCTGTGTGGCAAGGCAACTTTTGTCACTTTGGCCTCCATGTCTGGAAGGGCATGGCACTGATGTTGCTGGTCAGTCACAGGTGGTGTCTCAGAAATACCAGGTACACTCAGAGGATGCAAGGGTAACACAAACATACGCTACAAGGTGATATCCCTAGAGGATGAGCATGGCCCTCCCAGGCCTGTCCTCCCCAACAAGTGACCCCAATTTCACAGCACTTGTATAGCAAAGGTTCTGTGCAGCTTTGAGATAATCTTCCCAGAGAGCTACTTCCTGTAGGATGAGAGGCCAGACGATGGCCAGTGGTACAGCAGGAAGAGTAGCTACCACACAGTGTAGCCACCATCTATCTAGCCCAGCCTGCCTGGTCCAGTTCCCACAAGTATCCACTGCCATCTCCACAGCGACCTCTGCTGGGAAGAAGTTATACTAGACACAATTTGACAACTAACATTCCCCCATGGTGTGGAGGCTCAGAGTGGGTGTGAACATTTTTAGGTAAAATCACAAACCTATCTATTGGGGAGCTCCCTCCTACCTTTAGAGTCTTGAGTTGATGTCCTTGTCTGAAGTTCTTTCAAGCTAGTTCAATCCATGGAATTGCTGCTGTCTTCACCTCTATGGAAATGTTTAAAGAGGGCTTGAAAGCCTTTGTTCAAGTTTCTGACCAGTGAAAAACACTTATCAAGGTTTTTCATGCATTGTCCTCATAAATGGATTTGATGCCCACCTTCAACTGGTCAGAACCTCATAAAAGTCAGAGAAGTTTAGGAATATCCTGTCTCTCCCTCTACCTCTACTACTCTTTTCTCCTTTTTTCCTGTTCCACATTTATCCTCTTCTCTCCCTCATTATTAAATTAGTCAATAACATTTTTCAAGATGAGCCCTCTTTTCCTCAAAAACAATGTAGCCCAGAAAATGAAGACATCTGGAGGCTATTACTAAATGCAAAAAGCTGCAAATACAGTTCTTCCAGGCCTAATGACAGAAGTGGGGGAGAGAGATGAGACATGCTCAGTCCTAAATGCCTATCTGGTGACATGTGTCTCTTCTCCTGGAGTTACTCTGAAGGAATTTCATGCAGTCACAAAATCTTTAGAGCTTCCCAAAGGAAAGAAGGTGTTTTAATACCTGGTATTGTTCTTACTTTGGCATCCATGTGATTTGCATTGAACTATGTGACTCAGTATCATAAAGTAAAAATAGGACTTAATCTCTTCCTTGCCTGTTTGAAAGGTGACTGCATATGGTGTGTTGTGTTCTGCATCGGAGAGTGAAAAGCTAAATTACCTCATAAACTGAACCACCTGCTTATCCTGATCAGAGTGGTGCTTAACATCACCTGCAGGCAATATCATTATTTTATGTTTCTTTTAATTCATACCTGAATCGTCATCTTGTAAAATATTTCCTCATGCTCATACATTATTACTTTCACTTGAAGTTAATCAAGAATGTTTAATCCTTGTACTGAAGCCAAACAAATTAAATATCAGCAGATTCAGGAAGATGTGGGTGGTGGTTCTGTTCTTTTTGGGCTCAAAACAATTCTTTGAGTTCATAGGAAAGAAAGAAAAGGCCCTAAGATTTGGTATGTAAGTGGCAGCATGCATGCTGGAAATGAGACTGCAGCCCCTGGACTTCCTAAATCGTTGCACTAATGCAGCCTTTCTCCAACAATTTTCCAAGACCCTCCTGCTCCCTGAGACAGCCGGCTGGAACGCCGGGGAGTGGAGCTGTCCAAGGTTCTGGAGCGCTGGCCTCACCCACCTCCCTCTGCTGGGAAGGGAGGACTTCAGGGTGTGGACCAGAAGCAAGACCTGAGGGCCACGGCCTCTGTGAGGATTTCCCCAAAGCTGATTACAGATGGAATAGGAGGAAACAGAACTGTGGAGGGTATTACTGCATTACTTCGAACGAACTCATCAGCAATCCCTGTTTAAAGAATTATGAGCTAATAAGAGGAAACATTTTCTGACTCAGGCTCTTCACATGTAAGAATGTATTTAATTCTCACAGTCCTATGAGGTAGGTGGTGGCATAATTCCCACTTTCAAGGTGAGGAAACAAACGTTTGAGAAGAAAAGGGCTTTTCCAATGTTACACAGAAAGGAAAGAATTTAGGTTCCATCCTGGATCTCTTAAACTCTGGAAGTTCCTCCTTACCACTGTTTTTTCCCTATTACTATTATAGAAATAAAATTGAACTATTGTATCATCCTATGTAAGGTTATAACCAAATGCCAGAGGAATGGGATTGGGGACCAACTAGGATTTAGACCCAAATCAGTCTTTTCAGTTTCAGCAAGGATAGTGCCACCTACTTTACATTTTATCCAGGTTTGTTAACTGAACTTGGTTACCAAAGAATGGGGAAAGGGCAGCATAATGACCCTAATGACCAGTAGCCCAGAGGGTTCTTGGTAGAGTGGAAAATTTTCACAGGAAGCCACGCGTAGATGGCAACAAAGCGTTGTTGTTGTTGTTCCTTTTTAAGAAAGGAAGGGGGAAAAAACACCATGAGGAAGCTGTTATTATTTGACAAAGAGAACACATAGAGCCAAAGAAATAGAGCTTATCTTTATTTCCTAGCATCCTGTTCCAAAGCTGAAGATAGTCAGATATTGTTAAGAGATTCCTTCCACCTATTCCCACTCTCAAATTTTCACAGCAAAGCCTCTAACACCTAAATAAAAATTTCACTGTGTGGGCCTTAGCCAATCTCAGGGAAGCATCACATTCCTGTCCTTATGCCATCCCAACCAAAGCTCTACCTCCATATGTGGCTGCAAGACTCCTGAAGGTGGGCACGTTTGGGGTTTGGTGGATTTCAGACCACAAGTCTGGTCCTCCTAAAGTGGCAGTTCCAACTGCTCCAATCTTGCACCACACACAGGGGCCAGTTTCTGAGAACTCCCCATTCAGTTTGGGTGTCTAAAAAGGGTAGAAAGGAATTAACTTGTGCTTTTTCTCCTCTCCCTCGGCCTCAGTCTGTACAACACTCAGATAGGGGGTTGGCCTTTTAAGAAAAATGCCTCATATCATGCTGAGTCTCCATTCTATTTTGAATGATTCCTTCCCCTTCCAAGCTGGGGCTTCAGAACTCTGATGAAAGGAGCAAAGGCTGCTATTGCTTTTCCTGAGGGCACTTGGAAGCCAAGGACCTGGCACCCCATCTGGGTCTGCTCTGACTCATATGACTGCAGACAGATTTGATTGTTTTCTTATTTAGAGTCATTAATTAACTCTCCTCAGCATCAGAACAGCATGTAATAAGGAGACCATTTGTGGGGGTCTCTAGGCAGCCACGCCTAGGGCTGAGTATCATCTTCGCACACAGTATCAGGAAATGGCTTCTAATCCTGGCTATAACCCCTCAGAAAACTTAGCATGTCAAGATTCTAGGCCAATATGAGAAAGTGCAATTAATTGCTAAGGCTGCTATGATAATTCTGGCAAAAACTGGGAGGCCCAGGAGGCCCTCAAAGGAGGACTGGATTTCTATTCATTCAACATACATTTATTGTGCCTACAATGTGTCAGGCACAGAGTTGGACACAGGGAACACAACCACAATGTGAGATAAGTCCTTTCTTAAAGAAATCTTGAATGAACCAAGGAAACGGATGCAGAAACCCTGAAGGAATGTGTGCTGTAAGCAGAAAGAGCTTTAGAAATGGAAAGGACCTTAATAATCATAAACCATCATGTCTTTTTTAACATGAGGAAAGAGAGTAAGGGAAGTTGAGGGTTGCTCTGGCCACATCCCTGGTTAGTGGTTCTAAGATGGGACTTAGAAGCCAGATTTTATAATGCCTAAAGCATGTTCTTTCCACTCTCCTAAACTGTTACTCTGTTCATTTAATTATCCAAAGGGCACATTTCCATTAACATAGGCTTCTTTGATTTAATACCAATGCAAAACCCAAATTTAAAGTTGAAATAGCCCAGACACGGTTGCTCATGCCTACAATCCCAACACTTTGGGAGGCTGAGGCAGGAGGCTTGCTTGAGGTCAAGAGTTCAAGACCAGCCTGGACAATATAGTGAGACCCTCATCTCTATAAAAAAATTTAAAAATTAGCTAGGCATGGTGATGAATGCTTGTAGTCCCAACTCTTGGGAGGCTGAGATGGGAGTATTGCTCAAGCATAAGAGTTCGAGGCTGCAATGAGCTATGATTGCACCACTGCACCCTAGCCTGGGCAACAGAGCAAGACTCTAAATAATTTTTTTTAATTTAAAAAATTTTTTAAATAAATTTGAAATAGAAACAAAATAATAGAAAAAAATAAGAAAAGTAGAATGACCATCTATGTATCTGTTGTCCAATATGGGGCCATAAGCACTTGAAATGTGTCTAGTGTCAATTAAGATGTGCTGTAAGTATAAAACATCAAAACATACACCAGCCTTCAGAAAATTTATATAAAAAAGAATGTAGAATGTTGCGTTAATAATGGTAATATTGACTACAGGTTAAAATAATATTTTAGATATAGTGAGTTAAGTAAAATATATTTAAATTAGTTTCACTTGTAAAATTACAATTTTAATTTTGTAATGTGACCACTAGAAAATGTTTAATTATATATGTGGTTTGCATTTGTAACTCACATTACATTTCTACTGGCCAGTGTTGTTCTAGACTGCTTCCATTTAGGAGGACATTTTCTTTATATACTGAGGCATTTAGCAAAGTAGGTCTGTAATCAGTTAGCCTGGGATTTGAATCCTGGCTCTGCTATTTGGGCTGCGTAACCTTTGGCAAGTTGTGCCTCTGTTTCCTCACCTGAAAAATGAGGGTGATAATAAAGCCTGCCTCCTAGGTTTTGAGCTAAATCACTCAAAACAGTGACTGACAGGTCCAGAGTGAGTGTTCATTTTTTTTTTCTTGAGACAGAATTTCACTCTTGTTGCCCAGGCTAGAGTGCAATGGTGCGATCTCTGCTCACCACAACATCTGCCTCCTGGGTTCAAGCGATTCTCCTGTCTCAGCCTCCTGAGTAGCTGGGATTACAGGCATGTGCCACCATGCCTGCTAATTTTTGTATTTTTAGTAGAGACAGGGTTTCTCCATGTTGGTCAAGCTGGTCTCAAACTCCCGACCTCAGGTAATCCACCCATCTCGGCCTCCCAAAATGCTGGGCTTACAGGCATGAGCCACTGCACCCAGCTGAGTGTTCACTTAATATTAACTACTGTTATTACTATCAGAGGAAGCTTATAAAGTGTCACAAGACAAGGGCAACAGGAAGGAGAGCAAGCAGACAATCTTCAGATAAAGCAAAAGATTTGTTACTAGTTAAAACATGATTGAAAACACTTGCTAAGTATGTGGCCTCTATTTTCTGGCAGGTAACGATGTTGAGGAAAGATTTCAAGCCATTTACAAAAGCATGCAATGAAAAACAAACTAGCTAACTGCATTATGCACAGGTCCTGACTTCAGCTAATGAGTTGAGGAAGAGGATGATTGTACCAGATGACTCAAGAGCTCTAAGTCTCTTGGACTCCTAGATTCCTCAGGGGAGTGACAACCTTGTGCTCTGGGAGAAAAATTCTGGACAGGAATCAGACATACCCAAGGTCAAAGCTACTCTGCCACTCACTGGCCTTGGTCAAGACACTGAGTCTCAGTTTCCTCTTCAGTAAAATGGAGGTAGTACCAACTCTCTTGCATGTTGTAGTGAGGATTAAATTAGATAATACAAATAAAACATCAGGAACATAGTGGGCACTCAACAAATGATAGCTGTGACTAAATGGGATTTCAGGTATTCTTGAAGAGAGGATTTCTTATCTTTAACAGAGAATTTGCAGTTCAGCCAAGAGCAGTGGCTCACACCTATAGTCCCAGCATTTTGAGAGGTCGAGGTGGGTGAATTTCTTGAGTCCAGGAGTTCGAGACCAGCCTGGGCAACATAGCAAAACCCCATCTCTACTAAAATACAAAAAATTTGCCAGGTGTGGTGGTGTGCTCCTGTAGTCCCCGCTACTCAGGAGGCTGAGGTGGGAGGATCACCTGAGCATGGGAGGTAGAGGCTGCAGTGAGTCAACATCGCACCACTGCATTCTAGCCTGGGCTACAACAGTGAGACTGTCTCAAAAAAACAATTTTTAAAAAAGAGAAAATTTGCTGTTCAGAATCTTCAGAGCCTTTTATACAACTCTACTGCTTCATGCCATCCTCATTCAGTCCCTGAGGGGATTGAAAGCACAGTTTCACCTGATTAAGTGTGTCTACACCAAAAATGTAGGGTCTCAGTAACTTTGGGTACAGTCTACACAATCTTTCATGTCCTTTTCTGTTGAATTAACACACATGAGGCTCTTTCCTGGGATAACGAGGCAAGTAGCAAAATGGGCATTGTTCTCCATCATGTTTACCCTGAAGTTTTGTATTCCGTGTTTAGAGTACTTTACATGTAGCTTTGCTTTAAAACAGAGGGAAACATAAATCTAGAAACCAGGCCCAGAGTCATTTCTCCTGCCTCCTAGAGCAGGCCATGGTCCATTCACTGCATAGCTCTGAGGGAACACGTATTATTGCTGTTCTCAACTATCACCTCTTCTTCCAAAAGTTTGCCTTCTGGAACAAGATGACCGAAGAAATATATATTAAGCTCAGTGAAGGCTTATGTTAACAGAGCATGTTGAACTGTAAAGAAAATACTCAGATTAGTCCCATAGGAAAAGTGGGGATCCCTTCAAATGTTTGAGCAGGAGAGCAACACAGATTTCCTGACTCAAATTGTGATGGGTGAATTGAGGTGGAGGAAGGCTCACTTCTGGTTCTGTTGAGAGGCCCCTGAATTCTAAGTACCAAGTACCAATGCTGTTATTTGGGGATAGTCTGGTCTTAATACGCATTTTCCCACTCATTCATTCTTTTGTTCATTCAACAAATACCAAATGATGTATAGCTAGGGTAGGGTGTTTTGAGAACCCTTCCCCAGGAGAAGACTAGGGTCTGGCTGGGGAGAGGAGAGATCCCCATATGCAGAGTGAACCAAGGAACAGGGGCTGGAGTAGTCACAGGAGGCCTGAGTAAGGCGAGTTGGCTATGGCAGTGGAAAAGCTGTGGATGCCAATCAAACTTGAACCTGAATCACATTTTTACCACCAAATTTGTGGCCTTGGGCAAGTGCTTTAACCTTTCCAAAATTTCACCCTTTCTCCTCTGGGGCAATAAAACTAACTTTTCCTGGGCTGTCATGGCAGTTACATGGCAACACATAAGAAAATGCTTGGAGACAATACTAACCCTCATTCAAGTGCTTACAGTGGGTCAGGTATTGTGCTCAGCTATGTATGTGTAAAAGAATACCATTATCATCCCTACTTTATAGCTGAGGAAAGCAATGCTCAGGGACTTTAAGTAACTTGCTCAAGGTCACACAGACAGTAAAAGGACAAGGACCCCAACCCAGGCAATCTGACTGCAGAGCCTGTTCTTCACCACTGAAATCACTGCTTCTCTGGTTCAAGATCACCAAGAACCCAATAACCATTATTTTGAGGAGGGAGAAGTGATTTATGGGTCAACTTGTGGAGAAGTCTTATGCTTGGTCTTCAAGCGTGGGTACAATATGGAGGATCTTTGAGGGCTGAGTGGGATGGGGAAGGAAGACAAGGGGAAGTTGTGATCAAATGAACAGGGGTAGGAATGCCAATGGTATGTTCTGGGAGCACTAAAATGGGGAAGAGTTTTACAAAATAGATGTTTGGAAAGAAGAGTTGAGAAAGCCTTGAATGTCAGACTAACATGGTTGGAGAACCAAAAAAGTTCATAGGAAAGGCAAGGGATGTGAAATCTGAAGCCCTCAGTTTGAGGCATCTCACTGAATCTGGGCAATTTGTTGCAGTGTTAAGCATGCTCACCAAGTGTCTCAAAGCCAGAGCTTCTGGAGGGTATTGCCAAGTAGCACCACAGTCCAGCATTCCTACCAGTACTTTTTGGTTTTCAAAGCATGTACATGGCCTTTTCTCTCATTTGGTCTTCACAGAAGCCATGGGCAGGAGAAGGGTAGTAGGTCTGCCACAAAGATTGCTGCCTGTGTCAAGTGGCAGGCAGTAAAGGCTGCCAGGAAGCACAGATGCCAAGAACAGCTGCAGTGCCCAAACCCAAGCACAAAGCTTAGGAGAGGCTTTCTCTGTGAGAGAGGAGGCAGAATATTTGCTCCCTGTGCTCTGTGAGGCAGGCAATAGTATTCTTTGGTTCATAATTCCCAGTGATACCCCTGAGCAGCTGCCTCCCAAGGTGGCTGCTAAGAAGGCCTAAGTTGGGGTTATTGCAAATTCCACAGCCCTTTTTGGTTGTACCACCCATCAGTCACTCGCTCCCGTGCGGGTAGGAAATCTCCTTTTGTGAAACAAGACAGGTTGTTTCACAAAAGGAGATTTTTCTGGACCTGCCATCTTGAATTCATTCTGCTTATTTCTCTGTAGGCTGCAGGGGCTGAAAACCAAACCCCATCCTCCTTAGGCTGGTTAGAAGAAAAATCTGTCTTTTTCTAATGGCTGCAGTCGCACTCTGCGCCAGATTTCTCTCCATGGCTACGCTTCTAATGACAATGGAAAACAAAGGCAGGAAGGGAGAGGGGCACAGATGCAGCACTTCTTCCAAGAGGCACCTGCAGTTCTGTGGAGGATACAAGGCAGTGGGGAGGAAACTTTCACAGCTATGAGAGAGTCTCTTGATGAGTAAAAGGAGTTTTGATGTGCAAGATGATACAGGATGAAAGGGATCACTGTGTTTTCTTTGAAAAGTCATGCTAGAATTTCAGATGCTCTCCACAGTTGTGGGAGAATAAGTACAAGGGTGGGCAAGGCCACAGAGATTTTGAAAAGTTCAGGGATAAGACCTTAGTGATTATAAACATGTAACTAATGAGAAATGACAAACACTTGGAAACAAAATGTTAAGGGCTAATCTGGCCATTGACCCCAGTAACAATGTGTGTCAACACATGCTGAATTCAACAGGGTTGAATTATGACTTTTGGAAAATAAAATCAAGTTGGGAAATCAGAACAATAATAATGAAGGCATGGATGTTTGGAACGGCTGGGCATCAGAAAGTAGGGCTGTTCGGCTACATCAGAGCAACTTCGTCATCCAGGCTCAAGTGTCCACACCTTGTCACACACCTGGCTCCTACTCTGTGTTGAACCCTGTGCCAGACATTGGAGAGATGGAAGTGAATAAGACACAGTCCCTGTTCTCAGGGAGTTAGTCAATTCTAAAACAGAACAAGAGATGTAGTGTAGAAAATGTGCAAATGAACATGGCCACTTCATGACATTCCCTTCTAGGTGCTTCCTTACACCTCTGGAATAATGTAGCCCAATAGGTGAGGCAAATTGGGATCTTATAAATACTGCCAACCTTATCTCACATCAGGTCTAAGCAAACCTGGTCTGTGGAACCTGGGGTAGCAAAGGCAAAGGAGGCAAAGCCTGGTGTATTTCAGAAGCTTGTATACAGTTATGAAGATGATTTGCCCTTGCATTCTTTATTTGAAAGACAGGCTCTTGAGACCCTTTGCCTGCAATTAGAGCATGCTGCCATAAGGGGCACCATGAAGCAGTGTGTCCCACCGGCATGATATGCTGAGCAAAGTACAGTTTTTCCATTGTTAAACTTCAGAAGAATATAATTTTAAATTAATTGATTATAAAGGGATTGCACATTTAATAAGATCAAGCCATAGTAACCTATATGTAGTGAGTGGAGGGTTGTGAATTCATCAACATTCATTTAACAAAATCCATTGTGTGCCTACTACTATGTACAAAGAAAAGCACAAAGTCCCTGCTTGGTACTCAAGTCCTACAAGGAAGACAGAGATAGATAATTACAGTGCAGTGAGATAAGATAAGTGGTATTATGGAAAGGGGAGCAGAGAACACTGGGAGTGCAGAGGAGTGAATAATTCTACCAGGGGAACCCATACCACACACACATGCACACTCCTGTGTGTTGGGTCCAGACAGTAGCACCTGAGTCAGAGGGTTTATATCAACACACATAGAAGGGGAAAAGCCAATGTGTTGGAATACTTTTAGATGCTATAAGGAATTCAGATTGCTCTGTTGCATGAACTTGGACATAGCACCTATATCTCTGGACTTCAGTTTCCTAATCTAGTGCTCTGAGGGTTTGGCAGTGGCTATCTTGACCATGTGGGTGGAGCAGCATTGAGGTTAGAGTAATGACTTTGATCTCCGGTGACCAAGCCTGGCATTGTCCTTGCCCTGAGACCTCCCTGGCTCTTGTTTGTTGGGACTCTGGTGATGCTACCACTTGATTCTGGCTGAAATGTTCCAAGGGATCACAGAGGATTAGCTAAGATTGTGGTCCCAGAGGAACTTGGTGTTTGTGGGGTGCAGACTTTGTGTAGAGCAGAAATGGTCTAGGTCTCCTGAGGTGCTATTGGCTTCCCCACCCTCCCAGTAGCCAGGCTGGTCCTGCCATAGCACTAACCACTGCACATACTGCCTGCCCCGTTCTCGGCAGTGGTCTTTTGACCTGTGGCCTGTCCCTGAGCCCACTGTTGGGAAAGCCTTGTCCTAGTCAGGCAGAGGATCGCTGACAGCAGGCCAGTCTCACTGCTGCCCCTCAGGCTCCCCAGAATGGGGAGGGAGATGGGGGAGGGAGATAGCCCTGGCAGGATGTCCCTCCCACCCCAGCTAGCCCCACCCTACCTTTCCCAGGCCCCAGCCCTCCCTGTATATGGGCATGGCACTGCCCTTAGCAGAACTGGCACCTCCGTGTTAGGGGATCCAGGGGAGAAACGTACTTGAATAAATGAAAAAAAAAATACCAGAGTGTTTAATTTTAAACAAACTGTTTAAAGCTGCTAATTGCCCTATAGAGAGTTTTAATATGCAATATATTAGAGCAATACCTGGTTAAGAGAGTAGACGAATGGAGGCACTGAAAAAGCCTTCACTGAAATTCCTTTTGCAAGTCTTTAAAAGGATTTTTTAAAACAATTTGTATCCCCAGTAAATTTCACAGCTGAGACCAATAGGCCCTGACCCACCTGTCTAGGCCAGGGTCAGCTCAGGTCCCCTTCCCCCAACCTATCCTCTGGTCCCTCAGCCCTAGGACACTCTCGCTGCAGAGAGCTCATCCCTGCCAACAGGGACCCAATCTGCTTGGGCTGCCTGTCTCAAACAAGGGCCAGTGGAGCCTGAGAGAAGGGCTTTTACACACAGGTGGTAGTGATGACACTTTCTGCCATGCCTTCCACCCACCATTGCCAAACACACACACCCTGTGGCCTGGAAAATTCCTTCATCTTACAGGAAGCACTGGGGCACCTCTCAGGAGTGGCCTGCCACTATTCTTCTCCAGGCATGCAGGACTCCCTTCCTAGAGCTAGCAAACAAAGAAAAATCAACATAAGATAGGGCCTTTAAAACCACTCTGCAGAGGATGTTGCCTCCACCAAAGGAGATGAGAAGGGCAGGCTGAGATAAGCAGAGCTGCTTAGAAACTGAACACAGAGTCAAATTAAAACATTCATTGGAGGCAATAGAACGTGGATCAGTGGAGTGAGAAACAAGATGTCTCCCTTCTAAATCACTGCAAAAGAAAAGAAATCATCGGCTATGGCTCAAAAGTCAGAAAAGAAAGGAAATGCAGAAAACATAAAACGAGATGACAGGGGGCCACCTGGAATGGTTATGACGATAAATGTAAGCATTTAACATTCTCTTGTTAGAAGACAAAGGTTCTAGATTAAATTAACACAGAAGACTCACCTAAAATTAAATGGCTCCAGGGTAGGCAAAGCTATCCCAGGTAAATGCAAACAAAAGAAAAAGCGTGAGTGGCTATATCAGACAAAGCACAATTTAAGGCAATAAGCAGTGTCAAGCAGGATAAAAAGGGTAATTTTATATTCATAGGAGCAATTGTGAAAGCATAACTGTTCTGAACATTTGTACACTCAGTACTTTAGCATCGAAATACATGAGGCAAAATTTGTTGCCGTTAGAAATACAAGAAGCTGGCCAAATGACAGTTGTGAGCATAAATTTACATTCTTAGTACCTGACATCAAATAACCAAAACATATATAACAACAGAAAGGAATAATATAATGAAACTTTCATTAAAAGGTGGGTACTGAACTTTGTACTAGTCTGAATGATGTTTGCCATGTTTTAAAAGCCATAAATTGATGCCTGCAATATGTGTTAAATTTAGTACACATTTATGTATACAATATAATTATAATAGCAGTTGTCAAAATTCTAAACCACTGAAAAAAAATAGACCAAAATGTTAACATTTGGTATGTTTAGAAAGGTTGGAATTTAGGCACTTTTAATTTTTCTTTTTTTCTCTTTTTCTTCCTGTGTTCTTTAATGATCAAATATGACCTTAAAAAAATGAACTGGGGGAAAAAAAAGAGTGAGACTCATTTTCACAGCATAGGGTTTAAGATTTCCAAGATTTGAGACCTATTCATGGGGTTTGGGTAAAATTTAACAAGGAAGGGCAGTAGACAGGAATCCCAGGAGGCCCCACACCTTTGCTTCTCCAGGTTCTCCTAGGTCATTGTCTACTTGAAATCCTCTGTTTGCCCCAGGGCACTGCATTCTCCTAACTCGGCTCCCACTCCTCCTGTCTTGCCTTTTCCATCCTTCCATCCTCCACTGGCAGCTCAAACGTGGTTGCCCCAAGACATAGCCCAGTCTCCTTGCATGCTGCATCTGCTGGGCCCTGGTGACATCACCCATTCTTGTACAGGGACGTAGCTCCCCTTTATGTACTAAGGACTCCTGAATTCATTTCTAGCCCCAAACTCAACACAGACCATCAAGGGTGTACATCAGCCTGCTGACTGGAAATCACACCAGACATGTGGGGGAGGAATGGTAGATACAGGTAGATGTGCCTGCAGTCAGCCCCTCTGAGCACGTGAGGGTGGGGCAGAGGGATTGAGTGTGAGTAAGGGATGCCACAGAGGCTGATGATGAGAGCATTTAAACATCCAAAGTCAGATGTAGTAGAAGGTTCTTAGGAAAGACTCAGAATAAATAATTATCTTGGGTATGGCCCACTCTATGCCATCTAAAAATAAAACCAATAGCTCTCGCTGACTTACATGATTATGAATTATGCTTATTGTAGTAATCAAGAAAAATAACAGCCTGGCACGGTGGCTCATGCCTGTAATCCAGCACTTTAGGAAGCCAAGGCAGGAGAGTCATTTGAGCCCAGGAGTTCAAGACCAACCTGGGCAACATAGTGAGAACCCATCTCTACCAGAACCAAAAACATTAGCTGGGCATGGTGGCACACACCTGTAGTCCCAGCTACTCTGGAGGCTGAGGTGAGAGGATCATTTGAGCCTGGGAGGTTGAGGCTGTAGTGAGCCCTGATGGTACCACTGCACTCCAGCCTGGGTGACCCTGTCTCAAAAAAAGAGAAAAAAGAAAAACAAAGTTGAATTTTTAAAATTGGACCCAGGGTGCCCTGGCACTTGGAATGCTCACTCTGGACCCTAAAATTTTCTTCTGCCCACCTCATACATCTAGCCAACAAACAGACTCTGCACCCACTGAGATTTGCTGGTCAGTGGTTTCTGGTCTGGTCTCCTTACTTCTCAGGGCAGAGCAGAAAGTCTGTAAGTTTCGTGAAGTTTTTAATTTACCAGTAAAACAAGTAAGGATGAGATGAGATTTTTAGCCCACTGATGTGGTATGTTAATTTAAAGGCTTTTATAACTACAAGGTACTGTCTCTTTTGAAAAGGACAAAAATAAACTTAAGTACTTTTTATAAACACATATTCTTATCAATTTCAGCTCTAAGTACATACTCTCATTGGAAAGTGAATTACTTTAAGAGAGCTTTCTAAAATTATGACATATAATTTCTCTTATATAAGAATCCTAGGTCTGGATTGCTATCCAGTTACCATTTTATCTTAAAAGGCAAACATGCATGAGACCACTCTGGAAAGATGGTTTCATGAAAAACTAGCAGCTATCTGGTTTTAGAGAAGGAGAAGTAAGAAGTGAATCTTCTAACAAGTCATGTAACTTTTGTAATTTGCAATCTCCTCTTTTCAATGGTGAAGAAAATAATACCTACCATAAAGGATTATTGTAAAGAAAATCCTGTTTCTTCTGTTTCTTTCTCTTTTCTTTCTTTTTTTTTTTTTTTTTAGACAGAGTCTTGCTGTGCCACCCAGGCTGGAGTGGAGTGGCACAATCTCAGCTCAGTGCAACCTCCGCCTTCCGGGTTCAAGTGATTCCTGTGCCTCAGCCTCCAGAGTAGCTGGGATTACAGGCCTGTACCACCATACCCAGCTAATTTTTGGTTTGTTTTATTGGTTTTTCTTTTTGAGACAGTCTTGCTCCGTTGCCCAGGCTGGAGTGCAGTGGTATGATCTCAGCTCACTGTGACCTCTGCCTCCTGGGTTCAAGTCATTCTCCTGCCCCAGCCTTCCAAGTAGCTGGGATTACAGGTGCCCACCACACCTGCCTGATTTTTGTATTTTTAGTAGAGACAAGGTTTCACCTTGTTGACCAGACTGGTCTTGAGCTCCTGACTGCAATGATCTGCCTGCCTCCACCTCCTAAAGTGTTGGGTTTACAGGTGTGAGCCACAGCACCTGGCCAAAATCCTGTTTCTTAAATAAAGTGTCTAGAACAGTCTTGCAGCACAAGTTCAGTGAACATAGTTATTATTCTCATGTTGAACATAGGTTTCCAGCTCCCCACTCCTGTCCCAGGCACATTATAAACGAGAGTCATGTGGGAAAAACGCCCAGGTCTGATACAATTGCCAGCAGGGCAGCTTTAACTCCACATCCCTTCTCCTCTCACTCTAGAAACACCTGAAGGCACTGATTCTGACTGCAACTGAAGCTAATACAGAAAAGTCCCTAGGCTCTTCACTTTTATTTTTAAGTAAATTAGTCCCAAACCTTATTGTCTGATCATTAGTAACAAATTAAAGGACATGCACTAATGTCTACAAGACAAGTTCCAATTAGCTAAGAGCCTGTTTTCTCAGAACCAGGCATGTCATAGCTTCCCTGGGACTTGGCAGCCCCCTTTATTATGTGAGACTCGGTGGTCTGGCTCTTTGCCTCAGTCATAATTTGAAGTAACTTGGTATCGAGGGCCACATTTTCTTACTCCCTTAAACTCTGTCCTATCACTGGTATGCTGCCTTGCCTTTAGCTAACAGTTCCTAAACGTTTCATGAAGAAATATATCTGAATTTGCCCCCACTTCCTGCACTGGGACTGGCAAATATGCATTAGGGGCCAAAATCAGGTCAGATGACCTGGCTTCCAGCAACAATGTGCACAGAAGGCAAATGATTAAATAGTGCATGTCTATCCGCTTGACACGACATTCTGCAGCCACTGGAAATGATGCTCTCGAAGACTCAAAGGCCACATGGAGATGGATCTAACATTAATTGAATAAATAGACCATAAAGAGAGTGTCCCGGTTCAGCCATCACATGCATGGACCCAGACAGAAAAGGAAGGCCAAACAGGATTTGTTGCTATGAGAGTGGCGTGATTCTGTATGATGTGTTTCTAAATTCTCTTCTATGATTTTTGGCTTTTATAATAAACAGTGGGGTGATAGGGCAGGGGGAGGGGGAAAGCCCCAAGACTGAAAATTAGCCCAGGGCTTCTTCATAGGAACGTAGCCAAACTCAGCGTGCTGAACTCAGAATGAAGGGTAAGGAGCCAGCCCGGGGGAAAGGATGGGTAAGCCAGAGTCCATTCAGGAATGAAATGTGGATTTGACCCAAAATAGCTGTCATACTCAGCTTTGGAGTCTAAATTAATCCTCCTCTTAGTTTATTGACATCTATGAAATTGATTCTCACCACAGAATCACAACCCAAGGCCCCAGCATTGCAATCAATAAAGTATGAGAGGGTGGGGGTGAGGTAGAAAGTATCTGCACCAAATATTCACAGAGAGGCACCGTGGTGGGCTTTAGCCTAGGCCTACATGTTATCCTATGCATTACTGGAGAGAAAGAGAAACTTTGGTGAAGGGACGGGGTGTAGAGGGAGGAGGGGAGTGCATTAGTGGCTGGGGGAGGGAACACAGCTTTTGCTGCTTTCAGGTCAAAGCTGACCTTGGGTACCACCTCCTCCACACTCATGCTGGAAGCCTGGCCCCACTTCGATTGAATGTGCTCCTAACCCCACTCCAACCCCACCCTGCAGATTTGGGGAGTAACTGTTGCCACAGCAGAAGGGCCTGGACAGCTTGCTCCAGAGGGGACTCTATCCAAAAATTTCAAAGAGGGGAGTGAGTGTTTTCCTTTGTCTGCATACTCTCTTGAGTCTGGACTTCAAAGGCGGGAGGTAAATAGCAGAACTGGTCTTGGGGTAAAAGGGCTTCTCAAGAAATCATGCTGGAAAGGGAAACATCTAACCCCTTCCTTTCCTTGTTGCTGACCGAGACTTCACTACCCTCTCCTAAGAAAGGACACACTGCTTGGTCCCAAGAACAGGTCTCTCTCTCTTCCTCAAGTTCTTCATTTGGAAAAGCACAGAGAAGGGTACAGTCCAAAGGGCTCATACTCATTGCCGACAAGAGTAACTAGGACAGGCCAGTGTCAGCCCTGGGCTACACAGCCCCACCCCTCCCCAGCTGGGCTACAAATGATCATGCTACCCTGCAGGAGGAAGGGCCTGTGATGCCCATTGCATGTGCCCCAAGCTCCTTTTTTCTGCCCTCAAGCTCTTGCTGAGAGCAGAAACTATCATCCTCCTGGAATCAATACAGGAGCCTTGAAACCCTTTGCCCTCAAATCTACCCAGATCCTTCTCAGGAAATCCAGCCCAGCACCAAGGTTTCCATGGTAGTGAGAGTGCCCTGGTCACTGGGCACAGAGGCTAACAGATTTTCAGGACAACGCTTCTGAAGCACAGAGCACTAACCAGCCCTCATGCAGCACTGACTGGTGCCTGGCTCTGGCAGTCTCTATTACACTGAGCTTTGCAGGATCTGGCAGACAGCTAGACTGGACTGGAGCCCACTGTATCCAGCAAGAAAGCAGGCAGGACTTGGCTTTGCCAGACCACTAGCAATCCAGCCTGGGGGCTTCCATGCACCCCACCTCAGAGTACCTGGTGGGCTGGGGCCAACTCTGAGTCTATAACCCTGCAATAACATAGCCCCTAGCCCATGTCTGCCTGGTCGATGGCACCCAAGGTATAGCCAGCAGAGAGGGGTCATTTCCCACAGGGCAGCCAGGTGTAGTTACATCACTGAGACTGACTTTCCCCTGGCTGGGCTAGGCTGACCTGCTCTGACCAGTCACCATTGTCTGCTGGGATTTTTTATGTGACCATAGTTCCTAGACAGCAGAATCTGACTGGGCCTGGTCTCCTCTGGGTTCTCTGCACACACTGTTCTGCATGATCATCTGTGTCCAGGTCTGCCTCCCTTTTCTAGGGCAGGGACCAGGTGTGACCTCCTTTAGCCCCTGGTTCAGGTTCCAGCATCGATGGAGGGCTCTGCAATGTGGGGACCTTAGGGACTGCCTCTTGCAAACATCACAAGCTCATTTCTCTTTCTTTCATTCTCAGACATGGAAAAGAAGGGGTTAGATGTTCCAGTTCGCAGCATGACTTCCCGGGAAGCCCTTTTCTCTCTGTGACCAGTTCTGCTATTTATTTACCTCGTACCCTTGAAGACTCAAGACGGTTTAAGGACAAAGGGATAAACCCACCCTCTCCTTTGAAAATCCAGGATAAGGAGTCCTTTCTGGAGCAAGCTGCCCAGGCCCTTCTGCTGCTGTTCCTGTTCCCCCCAAATCTGCAGAATGGGTGGGAGTGGGGTGAAGGATGCATTCAATTTGTAAACCAGGGTGGAGTGGCTGTTTGAGGCAGCCTGTGTGGATCTTCTGTTCAAAGTGTTGCCTCTGGCACACCAGTCAAGGATTTGTCCTAGTCTCTCTGATCATACACAGTTTATTGCCCTCGGCTTTCTTTTCATCATGGCCAAATCTTCCTGGGAGATGCTCACAGAAGCAAAAGGGACTTTGAGCTGGAAAATCTTGGGCCGTTAGCCACTGTAAGTTAAGTCAAGTGAGTTCATCTCCACCATGATATTTATTTCCCAGATCCAAGGATGAGGCCTAGGCTGATCAGATACTCCAAAGCAAGCACCAAAATGGGGTGTGGATGAAGGTGGACATAGCTCATGGGAAGTCTAGGATGCCGACAGAGGCACAGGGAGATGCTTCCCTATGGTAGATTCACTAAGTGGCATGGGACCCTCCCCTCTCTGAAGTCTTCATCTTTCCTTTGCATTTCTGGGCCTTGAGCACAGGGAACAAGGGACTGGATCCTCAGGTGAACCTGTCTTGTACCTGCCCCCGCTTGCCAAGCTCCTCCCATCCCCTCTGTCCTGCCCACTCCCTCCCTCCTTCCTTTCTCTGATTCAATGTTTCAGCTCCCACATTTGGAGGTGAGTGCTCACAGTGCATCAGCACCACCCAGTCATTTTTAACTCCCCATCCCACTCCTGTGACCCAAATGTTAGATGTTACACAGATCTCAACCCAGAATCGTCCTTGTTGACTTCTGCCCATAGCACTAGGGTTGTGCTGTCTGGTTTGGGAGCCACTAGCAACATGTAACTATTTAAATACAAACAAGATTAAATTAAAAATTCAGCTTCTTAGTCACCCAAGCCACATTTCAAGTGCCTGATAGTCATGTGTGGCTACAGGCTACCATATTGGACAGTGCCGACAGAAAACATTTCCATCATTGCAGAAAGTTCTATTGGACATTTGCTATCAGGGCCTCTAGCTGTCTTAGGGTCCCAATTCTTTCATTAAATGTATTCACTATTCCTCCCAGTTCTTCTCTACCATCTGCCAAGTTTGATCATACAGAAAAGTGGGAAAACCATCTTTGAAATTAGATAGTTCTTAGTTTACGGCCAGGCGCGTTGGCTCACACCTTAATCCCAGCACTTTGGGAGGCGGAGGCAGGTGGATCATTTGAGGTCAGGAGTTTGAGATAAGCCTGGCCAACGTAGTGAAACCCTGTCTCTACTGAAAATACAAAAAATTAGCCAGGCATGGTGGAAGACTCCTGTAATCCCAGCTACTCAGGAGGCTGAGGCAGGAGAATCGCTTGAACCCAGGAGGTAGAGGTTGCAGTGAGCTGAGATCTCACCACTGTACTCCAGCTTGGGTGACAGAGCAAGATTCTGTCTCAAAATAATAATAATAATAGACCTGAATTTAAATCTCTGATTTGAAACAGGCTGCTGAGTGGACCTAGGAAGCCTCAGCCTCCTCATCTGTAAAATGGGAATAACCATATTGACCGAGGTGGATTGATGGGAGGATTAAATGAGTAAATTTAAAGTACCTGGCAGAAAGAAGCAGTCCACAAATATAGTTATTACTGTTCTTGTTATTGATAAGACGTTGAACAGCCCAGTGTAAGGCTGAGTCTGTATGAAATATTTATATGTGTAGACATAGTCAGGGTTGGAAAATGAGTGCAGTGACAGAAACAGCAATGACGAATGTACAACTATCCCTTGGCCTCTTGGGGATATTTCTATTTTGGGTGCTATTTCCACACCGTATTGATTTGAAATCAATTGTTAAGAGCTTTTCGTTATTTCACAGTTTTCGGAAGCATGTCTCTCCCTCAGATATTCAGTATCTCCCCCTGGCAACTTTCATCAATGAGTCACTTGTATGGAGGCCAAGCAGGAGTCAGTGCCAGGCTGCTGTGGGGAGACCCACAGAAACTTCTTGACATTGTCATGAACTGGTTGTCAGTGTGACCAGGGTCAGCTAGCTCACCACTCTTTGTTTCCTTTTCTTCCAGCATCCAGTCCCCATAATGACATAATAAATGGGGTTGTCAAAGATCAAATGAGGCTATTTAATCAACATTCATTTCCTTGTTGGTATACCTCTGTCTGACATCTGTGGGGCTTGGTTCTGCATTAAACCTTAGATTCTCAGTTCAAGTGTTGACTAGATACCTGATCATGTAAACGAACTATTTAGAACTATGGTATGCATCTTGCAAAAGTGGAACAGAATTATTAATACTGTGGTAGATAAGATGGTCTAAAATAGAGCCTCTATTTTATTTTCACCTTTGTTCTGTCTTAAGTCTGAAGTTTATTTTCCTTGAGGAAAATCTAGCCCATCATCAGCACTAGGGATCCCTGTTCTTTTTTAAGCAAATCAACTCACTCAGCGCCCCCTTAGCATCCTCCACATGGAAGCCTCTGTGCTGGGGGTACATTGTCACCTCAGATACACACATGTGATTGACTTCTCCGCAGCATAGTGCAAAGGAGGAGGGCTGGCAAACCCAGATGTCGTTACTTCTGGGTGGCACACCTCTCCCTCTCTTTCAACAGGGATTGTTTATTCTCTAAATCCCCACCACCCAGCACCAGCCTGGGCTGGGTGAGAACAAATATCTTGCTCGGTATCCCACCAGCCTCCTAGCCTGTATATTCACCCCTTGTCATTTTCTCACGGTGCTAACAACAATCTGAAGAGCTTAGGGTTAGCGTTGATGCTTCTCATGGGGCTGCCACCTTCCTGCCACTGTCCTCATAATCTCCTTGGTTTCTGCCCATCCTTCTTCCCATCTGGGATCTGCTGTGCTGGGCCAGCAGAGCCACTCTGGCTCCTTAGGGGCCTCCCCTTGTCCTCATGGCATCCAATGGAGTTTGCCTCCCATGGCTGTCACTCTGCAGAAACCAAAGACCCTCTTCAAGAGATGAGGAAGCTGGGCCCCTTCCCTCCCTCCCACTAATTATTCATGTGGAAGTTTAGAACCATCCAGTTGGAAGAGATCCTTTTGACATGCAGGGTTCTTACCCCACCTTCACCCACCCCAAGCTGTCTATTTCTTTTGAATAGGGAAGATTCTCCCTCACCAGTTTTAGCCTTGACTTCAATGCACCTCCAGAGACATCCATGCAGTTCCCTTTTTATTTCCCATATGCAGAAATTTGACAACCAAAGGTCTGAAGCCAGAGATTCTAATTCTGACCCTTGTAAGCCCTACTATCTGATAAGTGGGAGTGGGTGCCATGACTATCATCCCGCAGGCACCATTGCATCAGCTGAGGCCCAGGCCTCTCTTCCACATCTTCCTGTGAGGAGGTTTCTGCATCTTTTAGTAGGGACTGCTTTCTTAAGAACATTCTTCTGGTTTATAATATGGCCAGGCGCAGTAGCTCCTATCTGTAATCCCAGCATTTTGGGAAGCCAAGGCAGACAGATCACTTGAGACCAGGAGTTTGAGACCAGCCTGAGCAACATGGTGAAACCCTGTCTCTACCAGACATGGTGACATGCACCTGTAAACCCAGCTACTTGGGAGGCTGAGGTGGGAGGATAACTTGAGCCCAGGAGGTAGAGGTTGCAGTGAGCCAAGATCATGCCACTGCACTCCAGCCTGGATCACAGAGTGAAACCTCATCTAAAAAAAAACAAAAAACATTCTTCTGGTTTATAATACAGTCATCAAGACAATAGCTTTGCAGGAGAATGCCACGGCATCTATTGAGCATGCTGATTCCTGGCATGGGGCTGAAACATTCTATATGGATTCGCCCATTTCATCCCCTCAGCTGTCGTATGATGCAGCTACTATGATTACCTCCATTTTACAGGTGCAAGAATTGGAGTTGAGAAGTAAAGTTACTGTTCCCAGGTCACTGTGGAGTAAGACCCAACATGGCTTGAGGGCCTAGCTGTCTGACCATGATCCACAGGCCCTTGCACACAGGACCAAAGCTCTGCAGACAGTGCCCAGGAGTCACGAGGGTCTCTGCTGATGCTCATTCCCCCTGCTGCCCCTGCAGCCCCATTGTGGAGGGGCAAGTGAAGCAGGCAGAAGGGCAGACTTAATGCTGGGGCTGGGAGTTCAGGATTCAGAGACTCAGAATGGCATCTTTAGGATAATTACATCCTGCCATGTATACACAGGGGTAAGGACATGGCAGTACTCCTAGCCAAAGAGAGGATCTGGGAGAGACTGTTATCCCCACAGCCAATGACCAGGGAAGGCTTAGCCAGGGGGCCTAGGACCCTCTGGCACCCTAGGACTACCTAGGTCCCCTGGCTAAGTCTGCCCTGGCCATTGGTTAGCTCCTTGGGTTTTATGCAGGGAGGGCCTAGACTGGGCAGGTGACCTCCCCAGGCCAACCCCTTGGTCACCTTGGGCCATGCCCACCCTCAGTGTGGGCTGCTCACCTCCACTGAGGCACCCAGACCTTCCATCTCCCCAGCACTGCTCTGCTGGGTGACATCACTCCCTCCTCAGCCACTGCTGGGCTCCAGAGCCACCCACATCGACCTCCATAACTTGCTTCACCTGAACCAGTCTGTTCCTTCATGCTCAGAGTGCCCCATGGGGTCTGGAATAGTGCCAAGCTTAGGAAGTACCTGCTGGTGGGGAAAAATGAGATGGTCCTAGGCTCCTTGGCTAAGCCTGAAGCAGAGGTCTGGGGTGCAGGAACAAGACCACTAGGAAGAAAAAGAACCCAACCCAGTTTGTTGGTGTCTTAGTTCATTTTCTGTCGCTGTAACAGAACACCTGAGACTGGGTAATTTATAAAGAACAGAAATGTATTTCTTACAGTTCTGGAGGCTGGGAAGTCCGAAGTCAAGGGGTTGCATCTGTTGAGGGTCCTCTTGCTGTGTCATAATATGGTGGAAGGCATCACATGGAGAGAGATGGAGAGTATGCCAGCTCAGATCTCTCTTCATCTTATAAAGCTCCCAGTCCTATCGTGGGGCCCCACCCTGACTACCTTAACTAATTCTAATTACCACCCAAAGGCCTCACCTCTAAATGCCATCAATATATGAATGTGGAGATTAGGTTTCCAACACACGTAATTTGGGGGACACGTTCAAACCATAGCAGGTAGTAACCTCCTGAGGAGTCTCAGGAAGCATCTTCAGCTATGAGAGCAAGGTCACAAGAAGGAAACGATCTTTGAGATCCCTTTTGTGCCATAAAGGAGGTGACAAAGAGGCCAGAAAACCTGGGTCAAAATCCTGGCTCTGATGCTAACTTGAACCAATTACTTCACCTCTTCAAGTCTTAGTTTCCTCAGCTGTAAAATAGGGTGATACCAGTGCCTGTATCTTAGGTTGTTGTGAATATCAATGAGCTAATAACTTTGAAAATGACTGAATCCTCGCTGAGGACTGTGTGAAGGTTTATCATTACTACTAAAATCCTGTAAATCAGGCTGGGGCTGTATATACGTACAATGGTTAAGGAAACTGGCGCTTTTCAAGAAGACTCCAACATTTTAGGTGAAAGGGACCTCAGATCATCACGTTAACCTCCTCATTTTAATGAAGAAACCAGTTCAGCTCAGCCCAGAATCTCCCAGCAGCCTACACGCCACCTCTTTCTCTGTGGCAGGTACACCCACAGGAGGCAGAGACTCGCCCGCTGTTCCCTGGAGGTTAAAATAAGACTGCATGAGAAGCAATTTGCAGTCATCTCAGATCTGTGGCTAAGGAGAAAATTCCCTCCCCTTTTCTCCAAACCCTCAGCATCATCAGACTAAGCAACCCCTCAGTGGGAGGTGGAATTCTTCAGCACCAGTTCTCACCTGACCGGAGGCCTTCAAGCATCTGGGCCTGTACTGTTTCTTATTTCAACAACTGCAAATGCTCTTTTCCTCCTCTGAGCACTTTTTTATACTCTGTTTCCTGCACGTTCTTCCAGCTCCTTGCTCAGGGGCCTTAACCAACTATCTTGTCCAAGCACCTGACCCAGTTCACAGCTCAAATGAGAACCAGGCCCAATATCCTTGGCTTTCCCAGTTCTGGGCAAGGGAAGAGGTTAATTCAGATTCTGTAAGTGCCTCTGCAGAATCACAATATTCCCTCACCTACAATAAATTCCACCTCCTACTGAGGATTTCTGCTGTAGTTTGGTGATGCTGAGGAATATGTTATCTTACAGTTTTGGAGGTCAGAAGCCCAAAATCAATTTCACTGAGCTAAAATCAAAGTGTCAGCAGGCTGGCATTCCTTCGGGAAGCTCTAGGGGAGAATCTGTTTCCTTCTAACTTCTAGAGCCTGCCTATATTCCTTGGCTCCTGGCTCCTTCCTCCATCTTCAAACCTTCAGCCTCTGCTTCCTTGTCATCCTCTTCTTCCACATGCAGCATTCTCGCTTCCCTCTGATAAGGATCCTTGTCATGACAATTTGGCCCCTCTGGATAATCCAGGCTTCTCTCCGCATCTTGAGATACTTGACTTAATCATGCCTACAAAGTTCCTTTTGCCACAGAGTAACGTATTCACCAGTTCCGGTGATTAGGGTCTGGACATCTTTCAGGGGCTACTATCAAGCCCACCATAGGTAGGCCACTGGACCCCTAAGCCTCAGTTTCATCAAGCAAGTAGGGAAGAAAACAAATGCCCACCCCTAGGCACTTTAGTGGGTCTAACTCAGTGGTGCCCTGGAATGTCAATGGCTAGGAATAGAGGCCGAGCTATGAGTATCAGGCCTCATTCCCTAGCCAAGCCAGAGAGATGTGTCTGGGAGGTGGTAGGGTAAGGGAGTGGGGTTTGGACTTAATTGTTTTATTGGACATGGCTTCTTTGGGTGTACTGGGGAAGTGATTTGCGCTAACATTGCCAGTTCGGTCATAAGTCTGTCCCCCTGGCTAATTGCCATGCTGGCTTTGGCCTCATTATGTCTGGCCTCCCCCTATCCCCTACCCCACATACCTATCTTCCTGCACTGTCATTCCAGAGCACACATATGACCACATCTCTCCCTTTTGTGGCTCCCCCTCTTCCTCGGGTGGAGGTCCAAGCTCTTTACCTTGAGTTACGCAGTCTGTGCCATTCCCCGCAAGCGCCAGACAGAGCCACAGCAAGCAGGTGGCAGATGTGTGAGGGCAGAACTGGGAATGGGGGTGAAGCAGATGAGGGAGGATGGGGATACTGTGCAGATGGTGTCGCAGGGATGGGGGCCTGACTCCAGAGAGCCTTGTGTACAAAGGCAGAAGGTGTCGACGTGCTAGTGGGCTCTGGCTGTGAACACAGGTGAGCCAGTGAATGAGTGTCAGGTAGAGCCCAGCACATCAGAGCTGTTGGCCTGTTCCTGACTCAAATGGGAGTGGCTTCTGAGTGCTGGTTATTGTTCTGAAGTATGGAAGGACAAGAGGGAAGTCTTTTTTCTGCAAACGATTTTGGCCAAACTCCAGGGATGGGGAATGCCCACTAGGACCTGGCTGAGCTGAAGGCCATAGCTTGCTGAGGCAGTGATTTGGTCTCGCTCTGAATCAGCCGAAGACATGTGAAGTGGGCTCAGGGCCCCCAACCTACCTGAGTCACCACCATGAAGCTTAATTAATGTTTGCAAAGTGCTCTGAGGCCTTGACTGAGAGGCCTCATGTGAACACAGAATATCCTTATTAATCACTGTGATAGCACCAAGTGAGGTGGCCTATGGGGCAGCTGCCTCCACACATAGAACAATAGATGCAGCTGAGCAGTTAAATTGCAATTTTGAAGAGTAGTCCTGATCAGCTGGCTCAAAAGCAGCTTAGCTGGAAGAGGCAGGCCTGTCTAGGAGCCACTTAACTCACCAGGCCCTTATCTCCCATGCATTAAGTTGAGGCAATAAAACACCCCTCCCTGCTGAGCAGAGATAATGGGAGGACTGTCAGGTAATGGTGAAGCATCTCTTTTAATCCTGGGTAACCAGGCTTTTAGCCTTGCCAGAGGGAGCCAGTTGGAAGCTCATACAGGCTCCATATCAGGCTGAGTGTCTTTGGACAACTTCTCTGAACCTCAATTTCCTAATCTGCAAAGTGGGATAATAATCATATCTTTTTCCTTATAGGATTATGAGGTTCAAATGAAATGGATATAAAAGTTGCCTATAATAATGATATCAGTAATAAAAATAATCTCCAGGCGTGGTGGCTCACCCCTGCAATCCCAGCACTTTGGGAGGCTGAGGCGGGTGGATCACCTGAGATCTGGAGTTCGAGACCAGCCTGGGCAACATGGCAAAATCCCGTTTCTACTAAAAATACAAAAATTAGCTGGGCGCAGTGACACAAACCTGTAATCCCAGCTACTCACGAGGCTGAGGCAGGAGAATCGCTTGAACCTGGAAGATGGAGGTTGCAGTGAGACAAGATTGAGCCACTGCACTCCAGCTGGGCAACAGAGAAAGACTCTGTCTCAGAAATAAATAAATAAAACAAATTAAAAAAAAAAGAGAACAGCCATAATAATAATGGCATCAGTAATAATAAGAAAAGTAATATTAGTAGCAGTAGGCTGGGTGCAGTGGTGTATGCCTGTGATCTCAGCTACTTGGGAGACTGAGGTGAAAGTATTGCTTGAGCCTAGGAGGTTGAGGCTGCAGTGAGCCAAGATCACATCACTGCACTCTAGGCCATGTGACAAGCAAGACCTCATCTCTTAAAAAAAAAATGCAATAGCTATTAAGGATATTACATGTTCCAACGTTCAGCTACTGTGATCCCCATTTTACAGATGAGGGAGCCCAGGAACAAAGTGACCTCCAAGTTTCCGCAATTAGCAAGAGGTGGAGCTGGAACTCAGTCTGGCTTCAAAGTCTGTTCTCTCCCCCATTCTCTGATACTGCTTTATAATTAGTGTCATTATACTCATTTTAGGAGTAAGGTTTCATTATGGTTGTCATCATCGTCATCATCATTACCTGGGGTTAACGGAAGCTGGGCCCTGGGGCATCTGTACTATGTCAGAGGTGGGGAGGGTTCCCTCTATCTTCCATAGAAAGGGAAGAAAGTTATTGTTGTCAAGATGGAGGTGAAGTACATGGATTGTCTCACTCACCAAAACTCCGGAGATGCAAGGAAATGCGTAGGTAACAGGATTTGAGGAAAAACGGTCAACAGATGCTGGATGCTGAAAGAAACTAAAAATGCATCCCCATCCTGCCCTGTCCCTCTGGCTAGGCACTGAGGGGACATTGTCCCCACATGTGATAGATAATGGGCTGCCTGTGGGTGATAGGGCAGCAGATTCCTGGTCACCCAGCCATCACCTGTTTCTCTTGCACTGGCTGATCTCCTAAAGGAAGGTTCCAGAGACCTGACCCAAAATCCTCAGTCTTGTTAATGTGCTCAATCCATGTTCCAGAACTTAAGCCAGTCCCTGCAGTGGGACCCTGGCTCAGGGGCCATCAACCTTGACTTCTTCCTGTCTCATTGGTGGCCATAGCTGCTCTGGCATAGCTTCCTCCAAGACCTACCTTCCCTCCTAAACCAGCCTCAGAGAATATGGTCCAGCATCCATCACCCCTCCAGGACTAGACAGCTCAGCCAGATACCAGCTCTGGCCCCTAGCCACTACTTCTTTGTTTCTCTCACCCCTCCGGAGGCCCATTTCTACAAATAGATCATACTGGGGCCTGCCCTGTACCCAGCTTTGCCCTCATGTCATACTCTTTCCATCCTGCCCTTGTGCCCCCTCCTCAGCATCCTGCACTCACACCATCCCTCTCTCCCCTCTAGGCGGATACATCTAGCAGACCCATTCTAGATCCAGCATACAGAAGGTTCCCTGCTCTGGCCTTCTCATACCCCAAAAGGACAAGGAAGTCCAGACCCATCTTTAGACAAGCTCAAGACTATGGTTCAGGCCCACCTGACATTTACAAGGAGACAGCCAGGGCAGGCTTACTTTAGAAATGAACAAAAGATTTCCCAAGCTACCTCCCCTTTGAAATGGGCTTCTCCGTTCTCATATGGGATCCAAACTGGTTTGCAAGGTAACGTGTGGTATATGGGGTGCTAGTGTAGACTACAAAATGCATTGAATCCTCTGCTGCCTGCAGGGGGTTGTGATGCCAACATGGATGTCGTTCTTTGCCTTCCCCATTTGCCTTTTGGGGAACATGTCCCTATCAGGAAAGTGAGTCTCTCACCCTGGGAAAGCTCTCTACTTTAAAAAATTTAGTGCAATTCTTTTTATATCAGATGGTTATATTTAAAGTATTCAAAGGCCTAGATTTGCATCGTCTTAGTTAAATTACTCATCACCCATCTCTCATCTACAACCTTTTTTCTCATTTTATGAAGCCTTCATTTACATAAAGAGTCTTAGTTTTCCTCCAGCCAAGTAGGTGCTCATTTCTCTTGTGGGTATTTGAGTCATGTATCTACCTGCCTGGATGAACTCGGTGGGCAACTGAACGGGGCCTTCTGCTGCTGCACACCGTCTGCTGTGAGCCGCAGGTACCTGGGTAGGCATCTTTCTCCCATGAGAAAGTGAAATCCAACAAGCCAGCAATGCATCTTGGCAGACAGCTGGTGCACAACAGGAAGGGAGTGGGGGCAGATCCGGCCACATGATTGAGAGCACGCAATTTTATAAAAAGTTGTAATGAATGTGTACCATTTATTGAACACTTGATATGTACCAGGCATGTGCTTGTTGTATTTATCTTCAAAATAATTATGTGAGGCAGGCATCAGGCCCACTCCTTGGCTGAACAAACTAGGGCTTAGAGAAGTTGTGACTTGGCAAATGTCCCAGAGCTGGTAACCGGCAGACAGGTCTGACACCACACCCCCATGGCTGTGTGTATGTGTTTACTCATTTATACCCTATTTCATTCCACACAGGGTTTGAGGCAGCTCAGAGGGAGCTGTGTGATATAACAAAACAACACAAAGAACAATAGCAAGAAAGGCACATTAAGGGAACTCAGAAGGTACCAGCATCTTTGTCTAGCAGCACTTAGGTCTTGGACTAGGCTCCAAACTTCCTAGCAGCCAAAGCAAAGAAAGCCCAAACTTTCCCAAATGTTGATGTTTGTACCATAAACACAATCCAAACACAGACCAAAGGCCTAAAGAAGCACAATGTTTCCTAAGTCCAAGTTCAAAAATAAACAAATGTCTCTCAAGTGGCTCTTTAGGGAGGCTTGAATGCAATAAAAGAGTAACAGTAGAACAATTGAGGGGGTTTTGTCAGCAGCCCCAGCACAGCAGGGCCAGAGTGGCTCTGGAGTGGGGTAAGAGGCTATCAGTCAAGCCCATCTTAGCTGACCTGTGACAGCTATCATAGCCTGGGTTCTCTGGGTGTGTGCAGATTTGTTGAGGAGTTCAGGGAAGTGAAGAAGGCAGGATCAGGCAGATGGAGAAACAGACCCAGACTGTGGGTGCAACTGAGGCCTCGGCAGTTTTATAGGGAACTCAAGAGCTGAGATAGCCACTCAGAGTTGTCCCAGATGGGGGCCAAGGGGCCTGGCCTTGGTACCCCCTCCCCATCTGTCAGTTATTTGGAGAGGGCTTAATTTTGAGTGAGGCAATTTCCCTTGGCTGAGGGCAATGCCCAGGGAGGGACACAGCTGTGAGATGTCCCCAGTACCCATGGGATGGGTGCATCAGTCCTGAAGACAGGGTCTAAGTGGAAACCACAGCAGCCGCCCTAAGGAGCCCTTGGGCATAGCTTTTGTGACTGAGTGACCTGCCAATTAGGAAGCCGCTTTCCAGCCACAGAGTTCTCCTGGGGACTGAGGCATCTTCCAGCGACACAGGCCTCTCACCTGGACTTGGTAGGCCTCAGGACCAGCCAAGTTGCCCCTGGAATATAGCATGGCCTGTGCTCTGACACACCTGTGTTCTGACCCACCGGAAAGACGGGGCTTAAAGCCCCTATGGATGCATGGGTGACAATAACTTCAGCCTGGAAACTATTGAACACTCACCTAAGGCACACCTACCTACATTCACACAACTTCAGAAACAAAAGCGCCACAAAGCACCTGGCTTTAGCAGCGCTGTTACTTCCTGGTGAACCTGCCAAGGTAAACTGTTTGCTAAGCATACAAGGACGAGGCAGAATAAGGGGACAAGTTTGCAGTTACTATTAAGAGGAAAATTGCCAGGGTTAGAAGACAACAACGGCCTTAGATTGTGTAAGGTTTGCCAGTAACATCCTGGACAGGAGGGTCAGGAGGGATTAGGGACAAACCCAGTTGAGCGGTGGCAATGAATTGTGGAGGCAAGAGTGGGACAGGGAATATAGGCTTGGGACAACTCAGGGTCTGAGGCCCCAGGGAGAGGGAGATGAGAAGGGGCTGACAGGGAACAACGGGGAGACCAGGGCAGGGGTGAAGCTAGAGCAGTGAAAAGGGTCGGGCTCTGAGCCACGACCCATGTCAGTTTTCATTCACAGTTTTCATGTCACATTTCATTCATCCCTGACCTGGGCCCAGCAGGAAGCACTGGCACACACCTGATTACGGGCACAGTGGCAGCAACAACCTGTTACTGTCCTTCATAGAGGCCTGGTCTCAGAGTCTTGCAGAAGGCAGAATCCAGAATCCATAGTTCCATCCAAATTCCATTTGGTTCTGCCCAGCTCTCCTAGCAGCCCTTACAGCGCAGATGTTGTCAGTTTGAATCTGATGTGATGAACTCTTTAAATAGCTACCCTAATGGATAATCAATCATTTCAGAGCTTTAATACTAAATCAGGCTGTTGGACACATTTGGGGGCAAAGCTGTTTGTAACTGAGCCAAAAACTGCCCTTTCTCTTTTACTTTGTGAGGCAGAGTATGTCACATTAAATACCTAAGGGTCTAGGGCAAGTCTCTTGTGACCTAAAAAAAAAAAAAGGTTAGAGGTAGACTCTTCAAGAGTCTGCAAGTTACATAGGAAATTTGTAGATCTTTTTAAATTAGATTCTTCATCTCAAGAGTATAATGAATAGTAAAATAGAACCTCATGTTAACATTTAAAATAAGCATCTGCTATATATATATTTTAAAGTCAATATTAAAATAATACAAACACAGTAGTCATGGTTACACTTTCAGGTTACCTAAATTAAAAAGGTAGTGGAAGAAAGAAATTTTCAGCCGTAGGTTAACATTTCCTTAGACAGATATCCTGAAAATGCCTGGGAAGCCTGCTTTGAACCTTCTGTCCAGGAAAATAAACCATCTGCAAAGCTGCAGAGTTGGCTCAAACCGCAGCTAGACCCTCAGCATTGCTGACTGGGCAGAATTCCTCAAAGCATGACCCAGTGGTGAGCCCGGCCTCTCAGGCTTCCCCCTACTGCCTGACCCCTGAGGACTCTTGCCTCAGGGACCCACTCTGAGCTCTCTAGCCACCCCTCTGCCCACAACTTGGGCAGAGTTGAGGGCAATTCAATGTCAAACTCAAATGTCAGTGACTCCAGGAGATTCTTCCTGACCATCTTTGGGTCTTAATCTGAACTCTCCCCATGGGATTTTATCCACTCTCTGGGCGTTAATTACCAGCTACCTGTGGGGTGGCCTTGCCTACTTTTCAGTCTCTGGTATGAGTTTCTCCCTATTGGCATGGTTTATAGCCCATGTTCTTATGGATCCACCCGGCTGCCCCCAGCCACCTTAGTTGTCACCTGCCCATCTCTGACTCATCATAGATGCCCAAACCTACACCACCCATTCCATCTCAGATGAGGCGTCAGCATCCACCCAATGCATAGGACAAAGGCCTGAAATACCCCCTGCTAGGCCCACTCCCTCTCACTGTCACTGTCACATGAGTCATTGGTCCATCAGTCTTCCAAATTCATCATTTCTTGCCTTCTGTCACCATGTCCCTGGGTGATCAAGGCCTCCTCCTACCTGGCCCTACTGCCTTTGAGCCTTCCCTTCCTGGCGGCTGATGTGGCCTTTGTAGAACACAAATCAGAGCATGCCACTCAATCTGATGTCTGCAGGATCTGGCTGCTGCCAGCCTTCCTCATCTCGTGCCATGCCCTGATGGCCAGAGCCAAGAGCCAGAACTTTCCCCTCCAAGTCTTTGTGCATGCCATTCCTCTGTTCCTGCTTGGACACAAACCAGGACATGAAGACTGGCTCCCACCTGTGGGTCTTAGAGGCCTCCCAGGCCCAGAGTCTCCCACCAGGAAATCCAATTGCCCGACCTAGCATTAGGACTGACTCCATCTCACAAACCTCCTCCTCTATCCACCAGTGGGTGGGTTAATGTGGAAGAGACCAGGCTGAACCTACCCCACAGGTGGGACTACACATAATTGAGCTTGGGTCAAGTCTTTATAGATAAAGCCTTATAAAGTTCATTCTTCTATAGATAAAGAAGGGTCATAGACATTTCTTATAATCCCAAAGACACTTACACAGATTTCCTCCAAACTTTGAATTAATAAAGAAGAAAGTGAGGCTTTTACTGTCCAAGCTGTTTTCAAAATATTCTATTGTCCTCCCTTCTCTTGCTCAGCTTCACAAAAGCAGTGAAATTCCAAGTGCCCTTTCAAAATGTTGTCGAAATGGCCATCTTGAAGTTATTTATCTTCCAGCTAGAAGGACTTCACAGGTCACCCAAGCCCATACTCAGCCTAGCCCTGATAGGCAATGGGAACAGACTTGGGTGGCTGAGATGGGGACAGGGACAAGAGCAAAGAATCTGTCTCTACCATAGTCTGGCAGCATCATCCTCTGTCTCTACCGTATCTGGCAGCGTCGTCCTCAGACTCTCTGTATAGCCAGCAGGCCAATCCTCATCTGTCCATACCTCAGGTGGAAAGCCACAGCTAGGATGGTGAGAAGGTTCTGAGTGTCCACCCAACTAGACCTTGATAGGAAGTGCCCCAGGCACTTCAGGAGAGCACCAGAACAGCTTCAGAGCATGCCAGGTTTTATACTTGGTGTGTAGCAGCTGGTCAGGGATTCTGACCCAGGACTTCTGCTCTGTATAGCCCATACTCTCTACCCACTAAAAATCACTGACTTTGTGTCCTTGAACCTACAAACAGGAATTTAACACAGAGAAGGGAGAATGGAGGAGGGATTATTATAAGCTGTTTCCAGAGGAGGATTAAACCATTTTTTGGATCTATTTCAATGCACTGCCACGTTTTCATGACTAGCCTGGAGTTCTGAGTCCACGTATCTTTTTATAGTTTGACCTTTACACAGGGAAAAAAACCTCAATGATTTTTCACTATTTTGAATAAACTGAATGATTTTCTATGTTTTCTGAATGATTAAGGAATGAAAAAAGAGTCTCTCATCATCAAAGGCCTTCAGGGATAATTTTCTCTGGAGGACAGGGTTCACAAAACTACCTTCCTGGTGAGCCAATCCCTTCCTTGTGATGGAGACCTTCTGTTGGATAGACCAGCTATTGGACTATCTTCCAGCTGCCAGGGCTTCACAGCTCATGTTCTTCCCATGCAGAGAGAGAAGTTTTATCCTGGAGCAGAGGCAGAAGCCAGGCTGGTCCTCCACCTCTCAGAGTGGCCGAAGCTATGGAGGCCAGGGCAGGAACATTGGTCCCCATGGTGAGCTAATGGGAGAGTGACAGCCATCACCACTACCCTGGAAAGCATCACCCAAACTCACGCCCTGTGTATCCAGCAAAGCCTCATTCACCTGGTGTCAAAGAGCAGGCATTCTACATAGGCCCCAGGCCAAGGACTTGAGGCAAGCCAAGGGTGAAAAGAAAAAAGCATTAGTGGCATGAGCTGGGATACATCACATCAGCTCTCTAAGTCTGTTTTCTTTCCTATAAAATGAATAGATAATAGTTACTTGTAGGATTGTTAGGAGATTAATATGTTTAAGACAGTGTATATGTAGCAGGTACTCAAAAAACATCCTTCCATCCCCTCTTCAAATGCCTAACTTTTAAAAGCACAGCATCTTCCTAACATCTAGCATACACTGCCCTGCCTTCTTAAGCAGTGAAGATGGAGTATTATTTTACAATGTCTTGATAACTCAGGGAGCCTTATTATGAAAATATGGGAATCACAGAATCCCCATCTTGAGTGGGAATTGGGAGCCTGTCCAGGCCGATTCCTCACTGTGATGATCTCACACGTTCAAGATTTGCAGAGCCTTGTAGTTTTTCTTTTGGGCTTGATTTTCTTTGTAATTGAAACCAGGTACCAATGTCTATCAGAACTGTGTGTTAAATAAAGCAGATAGGCTCTGAGTGAGGGTCTCTGCCTACAAGTCAGCGTGCGCGGACTGGGGATGCTGCGGCCGCCATTTTGACTCTTCATAGCTGCTTTCTACTTACTCCTGGATTCACCAGCTGTGTTTTGGGAGGTAGGTCTGACTGGAAGTCTGTTGGATATCCTGATCTGGACCCTTTATATGTTTGATGTTAGGTGGTTTGGTCACTTGTGGGTCTTGGGGGCTTTCATCCTGGCTGTGGGTTTCCTCCCTGCCCACTCCAAAGGGTTGTATCTGGCAACCAAGAATGGCAGTGCAGGTTAACACAGGGCTTCGACCACCATGGGGGCACCTTGACAGGCAGTGAGATTTTCTTCTGAGTCGCCGTCAGCCCCTCGTTCCTCACCATCTTCATGCCCTCCCCTCCTTAGGCCTTTCCTAGGAAGTTGCCCCAGGCCTTCCCCAGCCTCCTCTGGCCTGCTGGGCACAGCTCTGCTGAGTAACTGCCTCTGCCTCCCTGGCCTTGTGCACTGCACTTTCTCAGAGCACTTCCTGCCTCCTCCTTCCTTCCCCAAGCCACCATGTCTCAAAAGCTCCCCGACCCCAGCCTCTCCCCTCTGCCCCAAGGGGTGGCCAGGTACTGATCCAGATTCCCAGATTTTTCATGTCTATCATTTTCATTACTACTCCCAATTCTGAGCTTCCTCCTAGTCCTCAGCACTTTTTGATGCTGTCCCACTGCCCCAGGATCCCCAAGGTGTCACAGACATTTCCTCTGGCTGCTACCAGGTCAAGGCAGAGAAAGCATTAGGAGCTCCACTTTACAGAATAAAACATCAAGGTCAATGCATGGGGCTTACTTGAGTGACCCAGCTTCTTCAAGGATGCTGTACATGGCTGCTGTTCCTCCACGGCTGGGTGTGGGCCTCATCTTTGATCATTATCCATTATCATTTCTACCTGCCCAGTCTCAAGTCCTGTGGCAGCCCTGCTGGCCATCAGCTCATGCTCTGTCTCTCCTCCCTCCATCACCCTCCCATCCTTCACTCCCCAACCTCCACCCATGCCTGCAGTGGGAGGGTGGGAGAGGCCCTAAGCAGGAATCAAGATGGGTAGGCGCTCATTTGGGCCCCACAAGCCCAGGTCTCCAACCTGAACTATAGTGGTGACCTTGATAGTGGATGGTGGTTGTCCTCAGACACCAGAGAGTTGCCCTTAGACACCAGCTCTGGGATCCTATCTGACCAGGTGGTGTGGCCCCCAAACCTGGAGCTCCCCACTCCAATCCTGCAGCAGCACCCAAGTGCCAAGTGCCAAGTTCCCAAGTGCCCCTCTGTGATCACTGGACTGAGGTGGTCCTGGCAGGAGAACAGGCCTGGGCCTGAGGTTGGGGGAGGGCACTGTGCTGACTCTCCCCAAAGATTTCTCCTGACCCAGGCCTGCTTTGCCTGGGGGCTGCCCTCCCCTATGCCCACAGGGACATTCTAGTCCTAGAGGAGTACAGCCACATGGCCTTTTCCTGCTGGCTCCTTAAACTCTGGCCTTCTCTCCCATCAAGGTGTGATCACACCCACACTCCAACACTGGCAGCTGATGATACCCGCCCATTCCCTGCTTAGGCAGACCTTACTGGCATCTGCTGTGAAGTCAGCAATTCCTGACCTCACCGTGCAGATGCTATGGCCCATCAGTAGGAGTCTTCACTCTGCCTGAATTCACAGACGCAAGGTGCCTCAATACCGCAGGCATTTCAATTACTCTTTATGTCACCTGAATTACTTGGAACAGGAACGTTGGGCCCTTCGGTTGGCCCATGGTATAAGTTCTTCTCTGCGTCTGGGAAACTTTTGAATTAAAAACAAACAAACCAAAAAAACTCAGGATACTGGAGTATTTCCATCCATGATCGTAGAGAAACAGATAAAATGACCCTCAGTCAAACTCTGCAAGAAAGCGAGGATTTATAGTCAGAAAGGCTCTGCACTTACGGCTTTTTATGAGCCTCAGGTGTCCAAAGTTGGGCTGATTTAAACCCAGTAGTATCTATTGTTTTTTGTTAACCCCTTAGGTTGCCAGATTTAGCATTTAGAAATAGAGGGTGCTTCTAGCCCTACTAACCAAATAGCCTGAGGCTGGGGGTGACAGTGCTGATGCCTGGGGGAATGGGGAAGAGATTCATGTGTGTTTGTGCCTGGACCTCAGAGTGGCATCCAAGATGACAACACCAACAATGTTCATGTTGGTGGGGCCACCCCAGTCTGTGGATGACACAGCCCATTGCCTCTGCCCACACCTCCCTCCCCCAGGAGCATCTGGTGCCTGAGCCCTGAACTTCCTGACACCTGCGGAGTAGCCACAATTTGTGACACCAGCCCCAACACCCAGGGGCATTCATGTGTGCTGGGCGCTGCAGGTCCTCTGAGTATGGTCTTCAGTCCTTTTGTGGTAGAGCTGGGGACAAGGAACTGCCCCACCAGGGCCTGCACTTGATTCTTACAGTTCTCAGGGGACAGGCAGGTGTTGTCTCTGCCTCATTAGGGTCAGAGAGGCCATGGGGTTGCCCACAGGGTGACTAACTTCAGCCTTCTCTCCCATGAGGTGTGAAACCTCTGTCAGATAGGTGATCATCTGAGGGAGGGAGCTGATGGATCTTCCCACCCTCAGGACAGGATAATAATCCATCATCATGACCATGCACTGAGTGCGTCTGAGTTGGGCACTGGGACAGGATTTTGTGTGCAATTTACCCTCATGACACCTTCACCTCATGTTACTTAGGTACTGTTAAAATTCCCACTTCAGAGATGAAGCAACAGAAGCCCAGAGAGGAAACCTGACTTGCCCTAATCCCCCCACAACTCCAGCAGGCATTAGAGCTGCTGCCTGCAACATAGACCCAGCCTATGTCAGGCACGTAAGACTCGAAGTGCCCTGCCGTGACCACAGGTGTGTCCTGCCTACAGATATGCCTCTCCCCTGGGGGCTTGATGTCCAAGTGTGGCCCTCTCCCCTTACTGGACCCCCTCTCAGGGTCCTAGACCTCTCAGAAAGGCACTCTCTGCTGGGGCCAAAGTGAGCCCTCTGGGCAAGGTTTCAAGCAAGATGGTGAAACACAAAAGAGCTTTAGAGCCGCAAAGGAATGAGCACTAAGTAACTGAGTACAAAAGGTGACCGAAAACCAGCTGGGAAAATGCAGTGCCTGCTGGAATTCCACCCTTAAAGCCTGCTAGGAGGACAGATAGAGACAGGTCAGCATTGTCAGCGACAGTCCCTCCCCCACTGCCCAGTCACCTGCAATGCAGGGCCTTTGTGAGACCTAGGTGACCTAGGCAGAGCCTCTTGGTGTGCACTCCATATCGGGAAGGGGGCGTGCATGACAGCTCCTTCTTCTAAAGCAAAGCCCACTTTGGGAGTGTGCCCACTCATCCAACACTTCATAACTGCCCAGCTGCCACTGGGCAGGCTCATTGAGGTGTTCTCCATGGTGAAAAACTGGCAGGTTTGATTGTTTGATCAGGAGCTCCAAAAAGTGCCTACTAAATTGCAAATACATTTGCCATTTTATGGACACTTTTTTCTTTTCTTTTTTTTTTTTGAGATGGAGTTTCTGCTGTTGTCACCCAGGCTGGAGTGCAGTGGCATGATCTCGGCTCACTGCAACCTCTACCTCCTGGGTTCAAGCAGTCCTCCTGCCTTAGCCTCCCAAGCAGCTGGAATTACAGACGCCCACCACCACACCCAGCTAATTTTTTGTATTTTTAGTAGAGACGGGGTTTCACCATGTTGGCCAGGCTAGTCTCGAACTCTTAACCTCAGGTGATCCACCTGCCTCAGCCTCCCAAAGTGCTGGGATTTCAGGTGTGAGCCACCGCACCTGGCCCACCTTTCCTGGTTTTAGTTTGTGAGCTATTATTATCCAACACTAGCAGTAGTGGTGTCAGCTACCAGTATCAGGCAGAAACTTCAGGGATGCTGGGAGTGTGCCTTTGCCCTCCTGAAGTTCTCAACCCAGGAGAGGCAGAACCGTGGTTGAGTTATATATGTGCAAAATGTACCAGGCACTGTCTGGGCAGACCAGAGAAATGGATCACAGCCTCTACCTAAGGACAGGTGAGACACTGCCAGACGCCTAGGTCTAGGTCCATGGCCTTGACCTTGGGAAATGATTCATTCAGCAATACACTGATTGAATGGGAGCCATCCCAGAATTACCTAGATCTTAGTGGGCATGTCTGTCAGCATTGCCCAGGCTTTGCTTCTCACCAAAAAAAATATCCAAATCAATTTTTTCTTTTCTATATATTCTTAAAATATCTCCCCCATTTTCCCAGCAGTTGCCCCTGCCTCTTTTACTTGTATAAATTCACAAATAATTAAATGCCCATGTGGGTGGAATATTCCTCAGAGCTCAAAGGTAACAGTGGTCACATTAATTCCATAGGCAGCTTTATGTATGGCTGCAACAAATTTACTTTTTCATTGTCTTTCCATGAAATGAAGTTGAGTCAAGAATTTTCCCTTTGCAGATTAAAGTTTTGTTTATGCAATTATCTTTTATTTAATAATGTTTTAAATATCCATGAATTGGCATACTTTGTTCATTTTAGTAGCTGGGGCTATGTAATTATGTTTCCCTTTTTTGGGGGTTCTAGGAAGCTCAAAGATAAATTTAGAGCTTGGTCACAGAAGTAAGATTAGCCATTGGTGGTTAAAAAATTTAGATTCTTTTCTGCCTGGATTTTTTTTTTTTTTTTTTTTGAGACGGAGTTTCACTCTTGTTGCCCAGGCTGGAGTGCAAAGGTGCAATCGTGGCTCACTGCAACCTCCGCCTCCCAGGTTTAAGTGATTCTCCTGCCTCAGCCTCCCGAGTAGCTGGGATTACAGGCGTGCACCACCATGCCCAGCTAATTTTGTATTTTTAGTAGAGACAGGGTTTCTCCATGTTGGTCAGGCTGGTTTCGAACTCCTGACCTCAGGTGATCCACCCACCTCGGCCTCCCAAAGTGCTGGGATTACAGGCGTGAGCCGCCATTCCCAGCCTCTGCCTGGATTCTAATTTCCTATTTCTAGCTTAATAAACTCTTAAATCTTTTGTTACATGCTTCACCAATTCTTTTTTGGTAAGAGGGAAATAAATGAAGTTGATTTTAAAAAGAAAGTACTTTTCTTAATACTTTTTTTCCCTCCTCCAGTAGAAACTTTTATTTTCATTGTTTTTTATGTGTAGGCAAACACATCTTACAATATCGATACTGGAACTTCACACACCAGCCCCAAACAATAAGGCATAAGAAGCATTTAAGATCACAGATTAAAAATACAACAATATGCTACGAATTCTAATAGGTGATAATAAAGATTTTAGAATAAAAATTAAAAACAATTTTTAAAAATACAACAATAGGCCCCTGTAGTAGCTCATGCCTGTAATCCCAGCACTTTGGGAGGCTGAGGCAGGAGGATCCTTTGAGGCCTGGAGTTTGAGACCAACTTGGCCAATATAGCGAAGACCCCGTCTCTTAAAAAAAAATTAAATTAAAAATACCACAATAGACTCGAGAGATGTCATTTTTAATACCTACAAATCAGGAATTTTAAATTATATAAAATAAAAAAATACTCTTAAAATAGCCTTTCAAAAGAGGTTTCTGATCATTTAAATTATTATTTTTCAGGAAAGATAAATTATGCCTAAGAGCAGGGTTGTCTGCCCTTCCATGATGCTGTATAAATTGATGGAGACAGTTCTCCTCACCTACGTTTGGTTTTCCCTAAATGCCCTTAGCAACCTATGTATAAATCAATGCATCTTGCCAAGCTACACTTATGGTTAAGCAGTAATTATAGTGTGCCTGGACGGAGACCTCAAATATCCACCTCAAGCAAGATGAATCTCCCTTCAATACTCTCCTGATCAAGCTTTTGCCCTATTTCTGGCCCCCATACCCCAATCTTACTGGGCAGAAATCTAAAGACCACATTAATGAGCAAACAGCCCAGAATAGCCATCCGATTTTACAAGACTCCCCTGGCAAGCATTAAATTCCCAGTCTCTACTGCCCTACCCCCTATGCCCTGATGTGCTGCTGAGAGCAGATTTTTCATTCCTGCCAGCTGATTGTGTTCAGCAAATGTTTGTAAATGTCTGGCCGTGTCTCCTCCACGCTACGGTGAGCTTCCGCCCCCTGAAACTGTGTTTTCTGAGTCTTTTGTGTCTTCTAATGGTGCCTGGAACATTTTGCACATGATAAAGAACTCAAATAAAATGAACAATAAGCGTCCCCAACCAGCTAGAGCTTTTTATGAGGCTCTCAGTGAAAACTCTGAGCCACATTGGCGTCTGATAAAGGCAAACATCTGGAGATACCAGTGGCAGATGCCCAATTATGCTGAGTCTGATGAATGGGCACGGAGCTATTTGCGGCTCAGCGGCATCCTCAGATGGACCCGCTGCTACCCAGGGCAACGGGCTTCCCCTTTCCAGGCACCATCTTGGCCTTCAGAGGGCTGGGAATGACTGCCCCAGTATCCAACCCAACCACTGCCACAGGTCTGCTGCCCCATCTCCAGGGAAGAGGAGGGCCAGGTTAAATTACTTTTCTCATTCACATTTTATTTCACAGAAATCCCGTATTTTATACAAGAAAGTGTTAATTATACCACAGATACCATCAAATGGTACTAAGTGATAACTAAATGTTCAGAAGGTTGACATGTATATTATTTCAACTAGCTTCATGATTTATTATCTAATTTAGACAAATGGCAAATAGTGATATCATAATAGCCCCCTTTTATTCTGGTTTACGCCTCATTGTCTCTGGGCGTAGAATAAAATGAATCATCAAGCAGGCCCCACGGGAAAGACTGGCAGACTGGTTAAGAGCATAGGCTCTAGCATCAGACCCTTGGGGTCCAACTCTCTGCCCTGCTGTTGACCAAGGGCAAAAGCAGGGAGTGCTAAGGGTGTCTCAGAGCGGAGAAGGTTGATGATCAAGTGAGATATAAACCCCTTGACACTGTTCAGCATCAAGAATGTGCTCCACCTGTGTTAGCTGGTACTAAGTCTGAGGTTAAGGGCAGACGACAACTCTGGACGTAACACTTCAGGGGTCAGGACCAGCTGAGAGGTGTGTGCACCCACCAATTCAGGCTCTGAATTGTACCCAGTGAGGAGGGGGCTTCACTGTGAAGGGACAGTGACTATGGCATGCCATCCTGTGACCAGGCGGGCATTTCTTCAGGGCCCATGCTGTGTTAACTTATATTTCTGAAAGAGGAAAAGGACTTTCAGGCTGAGATTTTTACACCAAGAAGTCACCATTTTCACCTGAGTATAATTAGGTTCATGATGGGGGCAGAACACAAGGCCTCCCAAACATAATTATTATCTCTCTGTCTTTTCTTTTTTCTTTTTTTCTTCTCTTTGAGACAGGGTCTTGGTCTGTCAAGCAGGCTGGAGTGCAGTGGCACTATCATGGCTTACTACAGCCTCACCCTCTAGGGCTCAAGCAATCCTCCTACCTCAGCCTCCCAAGTAGCTGGGACCACAGGTGTGTGCCATCACATGGACTAATTTTTGTACTTTTTGTAGAGATGGGGTTGTGCCATGTTGCCCAGGCTGGTCTCAAACTCCTGAGCTCAAGAAATCTGACTGCTTCAGCCTCCCAAAGTGCTGAGATTACAGACGTGAGCCACCATGCCCAGCCTGTGCAACTTTCTTAATGAAACCTGCCAAGGAAACTGGCAAAGTCACAGGAACCATGTGGTCCAGGCCAGCAGGATGAAGATACAGGGCAGCCATGAGTCCTGAGGCTGTGATTCGAAGCCCTCATCAAAACACTTGCCTTGGGGGAAGAAACTTTGCTGGTAGAATAGGTGTAGGTGTCTACTAGCAGTCCCAAAAGCTAAAGGTCCTAGAGGGCAGATTCAACAAATGATAAGGCCCCAAAGTTAAAAACGAAACAGCAGAAGAGGAAAAGTCCATTTTCCTAGGGTTACCAAATGCCCAGATAAGAGCCAGGTCTTACCTCTGCTTGGCCCACAGGGCCTGGCAAGTCTGCACACGTGTGCCTGGGGTTACAGAGAGGAAGCTCAGAGCCGCCCCATTTCTGGTGCTGCCAAGGACAAGTCTCCCACACAGTGTTCCAAGTCACTGGAGTAGATCTGTCAAGTACCAGCGTGTTTCCATTTCCAACTTGGATGGAAAGCCTTCTTTTCTATGCTGTACTCCTGGAAATAGTGTTTCAGGCTGTCGTGATGTCCCCAGCTTCTATACAAATATGACAGCGTCTGGGGGCTAACACCTCAATGGCAGGTGGGCCAGGAGCATAGGTGACACACATCTCCTACCTGGGAAACTCCTGACAAGTCCCTTCAGGCCTACTTCTAAAGATTGCTTGCCAGCCCGTCCTCATGTCCCACCCCCTGCACATCCACCCTCACAATTGTTAAGCTGAGGCCCATGGAGATTCCAGGAGAAAGTGGAGAAAACAGCTGGGTGTGGTGGCTCATGCCTGGGAGGCCAAGGCAGGTGAATCCCTTGAGCCCAGGAGTTCAATACCAGCCTGGGCAACATGTGAAACCCTGTTCCTACAAAAGATACAAAAGTTAGCTGGGCGTGGTGGTGCGCACTGAGTAGTCCCAGCCTCTTGGGAGGCTGAGGTGGGAGGATCGCTTGAGCCTGAGAGGCAGAGGCTACAGGGAGCCATGATGGCACCACTGCACAGAATGAGACCCTGAAAAAGAGAGAGAGAGAAAGGAAAGAGAAAGGGAGGGAGGGAAAAGAAAAGAAAAAAGAAAACAGAGAAACAATGGCAGGGTTGTCATCCTGCCCACCATCCCAGCTGTACTGCTGCTTCCCTGGGACCCGGCGTTCCTGCAAAAGAAAGTGTATGGGCTTTCTGACAGCTAGCCCCTCTGACTCATATGCGTTTGGTCACCCCTGTAGTCACAGGCACTCAGTAAATGCTGTCACACAAGAGTGGGGAGCTGCTCCCCTTCATTATGGAATATTTGTCAGGGTAATCTTCAAAGCATGAGGCCCAATCCTGGTTTTCAAATGAGCTGGGGTAAAATTATTGTGCAAACAATCAAACTTGAGCAAATCCATTCTAATGTGCTTCGTTTAAAACTTTTGTTTTCCATAAAGGATTAGGCTAGGAAAGAATTTAATCACATCAAATCCACTTCTAAAATGGTTACAGATCCCATGATCAAGAGTAATGATTAGAAGAAAAGAATAAAAATCCCTGGATGTTGAGAACTCAGTAGCCTTCTTCCAGGACTAGAAAACTGTCTTCGTTGTTTTCAGGTGTGAATAAAGGCAGAGATAGAGGTGAGGCCAGGCCACTTCTCTTTATGCAGAGGTCGGTTCTGATCTGTAATAAATTTATATTGGCATCTGCTCTGAGCCTGGCACCGCTCTGGGTGTCACAAGTCCAACAGTGAACACAATAGACAGAAACCCTGTCCTCAGGGAGCTTGTGTTTCAGTGGAAGAAGAAAGAAAATCAGAAATGCATAATGAGTTAAGTGGTATGTTTTGGAAACAAAAAGGAAGCAGGGAAGGGGATAGAGGGTGTCAGGAGGCATTATTTGTACAGGATGGTCAGGGAAAACTATCCCGAGTGGGTGATGTTTGAAACAGGGACCTGAACACAGTGGAGGAGGGAGACACATGACATCTAAAAGCAGAGCGTTACTGTAGGAACAAAGGCCCCGGAGCCAGAGGGAGCATGACGCTCTGTGCTGTACCTTGGCACGGTGTCTACAAATCCACTCTACATACTCCAGAGGCAAGACTAGCAGATCCTCATTACAGAAACAAAGCCTCCCCTCCAGCAAGTTGGCAGAGCACATCTCAGGCCCAATAAGCCCTTCTCAGCATCTTCCTAGAAGTCTCCTAACTCAGCATAAACTGGTCTTCCAGGGGAATGACATTCCAGTTGGAGGTTGCATTCCTAAGAATTTCTAACTATTGAATGCATTCCAGCATCCAATCAGGAAAGGCACTGACCTGCTGTTACCTTGAACACTCAAGCACAGCACCCACCACGCTATGTAACCAATCACTACCGAACAGCCCATTGGAAGGAGTCACCTCGCCTTCCACCACCAGCACAAACGTGCCCACTGACCACACGTGGGCCCTGCTCTGTGGGACTCCTACAGCTTGTGCAAGATGAAAAGCCACACTGAGTCATGACTCTGGCCTATTGCTTATCCTCAGATTATGACAAATGTGCACACAGAATCAATCTCTGCCTCCTGGCCCTCAGCAGCCAGATGCAGCCCCCTTTCTGGGGCTGTATGTCATATACCATGTCCATTTTATAGAGGAGAGAAATGGAGGCCTGCAGAGGTGGGGTGCTGTATCACTCAGGGTTCAATCAGGGAGGCAGAATCACTACAAGTATAATGGAATCAGAAATGTATTCTAAGAATTAGAACTTATTAATTGTAGGAAGAGCCAGGGAAATGACGGTCTAAAAGGGAAAGAGACGTGACTCAGAGGAAGGTCACTAGCCAGCCATTGCGTGGGTGAAGGAGAGTCAGAGCTTGCAGGGAGGTCCTGCTAAGGAAGGCTGGGTAGGATTCTGTAGAACCTTGTTGCCTTTTTGTGGCTATCACATCTTGGAATTTGCAGAGAATTGTCTTGTGTGGGCCTGGGGTCGCTGTTGGTCATCTGGGCTGGCAGTTGGGAAGGAGAGCCGAATATAAAACCATGACAAGTGAGGATAAACTGGAAGCTGCCATCCTCTTAGCCATTTGGCATGTTTGCCTTGCTGGGATTCTAAAGATCTGCGAGGAAGGCATTTATATGGTCCTGGGTGCTTTAAGAAGGCTTCCAGAAAACCTGGTATGGCAGCCTGCCTTGTACCTATGAAATTCTCCTGTCCTGGCCAGCATACTGCCCTGAAACTTCCCCTTGCAAAGAAGCTGAAGTTTCTGGCACCCAGCTACTAGTGTGGGGATCTCAGACAATTACCTTTTAGGTGAGGTCAGGATTCAGGGAGATTCTTGGACAGATGCCCTTTCCCACCTCCACCCTGACTCTAAAGCATGTTCCAAAGACAGGGCCCTGTCTTCAAATTCACTCCCTGTAACATCCCACTCACCCCGCAGCCCCTGCTCCCTCCTATACCCCTATCACCCCCAATTCCACTCCCAGCCCCAACAGCCCAAACTCAAGTTTTGCATTTTCTACTCCCTGCTGGGCATCACCACTGAGCTGGGCAACAAAAACCTAAGGAATTGGCTCAGAAAGCCCCCACTGCCAGCAACGTCAGGTCCAAATGCGTCAGCTACATGTTGAAGTGCTCCCTGCAACAGTATATGGCATGCCCCTCCCCTTAGCCACTGTGTTTCCCTCAGGTGGACTAGGGCAGAAAAAGGGTGAGACCCAGGGATGCTGTGGAAAGTGTCGAGGCTTTGGAGCATCACAAAACAGTTCTGCCACTCACTGATGCTAGCCTGGGTGGTTCATTCAAGATTCTGTACTTCTGTTTCACTGTCTGAGCTCTGAGGCCCAGCACCTCACTGGTGGCACTGTGAGTAGCACTGGCAGTGCTCTGAAGGCGAGGGGTGGTGGCCAGGATAAAAAAGTTCAATCCAGTACAGAAGTAACAGATCCAATCACAAGCATCCAATAATCTGATTATTATTTGGTCTTTGTGATCCTGCAAACCACCATTTAGAAGAGAAATACTTGCTCACTCAGAGCTGGCCAGAAGTTGCCATGTGCCTGAACTCAGTTACACTCCTCAGACACAGAAGGGGCTGGTATGGCTAGCCCTGCACACTGGCTGATTGCCCGGGTTTGGTTTTGAACAGAGCAGTGTTCCAGGTGTTAGGCACCTTTGTCGGGGCTTGAGAGGCACAACCACAGCAGATCAAGGCTGCAGGGACACATGGCCAGTAGGAAAGGTGCCCCCATCTGTGTGTGGAACATACAAGTCTGTGTAGCTGTAGCATATGGTACTAAAAAAGTTCATCTCTTCCACTTAGTTTTTAGAAAACTGTCAGAAAGTGCAAGTTGAGGATTCTTGTCTGAGTCTAATCTAACAACCACTACTGTAGTCTAACCCATGGGCCAGCTTCTGTCCCTTGATAAATGTGACTTAGAACCACCATATTGAATTAGGAGCTGATTATATCTGATTTGCCCTGTAACAGGGTTAGGTCCATTTCCTGGGATGTAGCAGAAGGGCCTGATGGTCACCAAGCTAATCCATAATTATCGTTTAAAATTACAGCCCAAATGGGTCATGCTGGCAAGGTCAGGGGGACACCCTAGCAGAGGTGGGCTGGACTCAAGAAGCATCACAGCTTCCAGCACTTCTGCAAAGCCCCTGACCCTTACCTAGGACCATATCACCCCCAACACGTATTTGAGGGTGGTACCTTCTAGAGGCCACTTGCCAGAGGCAGGAAGTGGGACGAGGAGGCTCTGTGGCAGGGTGGATTGAGAAGAATGCTGGTTTTAGAGTCAGACAGACCTGGGTTCAAATCACAGCTCCTCCACCGTGATCTTGGTAGCATGCTTTACCCCTCTTGGCCTCAGTTTCCTCATCTGTAAAACGGTGACTACAATAGTAGCTGCCCTGCTATGGAGTAGAGTGGGGAGGTGTGAGGCTATAAAGACAAGCTGGGCCCAGGCCAACTCGGCCTTAGCCCTGAGACAAGGCAGGGCTTTGGGTTTATTGTGGATGTCAGTGATGTACTGTGTTTATAACAAGGGGCTCCTCTCTGGACATGGTCACTACGGAAGCAATGTCCTTACCTGGCCACTGGTGCAGTTTTCCAAATGATGAAGACAAGGCAACATGGCAGTCCAGGCAAGCAGCATCTGATTGGGTTCCAAGTAATCCAGGAAGAACGGCCAGTGGGTTATCTGACCGCTGTTCTTCCTTCCTCCCCACCCACCCGCCCCTACATTGTATCAGCTGCCTCTAGGGAGCCTAGGCCTCAAGGCTTCTTCTTTGTGGGTGTCCGCAAGATGGGATGGATGGCACTTGGCTCTTGAAGGGGACCCTACTTCCCTCCATTCCAGGCAGCAGATGTACTGGGGGACATGGGGACAGCAGAGTTGTTCTCTTTACATCCAAGGCCTGTGGGACCAGGGGCTGACATTTATAAATGAAGCACAGTGGTGAGTGGACATGCTATGGGGCACTAGACCATGGGCAGTGGAGGTAGGATGGTGGCTTCTCCTTCACCTTGAACCCAGAGTAGGAGCCAGGTAATAGGAAAAGCCAGAAGTCCCCAGGTGGGGAAAATGGGGCCTCACTGCACAGCCTAACTAGTCCTGGTTTTGAATCCTGAAGTAACCTCCCCAAGCCCCACCCAGAGGGACATTTTCTGGCTTCAGCATTTGAATGAGAGTCTGAAAACCCAGAGGTGTAGGCAGAGACTAGGCAGGCCTGAGGAGGACGGGAAGATTTGCTCTCTGTTGAGAGCCAACAACTACAGGCTCAGTGTTTTAAAATGTTTGAATCAACAGAGGGACTGTTAATCACTATTTAAAAAAAGAAATGTAATTAGAGGTTAGCGAATCCCCGGAGCTCCTGGCCACGATGTCAAAGGCTTCCTTCACCTGGAGCAGGGAATAGAATGAAAAGCGACCACAGACACACTCCACTTCGGTGCTCTGCCACAAATCCCGCCTGACGGGTGCTCCCACCACGGCCCATAAAAGATTCTGTGGCTAATGGAATGGCATTTCACATAGGTCCACATTTTTCTCATTCCTAGATGGCTTTTCTTTCTAAACTTGGGAACATGAAGATTCTATTTTAAGAACATGAATTACTGTCCAATTTTAATGTAACTAATGCAAACCAAAAACCAACTTTGAACTGAGGAAACAAAAGCAATTTATGGGGTAATTTTGTGTTCACATCCCTCAAGATTGCTTGAGAACACTTGTCTGATGCATTTATTTCTGGTCAAGGGAAATGAATAGCCAGCTGTTTGGTGGTTTCTGGAGAACAAGGTGAAGGTTGGCCACATCGGCCTGGAAGACTCCGGCTCGGCCATCTCAGGCCAGGATCCTCCGTGGGGCCCAGAGAGGTAGTGTCAGGAAGGTAAAAATAGCATGAGGGATTCGGCACCAGCTTTCTGACACACGGTTTTCTCATCCCAGGGACTGCCACGTAGGGCCCTTCTTTTCCAGCTATTCTAAGTGAAAAAGAAAAAAGTAAGATTATTTGAGAACTAAATAAAAACAGTGCTATATTTTAACCACCTTTTCTGTGATCTTCTTCCTTTCCCAAGTGCTCTTTTTGGCTCTTCTTTCCTCACCAAGCCAAAAATGGGATGAGCCCCAAGCGTCTGTCCTTGACCCCCTTTTTTCCTCCGCCTGTTCTCCCTGAGAACAACATCCACAGCTGCAGCTCCAGCAGGGGTCCAGGTGGCTACAGCCCCAGCACATTCCAGAGGCCCACCCACCTCTTGGACTCCCTCCCTCCCCGACCAGATTCTGCATCTCCCTCTGGAAGGCTGCCTTTGGGGGATATTCCTCCCTGTGGTTGTCATCCCCTGGCCTTGCCTGCCTGTTTGACCTGTGACCCAGGTCCCAGACCTCTAGAGGCCACCTCTGGGGTGGTGCCGGGAGCAATGGGGGCTCCCTGTAGGAGGCCCTAAGATGAAGCACTGCCACCAGAGGAGGGGGGAAGGCTTCCTGGAGAAAGGCCCCCCAAAAAGGCAAGAAGATGAGGAGTTAACTAGGTGAGGCGTGGAATTCCAGGCTGGGAAAGGCTCTCCTGGAGAAAGAATGGGACCAAGGAGGAAAGAGGAGAGCTCAGAGGACAAGCTGGGCAAGAAGCGCACAGGAGAGGAGGCACACGTGCGTGGGGCGTGGATTTTATCCTGGGGACTATGAAAGAGTTAGCTGGGAGGGTGCCCAAGTATGTATCTAGAAAGATCATTCTGGCTTCTGTCTGGAGAACAAATGGAGAGGGCACAAGGCCTAGAGACACCAGGGAGAGACAATGGGCTCGACTAGGGTGTTCCCCATTGCCCCTCGGCCCCACAGCAGAACTCTGCCTGGTTCCTGCTGGGTTTATACCTCCCAATCCCCACTGGCTCTCTGACCATTCAGACATCCAGGACAACAGTTGATGGATGAATTCATACCTGAGTGTTAAGAACAAATCATGGCAGCATCCACCTTGAATCCCTCTGGGACAGAGCAGGGGTGCAGGTAAGAGGTGAGGGTGGTGGCTAGCAAGACTTCCCAACCCCTGGGAGTTTCCTCCCTTACCTGTGGGTGCCTCCTGTGTATTAGGGAGCCCTACCAATCAAAATGCTAACCAGGATGGGGCCATAGATATAAGTCTTGCCCACAGAATCTGTGCCACCCTCTAGCTGTGTGACTGAGCAAGTCACTTATGCCCCTCCGAGCCTCAGTTCTCATCTCTGAGTGCGGGATCAATAATACCTACCCTCCCCAGGCTGCTTAGGGGATGAAACAAGACGTTGTGCACTGAATGCTCTGAACACAGTGCCTCGCACACAGTGGGTGCCCCAAAACATTTTTGATGTAATCGTATTGATGAGGATGATGATTCCAGTAAGCTACAGGCACTCACAACACACACATGTGAGTTCACACACTTTTCAATGTGAAGTCTCCATGTTGCGTTTTCATTTTGTTTTGTTTTATGACAAAGTAGTCTCACTGAGATTGAAGCACTAATTCAAACCATGGGGAGCAGTTTCTCACAGCTCCTGCTGTGCCCCCTGGTGTGTACAAAGGGAATCGAACCTTCTGGTGATGGACATGCCCGCCTGGCTAGAAATCACTTTATTGATTAGACCGAGGTTCCGGGAATGCCTCTATCAGGGACTGGGCCCTGTGCTTGGAGCTCAGGGGGCTCCAGGCTGCCAGTACAAAGCCCAGGGGTGTGAGACTGAGGGGAGGGGGGTTCAAAGCTTTAGAGCTGAGCCTTAGATGGGTGTCAGGTGGACCACCTGGGGTGTTTCAGACACCAGGGACAGCATGTGCAAAGGCATGGAGGCATGAAAGAGCCTGGTATGTTCTAGGAACAATGAAAGCTAGAGGTCGGAGCCATCAGATCAAATCAGTGGGAGAGAGGGAGGGGCAGAAATGAGGCTGGGGAGGGCAGGGCCTGGTCACTAGGGGCCCTCAAGCCAGGCCAGGTAGAAAGATGGATCCTAGGGGTAGAGGGAGATCTGGAGATGCTGGACAAGGGCGGAGTGAGCTCAGAGCTGCTGGTGGGAGGATCACAGGCTTTAGCCCAATTAGGAGGGAAGGAGCTCAATGCAGTCAAGACAGGAGGAGGCCCTGGTGGAGGTGACAGCCAGGGAAAGAGGGGGAACAGGGACTAGAAACAGACTCAGGAACTGGGAGTAATTGGCCTTGACTCTGGACAGGACACTTGCAGCTGAAGGAGGGGTCGAGGACAGAGTGGACAACTAGGGGCTGTGCCCACTGAGGCTGGAAGGGCAGGGCTGGGCTGCCCAGGCCAGGCACACTGTGCTGAGGCACCCATGAGACAGGACTCTGCTCCTGCCTTCACGCAACCACTTTAAGTCTGTTTTTCTCTCTTTAACTGCCACAATAGGAAACCAAGGTCTTTTTCATTGTTTAATATATTTCCTCATTTTTAATTAAAAAAAAAAAAGTAAGTGGAATGTTTTCTATATCCTTCTCAAACAGAAAAGCAACATTACCTATATAAACATGGTCTCTCATGTATAAGAATGTCTAGATGCTACTTTTCCCTTGATATATTTTTTTAAGGCAGTTTAGGCACCGGGATGAAATTTAGAGTTGTCCCCTTGGTGCTCAGCTAGCTGCCCCTCAGGATCAGCCCCTAAGTGGGTCCAGACTAGGGCAGCCACAGGCCTGAGCTCAGCTGCCCTGACTCAGGCTTCTTGTCGCTTAAGGGCTTGAGGTAAACTGGGACATGATAGCTATGGGACTCACTATGGGACTGAGATCTTCCCTTGAAGCCAGAGGGTACATTCTAAACCCTGGAGATGATGACATTTTGATAAAGTTTAAAAAAAAAAAAAAAACTACTTCACTTTGCAAGACAAACAGCTAATAAAATAGAATCTTTTTTGGTAACCACCCATACACCAATCAATCTGTCACTCGAAAAGCTGGTTCCCGAGAAGTGTGAAATGAGGCCACTCTGGAGTTCTGTGGGAACAGAGAGCCCTTGAGAAGCCTTCCTCTCAACCAGATTACAGTTACCACCCAACACAGGGAAAATCTCTGATTCTGAGTACAGGAAATACATAGCTAATGAGTTGTTCAATCAATACAGACTTTTGGAAGGTGAGCCATGAGGTTGGGGGTCACTGTTACACTGTTTTACGTGCTACCAGCCCACACTATCACCTATAATTCTGCCTCTTTTTTTTTTTTTTCCAATTCCAGCCCCCTTGGGAAAGATATATATAAGCATTTCCCACTCGCGGGGGCTAGCGAAGGGAGTGATGCCACGGGGGCCTCTTTTACACTACAGCTATTCAAATAAGAATTTAAAACAAAGGGTCATTCAACACCACCAAAAAAATCAATAGGACAAGCCTCAGTCATAAAACACATCTGTGTGCCCACCTGAGGCTACCATTGGAAAGAGACTTCACCTCACTCACTCTCTCTCTGTCTCTAGCTCTGCCTGGTTGCCTCTTGTTTTTTCTGTTTTCCCATAGCTCTAATTCCCTATTTCAACAAACAAAAAAGTCTCTTATTGTCCGTAGGATACAGTTTAAGTTATCATAAGTCTTTTGGGGAACAAGATAAAATAAATGAATTAGTTAATCAGAACCTGCCTAAAGCAGCTGTGACTAAAGAATTCTGAGTCCTGCAGTACTAAAGTTAGAGGGAAAGCAGATGGCTACAAGTGCTAAATGATGAACAGCAGTGTCTGCACTCAGTAGGCACCCAATAAATGTCAATTAATTTATTTTTTAAATGATGGAATCTGAAGGAACAAATAAAATGAACTGGATAACTACTCTGAAAGTAATAAATGACAATAAAATGCTAACAGAAACAGATCAGAAAAAAAAAATAGCCATAATTCCATGGTGAAAATTATAAAACAATTGGAAAACAACTGGAAGTAGTAATTGGCATAACAGAAACAAATAGAACAAAGAAATTAGTGATGTTGAAGGTAAGGTAAGACATGAAACCAAAAATGTAGACAAAGGAAACAGAGGAGCAAATAAATGATTTGGAAAATGGAAAATGGTATGACAGTCCTAAAGTAGGCCTAGAAGAGAGAGATGAATGGAGTAACACATAAAGGAGACATCAGAAAAGAAATAATATAAGAAAAGCTTCCAGAAATGAAAAAACAGCTCCACCTAGAACTAAAGAAAACACACTGTGCCTTTCAAGTGCAACTCTGAGAAAAAGAAATAAGCATTTGCTAGTTTAAATTTTGAATTATAAATTATCCAACAAGCTGAAATGAAGGGAGATATATTCTTCTGAAATTGGGTAAGAATGACAAGAGAACTGACATCACAAACATTGAAGACAAAATGAGCCTTAAAAAAAAATGTGCAATTCTAACTGCACAAGTGGATTCTAATCACATCACTTATGCTCCTAAACAAGACTTGTTCTCTACAAGTAGGGGAAAACAAAGTCAAGTAAAAATTAGGGGAAAGTTATGCACAATTATACTTTTTTAAAGCAAAGGAGAATATCTGACTTTTACAAAAATATGAAAGACAAAAGCTATCTTACATAACAAGAAATTAGAATTAGAATGGACCAATTGAAGAAAGAAAGAATAAGTGATCTGACAAAATGTAGTCACTCTCAAGAGTTCACCTACACTCTAATAATTCTCAAACCGGCTCCAATCCAGACCTCAACTCTGAGTTTTGGGTCTGACTATCCCACTTCCGTCTGGGCACGTCTATGCAAATGTCACAAAACACCACAAACCCTGCCTTCACCCATTCACCCACCCACTAGTAAAGTGAGCAACTTTACTAGCCATATAGTTACCTGAACCAGGAGACTGCTGAATAAATTCCTGTTCCATGTTTCCTTTTTCTTTCTTTCCTTCTCTTTCTTTCTTTCTTTCTTTTTTTTTCTTTCTCTTTCTTTTTTTTTTCTTTCTTTCTCTTTCTTTCTTCTTTCTTTTTTGAGAGAGTCTCACTCTGTCGCTCAGGCTGGACTGCAGTGGCACCATCTTGGCTCACTGCAACCTTAACCTCCCAGGTTCAAGCAATTCCCCTGCCTCAGCCTCCCGAATAGCTGGGACTACAGGCTTGCACCACCACACCCGGCTAATTTTTGTATTTTTACTAGAGATGGGGTTTCACCATGTTGGCCACGCTGGTCTTGAACTCCTGACCTCAAGTGATCTGCCTGCCTGGGCCTCCCAAAGTGCTGGGATTACAGGCATGAGCCACCACGCCCAGTCTCTTGGTCCATTTTCATGCTACCCAACTACCCCTTGGTCCCCATCCATTTGTAAAAGTCTGCTCGGGATGCTATAACAAAATACCACAGACTAGATGGCTTAAACAACCAAAATTTAGCTTCTCACAGGTAAGAGGCTAGAAGTCTGAGATCAAGGTTCTGGCTGATTCAGTTTCTGGTAAGGGCTCTCTTCCTGGCTTGTAGACAGCTGCCTTCTCACTAAGTCTATATATGGCTTTTCCTTGGTTCCTGTGAGCACTTTGGCATCTCTTCTTTTTTTTTTTTGAGACAGCATCTCATTCTGTCTCGCAATCTTAGTTCACTGCAACCTCTGCCTCCCAGGTAACTGGGACCACAGGTGCATGCCACAGCCAGGTGCATACCTGGCTAATTTTTGTCTTTTAAGTAGAGCCAGGGTTTCACCATGTTGGCCAGGCTGTTCTAACTCTTGGCCTCAAGTGATCCTCCTGCCTTGGCCTCCCAAAGTGCTAGGATTACAAGCATGAGCCACCAAGCCTGGCCCGGCATCTCTTCTTATAAGAATACTAATCTTATCAGATCAGGACCCACCCTTATTAATGACCACCTTTAAACTTAATTACAAATGCTCCTCAACTTATCACGTGGTTACATCCCTATACAGCAATTGTATGTTGAAAACACAGTTCCTTGAAAATGCATTTAATATACCTAAACTAGCGAGCATTGTAGCCTAGCCTAGCCTACATTAAACATAGTCAAAACACTCACATTAGCCTACAGTTGGGCAAAATCATCTAACAAAGCCTATTTTATAATAATAACTAACATTTTATAATAAACTAAAATAATAGAAAAGGTCAAAATTCAAAGTACAGTTTCTATGGAATGTCTATTACTTTTGCATCATTGAAAAGCTAAAAAAAATCTTGGCCAGGCACAGTGGCTTATGCATGTAATCCCAGCACTTTGGGAGGCCAAGGCGAGCAGATCACCTGAGGTCAGAAGTTCGAGACCATCCTGGCCCACATGGTGAAACCCCCATCTCTACTAAAAAAAAAAAAAATTAGCTGGGTGTAGTGGTGGGCGCCTGTAATCCCAGCTACATGTGAGACTGAGGCACAAGAATCGCTTGAACCCAGGAGGTGGAGGTTGCTGTGAGCCGAGATGGCGCCACTGCACTCCAGCCTGGGTAACAGAGTGAGGCAAACAAAAAAAAAAGAAAAGTTGAAAATTCTTAAGTTGCACCATCATAAGTCAGAGACCATCTATACTTCCTTAGAGCCTCCATCTACAAATGCAGGCACACAGTGGGTTTAGGGCTTCAACATACAAATCTGTTGGGGACACAAACATTCAGTCCATAACACCATTCTACCCTCTCAGATGTCCCCCAGATTCGTGACCCCTCTCTTTTCCCACTGCCTTGGTTCTGCCGTCTCCCTGCTTTGGCTACTGCCCTGGCCTTCCTGCTTGTCTCCCCTCCTGCCCACCCCATGCTTCCTGTGGAATTATCTTTCCAAATGGATAACTGATCACTGAATGCCTACAAAGAGTTTTCACCAATATCATCTCATCTAATTCTCCCAACAACCTTGCAAAGTAGTAGAAACCCAAGGCTGAGAGAGCCTAAATGAAGGCCCAGTGTTGCTCAGGGCCAGATGTGAACTTAGATTGGACTCTGAAGTGCACACTCTTTCTAAGTGTGCCTCCCACCTTTGTAATCCAAACTTCCAAAAGGGTGTCAGGTCCACAATATACACAACAATTAATGACTGGCATATGAATGGGCTTCACATGTAATCATAACTTCATCAGTATTTACAGTCAAGCTGATTTCCCTTCTGAGTCCAACTAACAGAGATCCAGGCCCTCTGTTTTGCTGCTACTTTGGGAGAACTGAGGAGTTAACATTTTATTAATCAAAACAAAAATGTGTACCTTTCCTGTTTAAGACAATTCCCTCATGTGACTTCAATTATTTACTAGCAGATTTATTTGCACTTTAAAAGGCAGAACTTTTTCAAGCACAAAATGACAAAGGAATTACTGTTTGTCTTAATTCTCCATTAGCTGATGTCCTAATCTTTGTTCACTAACGTGGGGGCACTGTCCCACTCACTGGAAAACCAATTTGAACCAACCACGTGAGACATTCACCTCCCTATAGTGTTACTCGGAGACCCAGCAGGTTTGAGGGGCAGCTTCTCTCACCAGCCATCCCTAGCAGCTACTATGGGATACTTCTGCATCTCTCTCCGAGAGTCTCACCCAAATGCAGACAGGCTGCCTGACCAAACCTGTCTAACCATGCCACCCTCCCTTGCCTTGGTATTGGTGTCAGAGGTGTTTGAACAAGAGCAACTCCATCTTGAAAACATGCTGGCTAAAATGAGGCTGAGATGTACTGGGCTGCATTCGCAGAAGGTTAGGCATTCTTAATCTTTGTTTGTTTATTTTGACAAAGGGTCTCACTTTGTCACCCAGGCTGGAGTGCAGTGGTGCCATCACAGCTCACTGCAGCCTCAACCTCCTGGGCACAAGCGATCTTCCCACGTCAGCCTCCCAAGCAGCTGGGACTACAAGCATGCGCCACCACACTCAGCTAGTATGTGTATAGTTTTTAGAGACAGGGTTTCACCATGTTGCCCAGGCTGGTCTCAAACTCCTGAGCTCAAGAGATCTGCCTGCCTCAGGCTCCCAAAGTGCTGGGATTACAGGTGTTGGCCATCACATCCAGCCTAGGTTAGGCATTCTTAGTCATAGGATGAGATAGGAGGTCAGCACAAGATACAGGTCACAAAGACTCCGCCGATAAAACAGGATGCAGTAAAGAAGCTAGTCAAAACCTGCCAAAAGCAAGAGGGTGACCAAAACGACCTCTGGTTGTCCTCACTGTTCATTATATGCTAATTATAATGTATTAGCACGCCAAAAGATACTCCCACCAGCGCCATGAAGGTTTACAAATGCCAGGGCAATGTTCCAGAAGTCACTCTTGGTTTTATATGGTCTAAAAAGGAGAAGAACCCTCAGTTTCAGGGATTGGCCACCCCTTTCCTGGAAAATTCATAAATAATCCACCCCTCATTTAGGACATGATCAAGAAATAACCATAAAACTAGCCAACCAGCACCCTCAGGGCTGCTCTGTTTCTGAAGTAGCCATTCTTCTGTTTCTTCGCTAATGAACTTGCTTTCATTTTACTCTGTGGATTCGCCCTGAATTCTTTCCTTTTCTGGATCAGGACGCCTTTCCCGTAACACTGAGGGCTTAAAGGTAACTCTTTCACTAGGGTTCAGTCAAGACTTTTCCCCAAGGTGAGCAGCCGCTCTTCACCTTCACTCACCCTAAACTTCAACTGTAGAATGAGGCTGAGCGGTCCCAGGTCTGCATGTAGTCCGACACTGACAGATGGAAGGCTGTGCCACTTTGCGTACATTACTAAACCTGTAGGCTCGAGCCTCATCGAAGGTACCTGGCCCCAGTATCACCATGTGGGTAAATAAATCAACCTCCTAGGTGCCAGGCCCTTTACAAACATTATTTCTGGACCTGTGAAGTCAGTGTTATCCTCATTTTAAGAAGGCAGAAACCAAGGCTTAGAGAGAGGCCCTGGGGAACGGGTCCGTCCATCTCCACAGCTGGTTCTGCTACACAGGAGAGGTGGAGGTATCCAGGAACCTGACCAAGCTCAGTGCATCCAGGGACGTAGTCTCCCTTGGAGCTGCACGTCCATCAGGGGTCACCTCAGGTGCTAGTCTGCGGTCTTGGGGCCTGTGGGCTTGAGGCCTCCTGGTAGACAGGCAGGCGGGTGCGTGCTTGGGACCACTGTTGGCTCCGAGGACACTGCCTTGCTGTGCTGGGTAAATGGCCCACTTTCCACACCCGCCCCCCAGGCCCTCCCCGCTCTGCTCCCACTGCCTATTTAAGCCAGAGGCCTGACTCGGCCCAGGTACGAGCCTGCCGGAGCCAGGAGAGCAGCACTGCAGGCCCCGCTCAGCCGGGGATGAAAGGTTCTTCTGTTTCACCCTTTCCTACCACCGGTGCGTTTTGAATGATGATGCTGAGCAGGGTTGGAGCAGGAGCGGATTCTGCTCGCCTGGGAGTATATTGAGATGGGTAGCTGGCAGAGGGAGGTTCTGATTGAATTTTTCCCATTTCTAATCCCTGACTTGATGTGATCTTATTTTCAAAGAGGGAAAAAGTCTGTGGTTTGTGAAAGGATAGGGGGAGAGCATATTTCAAAACAAGGCCTGGCTCAGAATATCAATGATCTGACATGTTTCTCTTTTCTTTTGAGAAAAGACAAGGGCCTATAATTTCAAGGTTGTCGAGATTCCATCTCCCCTCAGGAACCCCTCCCTAAATAGCCAGTTCTTGTCATTTAATTCTATTGTGGAAAAAAAAAATCATGCAGAGATTTTTCAGAAGAGTCGGTGGGGCATGGGAGTGCAGGTAGAGGGTGGGGAGGGGGGCGTGCAGCTGTGCAGCTGGTGGGGGACAGTTTGGGAAATGTTGGAGGCCAAAGATCCTTCTTGACAAACTTCTCACTGAGGGATGAGAGGTGAGCTCCTCCCCACTTACAGACAGGGCAGTGAGGGCTGGGAGTCACACAGGCTCAAATGGCTCAGGAGTGCTCTGCCTCCTTTATGTCCAATGCCAGATGCTCGAGAGCCTGTGGTCTGGGTCAGGTCAGCCCAGCAAGAGGGTGAAGGACAGAGGTGCATGCAGGTTGTCAGCTAACGGTGGGTAAAGAGGCAGGAGTCCCAAGGACAGAGGACAGGCCAGGACAGGCCAGGACAGCAGGTCACTCTCTGCTTCCCGGCAGGCTGGACTCCCCAGGCTGGGGAGGGGTGCTTGCCAGGTACTTAGCTCAGAGGGCAAAAGCCAGGGTATCCATGTGGACATAAGGGTTCCTGGGGAACCCAGGTCACCACGTGCAGAGCGTGGACCTGCCGGGCTCTGGCTTCCTTCTTCCCACTCTGATCTGGCAATCTCCAGTGCCTGTGCTCATTTGGTACTGGCCATGGCCATCCAAGATCTTGTAGTGGCCCCTAGTGTTACAGAGGAGGGAGCCTCTGAGGCTCAGAGGCTAAATGACTTGCCCAAGATCAATGGCCTAGACCAGAACGGGGACTCACTGGAGCCCAAACCTTTTCTGTGCAAATTTGTAGTCAGAAGGGAGCCATTTGTTTGCTGTGGAGGAGACGCTCCTGCCAGCACGGCTGCAACATCTTCAGCTAGGGGACAGAGAATGGACTGGGCCTCGGCTTTCATATTCTTCTGAAAGTTTGGGTGATTTGCATAGTAAGTGTACATAAGGGATGGGTTATGAAGAGTGATGGGTCATCCTACTCCGGATGAAGGGGTGGTAAGAGGGCTTTGGGCTGGGCCATGGGACTGACTTAAGGTGGAGCGAACAAGGACAGCTGTGGCTGCGCTGGGCACTGGGCAGGGGTTGCTGAACTTGAAGCAGAGACTGGGCCTGAGATAGGGGGCGGGCCCTGCAGCCAAGGATTTGGCAGGTTGGTAGGAGAAGGCCTGGGCTGAGGCCAGAGGCGGGACTAGCGGGCAAGGGCGGGGACTACAAACTGGGACGGGGCCCAAGTGTGGAGGGCAGCGTCCCCAGAGCATAGTGCCAGGATCCCTCACCTCTGTCAGCAAGGGGTGCGGTGACATCGTGTCCAAAGGCCTAGGGTCACATGAGTTCCCTCCCAGCTGTTCCCTCTGAAGACCCCATTGGGTTCACGAGGTGTCCTGCTGAGCCTCCCTTCCGCTGGCCTGCCTACCCTCCCCCTTATCTGCCACCAGATCCCTCTGGTTCCTCTCAATGTTGCTCTTCGTCCCCTCATCCACCCCATCCCGGTGGCCACTGTCCCTCTTCCCTGTCCTGAGTTCAGCTCTCTCCTACCCTCAAGTATCTTAGAGAAGCAAGATAGCACAAAGCTCCTAAAGCTCTGATTATTCAGGTTCTCCCATCAGATTAACCCTGGGCCCTGCGGCTGGAGTTTTTGAATTCACGTTTTTCCCACCCTCCACCTTCACCCCGCACCCTCTGAGCCCGGCCTGGGTCCCAGTGTCCACGTGGAGGGATCGTCCATCCCATCCTCGGAGTCCTCCCCTCTTGGCAACCCTCCTCCCTGAAAATCCTCACACAAACCTCGGGCCCCGCCCACTGCGGCTGCACTTCGTCCGCTGGAACTGCCAGGCACACACCTTCACCCTGGCAACGTGGAGGGTGTGGCAGTGCCTCTGGCCGAAGGTGAGGCCTCTTGGTCTTTGTACCTGGCTCACCTGTTCTGGGCTGCTTGCTGGCTGTTGGGTGAGTTCCCGAGATTGTTCCAGGCACCTCTGTGAACTGCCCATCTCCTTTCAGGTCTGTGGTGACAGCTCTTCAGAGACAAGGACAGTAAAGTCCCAGTGGCTCCTCCTCAGGTAAAACCAAGGCTTCTGGAACCAGAGGGGTGGGGTGGGGGTGGGTAAGGGGGTGCTCCAAGCCTTTCCTCATGGGCTACTTGTTAGTGTTTTTATAGAGATAGTCTGTGAGATTAAGAAAAGGCTCTCCTGCTTGTTAAAATGTTTGAAAACCACAGCTCTGGGGTGAGCAATCTGGAGCTGGCCATCTGGGTCCCATCCTGACCTCAAGTGGAGTGCAATACACCCAGTCTATGGAGAAAATACTAATTCCTTCAATATATGGGAAAAAGATTTGAAGCAGCACTTCATAAAAGTAAAGGAATACAAATTAAGTACCCTGAAAAATGTAACCAGATACCGCTTCCACTAAACTATCAAAAACATTTTTTTTTTTTTTGAGACCTGTCTTACTGTCTCTGGGACTGGAGTGCAGTGGTGCAATCTCGGCTCACTGCAACCTCTACCTCCTGGGCTCAAGCGTTCCTCTCACTTCAACCTCCTGAGTAGCTGGGACTACAAGTACACGCTGACACACCTGGCTGATTTTTGTATTTTTTGCAGAGACTGGGTTTTGCCATGTTGCCTTAGCTCGTCTCCAACTCCTGGGTTCAAGTGATTTGCCTGCCTTGGCCTCCTAAAGTGCTAAAAACACATTTTTTTAATGTTAAAACCCAGAGTTGGTAAGGATGTTGTGAAACACGCATTCTCAAACAATCAGTAAATTGACAGAACCTTGGTAGAAAGTAGTTCAGCAGTATGAATCAGAAGTTTTAAAGTTTACTGAGTAATTCTACTCTTGACTCCATCCCAAAGAAGTAATTCAGACTACTGGGCCAGTCTCAGGAATAAAAGCAGAAGCTAGCGACTCCTGACAGTCAGAAACCTCAGACTAGGAGCCAGAACAAGACCATTGTAAGAACCCACTCCTTCCCAAATATTGACAAAGTAAGTGTTTTCAGGGTTGTCAGTGTGGTCACCAGGCTGGGGGCAGGGAGATGTGGGGATCCAAGGTGGCGGTTACTGGATGGAAGAAGGAAAGGGGAAATAGATGAGACCAGCAGCTCGCAGGGAAGGAGGAAGGAGACCATTGGAGTTTTCACCAAGGGCTCAGTGGGGGTGGGTGGCAAATGTTACCTGCAGGGGACCGAAAAAAGAGGCAAAGGTCTTGTTTTGTGGGAATCGAGGGGGAAGGACAAGAGGGACAGTGTAGGGAATGTTACTCTTCCCCAGGAACTTGTCCTGGAAGTAAGGGTGGTTCTGGATGGTGTTCATTTACGTATTTCTGGATATGTTTGCATATCACTTATATTCAGCCTTGGCAAGAAAAGTAGAGAGAAAAAGGAAATTGGAGTCAGGTGACTTGGCTGCACCTCTCATGGACCACCATTTACCTCTCTGAGTCTCTGTTTCCTTATCTGTAAGTGGGGCCAGCCGTACCTATTTGGGGTAGTTGTGCAGTGTAGATGCACCCCTAGTGTGAAAAGCACATTCTGTGAGGTGTGTGCTAGGCGATGTCTTCTCTGATGTCCCCAAGAGGCGCCCCGTTACTCCTGCCTTTCTACTTGATCTTAGCCAAAAGGCCGAAAAGCGCTACTCCTGCCTTTCTGATGCTCGTTTCCAGTCTCCCTCTTGTCTTTGCCATGGACTGGCTCATAGCTCTGTCCCCACTTCAGCAGGGAAAGAGAAAGGAAGGGAGGGAGGGAATGAGTTTGAGGTCCCAAGCAGGTGGCCTCAGATGAGCCCATTCTGGCTGCAGCTCCAGGTCAGCAGGGGGCAGGGCTGCCACTTGTCCTCGGTTGGCAGGGGTTCCTATTATCTACCTACTCTACACACAGCTAGGGTCAGATGATGGAGTAAAATTCTGAGAGCTTACAGGGGGAGTGCGGGGCACAGGCTCTGGTCTCCTAGTCTGGCCTCAGAGTTAGAAAATAGAACGCTCATTCCCTGGGACTGGAAGTTGGGGTGGGTGGGGGAGCACCTTACCCCCTAACCCCAGGGTTTCACATGGGCAAGGTCCCTGGTCCTGCAGAGACAACCCACAGATCCACACACACAAGGCCGTCTCTCCTTCTGCTTTGAAGGATGAATTTGCTGACATAACTTGAGCCTCCTGTCTCTCAGTTCTGTTTCTAGCTTGATAGATCTGAAGGTGTCAGATCTATCAGGGGCTGATTACCTACCTTTCTAGTATGCAGACTGCAAGCTTGTGCAATACATGCACAGAAACACTCAGCTGCCAAGAGAGAAAGGACCTGTTTGCCCTGAGCCTAAGGTCCTCTAGTTATCCCTGGAGCCATGGGTGGGTTGGCTGAATTTTGAAGGAGGGATCTTCTCTGTGAATCTTGAACCCTGAGCTCCTCTGCTGAGGCCACATTCCTTCACACAGATGAGGGTCGTCAGGGAACAGCCCAAACAGAAGTGTGGAGGCCTGGAAGGGCAGAGTGGGGGACTGCTCAGGTCAGGGCCCTTGGAGCTCCAGGAACAAGAGGAGACAGAGCAATCAGGACGCTGGGTACAGCCTGCCCTTCCCTGCCCTGGTGCCTGGGCAACCTCCTTGAGTCCGCAGGCACTACTGAAGGGCCACAGGAAGCAGTGTGGTCTGATGTGTAGTTTAGGAAGATCCCACCAGCTGCCAGGTGGGCCGGGGGAGAGAGACCAGGTGGAATCTGTGGCAGTGTCTAGGTTGGAGAGGGCAAGCCCCGAACTGGGATATGGATGTGGGAATGGATCCAGGGGGCTGGGGGGCAGAATTGTGGACTGGGAAGAAGAGACAGGGTGTGGAGGAGGTCGAAGGCCCAGAACTACTCAGGAGACAGAGCTGTATGTGGGGAAGGGGGAGGAAGAGGAGTAATGAACTTCTAGAGGAAGATGTAGAGTTGTCAATCAAATACATGAGGTCAGAGATCAGGAGATACCTGGGCTCTAGAAACAGGTGACCCATAAGGAATCAGCCAAGAAAGGAGGGAAGAGGCAAGGGAAAGTCCAGCCCCTAAGGAGTGGGCAGGGGAGGACCTCCGAGGACTCCTCCAAGGGCTCTGAGAAGGAGCAGTCCCGTGGAGCGGGGAGCAAGAGGACAGTGCCAGGACCAAGGGGCAGCAAGTGGAGAACAGATGAGGGACGAGCTGCTTCCACCTCCAGTTGGGCCTATTTCCTAAGGCCAATCTGGTTGAAACTGCATGGACTGTTTTCTCAGAGGTGCTGACCTTTGTTCTGGACATTTTCTTTCCAAAACTTTACCAAGAAAGTCCAGTGAGACACCCTGTCTTCCTTTTTTCTCGTGGTGTGCTGGGGGAGGGCAGGCAGCCTCAGGTGGGTCACCGCCCAGACCCCCAACCAGCCAGAGGGCCACTCATCCCTCCTGAAGTGCAGGACGCAGATGCAGCACGCATGTTCTGAGCAGAAGGGATGACGTGAGCCAGCTTGCTCTGTGCAGTGGAGGTGCAACGCTATCCGGACAGGCTAAGCATTTAAGTTAAACAAACCTGGCCGGGCGTGGTGGCTCAAGCCTACAATCCCAGCACTTTGGGAGGCCGAGGTGGGTGGATCACCTGAGGTCAGGAGTTTGAGACCATCCTGGCCAACACGGTGAAACCCCATCTCTACTAAAAATACAAAAAAATTAGCTGGCCGTGGCAGCACGTGCCTGTAATCCCAGTTACTTGGGAGGCTGAGGCAGGAGAATCGCTTGAGCCCAGGAGGTGGAGGTTGCAGCGGGCAGAGGCTGTACCATTGCACTCCAGCCTGGGTGACAGAGCGAGACTCCGTCTCAAAACACAAAACAAACCAAAAACAAACAAAAACCCAACTTGGGGCAAACTAAGTGAATGCAGGGGATCCTCCCCTCAGGCCCATGTTCCCTAGCTGCGCCGCCCAGAGGACCCCTCCTTGTCTGCAGTGACCCAGTAGTCATTACAGTCCTCAAAGGCATGGCCCTGGCAAGGCAGGGCTCCCCAAGGCTCCACCTCCCTGTGGCCACTCTCAGTTCCCTTTGCGCCCCACCACCACACCTGCTTCTCCCTTGCTCACGGCTTGCTCCACCCAATGCCCACCACCTTCCTATCTCCACACCCTCTCTAGGGGACACCCCACCCTTAACTATACACGTCTAGGAGGCAAAGTCTCTGCGCCAGAAACCCTAGGCCCGTGCTGTGAAATACGCTGAGCAGCCACCGTGCTGCATCTGACTCACCCAGCGGCCCAGCCTCCCTGATTAACAGCTGCTGCCCATCCCTACCCCTGCCAGCCCTGGGTGCACTGTTAACCAGCCAGACCTAGCAGTGTCTCACCACGCCAGGCCTCTGGGCTCTGACTTTATCTGTGCCCACCTCAAAGCACCCCCAGTGCTGCCACCTGCCCCTTCCCTGCAGGGCTCACTTGGTCCCTGGGACCAACCCATCCACTGACCCCCGGCAGAGGTTCCTGGTGGATTTACTGTGCTATCTGTGTCACCAAAGCAACCGCTTCTCTAAGGAGAAACAGTTTCCACTACAAATTAAAAGATTAAGACTCAGCTCCCCTGATGCTTCATGCTGCTAGAGGAACTTAGGTAAGAATGGACTTTTTTAGGCCATATTGAGGGGTTGAGGAGGAGTGAGCCTTCCGCCTGGCCTGGATTCAATACAAAGGAACATCATTATTGCCTCATTATCCTTGAGAGCAGGAAGAGTTGGATTGGATCAGAAGGTAGATCTGACTGTATTCTTGGGAAACTGTGGGCTGTCCATAATGAGGCTTGTCTGTAGCATCAAGTAAGTGGACTGATTACACAGCCAATCAGAAGCTGTCCTCTGCTGGTCAGGATGGGATAGGTCACACGTTGGTTATAATCAAAGGTTTTCTTCTTGCCACACTACGTGTGGGTTAGCTGGGGCCCTGGACTGTGTCTCTTCACCCTGGACCGAGGCTGAAGGAGCAGCCACCATCTCCAACACTGCAGGTCAATGTGGCAGAGGGAGAGACCTCTAGAAGGTCCCACATCTACTGTTTAAGTACTTAAGTGCAGCAATGCCCGACACCACTTTCACTCGCAGCTCATTGGTCAGCACTCATCACATGATCCCACCCAACCACAGGGGACCAGGAAGTGCAGTCCTACCTCTTTGCGGGAAAGCAGGTTCCAGGCACTCCAGGGGCCAGAGGAAGTGAGGCAAGATTCCTGTCCTGGGCTTGGAAGCCCAGGTGAACTAAAGGGAAAACAGCTCTGGTCTCCCTTTTCAGATGTGCAGGATTTAACAGCTAAGAGCAGGTGTAAACAGGGTTACCACTAGCAGAGGGGTAGGGGTGAGTTGGAACCCAGAGCCCCAGTTCTCTTGGAGCTAAGGAAGGCCAGCTTGATGGCAGCACCTAGAGGGATGCCTCCCCACCCATATTCCATGTGGACAAATGACTAATTTACACTCTTTTTTTTGGAGAAAGAGTCTTACTCTGTCACCCAGGCTGGAGAGCAGTGGCTTGATCTTGGCTCACTGCAAACTCCGCCTCCTAGGTTCAAGCGATTCTTCTGCCTCAGCCTCCTGAGTAGCTGGGACTACAGGCAAGCACCACCATGCCCAGCTAATTTTTGTATTTTTAGTAGAGACAGGGTTTTACCATATTGGCCAGGCTGGTCTCGAACACCTGACCTAATGATCTGCCTGCCTCTGCCTCCCAAAGTGCTGGGATTACAGGCATGAACCACCACGCCCATGCCTAATTCACACTCTTAAGCAAATAAAACTCTAAGTCCCATCACCCTAGGCAGTGGACTCCAGCAGACCCGTATATTCCTCCCAGGTATATAATCTGGAGGCACTGGACAGGCCCGGCCTCACAGGCAGATCAGAGGCTTCACCAGGCAAGCAGCCCTTGGTTGGACCTGAGCTGGGTTATTCTCTCAATGTGGAGGGCGTTCTGGCTGGTTCTCTTGGAGCCAAGGACTTTCATGGTACCGTGTGTAGAGCAGTGTGTGGCCTGGGGTCAGAGGTCGCCGAAAGGGCCTAGGATGGGGCCTCAACCCTCAGCAGTGAGTGATGACTTGCCTCAGTCCAGAAAGCCCAGCCCTGAAGCCCAGCTGCCCGGGGCCACAGGGAGGGCGAGTTAGACGCTGACACCTGATTTTATTTACTCATTCTCACTCACTTGCTTTTTAAGCTCTGCATAAATTCTCCTCTAGGACTCAGTTTGTTAAATGTTCTTTGCATAGAAAACTTTAGGCTGAATATGAAATGATTCCCTTCCAAAGAATGTTAGCCCGTCTGTTCTGTTTTAGGAAGGTTTGTCGTCTTAATCTGTGTTCTCTGGTGCCTTGAAATGCCTCCACATCGTGCAGTCCGCCAATCCGTTCCAGGAGGAAATGCTGTACTTGAAATGCAGCCGACACAGGGTCTGCCTAAATCCTAGCATTTGTGTGGACTTGTGTTTAAAATTCTACTCCCACAGAAAGTATGCTGTCATCCCCTCTTAAGTAAAGGATGTTCCAAGCCTTGCTCGGCTCATGAACCATTAACATCAGCCTTTGTGTCAGGGAAGCAGGGACTTGGCTGGGACAGAAGCCTCAACAGCAGAACCTGGGAGAAGCAAGGTCCCCGGTCTCCTTCCTGTGAAGGGCAGGAGTGGCACTGCGGGCAGAGGGCCTCCTGAGGGTGGAGGTGGCGCTGGCCAGCTGGGAGCAGGTGATGTGAACACCTGCTTTGGTGTTCCAGGATCCCTTGCTGTGGTGACTGGTGAGGCTCAGCCCAGGCGCAGGCTTCAGCATCCAGGCAGGCCCAGAGCACTTGAGGTTGGAGGCCCTGCCTGGCTACCTGCTCAGTGTGGCCTGCGGCCTCCTGACTCGGGACTGCTCCAGTTCTGCCCTGGAGCTGTCCCAGGTGGAGGAGGTTCCTCATCTTCATCCTGAAGGGAGCCTTTGCCCCTAGCCTCCTCTCTGTCTTAGGCTCGGCCACCATGAGGGCATAGGACTGGCGGGAGCCCCGCAGGCTGCTGCCCTTCTTTGTAGACTCTAGCAGATAGGGGAACACAAGAATGGGAGGAGGTGCCGCCTGGTGTGGCTCAGACGTGGGTCTAGGTGCCAGCCTCCATCCAGCCATCTCCTTGCTGGCACCCTTTGTAGTCACCAATAGATGACTTTGGAGTGGCAGGTGGTAGAGAGTAGATGGCCAGGACCTTCAAACTCAGCTGTCCCCCTAGGATGGGGCCCGTGCCCTCAGGGCAACCGCCCATGTCACTGTGGCACAAGGCCTGGACCCAGGGGCGCTGCTCTGTGAGTCATCATGCCTCTAGAGCATACACCACCTGCCTGGCTTGAGATTTGCTTTTCAATCACACCCAAGTTGGCTTCATCTAGGCTTTCTGACTTCGCCAGGGAAATGCCCAGGCTGGCTGGTTGAAGGAGTGCCCCAGAGCTGCTCACAGCCTGTTCCTATTCTCAGAAATCACATGGTGCAGTAACACCTCCTGTGGAAAGTTTCTTTCTGAAAATTGTGTGGCCCCTTTGCCTGCACCTGGTTTCTGCAGAGGCTTCTGATTCGGGCTTGCACAAGCAGCCCACAACAGACGGCTCTGATCATGCCCTGTGAGGAGACAGAGGCCCTGACATCCCCTGCACTGTCCTCGCCACTCACCTGGGAGAGCAGAGAACCTTCTTTGTAAGGCAAACCAGCCTCACGAGGAGGAGACTTGGAAGGCTCTGACTGTATCTTTGGGCCTTTGCAGCAAGGGAATTAACAGTGATAGCAAAATGATAAAACTAATCATCCTAGAGATGAGACAGGCACCACAGTCGGTGCTCCACGTGCACCATCTGCAACTACCCGGAGAGGCTATTACCCAGGCCTCACATGTGAGGAAACTAAGGCACAGTCAGCTGAGCAGCCTGTCCAGTATCCAGCAGGACGACCTGGCCCTGCACATCCAACATCATAGTCTGCGCTCCCAGCATCCCTGCTGCAGTCTCCCGAGGGATGCTGATAAGGCACAGGCCAGAGGCACCAGGTCCTGCAGGGCCTCCCAGGACTCAGGGGAGCCTCCACTTTGCCCAGTGGGATGCCAAGGGGGAGCCACAGGAGGTTTGCACAGGAGAGGCGCTGATAGAGTTGTATTTTAGAAAGATCACATAGCTAGTATATCTGAGACAGGATCCCTTTAGTGGCAAATGCCAGAAACCAACTCAAAGGGAAAAGAAACAGGAAAAGGGGAACTGCTGAATCATTAATTGAAAAGTCTGAGGGTTGTGCTGGCTTTGGGTGCAGGGAAATCAGAGCTCAAAGATGTCCCTAGGACTTAGTCTTTTTCCTTCCAGCCCTAAGGTCTGTTTTCCTCTGAATTGGATTCATTCTCAAAGAAGGTTCCAGAAGTTTCAGGTTCCTGGTCTTCCATCTCAAACAAAATGCAGGTCTCTTTCCTAAAGGGCTCAGTAAGAGTTCCAGAGAGACGTTAGGATAGTCTAGCTGGGTTGTGTGACCCTCCAGGTCCCGAGGGCTGGTGCTGAGTGCGTGGCTGGCTCACTGCCCTTCCCAAGGAGTGGAGCAGGGTGGGCCTTGGGCTTGGGGTGGTGTCAAGACTTGGAGCTCCATCCAGGACGGGCAAACAGACTTGTGCCTGATTAGCGTGATAGACGGCGGGTGTGCAGGTCAGGGAGGCCTTCAGTGAGAAGGAGCCAGGTGCTTTGGATCTAGGCAGGTAAACAGGTGTTTACCTGGCACATCTGTGTCTGTGGTAGTCGCTGCCACAGCGCACACGTTCTTGCCAGACTCCAGACCCCAATTCTGCCTGGGATGTGGCTTTCAGGAATTAGAGTGGCTATGTCTGACCTGCATCACTCAGAAAGGCATCCACTTCTGTCTTTCTGTCCTCCCAGCCATGAGTTGACTTAAGTTTCAGCAGCTCAGAGCTCATGTTGCCATGCCAACTCCTCGGCAGCAGGCATCCAGGCAGAAATGGCCCGGCCTGAGCCCAGAGCCGCAGGCGGATGCAGGCACCTCGGGTAATTGGATTGGAGTGATCCACGTGGCTTTTCCTGTGGAAACTGGGGGCTTGGCCCAGCTCCTGTTTAGCCATGAGCTTGTGGACACAACAAGGACTCAGAGGAGGCCTCTCTGCTCTGGGACTCCCAGCCCTGCTGCCAGGAAGAGTGGTCGCAGCAGGCACACAGGCCAAAGGAAAGGGCAGTGGAGGAGAGACAGGCCTTATCCCAGCACCAAGTGGGGGCAATTCCCAAACCTCCTCAACTTTCCAGAAGCACCCCCAGGCTGAGAGATCCCTAGAAAATGGTGTAGGCTTCCTCATAGGGGCCAGGGCTTGTCTTACCAGCAGAACTGGCCTGGCTGTTCACTTTCCCACCACCAGAGAAATTCAAATTCAAAGCCAGGATCCACCTAGGACCCTCTGCGCCACTGTGCTGGCAGGGCCTGTGTGCCGTTATGCCTGCAGGTCTGTCACTAGGGAGCTGGGGAGTGGCATGGCTGTCTTGGTGCCGGTGGTATTTGACATCCAGTAGCAGAGGTCCTGGTCACCATGGCTTGTCCAGACGGGACCAGCCTGGTCAGACCTTATTCCTGGAGTCGCCCTCCCCTGGTGATGGCAGATCAGCTGCCCCCTGAGCCCTCAGGCCGGCTCAGGCCAGCGTCTAGGGAGAGGGGCTCTGGCTCAGCACAGGCCTCTGAGCAGCCATAGTCTCCCACCATCTGTGCTGTGATGCCTCAGGCCACATGTCAGCCACAGGGGTCTCAGGGCTGCAGGTTGACTGCAGATCATCAGTCAGTCACAGGAGCAGCTGCAGTGTGGTGCTGCCTGCTGTCAATGCCACACTTGCCAGGAGTGGCTGGGGCTGTGGCCTCTTGGGTCCTGCCCAGGACTTGTTCACGTCTTCCCTTTTATCTGGACTTGGGGTTGTCTGGGACCCCAAAATCCCAGGGCAATTTCCCCTCCCACTCGGGTCAACCTGCGAACCACGGAGCTCTCTGCTCCCTGCAGCCCAGTAGTCCAGTCCCCTTGTCACAGTCAGGCCCAGTCCAGTCCCTGCTGCAGGGAACAGCAACAGGCTAGTGCAGGCCAGCAGCTCCAGCCTAAGCAGTGTGGCTGATGTCTCTGAGGCTCCTGAAGGTGCTCCGAGTCAGCCAGGTCCTGGGAGTTCTGTGACCCCCAGAACCATGCCCAGGACCACGTGCTGGGGAGAGCAAACAGGGCCCGCAGGGGCCACCCTCAGGGGAGGAGTGAATTGGGAGGTCCCCCCAAGAGGGGCACGGCAGGTAAGGAAGGAAGCAGGACCTGGCCAGGTCACCAGCCAGGTCCCTTTCTGTCCTCATGATCATCCTGGGAAGTAGGAAGTCCTGATCATGCAGGATTGCACTCAGGTCACCCTGAGACCCAAGCCGAAGCTGAGCAGTGGGCCAGGGGCAGGTCTAAAGTCTCCAATTCTAGGTTGGGGCTGACTCCCAGGAGCCCTGCCTTGGGGTACCATGTGGCTTCCCACACTGACTCCAGGGCTCAGGAGTGACCATGGGGCCTGCCAGTACCCATAACCACCTGGAGGCATCAGGATTCCAACTAAGCTCTGGAGAGCATGGTGTCGGGGGATGTCATTCTGGGCAACCTCGGAAGCCACACACCAGGATTTGCAAAGGCGACAAACCCATGGATGACTGTGGACTTCAAAATAAGTAGCCCTGGGAGAACAATGCAGTCTGAGGGTTGAGCTGCAAAAACTCAGCCTACAAGGCCTTTGCGGGTCCTGCCAGTTCCCTCAGAGGGGCCCACGGTGGACTCTGCTTAGCATATTTGCCAGTCCAGGGACATGGAAGCAGAGAGCTAGGGCATGGAGTCCCCCACCTGGAGATGGAGCCTGGGCTGGGTCCACTCAGTGCCCCACTAGGCCAAAGGAGCACAGGCAACAGAAAGGGGGCAGGCCCAGTGCGGCTGAACACCTCCACGTGGCAGGCCCAGGCCAGGGAGCACATCCTGCCCTGGCCACCTCTCTGAGGACTCGGGGATTCTCTGAAAAGTGCCAGCCTCTCATGTTTAACTCTAGTTCTCCTCTTTCATGGGAAAGTGTAGATCAGACTAATTAATGTGTTGTTGCTTGTTTACCCTCCGTTCATTTCCCTGAGACAAAATAATTAACCACAGAGCCTTAGAAACCAGCTCCATGGGTGGCAATCCCTTTTGTGTCTCTTGCGCCAGAGGCTTCTGTGCAGAGGCAGGGGCCGCATGCAGGAGCAGGGTAGGGGCAGCAGCTGGAAGGCTGTGGACAGGGAGACCTGGAGTCACTGGGAAGGGCCTGGGAGGGCAGTGGGGAGGGCTGGTGTGCTTGGGTCTGCCACTTCCTAGAGGAACAGTGTGGGGCCCACTCCCTAGAGGAACAGTGTGAGGCCACTCCTGCCCACCGGCTGCCAGTCACCTCAAATCCCATCGATGCCTGAGGAAGGACCAAAGGCATTCCTCTGGCCAACCCAGGAGAAGCGTAAAGATCAGTCCTGGCCACTCACTGCCATTGCAGGCAGGGCTGTGGGGAGCTTGCCCAGAGGGTTTCTGGGGTCACAGGAGGAGTAAGGTGGGGGCCAGGGCAGCTGAGGAGTCTGTTTCCTCTACACCCTCCATAGCCCCATCCCAACCAACAGCAGATCCCAACCCTGATGGGCCAGTGTCAGGGACAAGCCACACAGGAGAGCAGGTTTGCAGAATTCCCTTAGGAACCCTTGGAAGTGAGTCTGTGCCTGCCTCTGACCCATAAGGCCACGCTGTGCAATACCAGCCAGTTCTGCTAGGAGGACAGGATAGACCCTCTCCTCCCAAATCCTTCTCCAAAAGCATCCTCACGCCAGGGCTTGGCCTGCGCAGCCCACACACTGCCCATAGACCAAGCCTGACTCCTCGCATGGTGACTGAGCTCCAGTGCTAGACAGCCCTGCTTGCCCCACCTCCCAGCCTCTGTCAGCTTGAGGCAGTAAGGGCCACTCATTCTTCAGTTGGTCACGTCTTCATTTGTTTTTTCCCTTCCCAAACATGGGGGCATACCCTGAAGTCAGCCACAGACAGACACAGGTCCTGATAGAGCCCACAGCTGTTGGGAGGCCCCAGTATTAAGCAGCTCAGCATAGAGAAGGTGAGAGAGCTCAGCCCTGAGGGTGAGAAGCTGATAGGAGACAAGGGGGAAGGAGTGCCAGGCAGAGAGCCTGGCAGGAGCAAAGGCCCCACGGTTAGGTGGCAGGGACACATCTGAGGTGCCAGAGGTCCTTCCTGCTGGTGGAGCCCAGGGTGTGGGTGAGCGAGGGAAGAGCTGGTGGGATGAGAAGCACAAAGGGCCCCTAGACAGGGATTGGGAGACTGGACTTTGTCCCCCAAGACAATGAGACCACCAAGGGGAGAGAGAATCAGCTGTGTCTATCTAGGAGGACCCTCTGCACACCGGCAGTGGGTGTGGGGCTGTGACTGATGCTGAGGGTGGCAGGACAGCGTCGGGGTGAGGTGGGAGCTCAGGTGAGGATGGTGCTGGCCAGGCTAGGCTGGTGACCTCAGGCCACAGAGATGAGGGAGACTCGGGAACTGGCCTGCTCCATGACACTGGGGCGATGTCCAGGTGGCCCCAGGAATCTGGCCTAGACTCCTACCCTGAGACCTTAGTGCCAACTGCAGGGACTACTGGTGCCTAGAGAGCTTTAGGAGATCCCGTCCCACCCCTATTGTCCCCACCGGGACAGGACCTGCAAGCTCTCCCTCCAGCTGCAGCTGGACCACAGAGACAGGTCCCTGTGGATGGCTCCGTGTTGCCTCCTGTGGATGTCAGTCCAGCCAGTGTGAAGGCAGCTGGCTCCACACAATAAGGGCTGCAGGTTTGCTGAGGGGAACCCTCTAGCCTGGGAGGGAGAGTGAGTGGGCTGTCGCTCCCTCTGCAGGTTTGATTCATCTCGCAGCAATTGCTGGGATTTAAAGAAAGAATGAGGGAGTACATCCTGGAGTCTCCCAAGCCAGATGGCAGGCGGGGGTGGACCTGGACACCCACCAGCCCCGCTGAGCACTGAGCCACAAGCACTGGCCGCAGAGTGAGATGCACATGTCCCAGATTTCACTGAGGCCCAGCGCGAAGCTCGTTTCCCAAGGCTCCGGGTCGCCTGGCTGTGGTCTGCGTAGACACGTGCTGCTCCGAACTGTACCCTTCCAGTGTTGGCTTCAAAGGCATTTTCCCTCAGGAGACTGACAGCCTTGTGAAGCTGCTCATCAAAACCAGACACAACCCCAGCTCAAGTTCACCTTTAGACACTAAGTCCCAGAGATGGTGGCTGCAGGCTTGCCCTGGGGCTGCTGACATGCCCCACAGAAAGAAACCCCCTCTGCACGCCTCGGGTTGGTGGGAAAACAGCTGCCTTCTCTCTACCTGGAGGCATCCAGGTGAACCTCCCCTCATCCCCAGCTCCTGCACCCCCGCCAGTGCAAGCCTGGGCCTCTTGGCTCCCCCTGTGCAGCCTCTTCTTTCCAGAAGCTAGCGGTCTGCTGGGCAGGTGGCCACATCACATAGCATTTGTGTTACAGAACTGCAGAGACCGGGCCACTCTCGAGAGGGGTGGGAGCCACTGGTGGAGACGTCTAAGCCACAGGGGCAAGGGGTCCAAAGGTCTTCAAAGGAGGGAATTTCTAAGTTGCATCTTAGAAAGGGTGAGCAAGGAAAGGGGCAGAGGGATGGGGAATGGCAGGCAGGGACAGGACACGAGTGAGAGGCAGACATCCAGGGGAGGGGGCTGTAGAGACCCACAGGCCTGATGGAGGGGCCAGCCTCCCCACTAATGGCCGAGAGATCCCCAGTGGGTGTGAGGCGGCTGTGACATAGTGGACTACACAAAGCGTGACCCTGTAGCCCTTATGGAGGCTGACAAAGTCGGGGAAGGGTGATGCACTCCTGGGCCGCCGCAGGGGGCCCAGCAGAGGTGGCAAGGACTGATGAGGACTGAGGGAGGGCAGAGTTGGGTGACACCTAGGTCCTTGGCTTGGGTGACCAGGGATTCAGGAGGAGGAGAGGGTGTGGGACCAGGATGGATGGCACCGTGGGCTCAGACTCCCCCCAAAGTGCCAGGGCAGGAGCTGGACTAAGTCAGCAAGACAGTGAGTGGCCTGGCTGCTCTGGTCATGAAAAGTCTGGGTTACATTTCTACAGGCTCCCCCACAGAGTGATATCATACATGGGTCCCTGGAGGCTGGGCAAACACTCCAGACACTTGTCTTTATTGGTTTTACATTCAGCACAATAGATGCACCTGGCAGCCTCGCCCAGGCGGGGCTCTGTGTCTGCTCCGAGACCTACTGTGGCTCCCACAGGGGACCCAGGATGGACTTAAGTGGCTGTGGGTCTCGGCTGGGCTGCATCTCTAAGGACATGAAGACCAGTGGTTAAAGCCTGGCCTAGACCCACACGGCCCCAGAGAGCTTCTCCAAAAGTCACAGGGACTGTCAGGGGAACTCTGATGGTTCCAGAAGTTGGTAAGGCCCAGGCTGTGCCTGGATCCTCATTGCCAGGGGTTTCAACTGCAGTCAGTGGAGTGGAAGCACGGGGCTTGGTGTGATGCCACAGGCTGGGGCCACAGCGAGAGCCCAGTTATGCATGGAGGGGACTGCCCTCCCCTGTGGGCCTGCTGGCCACACTGTCCTCTGCTCCAGGAGTCTCTGGCCCCTTTGCTCTGCTGTTTGTTCCTGCTGTCCTTACCTGGCAGCACTCCATGATAAGTGGCCATGTTTGTGGCTCCTCTGCCCCAGGGTCACCTGCCCTCCCATTCTAAAAACTCCCCTGGTTCCTGATGGGCTTCCAGTGGCTCCTGGCCAGGGTGGGCCCAGGTGTCCTCAAGGATGCCCTGCCTGCTCCCTTTGCACCCACAAATCTGTACTCTCTGAAAACCGGGGCCGTTTTTCAAGCAATTGGGTTACAAAGTCAAGAACGTTATGGGCCAGGCACAGTGGCTTGTGCCTGTAATCCCAGCACTTTGGGAGGCCGAGGTGGGTAGATCACGAGGTCAAGAGATCGAGACAATCCTGGCCAACATGGTGAAACCCTGTCTCTATTAAAAATACAAAAATTAGCTGGGCATGGTATGTGCCTGTAGTCCCAGCTACTCAGGAGGCTGAGGCAGGAGAATTTCACCTGAACCCAGGATGTGGAAGTTGCAGTGAGCTGAGGTTGTGCCATTGCACTCCAGCCTGGCGACAGAGCAAGACTCTGTCTCCAAAAAAAAAAAAAAAAAAAAAGTGAGGGGCAGTCATGTTACCAAGCTCTTCGCTCCAAGAGAACAGAATGCAAGGAAACGGTGTGCTAGGGCTGTCTCCTGGATGCCTGCTAAGCCTGCCAGCTCCAGCTTGCTTCTCAGAACCGTCCTGCTCACACCCAGGGAAGCAGGAGTGGGAACGGCCATGTCTGACCCGCTCCCCTGAAGATCACTAAAAAAGACCCCCTACTTTCTGTCTCTGCAGGGTCTCTAGTAGGCCTCGGCATGGCCCACCGAGGTGAACCATGACTGGCTGGCTGACACTTGCCATTGACCAGCGGGAGTTGCATCTCACCAGGAGGTGACCCCTCCTCCAGCTGCCCCCAACTCACCCACCCTCGCTCAGGAAAGTGCCCGCGGCTGTCACGGACACCATGTAGTAGGGCCGGCTGCGGCGCCCAGTGAGCTGCGATGGTTTTGTACACGACCCCCTTTCCTAACAGCTGTCTGTCCGCCCTGCACTGTGTGTCCTGGGCCCTCATCTTCCCATGCTACTGGCTGGTGGACCGGCTCGCGGCCTCCTTCATACCCACGACCTACGAGAAGCGCCAGCGGGCGGACGACCCGTGCTGCCTGCAGCTGCTCTGCACTGCCCTCTTCACGCCCATCTACCTGGCCCTCCTGGTGGCCTCGCTGCCCTTTGCATTTCTTGGGTTCCTCTTCTGGTCCCCCCTGCAGTCTGCCCGCCGGCCCTACATCTATTCACGGCTGGAAGACAAGGGCCTGGCCAGTGGGGCAGCCCTGCTCAGTGAATGGAAGGGCACAGGGCCTGGCAAAAGCTTCTGCTTCGCCACCGCCAATGTCTGCCTCCTGCCCGACTCACTCGCCAGAGTCAACAACCTTTTTAATACCCAAGCACGGGCCAAAGAGATCGGGCAGAGAATCCGCAATGGGGCTGCCCGGCCCCAGATCAAAATCTACATCGATTCCCCCACCAATACCTCCATCAGCGCCGCTAGCTTCAGCAGCCTGGTGTCACCGCAGGGCGGCGATGGGGTGGCCCGGGCCGTCCCCGGGAGCATTAAGAGGACAGCCTCTGTGGAGTACAAGGGCGATGGCGGGCGGCACCCCAGTGATGAGGCTGCCAATGGCCCAGCCTCTGGGGACCCTGCTGACAGCAGCAGCCCGGAGGACGCCTGCATCGTACGCATCAGCGGAGAGGAGGGTGGCCGGCCGCCGGAAGCTGAAGACCCTGCCCCTGGGGGCCAGGCCAGGAACGGGGCCAGCGGGGGCTCAAGGGGCCAGACGCCCAACCACAATCAGCGGGACGGAGATTCGGGGAGCCTGGGCAGCCCCTCAGCCTCCAGGGAGTCCCTGGTGAAGGGGCGAGCCGGGCCAGACGCCGGTGCCAGCGGGGAGCCAGGTGCCAACAGCAAGCTCCTGTACAAGGCCTCCACGGTGAAGAAGGCAGCCGCACGCAGGAGGCGGCACCCTGACGAGGCCTTCGACCATGAGGTCTCTGCCTTCTTTCCCGCCAACTTGGACTTCCTGTGCCTGCAGGAGGTGTTTGACAAGCGGGCGGCCACCAAATTGAAAAACCAGCTGCATGGCTACTTCGAGTACATCCTGTACGACGTCGGGGTCTACGGCTGCCAGGGCTGCTGCAGCTTCAAGTGTCTCAACAGCGGCCTCCTCTTTGCCAGCCGCTACCCCATCATGGACGTGGCCTATCACTGTTACCCCAACAAGTGTAACGACGACGCCCTGGCCTCTAAGGGAGCTCTGTTTCTCAAGGTAGGAGGCCTCGGCCCAGCCCGAGGACCATGTGCCAGGCTGTCCTGGAGCCACGCGGGGAGGCGGGCTGTAGCCGGGGAGTCCTCATCGTTATAGGGGCTGGAGGGAGAGGATGCTGTCCTTCCTGGGACCAAACAGGAGGGCCCCAGCTCGGGGACAGGGTCAACACAAATGCAGGGATGAGTGCCGAGGCTCTGGGCCCAAACAGACCCATCTGGGTGATCTTGGGCTCGTTCCTCCGATTTCTGAGGCGCCATTTCCCCAGCTGTAAAGTGGGGAGAGGGTGGGAGTGGAACAGAGCAGTAAGGGCTGGGAAGGGTTCCAAGCTGGCGCAAGAGTGGCGATGGTGGCTTTGGCGATGGCAGCTGTGACAATGGTGGCAGTGATAAAGTGAGGAAGAGCAGGACGCAGAGACCCTCTCAGTCCATATGAGGCAGAAAGACTAGCGCAGACCAAGCACCTCAGGCAGGCAGATGGGACCTTCAGATCTCCAGGCCGTGACACTGCCTGGCTCACTAAGGCCACCAGCTTCCCTGGCCTGGACCCCCCACCCTCCTGGCTGTCATGCAGCTGCCCTGCCAGGCTGTCTGCCCACCAGCCATGGTTTTGCTTCCATAGTCACTAATTAAAGTGAATCATAATTATTTCTGCTAATTTGGATGCGACTGGAGGAGTTTTTAGGCCATGGTAATTTGGTCATTATACATTATCTTCTACTGAGCCTGAGATGCTCAGAGTGTCGACTTTTGTTCTCTATCCAAAAGCCGCTCATGGTGCTTCCAGAATTTTCTGAAGCATCATTTGGCCAGTGGATGCAGCACAGGGCTTTCTGCCCCGAGTCAGCAGCTGCTTTGGGTGTGGGTTCTGTCCCTTTAGGGTGAGACGTGAAAGAGTGGCGGCTCTGCAGGAAGGGCTGCAGCTCAGAGGCCTGCCCAGGGTGGGTTACCTCACTTGCCAGTTCCCCTCCAGAAGCAACCACACTCTGCCTGCCCAGGGAAACACTGGCGCACAACTCAGCGCCTGCCAGGAGTGGCAGTGCTTGTCTCCATGGAGCCTGTGGGAGCCAGGGCAGGCTGTGAGGGCCCTGGCCCCCACTTCTGGTTCCTCGATGGCTCTTGTGCGGCTCTGCCAGGCCCAGAGTTAGGGTCCTCTACTCTTCATTCTCAGCAAGGGACGCTGAAATTGAAGTAACTCCTGACAGATAGAGCCAACCTTCCCATTTTGGCATATGGTTCGTTGGTGTTCTGTTCCCTGGATATATTTTTGTCTTGGCAGCTGGAGTGACTTTCTGGGGAGGAAGGGGATATGTTGTCAGGCCCAGGGTGGGAGGGTGTGCCCCTCACTCCCACCCTATTACAGGTGGCTCAGAGGCCGGGGCCTCCCCCACCCCTGCCCCAGCCCTTCTGCACAGATCGATCCACACACCCCCTCCCACCTCCTTCCTCCACGGGGCACCCTCAGCACTGTTACCACCGAGGTCAGTAATGTCTCCCTGGGACAGCCCCTCCTCTCAGGCTCTGTCCTCAAAGTTCTTTTTTTCTTCCTCTACCTCCTGGGTCTCACACTGCAATCTGATCTTTGACATTCCAAAAATTTTTTGTATTGACCGATATTTTAAAATCAAGGTATTTCACAGAAAACCCAGTTTGCAGCTTCTGTCAGCAGCCTCAGGCCTGCCACATCCCGCACTCCATGCGGCTGCACTGAGCTGGAGCTGGGGGTGGCTGCCCCGCAAGGGGGTTTCCCAGCGACCACCATGACACCTGCCCGGGAGTGAGATGCCACAGCCTCCAGTTCTGTCCTTACTGAGGCCCCCTTGCTTTGTCCTGGCCCAGACCTCTCCCCCAGACCCCCAGCCCCCCAGCCCTCCATCTGGCTGCCTCCAGGACACATGCCCGTTCACTCCCAAACCAGACCCAGCCTCTGCCACAGGCTGCTCCTCTTCCAAGTTCTGCCATCCTGAAGCCAGAGGGACCACCTTGCCTGCTCTGTCCTGTGCCTGACCCATCCATCCCAGGCCCCTAAGTTCACTTTCCAGATGGCCCTGGGTGCACCTCACAACTCCAGCTCCCTTGGCCCACGCCCCCTCCTCTGTGTCAGCCCACTGTGGTTTTTGTCATCCTCCTTCTCCTCCCCCTCCCTCCCCTTCCTCCTCCCTCTTCCCTCACCCCTCCCTCCACCACCACCCCCCCCCCCCGCCCCGACATTGTCATCTAACTCTTCTTACGCCCTCCACTGCCTCAGGAAAAGTCTGACCTTCTCCTTGCCCCCCTACCCCTAGCTCCAGCTCTGCCCCAGCCACATCCCAGACAAGGGGCCCCCCTGCACCCAAGGCCTCTGCTTGTCTTGGTCCCACACTGAGTGTGGCCAAACCACCTCATGGAGCTCCCTCAGCGGTGGCCTGCACAATCCGGTCTTCCCTTTGTGGGCTCCTCTGCCCTCATGCCCAGGGTCTTGTCAGTCTATCAGACAGCGCACCATGACAGTGGAGCTGTGACATGCCCGGCACACGCAGACCCCAGCATGGAGAAGTGAAGGAAAGGGCCAGCCGAGAGGGGCCGGGACGCTGGAGGGACTCACTGCAGAAGCCAGCAGTCCCCTCCTTCCTGGAAGGCCCTCCTGGTTTACCATGTGAGACTTCTGAGCCTTCAGGGAAATGTGACTCTGCAAAGGGACTGGAATCCCTTTTTCCTCACCTACAATTGAGCCTTATTCCGGACCCCGCTTCTGTTGACAGCTTTGCCTGCCAGGACTCAAAGGCACAACCTCTCATGTGATTGTTTTTGCAACAGAAACTCAAGGCTCTGCGGCTCCTGAGGCCATGAGCCAGGTATCAATAAGGCCCAGCAAATAATCAAGTAGATCTTTCTTGTCGAGATCACACAGCCGATGAGGAGGGAGAAGCAGGGCGGGGGCAGAGGGCCTCACCACTCCTCCCTCTGGCGGGTTCTCCTCATGCAGGGCCAAGTCTGAGGGCTCCCTGCACATGCCCAGACCTGCCCGGCATGCAGTATAGGGCAGGTGACACCAAGTGCTCAGTGAGAGGCTGATAGATACCTTAAGACCAACAAATGGGTGGCCAGGGAGACACCTGGCAAAGACACCAGTCCCTGGGAAGGCAGCACAGAAAAACACATGACAAACAGATGTGACTGGAAGCTGCCCTGACCATGTGGGCCTGTGACCCCAGCCCATGACTCAGCTTCTGGCCTCAGTGTGTTCAGCAGTGAAAGTGGCATCACTAGTATGCGCCTGAGCT